>NC_139483.1:88886561-90086561 GCF_008360975.1 Lichenostomus cassidix | reverse complement strand
ACTATGCCGTAAATAGTACAGTTCCAGTCATCTCTTTGCAAGGAAGTGCAAGAAGTACTGGGTCATTGTTCTGAATGTATTCTGCACCTGCTTTGGGGCACCAAGCAGTTCTGGCTGCCCCTTACACAGCTGTGCAAAGGATATATCACAGATTAAGCTATATCCTTTCTCAGTGCTGAGGGTTATATGCCTTAGTGAGGGTGTACAGGTGTGAGAAATGAAGCTTACCACAAATGCACTGTATCTAGACAGATCAGATGCATTTAAATAGCCAATAAATAATTGCTGTCATGAAAGTCTGAATCTGTTATGCTACTGTATTTCTATAGTTTTACTTGGATTACAGTGAGAAATAAAGAAGAAAAAAAAGAAGCAGCTTCTGGTAGTTTTTTTTGGGAACAACCTCCAGAATGACCACATACAGGTAGAAGATTGGTAATAAAGTTACTTGTTTGGATTAGCATGACAGTTTCTTCTACAGTCTATCAAACTGCCTGCTGTGTAGTGCTCAGAGGGGTCCTCCCTTTTCTAAGTAAGAGTTTTCAGTGTTTATGCTGAGCCCCAGTAAGTGACATGTAAATGACCCTGAAGGATTAGCAGAAGGATTTTGGAGAGCCCTGGGCAAAGGAGCTCCTACCAGAGGAGTGAACTTCTAGCATTTTCAGCCATGTGGCAGCTTGGGGAAAGCCTGGTCCTTTATCTGGCATACTGGAGGGCAGCTGAAAGAAATCAGACCTCCTTTGTACAACAGTAAGTGCACTGTTGTACAAAGCCAATGAGCTGAAAGGAAGAGAGCAAGAAAAGGCTAAGAAACACTGCAGAGAGGGTTCATTGTTAACTGCTTGTCCATCCAGCCTTTTGAAAAGGCATCTAGGTAGGAGAATAATATACACTACTCAGATTTGAGGATTACATCACCCCACACTGCTTTTCTTTGTGTCTCAGCTGCATTTCTCACCTCCATGGCAATTCAGATCCTATTAAAAGGTGTGTTTTGAACATTATTTTCCTCAGTAGTAAAAGTCTGCCTTGCTACTTGTTGGACAGTTTCAAGATACAAATGCCTGTAGCTACAATGGCATTTTCTTTAGTAAATTGCTCTATACAAAGTGTGCTCATGCATTTAAATTACATATGTTAGTAAGGTATTCTTGGAAAGAATTTCATGAATGGAGCATAAAGGCATTTAACTTGTATGTAATCCTAAGGGTCTCTAATGTAACAAGGAAACTGCTGATTGATGTAACTTGTCCTGAAGCAAACCAACTCACTTATGTAGGTGTTGTCTAGAGCTCAGCAAAATCACAAGAGATACTAAAGCTGCATATTTTGGCTGCAGTTCACTAGCAGTAAGCTTTTTTTTCCCATTTCCTGGCATGAAAAGTGAAAAAAAAAATCTATTTGACAGCATACTTTTCTTGAAACTTCAGGTAGAGACATGTCTCTAGTAGTTTGTGTTGTCTAGTGAAAACTTAGTATCTACTTAGTCAGAAGGTCATGTCTCCTTCCTCTAGCTATCCAAAATAAGTAATAATCAGTAAAGCTGTTACAGTTAATGCTGAAGTTATCAGCTTCTTCTCTACAACAGGGTCATCCAGAAAAGCTAATTTAATTATAAATTAAAAATTCTGAATAAGAAGTAGGCATATGTGTTGTTTTTTGGACCATCTGGAAGAGGTAAATAGAGAGATATGTCTCTTATTCCTGAAGAGATGTAAAAATTTTTCTTTATGACCAGTCCTCTGCTATTATCTATTTGTTCTTGTCCTATCCAACACAGCAGTGTTCTGATGCCTGTTTTCTCCATGGTGTCAGGCATGAAGCCTCACAGTTTCTCACCTTGTATTTTTAAAAATAATATGAAATCTTTTTCTGAGCCCAATTCTGTCTACTCCACACTCAGATGCTTCAGTATGTGCTTCTCCCTCAGTTTCCTCCTCCCCAAAGTTAATAAAACCTGAGTACTCTACTGCAAATTCTACAAGGGAAGTGCTTCAGCAGAAATCTGCGGCAAGATCCTGTGCATAGTCAGAAACATTGAGTAATGCTTCCCTTGAGTTCTTGGCACCTTGTTAGTGTAAGGGGATAACTCCTATTCTGCTTTTTGAATTCTCTTGTATCTGCCCCAGGCTGCAGAGAGTGTTGATGAAGCTAATGAAAGGAAGCACAGGGGGACATGTGCTAAAGCATTGTAACACTCTATTCTGTGATTCTTTATATAGACTACTCTGTAGCACTAGGGAAACTAAGCTAGGAGTAAAATACCAAGTGATAGACCCATTCTCATTGGTGTTGATTTTCCTCTGATCACCACAGTTTCAGCTAAGAAATCACCACAGTATGGAGTGGTTAATAACAGACAGAAAAACTTCTGCTCTGTGCTTAAGAAAATTGCAACCAGCAGCTGTACAATGGTTACATGACTTCTGAAAACCAACAAATAAAATTCTTTAATGGGGATATGGCATCTAGTCCTTGACTGATAGTCTAGTCAGTATTTCTCTGCTGCTACCAAAACTGCATTTGGATTGGTTTCTGTTTTAACTTTTCTAGAGTCACTTGTGCCAGTAAACTGGCATGCTGCTCAAACTGCCTCCATACCTAAATTGAAAGATAACTCCTTTGGAGTACCTTGCTAAATCTTTAACTGTCAGCTCCTCTTGCTGTAAAATATCTTTAGTTGAGTTTAAACTGTTTTACAGACTCTATTTTTCCTTTATCAATTTCTGTGTAATTTTAAGTTTCCGATTGCCTTTGCTGGTGAAAATTATTTGAAAGTACAATTTAGTCCCTCACAATGGATAGGCATAACTCAGCTCTGTCATGCTAATAGTGGCATATCACTAAACAACAGGCTACCACTATAGTATCTTGATTAACTAGGCATGAAAATCTTTATTCCAAATATCTTGCATAATTTTTGAAATTTTTTTCTCGATATTTGTGGAAGAACAATCTAATGAATTAAGTCAGCAAAAAAGAATAAAGAGAGCAAAAATTATAAGACTGGGAGAACTTAATTAGTAACAAAACCAAGTTAATATTTATTTTGCATTCTTCTTTCATCTACTACATAGATCTAAGTGCTTGCACACCTGACAAACAACAGGGAAAATACAATATTATGTGCAGGCACAGTTACTACTGTAATTGAAATACATACCTTAGCACCTGTAAGTCTTCATTCTATTGACAAACACATGCTAGAGTACTGCAATTTTTTCTTGTGTTATCTAAATTTTATTAGCTAGAGATGCTATGTTTTCACAGTTTAAACAGGTGCAAAGAAGCATATTTGCTCCTGTTAATAATGCACTGGAAGCCGTTTCAGTACAGGCTGACCATCTCTTCTGTGTTCATCTGCTTCAGCACAAGGAGACTCTGATCTGTGAGCTTCTAGGCATGCCTAGAAGGGGAAATTCAGATGGTAACTTATCAATAATCTCTTGGGACTGAAGAATGACCTGGTTTAGAAGGCAAGAGCCAGGTGACTGCAGAGCCAGGTTAAACTGACCAGAAGGTGGAATGCTGAATGGGGAACAACTCTGTACAAGGGAGGAAAAATTCTCCTGTAGGTAAGGTGGGAAATGCTGCAGTGCTGTCTTGTAATGATGTGGCTGATGCTGTTGCAGTTGTGCCTGAGAAATTGTCTCATGCTGCATTGTTGCAGGTGGTGGAACTCTGCCCGATGCATTCTGTGTTACCTCAAGGTGTGTTACAGTATTTCCCCAACACTTCAGTGTCAGAAGTGGCATTGTTGCACACTGGTGACCAGACTGGAACCAGAACTGACACACAACATGATGCCACCACAAGAAGCCAGAGGTCCTCGTTTAAAAATTGTATTTGCATATGGTCTTCTCCCCCGCCATGTTTGTGTGGCCATCATGTCACCAATAAACAAACTGTATGTGGCTTTAGTTTCTGACTACAATGTAAAGATCAGGGGGATAGTAATCAATATTTGATCTTTGGTCAACTGAATACTGGTAAGTTTTATGTTCTGAAGATGTTGGAAACTGCTGAAAGTTCTGACCAATTTACAGAGTAATTTCTGTGGGTTATGAAGGGTCCTTCGTGAGCCCAGACTAATATGAGAATTGCTTTTGTTTAGCCAAATGAGCCTAGGCTCTGAAAACATTTTGCTTTGAGAAGATGAAGATTTGTTTTCTTGAAGATGCCTGAGCTACTTCTATTCGACTGTCATGAATAGACCTTAGCTTTGTATTTCCTCTCTGAAAACAAGTCTTCAAAGTGCCTCAAGATTCCTCCTGTGCAGATCTGAAAGACCTGTTAGGTTCCATGAGTCACAATTATGGTGCATGGCCATGTATGTTCCAACCTGGCCAACAGTGGAATAGTTGTGCCAAACTAGAACTGCAGTTTCCAGCTGAGAAAACCTTTGACCTTAATGACTTAACCTTGGCCATTTCCTAGAAGACAATAAACCTAGGCAAATTGATTCTTGTTTTCTGTGGGACAAGGTGATGAACAATCATTGGCAGTAGTCCAATATAGCTAGCTTACGGTATAACAATACAACAACGAAAGCACAAATTGAAAAGATTAAATCAGGTGAAAATTAAAGTAATGATCCATCTAATATTTCAGTTGTAGCACATAAATTTCTGTGCCCAAGTTAAAATCTGGTGCTTCTGCAACAGTCTTAATCCCATGTCCTGGTCATCCTAATGATCTCTTGGACAATTGGGAGTGTTCCCCCACTGCCCTTCTTCCACCTGCAGTCCAGCTAGCAGTTCTAGTTCAAAATCCAGCTAAGACAGATATCCCAGTAATTACAGTGGTGAGGCCAGACACTGTACCTTATATCTATGCAGGTGCAGAGTTACAAATAGATGCAGGTTTGGAGCATTATAATGCCTTCCAAATTAATTCAAATGTCACCCTGCGTGTCAAGGATACCCCTCATAAAGTCCAGATTGATACTGGGGCTTCTTTCTCCAATAGTCAGAAAGTCCAGGTTTGAAACTAACCAATAAGTTAATGCTGCAGGTATTGGCTGAAACATTATCCCCCACGCTGTATCTGAACCAACTCATTCACATGGTCCTCTCCCACTGAGCGAGGAGCATTCCTTCCTCTTCTGTTCAATTTCCCATGTGAACCTGCTGAGAATGGATCTAGATGGTGTTTATTTGAACATTTTATATCATCAGTCCAGAGATTCGATCACACTGCTAACTGTAGAAGTGCTACAGTCTGAAGTCCATTGACTTGAAGCTCTGCTTCCAGGTTCCTTGTAAGTGGTGGGCTTCCCATTGTAATAACATGAGAAGGGTCTTTACAGCTAACCAGTAAAAATTAAATCCAGAATTAATCAGGCATTTCCAACAGTTTCTAAATATGAACCTGCTTGAGAAGCTGAGGATGACCTCTGCTCTGTCATCCTCTCCTTAAAGGAGTAAGCTCTCTTAATATCAACATGGTCACCCTATAATGCACACACACAGACACTTCGCCACCAAAGAAAGAGGGGAAATTTGATGAACAAGAAATACAAATCTGGATATTTGTCCAAGATTTGTGAAAAGTCAATGTTTTTGTTGTCATGAGTCATCCAGTTGTTCCTAACCCTGTGACTACTCCAACCTCCATCCCTGCATCCTTAATTTTGCTGTTATTGATCTATATTCTGCCTTCTTGTCTCTCAATCCACATATACCTCAATTAACATTTTTTTGTTTATTTGTCAAGACAACAGTACATCTGAACCAGACTTCCTCAAAATACTTAAAATGAGACCTAAATTCTGTTACGCTCCTCAGTCTTGGTGCAGTATATGGACAATCTGCTGGTAGTTTTTTTCCTCTTTGGAGGCTTTCCAGGAGTACACACTCTATCTACTGTGTGCTTTGGCCAATAAAGGACACAAAGCATCCCAAAAGAATCTGCAATTCTGCAAGCAAAAGATCAAGTATCTGGGTCATATAATTTCCTAATGAAAATGCCAGCTGACTCCAGAATCTCTGCTATCTTACTAATTCAACACAGATTTCTCCCTCCTTACGGACAGCTGAGGCAAACTGGTTGCATGATGTGCTGTTGCTTCCCATTTGAAATTTTAAAAATATTTTCCTTCCCTAAATTTTCAAGTGCACAACCCACTGAATTTGTTGTATTCACTTAAGCATGAGCCTGCACATCGGGAAAATGTATAAATGTCTATACTGATTCATGGTATGCATTTAATGTTTGTTATTCTACAGGTCAGGTCTGGGAACACTTGTGAGGAATTATAGAATGCAATTACATGTCTCAAACCACTGTCCCTATAAGATAAGCCACCACAATGGAATTTGAGATAAGTGCCGACGGCACAGCGGGAAGAAGCTAATTCCAGGCCTAACAGAGGTAAAGGTTTGGTTAGCATCCAGACAAAAATTCCCACCATGGAAACTGTGGAAAAGGAAGCAAGTGCTTAGGCACATGCCATTTGAAGTTATGGGAACGGCAACTACACCCTGTGAATACCTGGGATTGGACTGTGTAAAAGTGGTACCTCCAGAAGAGGGACCTCCACCACTGAAGACCAGGGTGAAGAAAGACCAGCAGGATGTCACAGGAATCCATGTTGTGGTGACGTCTTTTGCTTATTCTCTCTCTTTCTCTGCCCCCTCTTCCCCCCCTTATCTCTTCCTACATTTTCTATCTCTTTACTTCACATTTACCGTTAAATAAAAATCTATGCTACTGACTTTGGCATATGGTATCATTTGCACCTTAATTTGGGCAGAGGCATCTTTTATAATCAGATCATAACAGCACTGAGGATTTATTACCTACTCTGGAGCTTGATTTTCTCCTGGACCCCTCATGTTGGAGCTACTATAAGCAATTATGCTTGCTGTTACTATCTCTGTAATGCATTGTTCTTCTCACATAGGTGCATTAGATGAAGTAAGTCTTGGCAATGCAGATGTTGATGCTGCTGCCAAGAGAGTTACTTTTGAGGGTTCTCCAACAACATTTTTCAATGTTGCAGCTCTTAACTCTGACCTCTACAGTTTTATTGGGTATCTGACCAAATTACGAGAACCAGCTTCAGAAAGAAAGAGCTCAATGTTTCACTCCGTGTGCCACATTTAAATCATATATGGAGATCTCCTGATGGCAGACCCATGGCTCCCCTCTCTTTGATCCCTAGTCCTGCATGTGCAGTCCACTCAATTGGCCACTTGTGCAAAAGGTGGGTTACATTCTGCTGTGTCTTTATGGGTTCAAGAGTTGCATACTGTATCAAAGGGTGTGTTGTGCCATCACCTGGAGACTGGGCCCAGTTAAAGGACTTCAGATGAAACAGGCTCAATCACCACACTGGGCTGGTCTTCTCCAAAGGCTTTTGATGACCCATGCAGCAGTGAAGTTGGCCAAAAAGAGTGCCTGCATCCCTGTATCCCATTGTAGGATGGTGTCACCTAAGAAACTCAGGGAGTCTCTGAAACAACCAAGGTGGGTAAGATCAGAAGCTTGCTCACTTCTGAGAGGGTGTCTTGTCCTGCCAAAGGACACGACACCTCCATCAAAGAAGAGCAGCAGAGCTGGACAATTCTATGACAGGAAACAAAGTTACAGGAGAAATCTCTGTGTGGCAGGGCTGGTACCCTCTCCCCAAAATTACAGCAAACATTAGCACCAAGGCACAATCTGAGTCTGAGACAGTATAGCTTGAAACAGTTGCTTGCAAGCCAAACAAGACTCTTGTGAGATGTATATCTATATGCATATATGTAATTGCTGTCATAAAAGTCATCTGTTATGCTACTGTATTGTTACAAGTTTTACTTGGATTACATGGAAGGACAAAGAAATCACAGGCTAGGCTCTCATTCTCAGAATCTGAGTCCTCCCTATGATGGCCAATTAGGAATCATCTTTGTGGACTGTTATGACTAAAAGGGCTGTATCCTTTTTCTGCATCATCCTCCACTCTGTCACATTGCCTTTCAGATATTTTGACCCCCTTCCTTTATCATTGGAGTCTGTGCTCTAATGGTGCTGCTAAAAATTGAGTCTGGGACAATTAACCCAAATAAAACTCTGTGTGAGCCTCAATGTGACTTAGACAACCTTGCATCCTCAACACAGTTCTGTGTCCCATTGTCCTTTATAGCTACTACTTACACCTACCCACAGTTTTATACCTGTTGCATCACACTTCTATGCTTCTCATATTTTTATCTCAGCAATCATAAAGTTTGTTCTGACCACCACCACCACTTTTCTGAACCGCTGTTAAGATTGCTGGCAGCTGCTGTGCAAGAATATATAGTTACAAAATCCTCAAACTGAAAGGGCATGTATTGGGATTCAAAATATTCCCAAGCTGCACAAATCTGCTGCCCATGCTGTCATCTTTCTTCAACTACCTGCTCTTTTCTTCTCATTCCTCTAGTGCAGTTTGAGCAGGTATTGTCTTACTGATCAGCCACTGACTTGTGAACCTTGTCAGAACACAGCTCTCAGAGCCTGTAGAAAGTTCATAGCAAATATATTTGCTTTCTTTTTTTGACCTGCTCGTGTTGCTAGGCTTAAGCTGCTTTCATAAACTTTTTAGACAAGCACAGAGGGAACATGAATCTGTGAACTGAAAGAGAGCTAAAAATGACAGAGAAAAGGTCTCCATGGCTGGGAATTAATTCTGCAGCCAGCTGATCATGATTTGACCTCACTCTCTCTTTCCTGTGAGGCTATTCTCTCTAAAAACGCCAGACAAGTTATTTTCAAGAGTCCATTTCAATGTTCCAAAGAACCATTATATTCACCATAAGCATAAGTTGAAGTAATTCTGGAGGGAGAAGCTCTGGTCTGTTAGTAGCCACGCTTCCAAACAAATGCTTCCAAGGAAAAAGAAATTATATGATTGTCAGAAGTGCTCTTGATTCTGCAAAGACTCTGGGAGCATCCTCTGTTCTGCCCTGAATAGCTGGAGTTCAAAGGATCTGCAGATGATTGATTCACTGTGCTCAATACACGTATTTGAGAAAGAAATCTGTGTTGGGTCATCTCCAAATTAGGCTCTGCAACAGGTCTGTGGTTCAGAAGTAAAAATCCTTTGATGCTGGCTCTCTGTGGACAATTCTGTCTAGGAGAACTGCCTAAATTCTTGTCCAGACAATCCACTAATTTGATTTAGAGATCAAATTGGAAGGGTGTTTCTTTTTGATTGGTTTCTGCATTTTTCAGAGTAATTTATGGTCTCAGAGGGAGAACTATATTGGGGGCCTCTATTAAATGTGGAAAAACCTTCTTAGACTTCACCTTTTCTATTTTGATGTGGTATTTCAGAATGAGGCAAGAGACAGACACTTTTTGCAGTATCTTATGTGATTTCTGGAATGCTGGGTGGAATTCATGTCAGGGTTGTACTACTTGGGACATGCTTGCTCATAGATCTATTTTTGCTCATGGATTGGATGTATTATAAGAAACGAATCTACTGGAAAAAGATAATGGGTTTTTAAATCTAAAAAAGGTGTGTGTCATATAGTAACAAGCATTCTGTGTTTTGACTTGGTTTCCTGAGCAAGACTTCTTGCTCTGAAACTCACTCTGCCCTTTTCAGCTCCTCCCTGGAATGTAGCAGTCTCTCAGTATTTTTGAGTGCTGTCCTCTTCTGTCATTACTGCTGGCTCTCTTCAAAGCCGCAGGTATATGCTGCTTTGCAAATTTCAGGAAGAGGGATCCACAAAAATGCTAGTAAACCTTAAGAGTGGATTCATTGGGGGAGCAATGAATATCCTCTTCTTGTGGCACTCAGGTGGACCAGGTGAATGACCAGGTTCATTTTTAGACTGAAAGACTCATGCAGACAGGCACTGAAAGACACAAATGTATAGTACTGAACTTCATTTTCCCTCCTTCACAGCTTGTGCTAATAAGTGTTGGAAAGCAATGATGAAAATAGCTTAATATGCATTTATTTGGAGGGAGGCAGATGGAAACTACATAGGGACTATCTGTTGAAGATCAGACAGAGAAAAAATAATATACTGGAAGAGTGAAGATTATTGGGGATGTTATGGGATATCACACCCATCTCATGTTCCCCTAGGGTTTGCAACATGTATGTAGATTACATGCCTCAGTCTGGGACTTTTGGAAGCAAGCTGATGTAACTGCTATGCTGTAATTAATGTTAAATTTAAAATAAGCTAAATTTAGTCACATTTATGTATTTAAGTGTGTGATGAGTGTACAAAGCTGTATTAGGCTCTGGGGATGTAGTCAATACCCCCAACGGTTCTTAGAGAGCTATTCAGCCCACCAAACCCTGGACAGGGGATGCAGTTTTCGAAGTCCAGATTCCCATTTTCAAGTAAGAAATTGTAGAGTATATAAACAAACAGATGCGGCTTCCAGATATGACGCAGGTGTTATAAGAGTTATTCAGACTTACTGATATTATACTGAGGTCAAGTGGGACAGCTTGTACTGCCACAAATGAGACCAAGCCTCCAGTTAATACAGCCAGTGAAGAATAGAGAGGGATTCAGTCAGAGAGCAGGGCCTTGATGCACTTGTTCACACGTAGGGTAGCAGTGGTTCTATATAAGTATGTGTGAACAAATAAACAGCCTGTAACATTAATAATTTATAAAAATAAACCTGCCAATACTTCATAGATTATTTTAAAACATGTTTCAGCCATAATTTTAATAGCAGGCTATTCTCTTTAAATGGTAAAAAGATAAATATTTAATTTCTATACATGTCACATACACTGACAAATACATGCACATACCAATAATTTTCTCTCATCTTTAATCCTCCAGCTCTCATCTTCAGTGTCTGAAAAAAAGTTCTGAGGCCTCAGTGTGAATGAAGCCCATCCAAAATAAAGAATATTTTGCTAGTGCTATACCAGTTCCTGGGATGACAGTAATATTACTCTTATCCCAGCATAATACTGTATTCATTGTACAGTATCTCAGAACTGGAATGTCATAAAAAATATATCACCCTCCGACTTCTACGTGACACCAGTAATTCCTAGTCTGAACTAGGAATGTGTGCTGGTTTGAGACTGGGATAGAATTAATTTTCTTCACATACTGAAAATTGGCCTGGATCTTGGATTTGTGATCAAAGCAGTGCTGATAATACAGGGATGTTTTCATTATGGCTGAGCTTTTCTCACACAGAGCCAAAGCTTCTTCTGCTCCTTACCCAACCCCACTAGTAAGGAAGATGGGGTGCACAAGGAGCTTGGAGGGAATAAAGCCAGGACAGCTGATCCCAACTGAACCAATGCATATCACATATTGTATGGCCTCATGCTTAGCATATAAATCTGGGGGAGAAGACGGAAGTAGGTCACATTTGGAGTGACGACATTTTGTCTTCCCAAGTTACATTAGACCTGATGGGGCCCTGCTTTCCTGGAGATGGCCAAACACCTGCCTGACATGGGAAGTAATGAGTGAATTCCTTGTTTTGCTTTCCTTAAGTGTGTGGCTTTTACTTTACCATTAAACTGTCTTTATCTCAATTTGTGTTTTCTCTTTTACCCTTCCAATTCTCTCCCTGATTCTGCTGGTGGGGAGAGTGAGTGACCACCTTGCCAAGTGAGGTTAAACGACAACAACAAGTCAGAGGTTGACATCTCTGAGTGGTCAGATTCCTCAGTTTTCATATAATTGTTTTAGATGTCTATTCTGGTGATTTATTTTTCCAGACTGAATCATTGACACAGATTCTTAATTTTAACATCATCATAATAGGTCTGATTTCCATGGTTGAACAGAAATTTTAAATCAAATTATTATTTACCATTTAAAATTAATTTGATGGGTCTGACTTTTTGAAATAACTGCCTTTATTAAAGACATATTTCTTGCAAGAATACAATTTCATCCATTTGCTCATCTCCACAGAGTGAGAATCAAAAAGGAGAAAACTCATCCTTCTTAATAAATGCAGTCTATTTCGCTCTTCATAATTTCATAAGTGGTTAGCCTGTAAAGAGTTTGAAAAGCCTTCACATCCAAGGAAAAGACCACAACCTAGACCTTGCAGTCATGATGCAAATTCTGAAAGTGATTTGCTTCATGACCTTGCACAAGTCAGTCTGTTGTAGGCAGTGGGAGCAGCAGCATTTCCCAGGATTTGTACCTGCATGAGCACACTAATTATGTTCTGGGTAAAATCTGATTTTAAAATGTTTACATTTTAAATGTAATGCTAAAGGTAATAAATTTGAATGTTTAAAATTTAAAAATGTGTACATCCCTCTTATACAGCCTCCTCTATTACATACCTCTCTTCCATATGTTGATGGTGTCCATTGAAAGAAACTCATTAGGCATTCCCGATAAAATCATGGTTGACCATGGGCTTTTCCCTGGTGTGGATATGGTGTCAATATTCCAGAAAAGCTTTTATTTATGCTTACTCTTTGTCCAAGTGCAACACTAAATTGGAATCAAATCTCTTGTTTGTAGAGAGGTAATGATGTACCTCATCAGCATATGCTTGTCACAATTCAGGACTTCTATGTGTGTGCATGGGCAGCTATATACAGCATAGGAGCTGCTAATAAGTTATATTAATTTGATAATAATTCAATTTTGATACTAATATAATTCATGTTAGAATATTAAGGGATTTTTTTCAAAAGAATATGCTAAAGTTTATGCATGTGGGTCACACACCTTCCTATTCTAAACAAAAAAATGCCAAGTCAAAGAAATTTAATTAGAAGATTCCAAATTATGACTGTTTTCATATTTCAAAGAAAAAAGATATTTGAATTTATTTCTTCTTTTTTTTGCTTTTTCTTTTTGGCCTCTTAATATTTACACAGTATTAATGTAAGGGAAATAGTTGTAAATAACTAAAAGCTCTTATTCTGTTTGTATTATCCTGTCTTTTTAAAATTCCATTTAGTGCTAATATATTTGAGCATTGACTTTCACAACCATGAATAACCTCCTTGCTTTTATTGTACCAATATAGACACCTTACTTATAAATCAAAGAAAATGTTTATTTTATTTACAAGTTACATGGAAGAAAATCACATATTATGGACATCCCAGACACTCAAATGTAAATAATGTATTCACCTCCCTAGTCCAATTAATTTGTGTACCTTAGAAGAGCTAGGGTTTTTTTATTTCTCTTGGGTTTTTTCCCCCCAAGAGTTATATCTGCCCAATGCAGATAACCCACCATAAAGCATATTCAATTTTTGTTACTTAACCATGTGACTTTATTCACATCAGCAGTATCACATCACACTAAGTGAAGATGTAATAAAATTACCTTATTAATGAACATTTTCTATACAAGCATACTGAACTTTATCCTAGAGAATTGTATAACGTACTTTTATTATGATTTTTTTTACTCAGTGTATTTAACACTTCCTTCCCCTCAAAAAAATCTTTAGAAGTCCAACCCAAAAAACATGACAGAAAATAGAGGTAAGCAGTGCAACAAAATGAACACAGGTATTCAGATACCTGATACTTTTGTCATTACCAGCTTCACTGGTTTTTGTGTTTAGATATCCATCCAGTGTACTTCTCAGTCTTTGTATCCATAGTAGAACAGAGTCTTAAGCAAATATTTTCTGACAGTATTGCTAGACAATATTGTTCTTATTCAAAAGATGTGTATTACAGACAACAGGACTCCTATTTCACACCATTGAGAATTTGAAGGCTTAATATTGTAAGAGACTGCTAGACTCCTCACTGCCAATTTTGATGACATTTTGATATAATTTTATTATGATTGAGACTGTTAAATCTATTTTGAATATCTATCTGTATGTTTTTTTAATAAGTCTCTAAAGGCCAAACTGCTGGAGACTGAGATGTAGAGCATCCCTGAGCAGTGCATTATTCCCCAACTATCTTGCCTTCAGGTGAGATGTGACAAATGTTCCTAGAGCATTCCTGTCACAGTCTCATACAATAAAGATATGGGGACTTTCATACAAAAAGATATCTCATTACGGCAAGTAGTCCAAAACAAGGATATTCAGCTGATCAGGCAAAGACCTGCAGTCAGATCTCTGGTTTTCTGAGTTTGCAGCAGCATTTTGAATTCAAATCTCCCTCAAGAGTGCCTTTGCCACCCCAGGGACTGTGCTCTAGTGTGGGTCCTGCTGCTTTAACCTCTTCTGTTTTGTATGAGCAACGACACACTCTAGGGCATGAGGCCTGGAACTTGTTTCACATAATAATTGTGAATAGGGCTGCCCATTTGGGATGAAGAGATTTTAGCATTATGTATATGAAGTGACCTGGGCTGTATCATTTCTCCTCATGTCATTTTAGTGTACAGATTTAATTATGACAAGTAGCATTGGAGTAGAAATGCTTTCCCTAATTTCAGTGCTATGCCATAAGTACATATTACAAATGGTAAAATAAAAACAAGCATCAACACTGGTAACTTGATTGGGGCTTCCAAAAGCAACAAACAGAACTATAAAAACAGTTGTTAATTTAATGTAAAAAGTAGATTTCAAAGAGAAACCATATGGGGAAGGCATTGACTAGGAGAATTTGCAGATTGCTTTTAACCATGCCACTGATCTTCTGTCAGACTTCTGGCAAGTCATTTTTTCTTCCTGAAAATAATAACACAAACAGGAGAAGCAGAACAATTTCAGTTGAATATCAGAGCTGAATTTCTGTAGAAATTGTATGCTTTATAAGAATTTCTACCTTTCTTATTCTCCTCACTGTCCCCAGTTCCAGTCTGCAAAACTGTGATACCACTTTAGTATCCTCCAGGAATATTGTGCAGACATCAATTATTATGGTGATAAACAGTGTAAAAAAAAACCAATAAAGAAAACATTTAAAAAACATGCTCTAACCAAGAGGCTAGAGATAAAAAGCCAATGTTGCTAAACATTTGCTGTACTAGGCTGTCCTGTCAAGTAAGCCGTCATGTCTAGGGAAACACAAAAAGGGGTGAAAAGGACATATGAAGGAAATGCAATAGATCCCTTTGCCCTTCCATTTTCTATCCATATAATGTGAAAAATGTGAATAAACTAGCATGACTCGTAAAACAAATTGACTTCAGTATTAAATGTAGCAAAACAGATGGGATATTCCAATAGAACAAAGAACCGCAGAATAAAGAGTGGGGGGTGGAATGCTTAAATTCAATGAAGTTTAAAATATGTTATTTCAATTAAAACAATAAACACATTCTTTCAAAACTTTTATTTCATTAAAATATATTGGATTCTGGTTTTGATACCATATAAACTTTCACAAATCAAAAACCTCAGGAAGATGAAATGCAATTTTTAGATTACAAAAAAGCATAAGGAATCAAGTTTGTTTAAAATCTTATTGAGCTCTAAAGCAGGCCCATTCTAGAACTGAAAAGAAGAAAATCCATGCAGAAGCATATTCTTCTGTGCCAAGTGTGTGTGTGCATTGCTTATATTTCTCCAATTCATATATTTTATCATTGAATAGCCAATATCTGAAATCCTTTTATGCACTTATTCTCATAGAATAATAATACTCCAATTTTGAATTTACTGAAAGACTATGGAAGTTGTGTGTGACTTAATGACTTGAAAATGTTCATCCAAACTGAAGTCTCCTGCTTAGCAGGAAATCGAGTCCTGCTATTGAAATTTCCAAGTTAATGCCTAATCTGATAGTGGGATCCCTAATTCTGGAACTATCCTTCCTTATTTCATCCAATACAGGGAATCAGCAGGCCTGCCTTTTCTCTTTTGCATTTCAAGGAAGACCAGTTCTCTGCCTTTCTTCGAAAAGATGTGAATACAGAGCTCATCAATTCTACATTGTGTATTTTACACTATGAAAGGCAAACATGATGGTTACAGAACTCCTTTCATTTATTCTAGGAGATATATATTTCATGCTATGCGTAAAACATTTTCCTAATATAGAATTGAAAATGTGTATTGTCCCACTGTCCCAGTCCACAACGACATGTTTCAAGTAGCTTTTACAGTAATGGAATTGTGCTGTCATTCAGGGGAGCTGCATTTTGTGTTCTGCTAAATGACATTAAACCAGTGAGGAACCCTTACACAACTGCACTCTTGTCTTAATCAAACCACATTAGGAAAATACTGAGAGGAGCAAAAAATTACCAGGAGGTTGTCATTGTTGCCCTTCTTGGTAGACAGACCACCCTGGAAAGAAGTCATTACACTGGGAGAGGGGAGGTAGTTTGGAAGTCTGTGTATTTCTTCAGTATCAGTTATCTCTGCTCTGAAGTCAATGAAAGTGTTGAAAGTGTTCCTGCGAGTTAGAGTAGATATGGGATTGTCATATAATAGTAACCTTCTGTTTTGCAAAAAGTGAGATACAGTTGGCCTGATTTTACTGTTCATCACGCCTCTCTGTTCAAATCTATGTTCTAGAAATTGCTTACATTTTAAATTCAATGGATTTGTTCAGGGAGGTTGGAGATATCCTTAGAGATAGTCAAAAGATGTTTGCCCGTGGTCCTGGGCAGCTGGTTGTATGTGGCCCTGCTGGAGCAGGGAATTCAACTATGTAGGCATTTTCCAACCTCCACCATTCTGTGATTCTGTGACTTACCAGCATAATTCTTAATCATGTCTCTGTAAACATGACTTTCATTCATAAAACATAATGCATTCTTTGAGTGCCCAACTGCTGAAAATTTGAACCTCAAAAATAGAAAACATCAAATATTTCTAGGAAAGCATTCAGCTGAGAGGGGCTTCTAATTCTTCTTAAATCAAATGAAGAAAAACTGTTTGAGGTAGGTTGACCCTGGCTAGCTGCAAGACGCCTACGAACCTTCTCTAAAACTTCATCCCCTCAACATGATGGAGTGAGAAAAATACAGTGAAAGTCTTGTGTGTCAAAATAAGGACAGGGTGATCACTCAGCAATTACCATCAGAGGCAAAAAGGACTCAGCTTAGGGGAATTATTTTATTGCCAAATAAACAGAACAGATTAATGAGAAGGAAAAATCTACAAATCACCTTTCCCTCATAACTGCCTTCTTTCCAGACTCAATTTCACCCCCAATTTCTCTAAATCTTGCACTTGAATGGTATAAGGAAGGTGAGGAACTGGGATTGCAGTCAGTTTATCACATGTGTCTCTGCCACTGCTTCTTCCTCACATTCTTCCTCTGCTTCAGCATGCTTCCCTTCCACAGCATGCAGTCCTTCAGGAACAGACTGCTCCAGCATAGCTCACCCATGGGGTCACAAGTCCTGCCAGCAAACCTGCTCCAGCATGGGCTTCTCTCTCCAAGGGGCCACATGTCCTGCCAGAAGCCTGCTCCACTGTGGGCTTCCCATGGGGTGAGGCGTTGTCCCCTAAAAGCAGCCGGAGCCCCAGCGCCCCAAAGGCTGCATGGGATGTGCAGAGTGCAGCGTGCAGAGTGGTGTGGAGCTCAGACGACTGAAACTTAGCAGGAACCATGGTGAGACAAAAGAACATACTGGAAATTGTTTCTGTTCTCCCAGGGAGGTTTATTCAGGTCTTCGGGCGGTTGCAGGGGAGGCGAAGGGGGGGAGGACCACGAGGGAACGGCAGAAGGGTTGGGAGCACAAAAACAGTGACACTCAGCTGATGGTGACAGGGATTTATAAGGGAAGGGAAGGGGGAGGGAATTAGCTCTACTGAGCCAATCCAGAAAGGTCTGAGGGGAAGAAAGACAGGGGTACACACCAATAGACTTCTGATAAGGCATGATGCATAATTCAAAACAACCAATAACATACAGAGCAGGAGAACAAAGGAAAAACCTCCTGGAGCTCTGCAGAGCCACACTGCAACAATGGGGTCATGGCCTCCTTCAGGCACCCACCTGCTCCAGCATGGGGTCCTCCATTGGATGGATATCTGATCCACTGTGATCATATCCATATCAGATGGATATCTGATCCACTGTGGGTCTCCATGAGCTGCAGGGGCACAGCTGCCTCACTGTGGTCTTCACCATGAGTTGCAGGGGAAACTGCTCTGTTGCTTGCAGTACCTCCTCCCTCTCCTTCTCCCATGACCTTAATGTCAATTGTTTCTGTCACATATTCTCACTCCTTTTTATCAGCTGCTGTTGAAACTTTTTTCTCCTCCTTCTTAAATATATTATCACAAAGGTGATACTATTGTCACTGATTACTCAAGTTTGGCCAGCAGCAGGTCTGTCCCAGAGCTGCCTGGAACTACCTTTCTCAGACATGGTGGCATCTCCTCACAGAAATGAATGTGACAGCCCTGCTGCTATCTAAACCTTACCATATAGACCAAATACAATATTGAAAATTAAATTCAATTAACAGGTTATGAAAACTATGCAAAAAAAAATCGTCCGTCAAAGTATAAAGCCAGCCTAGCAGCTGCCCATAAGGACAGGAAAATTAGGCATGAAAGACAAAGTGAGATCAACAGACAAAAGTGTTCCATAAGCTGAGGTCAAATGAAATAAGTCCCATGAAAATGAAAATGAGGGTACAAGAGAAGGTTACTGAGCATACTAACATGATACATAGAAAGAGACATTTAGACACTGTAAGTAAAATGATCCAGGAAGTCAAAGTTTTGCAGAATACAAAATATATATAAATTTACTAATATTTTTGAAACTGACCTGCAGATGATTGACAGCAATCGTGTACACTTAAAAGGCAGTATATAGATACAGGTGTTCTAAACAGCATAGCAGAGGAAAAAAATCTGTGTAAGTAATAATAATAATTTAATTTGAACCACACTCTAAGATCATGTGGAATAATCTGTAAGTGATTTATGATGCAATTACTTCTAACATTGGTCTGGGAGAAACAGAGTATGAACTTTTACAGTTTGAACAACGTTCAGAATAGAAATACATTATTCTGGCTAAGTTGTTTTTCTTTCTTTTTTACTTTTTTCTTTTTTAGAAAGAAAATTCTAAGATCAAAATGTTCCTATTTACTGTGTAAACACTGTAGCAGGTTTTCATGCCATGTTTCTATTCCTCATCTGCAGTGCTGCTGTAATAAAGAAGCGAGATGGAAACACAGCTCTTAGAACTACTTTTTTGCTCTTAAGACTTGCTTGAAATGTAAATCCCTGTCCAAGTCAAGTTCTGCAAACTAATGTTAAGTAGGATAGACGTCCAAGATACTGAGTATAGGAAACATAAAATAGATTTTGCATTCCAGGAATGAGTCCACCTCTTTTACACTGTAATATATTTCAGAATACTTTCTGTTTTGCAGTCTTTCTGTAACAGCTAAATCCATTCTATTCCACTCTGCAGGTCTGAAGTAGCTGGAGTTTTTCCCATATACTACCTTCTATAAATCTCAGCAGGAAAGAGCAGGTGGATTAATTCAACTTAATGGAAATAAAATGACATCTTTCATGATACAGATACGTTTTGAGACTTGTCACAGTTGGTCTTGGCAGGTAATGCAAAGATTAATACAATGGGGTGTCACATGAGGTGCATTCTAAAAAGGAAGTTCTCCTTCTGCTCAATGCATCTTTAAAAGTATGCATTCAATGAACTTTTTTAAACCTCTGCTTTATGACTGCAGAGTTTCTTTTAGCTGGAGCAGAGGCTTGGGACTTTTCTCTGTGCTGTGTACTGGGCTGCATGATGTAACCTGCAAGACATGTTGTCTGTAGGATAACTGTGTGACTCGTACTGCCATAATGGATCATAGTATGTAGTTGGATTGTTGAGCCTACTTAAAATGGTAAGTGTGGAGTGTTCTTTGAAGTGTCTTATCGAGGTTTATCCCACTTAACATCATATACTAGATAAAATTTTAGAGTAATGCAAGTAAACTGAAACCTACAGTCCCTTTAGAAACTACATTTTAGTGCTTGTGGAGCATGTTTCAAAAGCCCAAGGTAGTCCCTGGGCAACATCACTTTTCCTAAACTTTGCTTTCAGCCTGTCTGTTTTCTGAAGTCATTTCCATCAGGATATTCAGATTACACAGCATTAATCCATAAATGTCATTTAGCATTAAACCCTACCCTAGTAAACCAGTAATTAAGAAAGATGACACTGTTTGTCTTTCTTGGGTTTGTCTGCAAGAAAAACGAGAGTGTTGACTATTAGTTCCCACTACCTGCTCAATAAAAAAGATTTCAATTATTTGAATAAAAGTCACATATTAAGAAGATTAATGTACTTTTTACGTCCAGGGGGAGAAAAGAGACTCTACTGGGAAAGTACAAACCCACAATTATTGAAAATGTCTTTTACTGATGTTGGAGTATATGATGCAGTAGCTTTCTGTGAAGCTTACTGAGTGAGCTATTTTTTCTTTTACATGCTTTATAATTATCACTGTTTGAAACTTTCTGTTAAACTGCAAAACTGTGTGGATACCTGAATAAGTTTTATCTTTAAATACTCATCAAGTGCTTACTGAATATGGAAAAACAGTGTACTATGATGCACTTGTTTATAGTTGAGGAAAAACTATGTTTCAAGCCGCTTTTTCTTCCTGGTTGTGTTTCATGAACAAATCAAGCAATTTCAAAAAATTACACCTATTTCTGAATAATTTTGGTATTTTGAACCCTGTCTAATGTTTACAGTCTTACTGTTCTCAGCTGGGTTCCAGTTTCAATGCAGCAGCCGTAACAACTGTAAGGGGTTTACGCCATACTAACAAGCAAGGCCCTAATGTAGTTCAGTCTCAAAAAAAACCCCAACAAAAAAACCATACATAAATATAGTTCAGAAGTCTGTGACTAGCTGTTGGTCAAAACTGCTCTCAGACTCTTATGTACATGGAGTTACACCAGCAGTTGGAAAATACTTGGGCCCTTCTTCGTTTGTTCCCATTAGTGGGGGAAAAGGGTGACACGAGTCACGTATTTTGTGGGGGTTATTTCCATTCTGGAATGCACATTATTGTTCTTTCTCTCCAAACTTTGGGGCTAAAGTACAATGTCTTTCTTTGCCCACAGTAAAGTCACCGCTTCCTTCCATCTTAGTCCATGCTCCTGAGTGTTCACTGCCCCCAAATATCTCAAGGCTGCTTTTGACCCCTTCTAATTGTCTCTTGGTTTTCTGATTGCATTTCTGTCTCTGACAGCTCTAACACACACACATGTGGAAGTCTCATGTACTAAGAATACCACAATGGCCTCTGGTGTAGCTACAAAGTAAGTGGAGCTATGCAGAAAAGAGTAAGTGGTTTCCATGCTGCAATTTATGGGATGACAATCCAGGAGAGATATGGTCAGAGGAACAATGAACATAAATGGGGCAGTTAACTGAAGATAATCATACTGGAAGGTATGCGATTCCTAAGCTTGTATTAGTAAATGAGTTGCTAACTTAGTGGTATTCTGAGGGCTCAGGGTATAGCATGAGCTGTTGTACCTAACGTTGCAAGTGTTAGCACAGTCTCTGGCATAGTTCTGACTTAGGTAAAAATACATTTTAGGGAAATTACATGTTGCGCCTAGTTATGGAATGGTGGGGAACAAGCACCATTCCTAGCTGGTAGTTTGGGTACTTGTTAGAGAGCTTACTGAATGGATATCACCTGTGTCAAAAAGCAGTGACTGACCAGTTTTATTTCCATGCATATGTGTAGCTTTGAGTCCCAGTGGAGAACAGGTCCAATGTAATAAGCTGACAGCTGTCCTGCCTTCCAAGCAAATGATACACAAACAGATTTGTGTTTACCACCATCCTTGTCTGTACAACCCAGCATGGGTTAAGAGTCTAAGGAGGTATTAGGCTGCACTGTCTCAGCTGCTCCCAAGCAAAACATTTTTAATTTCTTCTCCACATTGCTTAAATGAATTGTGAATCCCATGTTTGTCATTTTTAATGAGGTCTGTGATTGACCTTATGATTGATAGTAGTAATTGGCATTTTCTGACATAACAATACGTTGAATTCTGGGCAAATTATGCAAGCCATACAACCTCAATCCTATTTAGTCTGAAATCTGACTAGTATTGTCTGTTTTAGAGACTGTTTTCTCTTTGCTATAAAATATGTTAGTCTTTCTTTCCTGATGCATTTCCTATCCTTAGGTGTAAAATTTAGCAAAATTTTCATGTTCTTCAGTGTACAATTTACACAATAAGCTGAAATACACCATGCCTTTGGGAGAAACATTTTGCACTCATTTTTTTCAATTCAGTTTCAAATAAATACCTTTGAATGATTAAAAAAAAAACCAAAACAAAACAACACCAACCCTACCCTCTTCTCCATTTAAACATTTGCTTCTGCAACTATTGGTATCAAACAGCAAATAAAGACATTCAGAAATCTTTTTTTTTTTTTTATCCATCCTTTAAATGTCTCCTGCTGTCCAATTTCATGGCTACATAAGATACATTCACTTTAGTTGTCAAAAAGCAAGTTTTGACCATCATCAGTGAAGAAAGACAGGCAACTCCAGAGGGTGATTCATTCTCTCCTAAAATAAAGGGGGTGAATCACCCTCTGGAACTGCCTTCCCTTTACCCTTGATTGCAGAGGGAATCTTGATGACTGCTTTATAAAAAGACACGATCATGCAGTCACTTTAAATGAACATAAATTTAGGTTGTTATCAAAAGTGTGGACCCACCTTGCTCCACTGTGTCTCCTTATTTCCATATGTTTTTGATGCTGTAGGAGTGACAGCTGGCAAATAATTGGTTATAAAACTGGATATGGATTTTTTTTTACATAGTTTGGTTTCATGCATTTGTATTCCCTGTTTTGGCTTCCACAGTGATTGCAAAAACTGAGCATCAGTACAAGCATTTCTGGGAGCCATAACTGCTGATTTTAAAGTTGCAGAAAAACACTGTCTTAAATTAAAGAGACTATGTAACCACAATTTATACACAAGTACATTCAGGTGAAATAAATCTTTTAATTGAAACTCCATTCTGTTGCCTAAGCATCATGCCTTACTGCCATTTGAGAACACTTTTGGTAACTTTAGAAGTGTTATTTTATTTAGGATTTAGACATTAATTTACTCTTAAATGTGGAATTCCACCTATATATTTCACCAGGGAATCTATGTGGAAAATATGCCTTGAAGAATGTAGACTTTTGAGACACAGGAAAAGAGCTGATGATATTTTCCGTAACACATTCCCCCCAGCAGTATGTAAATAAAGGCTCCAAAAATCCCTTCCATAATAAGTACTGTAGCCCTGGATCAGCAATCAATTTCTTCACACTTACATGGCTCAGGATTGCATATCATGTATTTCCCTTCTTGTCCAGTAACATGCTGGGTTTGTCTTCTGTCTCTTTCAATGATTGATAGCATCTGTTTAGTGTTTGACATAAATTCTCAAGAGGCAAAAAGAAAGGAAGGAATTGCCACAATGGACACCTGGAATCTCAGCCCCTACACGTATTAATGCAGTGATGCTTAGCCAGGCACTGGCTGGAAAAAGGGTTTTCCAGCCTCTTCAATACTTATAAACTCTCTCAGATTCTGAATATGATAGCTGCATGCAGGGCTGTCCCATTGGGAGTGGTGCCTGTCTTTGACCAACTCGGAGGAGTGGTTTGTAAGTGCTGCTGTGGAGGCAAGAAAGCGATCCACTTGCACTGGGCGTCTTTCAAGTAATTAATTGTCATACCCAATCAAGTTCTGGTGCCTGAACAGGGCAATATTTCCCTTAGCTGTATACCCATAGCCTCAGAAATATACTTTAAAATCCTGGCCCATCATGGACAAGCATGAGAATGACTGTTCAGGTAGAAAGTTGAATTTGGTCTTTCATTTTTTTCAGAAAATGGGAATTATGAAATTTCAAGAATATTTAAGAACTATTTTTTCTTAGAATGTTTTTCCAGTACTGCTTGCAACATGTGGTGTAAAGACCCTTTTTGTTTGCTTCTCAAATGACTGCATTAAAAATAAAACCCCAAGTTAAAATTATTTGGGCTCTTAGTCAATATCTCTCTCACACACACAGGCACACAATGAATCAGACAGATTCAATTTAGACTTTTCTGAGAGTTAAAAGCCTTATACTAAACGGAGAGATAAATATTTTATATTGTTAAAATAGTATGAAACTTCAAACATGGATTTTCTTTGACTGAGTAGATCTGAAGTACAGAAAGTTAAAAACCATTTGAATGATTCTCTCAGTATGTGACCACCTATGCTTTCCTGATGTGGAAGAGCTCACCCCAGTGCCATTGACAATGTTCAATTAATAAACTGCTGTCTCCTTTGAAAGCACAAGCTGAAGAGTGATGAGGGCTCCTAATGCAACAAAAGATGATCCATTAGTTATTCCCAGAAAAAACCTCTCCTGAAAAGAATCCATATTTCTCTGTTCGCACCACTCTCCTCTTCTACAATGGGCAAACACAGATGATATTAGTACAAAAGCAGAACTGAAAAGACTTTCTCCTTCATTCAGTTAGCAGCAGAAAGGCCAATCGCCATGTATGATTCTAGAAGGAATTTTTTTACCAGGAAACTTTTACCAGGAATCTCAAAACCTCTAATCAAACAGCAAGCAGACACTGGTCCCAGGTTACAGTGGGACTCAAGCACTTCTTTGGGTGCCTTATTCTGACACTCAGTTACATTCATTCACAAGATGCTGCTCAGCTGCTGTCAAATGTAACAGAGCGTAGAGTCCTCTGGCAGCTAAGTTTGTGCTAGTAGAGTTCCCATGACATTTACCTTTTGCTGCATAATCACCTAGTGGCTAATTTTGCAGCTTACACATTTGCTTTTACAGGATTAATTAGACTAGCATTCCTCTGCCTATAAAAGTGGTGTAGCCCTTATGTTGCCAGCTGAGCTGAACACAGATCCTGATTATCCCTAGAGCAAAGCTGTTTTGTGCAAACTCACAGAAATAAAAAAAATTGTAATGCCTATATTTCCTCTAGAGAGAAATTTGGGAAACTTCCCTCTTAGAGCTGAAAACTTCAAAAGCAAACAAACAAAAAGGAACTTTACAAACAAATTAAGAAAATACTTTAAAAAAATTAAACCCCAAAATACATAGAGAATAACAGAAAAATTGTTTGCCTATTGGAAAAATTAATTATCTTCTCTTCAGAGATATCTTTTCTATCCTTTCAAATATGCCAACACAATTCTTGGATCAGATAAGAAGAATAATAGAGGAGCAAACTCTCTCTCATCTATTATTATCTGCAAAACAGTAACTGTGATAGCTCCTCTATCACATTTTAAAATATAACTGGCAGCCAGAACACAGACAGTAGTTCTCAGTGTAGCATCAGGAGTATAGTTTTGCCTGATGGAGCTGCAGAAGCATGTTTTATTTGATGTGACTTCATTTTTTGGAAAGGGTTGTCTGAAAAGTAAATCCCATCAGCACATACTTGCCTAGTATCCCTTACAAATTTCTTGTTACAAAAGCTTCCTCTTGGGAGATGACAGGCAGAATTCCCTGTGGCCTGTGGGAATTAGCACATGAGGAGAGCAACCTGCCACATGTGAGGCCCTTCTCTGATTGTCTAGGTGTAGTTACAGCTTAGCAGATAATGAGGTTTATAGATTTGTTACCTGACCTTTGCCATGTCTTTTTCTGTGAACTTAGTCTAGACTTAAGTAAGTAGGGCTCAGGAAAGAGAGGCTGACTTGCTATAAACCTGAGAGGCAGCAAGGAAGTATGCAAATTCATTTCTTGCAGATTAAGTGGCAAGTACTGATGAGCTACTTTTATTCTGTAAAGATTTTATGAATATGATGAACCTAAGAGACTAAAAGTAGGTTTTGAGAGTATTCCTGAAAATGCTAGGTAGAACTGGGGCTCTAACATCTGTGAGTGATCCCTCCTTAACAGACTCCAAATAACACTGAAGAAACAAGACATTTAATGAGATCCTCCTGCACTTTATGGCAGGGAATATTGCTAATAGCTCTGAGGTAAGGCAATTTAAAAAAAATAATTTTGATCAGAAGTTGCCTACAACTTGCACGTTAGGAATCAGAGACAGTCTCATAAGTAAAACTATCAGCCAGTGTCACTGGTTCCTCTACCAACCTAGTACTGCTGAGACAAATTAGGGTCATATTGATTGGCCTGAGTTTTGTTTTAATTGGCTCTGTGTAAGTAATAAGCTCTGGAACAGTGACTATTATTTACCTACATGTTAAGTTATCAATTATACATAGGAATAATGAGTTGATTTTTTTCTTTTTTCAAATTTTGGTGATATCAGAAACTATTTCTAGGAAGGTTTTATCTGAACCTCTACAGGAAAAGAAAGAAAGGATAGTATTACAAAAATATCTCTCCTCTCCCAGGTGAGTGAATGATATCAAGAACAAGACTAAGACATACATAATTGAAATGTTTGAACACCAAAAAAATTCTGGCAGGGATAATCAGTTGCTGCGGAGAGCAAGCCTTGTGCCAGCATCATCAACAGCAGAGTGCTGTAGCAGGGTGCACTGGGGTGTTTCCCAAACTCTGAGAACCCCAGGAGAGCTGCAGGAGCTGCCAGGAGCCTGCAGCTCACACAACAGCAGCTGACAGGACCTGGACAGGGCCAGGGACAGTGGTGGCCAAGCTCCCCCACATGCATAAAAAATGCCCTTAGGCTCTGGAAGGTTGAAGAGTATCATGGAGAGTGGGGAAGAGAGAGACAGACTACTGAAATTGCACCCTGCTTTCCCTAGGACAGGGGTGTTTAGCAGACTGACTGGCAGAGTCCCTTTGAGGACAGTCCTGAAGAGCAGAGGACTCCAGGAATGATGGACATCGTCCAAGAAGGAAATCTTAAAGGTGCGGGAGCAGGCTGTCCCTTTGTACCAAAAGATGAGCCATCAGGGAGGAAGATCGGCCTGGCTAAATGGGAAGCTTTGGCTGGACCTCAGGAAAAAAAGAAGAATTTCTGCCCTTCGGAAGAAGGGGCAGTAAACTCAGGAGGACTACTAGGATGTCATGAAGTTATGCAGGGAGGAAATTAGAAGGACCAAAGCCCAGATAGAACCTAACCTCACTACTGCTGTAAAAGACACTAAAAATGTTCATATAAATACATGAGCAACAAATGGTGTGCTAAAGAAGAATCTCCATCCCTGACTGGATGTGAGGGGAAACATAGTGACAAAGGATGAAGAAAAGGCCGAGGTATTTAATGCCTTCCTTGCCTTAAAAGTAAGACCAGTTGTTCTCTGGATACCAGCTCCCTGAGCTGTAACACAGGCATGGGGAGCAAAGACCCATAATCCAGAAGGGAATGGTCAATGACCTTCTATACCGTTTAGACCTACACAAGTCCATGGGTCTGGATCAGATCCACCCAAAGGTGCTGAGAGAACTGGTGGAAGTGCTCACCAAGCTTCTTCCCATTAGGTTTTGGCAGTCCTGTCTAAAAGGGGTGTTCCAGTTGACTGGAAGTTGGCAAACACGACACCCATCTAGAAAACGGGCTGAAAGGAGGATCTGGGGAACTACAGGCCTATCAGCCTGACCTTGGTGTTGGGGATGGTCGCGGAGCACCTTGAGTGCCATCACGTGGAACGTACAGGACAATCAGGGCATCAGGCCCAGCCAGCATGGGGTTGTGAAAGGCAAGTCCTGCCTGACTTGTCTGATCTGCTTCTCTTGCAAGGTGACCCAGTTAGTGGGTGAAGGAAAGAGGGATACTTTAGTAAAGCTTTTGACACCATTTCCCACAGCATTCTGCTGGAGAAACTGGCTGCTTATGACTTGGACAGGGGTACTGTCTGGATGGCTGAGCCCAGATTGTGGTGATGAATGGAGTTACATCCAGCTGGGCGCCAGTGAGTAGAGAGCTTCCCCAAGGCTCAGTATTGAGACCAGTCCTGTTTGATATCCTTATGGACAATCTGGACTAGGGCAACAGGTACATCCTCAGTCTATTTGCAGATGAGGCCAGTTTGGGTGGGAGTGTTGATCTGCTGAAGGGTAGGAAGGCATCCGGACATGCTGGATCAATGGGTCAAGGCCAGTTCTGGGATGTTCAACAAGGCCAAATGCCAGGTTCTGTGCTTGGGTCACAGCAGCCCCATGTGGTACTTCAGGCTGGGGGTAGAGTGGCTGGAAAGCTGTCCATCGGAAAAGGACCTAGGGATTCTGGTCAACAGCAGTTGAACTTGACCCAGCATATGCCCAGGTGCCCAGGAAGGCCAATGATATCCTTGGTTTGTATTGGAAAATAGTGTGGCCAGCAGGTCTAGAGAAGTGATTGTCTCCCTGTACTCAGCACTGGGGAGGCCATAACCAAAATCCTGTATTTGTTTTTGGGCCCCTCATGACAAGAAAGACACTGAGGTGCCAGAGCATGTCCAGAGAAGGGCAATGCAATGGAGAAGGTAAAAGTTCTGGAGCACAAGTCTGATGAGAAGTGGCTGAGGGACCTGGGGTTGTTTAGCCTGGAGAAAAGGAGGTTCAGAGGGAGCATTATTGCTCTCCACAACTACCTGAAAGGAGGTTGTTGCCCGGAGGGGGTCAGCCTCTTCTCCCAAACAACAAGGAAAAGGACAAGAGGAAATAGCCTCCAGCATCCCCAGGGGATTGATTGTTTGCTAGGAAAAATTCCTTCACCATAAGAGTTGTCAAACTTTGGAACAGGCTGCCCAGGGAAGTGGTGGAGTCACCAGTCCTGGAGGTATTTAAAAGATGTGTAGATGTGGCACTTAGAGACACTTAGGATTAGTGGTGGATTTGGCAGTGCTGGGTTAATGGTTGGACTCAATGGTCTTCAAGGTCTTTTCCAATATGAACCATTCTATGGTTCTGTGAACTAGTTTTCACTAAAGGCCTTACACAGATTTTGAAGGCCAACTTTAGCAGCTCTATGCATATATTTTACAGCAGGATCAAAACCTTGAGAAGCAAAATCCTGAGTGCTTCAGCAAAGGGGAAATGTTAATGGCATAAAATTTTTATAAAACCCACAATACAGGTACAGTCTGTGAGTGCTATAATGCTCTAGGCTCATTAATATTGCACTTTTAAAGTAATTGCTTATAGAAAAGAGAATGCTAGAACTCACTCAAAACACATAAATTAATTGTTTTGTTTGTAATTGTGACCTGAAAGTTAAGATGTACATATGTAAATCTCAGCTTAGTTTCATTAATTGCACATTTGCTTTTTGAATCTCTCCTGCACTCCTACACTTCTCTTCAGCAAAGTCTTCCTGTCTGTTTCAGGGATGACACTGGTCTTTCAACCTTACAGTTACATAGAATGATAATATCACTTTATTTTTTTCCATAAAGTAATTATTTGATAACTGCAAAGCAGAAAAAAACCCCAAAACCTTATCTTTGTCTATTTTAAATCACTAGGTATTGTAAAAATAACTTTTGATTATTGTTCACTACTATTTCCAGCCACAATTACTACTAGAATTTCAGCTTTTCGCCATCACTACTGGGGGTTACAAAGGAAATAATATGATGCAGTTAGAGTAAGCAAACTTCTTACAGAGAAGAATGTGTGCTGCCACAAAGGTATCAGAACTATCTGCTAATCTCATACTACGTGCAGCATGGGAAATAGAGCTTCTCTAACCACACTAATCCCTACCACTTTGGAGAAAAACAACTTTCCATTTACTGGCAGTAGATTAGATTTTCTGGCGGAAATGGCCAAAAGTCCGTTGATGTTGGCAGAACTAAACAGAACCCTTTAATACCAATACAGACTTTAGACTGCATTGTCTTTCTAATTTCTGACCTCACACATAATTCACACAGTGGTTTGTAAAGTGACCAATATGTTTTTACATCTACACTAACAAGTATATATTTGTTTATCTGCTTAGCTTATTTTTATAAGGAAATGGGACGTATGTACTTATGTAAGTAGTTATGCAAGTGCTTATATACTTGCTGGCTAACCTTTAGGTGTTAACGCTTTAAGAATAAGTTTTTAATCATTTGGACAATTTTTACAAAATTCAAATAGGAGAAGAGTTTGTCAAGATAATTATTTCCTGCAAATTATGTGCTAAACTAGGGAAGAGCAAGGAGGAGTCTGCCATAGTCTGTTGCTCTGCAGAGCTCCACGAGGTTTTTCCTTTGTTCCCCTGCTCTGTATGTTATTGGCTCTCTTTGAACTATTTGCCCTGCCTTATCAGAAATCTATTGGTGTGTATCCCTGCCCTTCTTCCCTCAGACCTTCCTGGATTGGCTCTCCAGAGCCAATCCCTCCCCCCTTCCCTTCCCGTACAAATCCACGCCAGCGTGAGCCCAGGTGTTACTGGTTCTGGGCTCTCCGACCTCTCAACCTCCCCCCGCTTTCCTCCCTCTTCCTCCTTCCCTGCAACCCCCCTGAAGACCTAAATAAACCCCCTAGGAGAACAGAAACAGTCTCCAGTATGTTTCTTCGCCTCACCCATGGTTCCTGCAGAGTTTCTGTCACTCGAGCTTCATGCCACGCTGCGCGCTCCCGCGAGCTCACAGTGCTCCGGCTCCGACCGGCCCGGGCTGCGTGGGGGTTCGCATCGCGAGCAGCGACCCCTTTTCGTGAGGTTTCAGGGGTCCTGCCGCCTTCCCCGGAGCGAGAAACCTCCATAGTCCATTCTATTTGAAGCTATCCAGCTGCACCTAACATCAGCATGCACAGGAATCTAGAATAAGTATAGTTGGCAGTATGTCTTTCTCAGTAGGGTTTATTTGAACTTAGTGAAATACAGAAAACTTTTCTGAAACAGGAAAGTCTGTGGATTATTTTTTTTTTAATATACAGTGTTAGGCTACACCTATATGAATTTTATCACAGCTCTTCAATCATTCATAAGTGTCAAAGTTGTTCACATCTTTTTTGATCAAAGGACACCAGTGAAATACTTAGAGATTTAGAAAATATTTCTTCCATAACACAAGGGAAAAACTAATCTAGCAGCATTAGCAAGTCCTACACTTAGCTATATTTACTTAATATTTTTAATCTTCCCTTTTGATCTGGTAACTTTAGGTTTTCTTGTATCTGGTTTCTAGGAAGTTCTGGAAAATTGAGAGGAAAATGTTCTGAGAAAAGTGGGGGGGTTAACTGAGTCTGAAAAAATGTCCTCTTGGGTTTATAGTTATATAGAAGGAAACATGACGTGAAATATTTCCATTCTGCTTTACTTTTTAAGGTACCACCTTTAAGCACTTTTTCAAAAGATCATGTTTTGCTGAATTTGAAGGCTTTGAAGGCTTCATAACAAACACACACAGCTTTACTGGTATTTGATTTTGAAAATTCAGTAATTGCATACAGTTCTCTTCTTGAAATTGTTAATCTTTTATTGCCTAGGGTATGCATATAGAAAGAGACCTGTCCTCTGCAGGAAGGAATGACAAGTTTATTATACGTAACTAGAAATTTTCATCTAAGTATTTGCTATATTATCCTTAGTGTATTACTGTTCTTGTAATTTTTATTACTGTTCTTATAATTTTAAATACAAAATGAAAATCAAATTTGTCCCAAATGCTTACCAAGGGACTTCTTAAATTGGACAGCATGTGAATGTTTTTTCTTGTCTCAATCCAAATCCTTTGTAATGACATATACAGGTAGAGCATTTGCATACAAAGTCATAATGTAAGACAAATCTCAAGCCTGAATATTTCATAAATATTAATTTGCATCAGATAAAAAGTGAAAAGCATAATATAAAGTTTATGAAGTTTCTTGACATTTTGAAAGCAGAACTTTTGTGCTTAAGCTGCAAAAAAAAAAAAAAAAAAGGCAGCAAATGCCATTATAAATGCCAAAGTTTGAAGATTGAAGTGAACCTCATTTCATCCCTGGCTCTTTATTCATATTTTGTCAGACTGTTTTTCCCACCACACAAATTCCCTAATTAACTTTCTGTATTTCATGGCTTTATAACTTCATTTATTACATACATTAATTGCTTCTGAAATTGGGCAATATGGGTGAGTATATACTTGAGAGTGTAAATGCCACTTGGGCTTTTAAAGTAGGATTTAGGAGAAATTTAGATGGCTTAAACTAAGAAATAAGTTCAGAAAGCTTGTGTTTGATGGGCTTTATTATACCAGAGATGACTGGATTTATATAATTCCCTCACTTTGATCTGAGAGTTACTTAGAGGCCTAATTATGAGACTTTCCAGAAGAGCATAGGCTGCTTGGTGCCTGGTTCCTTCCTAGTTTCCAGCATCATTCAGAAGGAATGTGACACAGCTGTTGTGCTGACCACACCTCATGCATGTGGGTAGCAGTGTGCTCTGAACAAAAGAACCTTCCATTGCAATGAAGAGGCAAAGGAGGCAGTGTTTTCTGCTAATGACCTGTTGGTGAGAGTACCGTATACAGGAGTGAAATCTGGCTCTGTTCCCTAAAATCCAGAATGGAGTCAAACCAAAGTCTGTATTTACTAGGAGAATATCTTCATCTTGAAAGTGCACCATATGGTAGTCCATTTTAAAAGTGATTGCCTGAGAGATTGTAGTATCACACAATCTCGTAAGTTGGAAAAGACCTTTAAGATCATCTCTGTCCAATCATAATTCAGCACTGTCAAGTCTACTACTAAGCTCTGTCCCTAAGCACCACATACCCACATTTTTAAATACCTCCAAGGATGGTGACTAAACACTTCTTTGATTAGTCACCATGCTTGCACTGTGTGCTTGGACTTTAGATGTTTGAATTAACAATTGTCCAGCTCACCACATGCACAGTTTCATTGGGAATTATGTTTCTAACTTATTGCTTAATAAAATCTCACTTGGATCTTATTAGGTCCTTTTTGACTCAAACAACTCTGAAACTCTGGCATATATTTACACAATAATTTCCTTATGTGAGATTTAGGTGCATGTTGTAACAAAAACAAAAAAAGGGAAAATTATATTAAACAGTTTTAAATCTGGTTTTTACATCCTCAGTATATTTAGGCTAGCAAGACTAATTCACAGGAGTGTTGTGTCCAAAATGCAGTAGAAGATTCCTGGAACTCAGAATTAGAAGCCATTTACTCTCTTGTTTACCATTCCTTGTAGATGCTCATGCTTTTTGCTGTCAATGGGTTATTATGACCTTATTGAGTTGTGAATGTCTGTTAGAAGAGGTGAACCTCATTCAGTACTAGAAGAAGCAATTTGAAACACAATGTCCATTAAAATCAATTATTCATAAAATATTAATGGTATTAAAAATCTAAATACAAATCCAGAAAGCTTTTAATCATTAAGCCAAGGAAAAAGCATTTATTCATGTACTATTGACAAGGTAAGCTTTTAAGTGGTTTTGATGGCATATTAAAATATTGACAGTATTATAGACTGAGATAGTATATTTGAGGAGACTGACAGAAATAGAACAGTTTAATAGCCTCAGGTCCTTTTGTTGCTGATAAGCTAATGGTATGCAGTCTTTTAATATGGGGAGATATTGAGCATAGAAAGAACAAGTTGTACTGTCTCTGAGATAACCATCTAAACGCAGCCACAGACTTGATTTGACTAAAGAATTGGTGACACTTCTGTTTGTAAGTTCTTTAAGGCTGAGGCAGAGAGAGAGAAAAAAACAGAGTGAAGAGAGTAAGTAATTTATGGTAGTTTCTGCAGACAGTTGATTAGACACCTCCCCTAGGAATCAGGAAACAAGGGTTCTGGTGCTTCTCCTGAGCTAAGCAGAGCATAGTTGAGCTTGGACTTTTCAGGGTATGTTATTATTATTAGAAATTTACTGTTTTGGAATGGTTTCCTTATTTTGGAAAAACATTCCCAGTCTTCATAATGTTCCAGTCTGGAAATCCAGAATTTTCTTGAAATTAATGAAATTTAATGGACTAAAGAACACTTCCCACCCTGTAATCCATGTTTCTAAGGTTGAAAGAAATCACTATATTCTTCTGAAATATATGTTCTGTCTAAGAGAATTCAATCCTTCTGCATTTTTTTCAGTGGTATTAGCAATATCCAGTAAAATACAAGACTGGTCTATATTTATTTCAGGGAGAAAAAAGCTAATACTGTTTTTTATTGCAATACTTGATAGGAATATTTTTTACCAGAATGAATCAGACATCTCAGGTTGGATAAGGTCATGACAAGCATGCTCTTTATAGATTTTAAATAGGTAAATGTGGTTTAAATGTCTAGTTCCTATCTAAATCATGTTAAAAACTTTACACTTATTATTTTTGTGCAATTACATTGAATGGTTTTTACTATTAAAGTTTAAAAGACAGATTGTCAAAAGCAGTCAGCAACTCAGTAACTCCTGATTTGATACCAATGTGAGAAGACAGATTGTCCAAAAAGTTAATTTCCATTTAAACGTATAAATGAACCAGATAAACATTTTGAGGTATTAAGCTCTCAGCATGTCCCACTGAGAAGAATGGATCTGTTGAAGGCATGCTCTTGAGAACTCTTTCATTTAGATGCCTAAATAGGAGTTGAATTCTTTTGACAGTTCTACAGTAATAAGAAAGCCTCACAGACAAAGACATTGGCCTACTATAAAGGACACACTTTAATGGTAAGATACTCATAAAAATTTTTAGCTTACTTCACTCATAATTACTTGTATCATGCTTTTTTGAAACTAAATGATAAAATATGTATTAAAGAAAAAATGTGCTTTTAGATTTCCCACAAGTATTTTTTCTTATCTACAGTGAATTTCATCTACAGTTACCCAATCTGCTAGGTGCTGTGCTTGGATTTCTAAGGATATCTGCAACAGATTGAGTTATAAGCTCAGGAATACAAAAGTATTTCCCTCTTCCTAAGAGTGCACCTTTTGAGATCACTAAATATGTATATGCAATTCCTTACTGAATTTCTGTGGATTTACCGGAAACTGTTTACCTCCTTGAATATACCTTTGTAGCTTCATAGATTTTTACAGCAAAATGATCCTAGTCTAACCAGTTGCATATCACTTTTAGAAACATTTCTCTGAATCTTTACTGTCTTGGATACATTTGGGGTTTGCTCCAGGCAAGATCTCAGTGGCCAAGAGTTGTGTCACTTTTTGCCTTTATAACTAGGAATGGCATTTCCTTTACATGAACAGAGGTAATACATGTATGTGACTGACAGCAAAACAGCCATAAGAGTTTTCTTCCTCTTGACTGGAGGGAGCAGAAGAGCCTCAAAAAGCATTATGTATGTGAACAGAAATGCTAGTTTTTTTCTGTTTTACCCATCTTCCATTTTGGGAATACTGAAAACCCTCATTGTCACAGAGAACCCTTTTCAGTTCAATTACTCACTGAAACCTGCCTTGAAGAATGGAAGGTAGAATTTGTCTTGAGCACCTGCATTTGAATTGTGCCAGCTGGTGAAACAACTCGCACCAAGAATTATAACTGATTTCTATACATTAACTTTCTTTGATTTTCTCACAATACACCCATCTTCCCATATCATGAAAGCAGCACTAACTAATTGGATTTGTCTCTGACTGACTGCAAAGGCAGACAAGTTGAGTCAGTAATTCTAGTTTACTCCAAGCGCTCTTAACTGAGCTCAAAGAAAAAAAACTGAAGTTCCCAATGCAGTGCTCCACTTCCAAGGTCATCGCTTACTTAGGTTTTTCAAGCATAAATCTCTGTGGGTGAAAATGCATATTTTAAAATCACAGAGAACTACTCAAACCTTTTTAGGAAATTAGACATGAACCATTATGACAAATAAAATTATTATGAAAGCAAGGTTGAGGATATGCATTTTTAAATAAACAGTAAAAAATTTAAAAAGAGAAATAAGGATGATTGGGAAAGTTTCCATTTGTGCATGAATTTAAAAAAATTCCATGCAGCCTGAGACTTTGTATAAATTTTTCCCAGTCTTCCTATCTCTCTATCAGACAAAGGAGGAAAACGGAGAAAATTTTCAAGATTAGACTACACACTTCACAACTGCATATATTTAAGTGGATTATTTCTTTATTTTTTGATTTGACTTTTTTGATGCTGCTCATGTCAGATGTATTTACCATGAACAGCTATGTCAAATGTAGACAACTGAATAAAAAATAGTGAGATCTTAATGTAAAGTTTTCTGGTGTTCTTTATTTTAGTACATTTTTCCTATTTTGTTGTTGTCACATAATTAAGATTTTACTCAGACACCGGTGGAGAGAAAATCTGAAAAAAAAGTTAACTAGAGTTATTTGTCTCTGGGAGACACTTTTGTCTAGGATCACACTTAACTGCTTTTAGATATACCATTAATCCATTTGCCTATGGAAGTGCCTGCCAGTCTCTCTCATTTGTAAAATTTGATTAGGCCCCTTCTCATAAACCCAAATGCAGTCCACAGTGTTTGTATCCCTTGCTTCTATCTCATATACTTGTTTACATAAATAAAAGCCCTATTTATTATAATAAATCACTAGATATGCATATGGGACTTACTTTTCAGGGATTTTTCTTACATTTGCTTCCTTTTTTTTTTTTTTAATAGTATTTTTTACAACCTCATGACAAATTTATGCAGGCTCTGCAGAAAGACAGGACTAAACCATCCAAAACAAGCAGCTTTTTAAAGAACAGTAGTCAGGAAAAATGACAGATGTGGAAAGCCAGATAGATCTCTGAAATGTTATAGCTTGGCAAACTACACTTTCTTCCAGGTGTGAAAGACAGTTACAAATGCATATTGCATGATTATGGACAGTGCTTGTTGGCTATCAAAAGATCATTTTCCTTGTCTCATTGGAGTCTCTGGGATTTTTCAGGGTAATTTCAGTGAGCTTTAGATCAGACCCATACAGAAAACCCAGAAACATAGATATTCATGGGTGTACAGACAACAAATGTGAAAAGTACTTGTCATTAATCTTCTTAGTGATTGTTTTCAAACCTCTGAAGTTCTTGTATTTTTACATTTTCATTTTCCTCTGGATTCTCTGTGTCTCTCTCTCAGCTTTATCCTTGGTTTCCAGCGCTTTATCTCCAATCTTTTGAGGATTTTCAGATGTGAAACATCTTTCTCATGGAACACGAAATTCAGCTTTATGTATGTTTAACAACATGAAACCATTCAGTCAGCAACTGTGTACTTGTTTGTGCAATCGATGACTTCATTGTTTAGTACTTAGCTTTTCTGCTGTCTTGTGGATAGACGACTTAGTTTTATATGCAAAAAAATCAATTAACTTAAGTGTGACTCACATCTAACTATGCATCAGTTTGAAAATAATCCCTTGCCCTCTTCCAGAAAAGAGAGCACATTTCACAAGCTAAACCTCTCTCAAAATCTTGAGTAGTTCATTTATTTTTAATAAAAGCTAAATAAATTCACTGAACTTTCATAATTCACTTTGGGTGACATGCACTGAAAATGCACTAGTGCCAATGACACCTGGACAAATGCGCAGTCTTTCACCTCCTTATCCACAAATTCCTGTTTCTCAGAGCATATGGTCATAAAGCTATTTCATCTACTCACTTCTCTCTCCTACTCTATTGTCGTGTGCCAGATCTTCTACATCACAGTCCTAGCTAACACTACGTTACTTTTCTTCCCTTCTGCAAGTAAGAAAGAGCTGTGTTTAAGGTGGTTGAATGTGGTCTCACTAATATTTTCCCCTTGCTATTCCTTGCTACATATTTTTGCTCTGATACTACCCCTGAAACAGTCCTTTTGAATTAGGAAAAGGCAAACCCCCAGACTACCAGTCTTGAGTGACCCTTTCAAAAGAATAGGCACTTAATCTGGTCTTGAATGTTTCTCTGGCAAGAGTAGCCATTCTCATTTCTTGCAAGTGGCCATATTTCCACTCTCTCTACCAATGGAATTACTTTTTTTTTTCTGCTGATTTCAGTAGCCTTACTCTGACCTCCCTTCTCTTTTCCCTCTGGTGCCAGCTACTTCAGTCATTTTTTGAATGGTCTCTGCAGGAAAACATATGCCAGGTAGGAAAACAATGATCCTTCTAACTACTTTCCCCTCATGCTTCTAACATAAGCAGGTATTCTGTCTGCTCTAGTTCCTGGGTCGATCTGCGCTTGGCAATGTTAGCATTGCCGTTAGCACGTGCTTGACCACACGAGGCATTCACCTAGGAAATGTCTGAGAGAACCACAGTTCATTTAAATTAAAAACACTTTCTTTTTAAATACTGCTAGAATGAACACTGAATCATTTGCAAAATTCTACAGCCTAATTCTATGCCATTGAACACAGCGAAAGTTTTCTTGTTGCAAGAAATAGGCCAGGTCCAATAGCCATCCCTTATAAAGTTTATTTATATAAGTATGTACTACCTAAAACAGATTTCTGTTATGTTTGTTACCAGGTTCTTGTACAGCCATTGTTTTTATTGAAGGATTTTGCTTTATCATCTGTTCATCTGTTTCCTTTGGGGAATTATTACATCAATTCTCTCCTTATAGTGTATTTAGTTTTTGCTTGAGATTTATAAAAGTCCTCAGACTGAGACTTTTCCCTTTAAATATTGTATTTTGGGTCACTTCAATATGTGTCTCAGCCATGAAAATGAACACACACAGAAAGCTGAAATATTTGCCAGTATGTGACTGAATCTTTTCAGGAATATGATATCTGCTTAGTGTAATCTTTATTAAAGCAAGAGACATGAAAACATACACATTAGGCAAGTCAAGTCAAGTTAGAACTAAATTCCTTCTGCCTGCTTTGCTTCATGAATTAATTTTTCCCTCACATTCATGTGTTCCAAGAAATCCTTAGATTCCAGGCACTCATATGTTTTGTGCTGAGCTATCTAAGTGTTTATCTGCAAAGAGAACCTTTGGGACAGTCTTGAAAAGTATGCTTGGCCTCCCTGTTTGGCAGAGAAATTGATCTGTGCTCCTTGAAGTCTGTTGACTCTTCCCCTCCTGGTCTAGTGCATTCTTCTGATTTATGCTATATTTTGAAAGGATGTGAAAGAATGACCTGCTGACCATTTTCAGAAATAACTTTAGGGCTTGGAACATTTAAGGGTCAGTATCTATCCTAGGTATCTTTGGTGCTGACACTGCATTTGACTTTCTAATACCCTTGTATACTGCTTTCATGTCTCTTCCATGGCACAAGACCTTGCACCCATGTTCAGAATGTGCAGAGCCTCAGAAGCTGTAGCTTTCAAATCCTAACATGACTGAGAGAATGAAGGGCAATATCAGACAAGATGTTAAGGTGAATCATATCTTCTTTCCTTCATCTAGACATTTTTCTCTTGGGATTTGTACTTGTGTCCATCCTGGGTATGACAGCAAGGGAGAATGCTCTTCCACTATGGAATGATTGCTCTCTGACCAAAAAGCAGATTGTAACAGTAACAGTCAGGAATAGGGTCTGATACCAAGCCCATGGGATTTGAGACCTGCAGAGGATTTGAAAAAAGGCTACATTTCCCTCTCAACAATGTTTATACCTAAGCAAAGTATACTTACACATGTAGAAGTCGCTGAATATCCAACAAAGGTGTTGGACAGCAGAAAGTTACTAGAAAAAGCACAAGGAAAAGCTTTTTAACAAATAAATTATAAATGGAAACTTGAAAATTTAGCTTAACTCAAATTGGCTATAAACCAAATTCAACAAACACTTTTGACAAGGAAAGAAAAGAAGAAAAAAAAATTGTAACTGTTGAAACATTTAATTTGGATACTTTAACAAGTGTGTTGAAATTAATATATCAATATTTAATTCTAATATGAGGATAAAGGACATAAAAATCCATCGGTTCATTTGGAACCTGATTAAAACTTTGTTTGCCACAAAGGAACAACAAAGAAATAAAAAGAGGCTTTATTTCTGCAACAAAATCTAAAGAATTAAAAGAGCAGGTTAACCTCAAAAAATTCTAATTTTTTCAGTCAAAATCAGTTGGTGTTGAAAGATCAGTTATTCAGATCAGTTTATTTGCCAGTGTTCTGAGAACTTTCTAGCTTCCTGTTCATTTTCATGTGACAACTGCAATGTTGATTTTTATTTAAAAATCACTCAATAAGAGATTTTTCTCTCTTCTCATGCTGTCAGCTTGAGCCACATTCCTGTCGTTATAATGAAAGCCTGAGCCTTTTCTCTCTTTGCAAAATATATGTGATGTAATACAGAAATCCTTTTTTTTCTTTCCTTTGTTCATTGGTGTCCTAAACCATGTGACCTTCAAGGCATGTTTCAAAGCTTCCCTGTTTGCATGAATGTTTGCATGGGCATAAGTCATAGGAGGATTAGATTTGTATGATCAGGAAATATAAAAATAAGCTTTAAGATTTGTTTGGTTGTATCTCTTTTTTAGAACTGGTATGTGCAAAGAAACAAGCACGATTGTAATTTTTTGCTTTATCCTACTGCTTCATGTTTTCTTTTCAATTCTAACCAAAGTTTACCTAGATCTGGAATCATTCTTTTGATTGAAGAATCCAGGCAAAAATAAAAGTTGGTAAAAAGCAAATTCTAAAAGTATCTAAAGAATGGAAGAATGGTGGACCTTCAAGAAGGCTATCAAACTAAGATGACTGAATTTTGAAATGTGTTACATGACTCAATTCCAGAGGGATAATCAGGAAAAACTCCAAAACAGCAGTGCAAATAGGACAGCCATTGGTGCAGATACTGAGGACCAAACTCTCTCTATATGAGGACACCTGCCAGGTAAAGAAAGACTGTCTGTAAAGATGCTGATTCACCATAGAACAGACCTAGGAATAGATGAAACATAGAGTAGTTAAGTGGAACACCATATTTTTATTCTTTTTTTCCATCCTTCATCTCTCTTAGGGTCCAAGGAAAGAGCAAACATTGCTCTTCAGTCTCCAGTGCCATAATTAGCTGAATCTTTCTATTACATGATTCCAGTCAACATTTTTGTCTGCAGATTTAGATGAATTAAGAAAAAAGCCTAATTTCCAACAGTGCTGAGTAACCATAGTTCCTGTTGAGAGCTTGAGGTGACATTTCATGGCTTTTTTGTGTTTTTAAACAGACCAGAAAATGACGAAGTATAAATTGAATGTATTGCTCACCTTTCACTGCCTGGTGGCTACCTCAGAGTGCGAGGTTATTGATGGTTGTCTTATCAGAAACTTAAGGTGATCATATCCTTTATTTATGCTCCAATAAATAATTCTTAAACTCCTCTCAAAAATAACTCTGCAAAACTGTGGATTTCTCCTCCTTTCACTTTTGAGGAAAATGAGTCATAGTTTTGAGAGTTTGATTAAGGTCACCTAGGTACTTTTAAAATGACTAGATTTATTTTTTTTCCTTCCATCCTTATGTCAGTGTTTTGTTAAATGTATTGTAGACTAGGAATTTAAACACAGGAGTTTGACATCCGTCTTCTGATCATATACAGGAATGAAGTAAATTTTAGGAGAAATACGTACTCTCAGTAAAACTAAGGTGATATGAACTGATTTGAGTAGAATTGTCAAATTGTACTGATGTAAATGAAAGGAGAATTTGTCAGTTGTGCACAAAATGGAATTCTTAATTTTATATTATCAGTGGCTAGGGACCTGGCATAGTCCATTTCTCAGTCTTACATCTGTAATCTTACGGATGATGTTCAGAAACAGTCATAATTAAAAAATGAAGTTTTATTAACCTAGTTATGAAAACTAGGCATATGAATATTTTTAATGCGGTGGGGCATGAGGAAAAATGTGGCATTGCTGCATTTTCAGTAATTCTGTTTCTCCTATTGAGAGGACATAGATTATGGGAAGAACATGCAGATCAGATCACATAACAGGAATGCATAATTGTAGAACCGTAGAATCTGAGAATGGCTAGGGAAGAGACCTTAAAGATCACCTAATTCCAAGGCCCTTGTCATGGGCAGGATAATTTCCACTAGATAAATTTGCTCCAAGTCCCATTCAGCCTTGCCTTGAACACTCCCAGGAATGGGGCATCCATATCTAAAAGAATAAAAAGAATGGAATATACAGCAGAATACAAGAAGTGTTTGGACAGCTCTGTGGGGAGATAATCTGTGTAACAACTTTCAGGATATTTCATTTAAATGTTTTTTCTTTTCCAAAAAGTTTTAACTTTCCTCCATAGACAATATTTCTGCTACTGATAATCATGGGAGTACATCCTTCAAACTATTTTGGTCATCATATTGATCATAGCTATAATTGTAATTGGGAGGGACAGAAAGGGCACAATAAACTTGACAAGACTCTCTTAGGATAAAGGAATATTTTTGTAGTGTTGTGATGTAATTAATATTCTGATTAAGGTAAAATAAAAATAATTGAAATTAAAATAATCACTTGGGATGTTTTAAAGCTTTTTTCCATGGGTACTTAGTTACAGTTATTTTTAATTCAAATTTATTGACCTTATTTTTTCATTTTCTGCTTTGCTTGGTCTGAGGGAATGAGTACGTATATTCCTCAACATATCTAGCCTTGGATAAATGATCGTTTTTGAGATATATCTCAGTCACATTCAGAAAAGTTAATTAATTATGGAATCTCCCAAGTTAAAAAAAAGTGGAAAGTAGGGGAAAAAAAGATCAATTACAATTACATGATATTCTGTTTCTATAAACCATACTTCTGTGTGTGTGTGTGTGTGTGTGTGGAGAGGAATTCACTGAATGCAATGTGATATCCAACAAATGGATCCTTAGCTTAATAATCTCAACTGAGAACTGTCTGAAATTTGGGAAATACTCAAAACCATGAATTTTTCAAAGTCATGATGAAAAATGTCATGTTGAGTCCTTACTGTAGAACTCCTTTTGAAGCAGGAAAATGTTGTTTGAAGGTTGTATGCAGGTTTAGACATTGACCAAAGGAAAGATCAGTGGCAACTTCATGGACTTTGCCTTCCTTGAACAGTTACTTCACCTTTATTTCAGTACTGTCTCTGTCCAGCCAGGGAGTCTGACATAGAGAATCACACAGAATGGCTGGGGTTGGAAGGTACATCTGGAGATCATCTGAGCCAGCTTTCCTGCTCAAGCAGGACCACCTAAAGCTGGTTGCCCAGGACCATATCCAGCTGGATTTTAATATCTCTAAAGATGGAGAGTCCATAAAATCTCTAGCCAACTTCTACTAGTAATCAGTCAACTTCAAAGTAATAAACTGTTTCCTGATGTTCAGACAAGACCATCTGTATTTTGGGTTGTGCCCATTGCCTTTTGTCATTCCATTGAACACCAATGAATACAGTCTGGCTTTGTCTGCCGTACATCCTTCCCTTCAGAAGGAAATTGATGAAATTCCCCATGAGTCTTCTCTCCTCTAGGCTGAACAGTTGTAATTTCCTCAGCCTCCCTTATGAGAAATTCTCCACGAGGGTACCAAAGAAAATACCAGTTTTATCCTTTTCTTTCTCTGATCCATCTTGCACCTTGCTGCTTGCATACATATTTCTCAGGCATGTTGCTTCTTCTACATCAATTCTTTTAGAATATAAAACGGATTTTCTCTGAACTGAAATTGTTGCAGAAGTGCTACTGACATCTATTTGAAGTACTTCATTTCTGTAACCTCTACCCTTTCATATAAAATCCCATTAAATTGTTCTTTCCTTTAAACATTGTTCTGTTTCTGATGGATTACTTACTGGCCTGTGGATCTCTGCAAGGTGTTACTAGTCTCTAGGAAATGTGCTAGGATGATTCACACTTACAGGGAGAGATTCTTTTCTTACCCATGCCTCTTAAGTCTGCTTTCCCAACACTTTATAAGTCCCTAACATCTGAAAGATTCCATCCATGTCATTCCCATCTAATCCTGAATCACTTGAATTCTGCTGTGACCTTTCACTCAAGCAAACTGTGTTAGGTATGTTTCAGTCCTTTGGTCACAGTTCTTACCTGAGTGTCTTCCTCAGAGTCTGTTTCCACAAAATAGAATTAACAGGCACCATGTAGTGGGCAGAATCAGTGAAGACAAATGTGTCAAGACGGGAAAACATGAATAGTATACAGAATGAATTTTAGAAGCTGAGAGACATTGAAGGTTATATTCAGGGGACTGTGGGAAGAGCTCAACTGGTCAGTCTCTAAGTTTCCTGGGAAACTAAGCACAACCATCTGCAATTCTTGGGCGGATGAACTATAATTTTTCCTTTGAAATTTGAGCCTGTCATCTTTCCAGTGTTTGGAAACTGCTAAAAGTGCTAAGCAATATTTTTTTTTTCAGCTCTGCTTCTTTCTGAAGACTTGGAGAGCTCTAGGTGCTCTGCTTAATTGGTCTGTTCTTAAGATCTGGTGTGTTATTTCATTGTTCAACTTAGCTTGCTGCAAATGCCATGCTGCATTATGCTATGTTAATATTTTAAGGGGTATGAGACTCCTGATGGCTGAGTACCAAATAGGAAAATATCTATACATGTCTTATGGCCTGGATGGTTTGAATTGCTTTGGTTTCTCTGTCAGTATATTACTACAGTCCCTAAAAGGTAAACATGTATAAACAAGGAATCAGTACTGATTAACTTCAACCTCACTGAACTCAGTCTAACACCAGACTTCCAAAGTCTATTTATAATTTGTTTTAGTACCATGGTTGTGGACATAATTTTTCTTGGAATCTCTGTCCTTTAAAACATCAGCACATCAGCATCAGATACAACTCTGATGGCTGCCAATCCCTCTAGTGTTTGATCCAGTGCCCTTTGGAGGATCTGTGTAATAGTAATTATGTCTGTAAGCATATCCAACTACTGGTCTGTACGGTAGTGTGGCAACAGTTTCATGGATGGAAGTTTCTTTAATTCAGCGTGCCAGAAACTATTTTAATATGATAAAAAAGAGAATATTTGCACTGGGATAAATTAACTTCACACTCCTCATGCCTATGGACTACCTAGTGGAAGGAAGATGAGACTGTTCTTTAATTTTTGCATTCTTGGTTCTCTTCGGCTTGCTGGAATGACTAGCTATATCTGAATTTAAGGATGATCTCATTTTATATTCTGACCGGTTGAGTAGGTTGTATTGCTCTGCCTTCCTGTAGCAAGTGATGCTTCTGTCTGTCAGAAGCAAGTTCCAAGCTCCAAACAGCCCTGTCTCCTGTTTTATAGTGCCTTATTGACAGCCTGCATTTTTGGACTGGCCTCAGATAGTTTTAGTGTCATCGTTATAACACTCATATTTCTCTGCTTATCAGTATTGCTAGGATTATATTGTGTCTGGCTCCACAGTCCATCTGGAATCAAATTGGTCATTGATCTAATATTGCAGTTTATCAGTGTTGCTTGGATTACATTGCAGACGACTCTGTGTACCAGCTGGAATTGAATCGGTCATTAATCTAATAACATCATTGCTAATGTGGCAGTTGAATGGTTGCATCCTCGTGCAGCTTCTGTGCACTGTATGTCTTTACATTTGCTAGTCAAACTGCAGTTACCTTTCTCAATGAAGATCTCTGCTCAATCATTGCTTGCATTTTCCTTTTTTCTTTCAGTTTAGAAGTCACTTTAGGACAAAAAGTGGTTTTGATTCAAAACCTTAAGGTCATGACTGAAAGACATGACATTGTTCTACTCCTTTCCATGTTATTTCCCAGTGTAATGATCAGACTGAGAAAACTCCTTTGTTTCATCTAATATTAATCAAAAGTGACCCGCTAAAGTAAAATTTTAAAACTTGCTGTCAGGGGAAAGGGGTATGCATTTTTAGAAAGATGTTAATCCCACTTGTCTTTGATTTAGATTGAAATTATTCACCCAGTAGAGAAGTTTGTTTTCTCCACTAATTAGAGATGGACAGTTAGAGTATATCTAATTTTTATGTAGCTAAAATTTGATGTGATGAATTCTATGCTCTGTTTCCATGGTTCCTTGGATTTAGCCTATATGTTTATTGTAAATCCCCATCTGCTTTGGTTTGTTGCTCTTTCTGGACAGTACAGTCTGCTCTGCTCTATCAAAGCATTCTCTATTGCTCAACAGTACCTTCCATCACCTGGAGTTTCTTGTTCCACAAGGGAAAAATATTTCTTAAAACCCAGATATTTTAGAGGGTTATCTATGGATGTCATAGATCTAAGATCTGTAGTATCAATACACTGTCTTGTGCTTCTAAGTTTCAAGTAAAATCTTCCAGCTCTCCAGTCTTTTTCTGTCTGTGATCAGTTGTTATCCAATACCTTCATCAACTGTTTTCAGTATCCCCTTCAGTATTTCCGTGAACAGTTTCTCATGTTTTCCTACCCATCCCCACTCTTCCCATAAAGGAGCTTTGCCTTAATTTCTCTCTCTCATATTTATTCACTGTGTTGAATTATTCACTCATTTGGGTATGGCAATCTCCATAAAAAATGTGGATTTTCCTAAAGCTCAGGTTATGACAATCTCTTTCCTTTCTCTGCCTGTTCTGTGTGTTTGTCTTAACATCCTGTTGAGACTATCAGTACAAGTTTTGCTATTCACCTAAATCTGAACTAATGCCTTTTCAGGACAAGGCATTGGAGAGCAATATAAAATGCAGCTGCCTTTGCAGCCACATCCATGTATTTTACGCTTCCTCTGTCCTCCAAGAGTACTCTGGTACATCCTTTCTTGCCCTTATGGGTAAGCAAAGGGTCTAGCTCTCTGCTCTGCACTGGGGGAGAATGGAAATACAGGTCTAGTAATCTCTTGAACCATTATAGGCATATTAATGAGGCAAGAATACAGTGCATAAAACCAAGGCTGAATATGGTTTTATCATGCATTGTTTCTTTTTAGAAACAAAACCATATCAACATGGCATTATATAGCCAATTTTTCCAATTAGTAGAGTAGAATTTGGTTTTTCAAATGAAATATCACTTATGTCTCCTTAAATTTTTATGTGCTTAAGTTTTCCTAAGAAAGAAAATCCAGAAATAAGAAAGGAAATTAAAGGAAAATTTTCTCCTCCATCTTGGTAAAAGAAATGAAATACTGCAGTTTTTGCATATCAGGGTACTTTTTCCCCACCATCTCAATATCTCTGGCCATCTCTTTCTCCAGCTGAAAAAACACTGTATTTTGGGAATGATACTGAATCTTTTAAAAAATCTGTTGTTGTAATAAAGAAAAGCAGCATTTATTAATTTTAATTCTTTATATTTCATTATTTTTTTCTGTAGTCTTGTTAACTTTGTTGCTCCAGGGAAAATGTTCTAATTAGTTATAGATCACCCTGGTTTCCCCCTCTTCTTCAAGTGGTTTCCTAACCTCTTTGTAAGTGTATTATAGGCTAGTATAAAATTTTAGTATTAGCCAAACAGGGAGAAATATTTCTCTTGGTCTCTTTCTCCTCATCTGTTTTTATTGTTCTATATTTTTTTTCACTGTTCATTAAAAAGTATTATTTATCTCTACTATGGGAAGCCTTCCCAGAACACCAATGGATATGGTAATAACTACTGGGAATCCACAGAAAAAAAAAATTAGAACTAAAACTATTAACATTTTCCTTCTGAATTTTTGGTGGTTGTTTTTAAACACTGCTTTTAATTTGTCTTCAATGACAATATGCGTTTTATACTGAAAGATTCAGACCTGTGCCTTCAAATACAAAAGCTTCAGAAGAGTAAAGAGGATAATTCCACTTATGTGTGTGTGTCAAGAGTAGTCTTATTACCAAAGTGGATAAATAGGACTTGGTATATTAAAAAACAAAAGAGTCTGGCTGGGAGTTGAGTTAACAGGTGAGCTTGTGAAAAGATGGGTACCACTGTGGAACAGTGAGAATGAAATACTGCTCCAATAATGGTAAAGTTAAAACTCTCAAAACCCACAGTGGTTTAAAGAAATCAATTTTTAACCAAGTTGAAAACTGTTCTAAAAATTAATATGGTCTAGTCTACACTGGGAGCTGGGAAAATGTATAATTTCTGATCTATTTGGTCTTCTGTCATCAAAGATCACGCTGACAGCTGGAATTCTCTTGCAGTATCCACAGATGACTCAGCACAGAGGTGGGAACTATCACCCCTACTAAGTCAACAGAAAAAGAATAAATCAGCCTGGGTGTTTTGAAATACATCACTTGTTCATGAAGATTGCTTTAAGATTTTTTTACAGGTGTAAAATTTTTACACGTTTCAGCTCAGTCAAGACCCTTCTGAAAAATTAGGTGCATCTGTTTCTTAATGTAGTTTTCTCACTCTGTGTTGCTGCAAATCACCCTCTGTTCTGTAAAAGAAGACTGGAGGAGGACAGGGAGAAAAGCAGAAGAGTCAGGTTTGTCCATTTTCTTTCGGAAACCTGAAGGGTAATCAGGGCTCCTGGAGAACTGCAATCACTCCTCACCTGCTACTAACAGAAGAGTGCTCAGACACATTTTCTGATGAGAATCTCATTGCTTTCAGGGGAGCCTTCTAATTTGTTTGGTGGCTTCTTCAGAGCATGTACCTGAAGAAAAGAACATAAGTCGGCGGAACAATGACACAATCCAGCGTAACTCCAAAACAGGTTATTGTCCTTAGAAAGATCTATTTGAAAACTGTACAAGCAATGCATTGCATACAGTGGTGGAAGGAGCTCCATCTAAATGGTGATGGAGGGGACTTGTGAAGCTGCAACCTCACTGCATGGCAAGGACAACAACTTCCATGCCTCTCTTCCCTTATTAAGCCTTCCCCTGGCATATTTTGCTGCCACAATGTCCCATGCAGATAATAAAGTAAAACAGGGAAAGCTAGGCATGTTTGGAGATGTCTTTGAAAAGTAACTGGAAATGGGAGTCTGCTTGCTTATTCATGAGCTTAATGTTGCATGAAGTTGTCACTGAGACCATGGCCTAATATCTTGGATGACATGGCTAGGACATTTCTTTATCAGCACAATTTGTAGAAAGATGAAAGAAACAATTTATTCCCATTGCAATTCTTGGTCTGGTGAACCTCCCTGAAGTTCTTTGAAGGCAGCTATTTTACTATGAGAGCGTTCCACACTGTTACTTTAAAATGAAAACCATTCAAAACTGAAATAAATTAACATTGGCATATGAACAGCTTGGGGAACAACAACAAACCAAATGAAAAAGAATAAGGTGGCCTGCTATGTGAACAGAAAAAATATCAAGAAATCCATTTGCAGGAGTAAAAGCATTAAAGGCAGCAAAATAATCAGACTAATGGAAAAAAACTATCAGATGAATGTAGTATTAGTGGAAGATGAGGATATAATTCACAAGTAAGATGAAATTGTTAAGAGTGTGGATCAATATACATAAACCCTAACATCACAAAGTAGGCTAACCTCGAAATATTGAATATACCAAGAGAAACAGGAAACTGCCCTAAAAAAAATAAAAAGAAGACAGAATTAGCGGAGCCAAAAGACACTATAGTTAACGAGAAGGCATCATGAAAAAAAAATCACTTATATTGTGAAAGGGACTAAGTTTCAACAGATTTTTTTTTTCTTTTGGTTAATTCATAATGCACAAATTTTAGCCTTTGGTTCTTTGACGAAAGACCTTCAGGATCACAGTAAGGAGCTATTTCCATGTCTCTGGTGTGACTGTTCCATTCAAACTGGTAAACTGACAGCAACCTGTCAGTTACTCTTAATTCTCTCTAATTCTCTGGGAGAAAGATCCACAGGGTGAGGCAGGATGGCTGGGACACTGCTCCATGCCCATGGCAGGGTCCTGTATCCTTGCCTTTGCCATGGGGAAAAGGAAACCAGTCTGTTACAGTGAGGGAAAAGTCTCCACACAAGGCCATTTAGACAGGTCAGGAAGGCAAATAACAGTGCAAAATGATACTGCGTGGAAGAAACCTGTAATGAACCAGCTTGCTTGTCACTTCAATGTTTAAGATGCCATTTGCATCTTTTGATTGTTTCACTTCAGGCCTGGGACAAGTGGGCACAGATCACAGGTTTAGTGCATACTGGATTCATTTCCTTAGCTATGTATTGAATATTTGCGATTATAGGATATTCCATTATATTGTAATATTTATTTCTATACATTTCACACAAACTGAAGCAACAGAAGAATCAAAGTTTGCAAAGCCCAGAACTAAATCTGCAGCCTTGGAGAAGCCTGTTGACTGATGCCCTTAAACCAAATCAGTGAAATAAATCTAAATCCCTGTTCTGATGAATTGCAATGTTCCTGTGTTCAGAGCAGCACTTGCGCTGAGCGCTCACAGTTGGTTTGGCTGATGTCACTGAGGGCTGTGAGTGTTCCATGTCCTGTCTGGCACCACTGTGAACACAGTCCTTGCAACAAATTGATGCTGCGAGAAGTTAATGATTTCTTTTTGTGACCAGCGAACTGCACCCCACTGTCACTATAGCAATAATTCACACTCCCCTCAATGTTCAAAACTAGCTCAGCTAGGAGTCAACCTCTCTATGTATCTACATGGTACAACTCTTCTGTACATATACTTATTGCAATATTATTTAAATTTACAGATTGACTCATAGAATATCGTGGGTTGGAAAGGACACACAAGGACCATCTAGTCCAAATCCTATTGATTTTATTTATTGATGGAATTTATTAGATTAAACTGAGGAAAAAAATTAGAATGGAAATCTTCTGAAGAATTAATGGTACTTCCTTAACATTACACTGAATGTAGTCCTTTTGGTGACTCAGTTCCATTTTTTATGTCTCCCTACCTGATGATAAAGGACTGTATACAGCTTTCTCTTATCTTTTGGTTACATGAGACAGTATGTCTACTATGTCTTCCTCTACTGGAATTTCTGATTTTTGAGTGAATTGAAAAATATTTGCTTTACTGAATTTCTGTACAATATGTGTTTCTTCCTGCGGTCCTAGTTTTGCTCTTAATTTTATATTGTAGCACTTTACACTTGTGTATGATGTAACAAAGGAATAGATTATCTGAGGAGCTATAAATCATCGTTTCAATGCTTTTTCAGGTAGGAAACTCCAAAAAGTATATTTTGTGATGGCAACCATGTACAGAAAAGAGAAAGTTCTAAAATGGGTTCTACAGGATTTGAGTGGTAAATAAACTGAAAACCACGATGTTTTACCATATCAAACTTGTTAAGAAGAATTAACATATAAACAAACTTATATCTAGTGTGATGCCAAATTCATTTGCCCTAAAGCAATTAATGGTTAAGGTTCAGTGGGATTTTTTTCTTTCTCTTTAGAGAGAAAAGACTTTGGATGAATCATTTAAAAATGATTTTAAAATGATTCATCCAGGTTTCTTAAAAATTATAATATAATAATAGATGTTTACAGGAAGTTAATGATAATATAACTTTTGCTTGGAGGAGGACAGGGAAAAATAAATTAAAAAGAAATAAAATGGTGTCAGAGGTATTGTTGGTTTTACACAGAAAAAACAGAAGCAGTGTTAATTTCAACTACAAACAGATGCACAAACTTCCATTAAAAGTAAATATCTTTTTGGGGCAACTGTAGAACTAGCTGACAGCCTGTTATACTATTCTCCTTCTTTGCCTTTTCCTGTGTTGGAGGGTGTCTCCATGTCCTCTTTAATTAGGTCAGTCTTCCTGCTAGATCAATGACTCTCAGGTACAGTAATTGCTGTATTTCAAAATTATTTTTCATTTCTGGTGCTCTGTTGGCTGGCTATACCGTAATCCTCAAATCAAATTAATCCAGTAATCACTAGTTCTAAAATAAATCATGGAAATCAACTTGAGATGTCTAAGGTTTTAGACAAAGCCAAGAAGCAATGGCTCAGAAAATATTTTCTCTGCTGTTTACATATTACATATGGCTGGCAGTAACAGCTTGCATGTTCTTTCCACAGAATTGAATGAAGTTTTATAGGCAGGGTTTTGGTTTTTTACCCAGTGACTTCATGTTCTCACTTTTTTCTACATGGACTCTCAACTAAAAAATATTTTCAGGGATAAATCAGTATATGCTTTTTTGTTATGTAATATAAACTAACATAAACAACAGTTCAGATGGCATTGTGTACTAAGGAGGAGAGATTCAAAGCATGAGGACTTAAAATGAAAGCTGAGAGCTTAAATAAGCTTTGTACTTATGAAAATCACCCTTCAAATCTGTTCATACCGAAAAATATATTTGCTGTGGCACTGTGACTTAAAATTCATTATAAGAATGTGAAGGAGTTATTGTAATGCCTAATGAGAGAAATAAATTGCAGAAACCAAAGTCGATTCATTATTTCATCTGTGGATATTTATTTTTTAACATGCTCTTATCTTAGAAAAACTGCTACAGTTATTGGGCTGTCTAAATACTTCATAACAGTATGGTGTCCTCAAATTTCTTACGATGTAAATTAAGTGGGATAGTTGCAAGATGCCAAAAAAAAGTTAACTGATGTAAGATATTTTGATTTATTTTGAGCTATCAATTTAATCCATTTTAGGTAACTAGAAAAATTAAATATATGCAATAAAGATTCTGCTAAGCTGAAAGAGATAAGAATAAAACTTATCAGTAAATATTAAAAGAATATTTTTTCTTTTTTGTTTGTCATTATTGTAGAGATGGAAATGCTATGAAGAAAATGCAAAACTTAGCAATGTATTTAAATGTTCAATACAGAAGCCTACTGATACACTTAGTTGAGTGTATTTGGCTTATAAGAGCTCAAAGGTAGTTCTAGCTTTGTCCAGTCTATGGGTGGATGGCCTCCTGGAAATCCTAATTACTGTAGTGAAGAACAAAGAACTGGATCAACTCTATAAAGTGCTTCTGTACTTGCTGAGTTAATGGATGAAAGGAAAGGACAGAACGTGAAGAAAACTGGGGACTGAAAAATGACTGTGATTCAGGCCCCATGAAAAGCACTAGCTAACCATGAGGAATCAGGTTGAAAAGTTGGAAGGTTAGATAAGAAATCTTTCCTTTTTTTACCACTTTGGTCTCACCCTCAGAACACAGAGTCAGAAACTTGAACCTATTATATAAGAAGCCCTAGCAAACTCATGCAAATTCTTCAAAGCCATAGAGGAAATCAGAAACAAGTAGTTTAGATAAAGAAAATAAAATGTTTTGACTACAATCTGTGGTATATTTTTTATAGCTATTCTAGCATTTTTTTATGTCAAGGTGATTCTGCTATGTATATTTGTCCAAGGTCTCTATTTTTTATTTTCATTGTTTTAGTTTTTTGATTCTCACTTTCAGAGAGGAAATGTAAACATGCACTAATGACCTTGTTCTGTATTTCAGGATATTTTTACCAAAAGGTAGAGCATCAAGACTATGGACTACAGAAGTGAATGGGGAATCTCTCTCCATAAGCTCAAACAGCTTTAAATCTACTGATGGTTGAAATGAAAAAAACCCCAAAAGTATGCAAAAGTCTTTAGAGGAATATCAAAGTGAGAAAGGGGGGAATGGGATGACTTGAAAGGCGGCATCCTAAGGATTAATTGATTTGAGTTTGAAGACTCAAAAGGAGCCATGTGAGCATTCTATGTTTTCTGTATACTGGGAAGGTTTTTCTTCTCTGTGTGAGATGCAATCAGGCTTTCTAGTTTTATATATTTATCTGTGTTAATTTATAATGGCCAGACAGTACTGGTTCTAAATGAATGACTTGATGAAAATCTGTCTGTGTTCAAAATGGTAAATTTTAGGGTTTTGTTGTTAGAGAATATTCATGTTCTTGAATTTTTCTTGTCAATAAGAATGGCGAACTGATTTGCAAGAATCCACTCCTAATTGGGTCAGCAGCGAATGATGCAGGGTCCAGGTTGGCTGGAACACACCTGACTGATAGTTCATAAGGACTGTGGAAGAGGTTGCTGTAAGAGTGTCATGGAGAGCTAAACAAATTGGAGTAAAAGATATGAGAAAAGTGCTAATGGGGGTAAATTTATCACCTGGATTTGCAAATGTTGGCAAAGGAGAATTTCATAATGGCTGCAATTTCATAAAAAACATTAGTACGAGTGCCCATCCTCCTACAAATCAAGAAAAATACTTTCAGCTACATGTAGGAAGGAGCAAATCTCATTAAGTCTGAAATGTCTAAGAGCATAACCCATGTTACAAAGAGAATTTGTCTAATAATATTTACAATGAAAATTGTCCACTTTTCAATAAATTTAAAAGAAGTTTGTCTTCTTGGGGTTCTTTTTACCAAACAGTTCTCTTCAAGCAAAGCAAATTTTTTTTGGGAAGCCATGTGTTAGTCTGCACTGATTCAACAGTCCCTGTATGGACACCTGTTGCAGTTCCAGTTCAGCTGCACCCATCACTGTATCCCTAAATTTCTTGTCATACACATGTAGCTGTTGATTTCACACTAATGACTGGAGAATATATCCATTGATTTCTTATATCAAAAATAGCATGGTCAGCAGGATCAGGGCAGTGATTGGCACTTGGGAAGCAGCAATTCAAATCCTGTGTCCAGTTCTGGGCTCCTCACTATGAGAAACACCGTGAGGTGCTGGAGGTTGTCCCGAGAAGGACAACGGAGCTTATGAAGGGTCTGGAGCACAAGTCCTGTGAGGAGTAGCTGAGGGGACTGGGGCTGTTTAGCCTGGAAAAAGGAGGCTCAGGGAAGACTTTATCATTCTCTACAACTGCCTGAAAGGGGGTTGGAGCCAGGTGCAGGTCAACGTCTTTCCCAGGCAACCAGCAACAGGACAAGAGGAAATGGCCTCAAGCTGTGCCAGGGGAGGTTCAGGTTGGACATTAGGAGGAATTTCTTTACTCAAATGGTGATCAGGTGTTCAGACAGGCAGCCCAGGAGGGTTGGTGCAAACACCATCACTGGAAGTGTTCAAGAAGTGTCAGGATGGGGCTCTTAGTGCTTCAGTTTAGTTGACAAGGTGGTGTTCAGTCAAACATTGGACTCAATGATTTTTGAGGTCTTTTCCAACCAAAAGGATTTCATGACTATATTGTTCTCAAACAATTTTTTGTTCATTACTCATATTGGTTCAAATTAAATGAAATAAAGGAAAGCCTCTATTTGGGTGTTACATGCAGAGAATGGAGTTACTGAAAAGTATTTGCATATTCCCCCAAGACAGATTCTGCCAGAGTAGTTTTCATGGCTGGTGTCAGCATGATACACACACAATGACTGGGAAAATGCTGTTAATTCCCCTGCTTCAGAAGATTCAACTGACACATCTGAAGCATGAGGAAACTTTACCACCAGCTCAAGGATGGAAAAATCAGAGGGAAATCAATGCAACACCTTGTTTTGTACTTTCAGCTCTGGAGAAAGTGTGTATTATTCAAGAAAAAAAATTGAAGCAATTCCCCTGACCTGCAAAGCAAAAGAGAGCATCTTGAGCAAAGTAAGTAAAAGCATGGATGCAAATTACTGGTTTTTTGGTGCTGAGGCAACCGTAAAGGCAATGTTATTTAAGAAACATAATATAGTAGAGATGATTTCTGCTCAGCTTTGGAGGCAAGTCTGATATAAGTAGATCTAAAAATATTTGAACAAAGCTGTTTGGAGATGGATTTTTGTCTTGAAGTGCAAAGTGCTGGTGTGAGAGAAAATTTAGATGTCAAAGATTTGACGTTTCATGCAATCTGCCGTGAAAATACATCTCTACACAAGAAAAGGTGTGGAAAGCAGAAGTCATTCACTACAGAAAAATATAAACAGCAACCGTTTTCAAAACTTACCAGCCTTGTATTGTATGTCTGATCTATGCCTCGTACACCATTAAGCATTGCATATTCATTTAGTTTTGTTTAGAAAAAGTCTAGCCAAAAGATAAATTTTAGCTGGAATGCGAAAAACTGTATTTGGTTTACTTCGGTAAAGAGAGTGGTGAAAATTACAAAAGTAATGGTTCTGGTCATTGCAGAAACAAATGCCTGATGAAACTGATTTTAGTAAAGAATTGGTAAATTCCACTGTTTATTTTCATAAATAAAATGTGCTTCTACAAGTATTACAACTTCATTTTGAGGCTGAATTGTGCAAATATGTATTAAAACTGTAATTAAATCTCAATGGGTTTTTTTTTCACCAGATTTTCAGCTAGACTTAGAGAACACCAAATGATGAAAGGAAGTATAAAAACCAAGGCAAAATTATGAGTAGCAATAAATGTCAGTAGGAATAGCCCCAATAAAAGTCAATTTTAGATGTCAATTTTCATTAAAACTAAAGCTGAATGCTAGATATGATTGACAACCTCTATTATCAGTTCTAAAATTTCAAATAACTTCATTTGATAGTCACCAGTATGAAAAGTAATTCATATTATATTATTTCTTGCATCTGACATTCAAGGAGTTCATTCAAGGAAGGTCCAGCAATTTGACATAGGTAACTGTCTGGCTCCTTGTGGGGACCTACATATTGGAGTCACACTCTCCCTCTGGTATAAATGTATTACAAACCTGAATGAAGATGGAATAGCTTCACACTTTTGAATTTGTCTTTCAATTCATACTTGGAGATAGAGTAAAAGAAAAGGTTGAGCAATGAGCTGCTCATAGTCTTTCATGAAGGCACAGAAAAATACTCTGGTAAAACAAAACCTACACCTGAAGCAATGCAGTAATGCCATTGTTCAGGATTTCTTATGATAGTTTTGTATTCTACTGTCAATGGCATCAGCAAAATATACTGGAGAATTATTTGAAACTGCACTGTGTAATTCAAAACAACAAAGGAATATTCCTCTATCATTCTCTGGCTCTTTCCAACCTACCCTTATCAGCCTTTTTCTGACCCTGTTACCCCTTTTATAGAGGTTGAACAAATCTTCATAACAACATGGGAAGGTTTAATACAGTTTTGATAGGATCCGGAGGCCCTTGCCAGTTGGGCTGTATGACTGCTGATGTGACTGATGTGTAACCTCACCAAAGGATATGCTACTATCACTTACTGAAAGGGTTAAAAAGTATCTTTCCAGTTATGGTTAAAATCACTGCAGAGCTGAACAGTGAAAGAGCTCCGTGGAGAACAGGGAAGCATGTCAGTCCCAAATGCCAACTTAGTTTCTAGTATTAATGAACAACACTGAGGGAATAGCATCCCTTCCTTTCTGCATTTCATTAGAGGAACTCTCAAAAGGCTGGAAGCAGAAACAAGAGTTTAAAGAACTTGTGCCTAGGTTATGTTTAAAGAAAATGCAAAATTATGCCTGATTCTCTGTTCTGCTTACAGTTTATTCTTAATTAAATCTGACCTTACGGCACAGTTGGAAGGAAGTAAGTGTAAAAATTATCACTCAGTAAAAATTTCCAAGAAATTTCTGTTAGGAATTCTTCCTGTTTTAAATTAATTTCTGATGTGTTTAGGTTACTTATAGGTTGGTTTTAAAAGAGATTTCTAGTTTACTAGAATGTAAGTTCAGAGAAGCTTTTAATTTCAGAGAACTCTACTAAAATAGTGACTGAAAGGGCATGTTGAAGTAGGCAGTATGATGGTTTACATAAAAACTCTTTGTAGCAACTCTGGGACATATTACTGAATACTATTCTTTTCACAAGACAAGAATTATCTTTTAATTTGTGTTTAATTCTCAATGTTGAAAATTACTGAGAAAACTCAAAATTCTTCAAATGTTATTCTAGAAGAGGCATAAGACAGGTCATCCTATCCCAAAAGTTTTTTTGGTTGTTTTTTTTTTTAAATGGAGTAACTCCAGACGAGATGTAAGAAAGAATGTGAATTTTTAAATAAATTGTGAAGGTCAGTGACCTTTTTCCACTCAACACCTAGAAAACTGTAAATGTCTGACTTTAGCAGGGTCTGTGAGAGAAGCCAAATTAGAGATCTACTTTTCCTGTGCAATCAATGAAGAGATGAAGGTCTTTGGCAAGGACCTCCTGGCAGATGCTATACACAAGGATTTGAAATATTTATCCTCAAGAGATAAGACCTTCAGTTGAAGCTTTTCAAAGAGGAGCTCATTTATATTGAAAGAGCACCAGACGTTTGTAATGCACACCTCTTTGTAATATCCCACTGGTTCACATGCCGTCTGGCGTCAGTGAGTAGTATTCTCCAGGAAAACTCTTCATTTCTGTATAGAAGAAATATGAAGATTGTTAGAAATAAGCTCTTGAAATTACTCATCAGAAGAAGCTGACTCAACAAATGGAGGTATTTTAAGAGAAACTATATCACAAAAAATCTTGACTGAAAATTATTGAATCGTTTTCTTTTTAAAAGGATTTAAATAGTTTGTATATGATTTTATGAATAATATCTCAATAAATAAAAAATACACCTGTTTTCTATCAAATACAACATTAAGCCTCTATTTTCCACATACATTATGCATCATTGAAGTACAGAGTTAATAATACACAGAAAACAAATATGGTTTAAGTAAAAGTCTAAATAAAATTTTCACTTCTGTGCTATTCTATCAGCTTTAGAGTTAATTTAGCAATTTTCTACTCATTTGAAAATAATATCTTTGTTTGTTCTATAGTTATTTGAAAGAAAGCTACCCACACTACCTAGGTTCTATCTACAGTGTAGGTATAAGACTTTTATCACTTTTCAAATCCAACTAAATTTAATAGCTAATTTAGCATTTGAAGTTTGGGGATTTCCAGAAAAGTCTCTAATACTCTTCTCTACTTACAGAAATTCTGACACTCACGCAAGATTTTCTGAAGCTAGTGATTTATTCTAAGTTGTGAATGCACACTGGGGAAGTTTCTCTGCAGGTTTTTTCACCAAAAATCCCAATTATTTCTTTCCTTGATGCAATTTTGACACTTCTAGCAATGGTGAGATTTCTGGTGTTGGCTGATCACTGGTGCTCTATCTTCCACGATAGCTAAACCCATATAGGAGAGGTCTTAAATGACAAATATATTGAAACCTCAAAGCTATGAGACCTTGTTAGCTCTAGACTCCTATCGCTACAACTTTTCTACAGATAGAGTGAGGAGAGATAGACACAAGACCAGAGTGATTTCTCAGATAAATTGGGCATTGCATCTCACTTTTAATGCTTGCAAAGTTTCAACCATTTACTCTGATTGAACTTTACCGTTCATTTAACTATATAATTAAAATTACTTCCCAGTGCATCTACCCATTCTTAACATTTTCCTCTATTCTCTAACTGCTGTACACTTTTTACTTTTCCCACAATCCACAAAGATTTTATAATTCTTCTTTTCTCAGCTTATTCTGGTTTTGCTTCTTTGTGCAGTCACAACCGATTTTCTTCCTGTCAGGAAATAATGTATCCCAAATGTTTCTTATGACTACTTACGCTCCATTTCAGTGATAATACCCTAGTAATCTCTTTCTCTCAAGTGCAACACCCAAAGAGTCCACCTTCATATACAAATCTTGACTCGGTTTCTTTCCCATAACTTCAGAATTTCTATTCCACTAATTTTGTAATCTTTCATGATCTTCTTGATTTTGCTCTTCCTACTTACTTGCTTTCCCTGAAATATTACTACGTCCACCAACTGTTTGCAATGGAGTATTTGATTTGTTTCACCTCACTCATTTGGTCCTGGCAGAGCCATTGGCGTGGTCCATTGGCTATAGGTTCTCCTAATTTTTTTTTTTTTTTTTAATGTACAATCTCCATTTATTTTTTTGCCAATTTTGATTCTTTCTCACTACATGAATCCATCTTTTCTGTTTTCAGATATCTTATGAACATATCCTTTTGTGTTTGCTGTCCATTTCCTCCCTTTCCTTAGCACTGAACCTGAGCTGGATGTAGGTGAGCTCTCTGTCACAGTCCCTCTAAGAAGAGGACTTTTCTCCATTTTTGCTGTCTTTTTCTCCCTCCCTCACATTACACTCACACTGACACTTTGACATTCTCCTGCTCTACTGTCTGGGAGGTCTTTAATGTCCTTCTCTCTTTCTTTTGCTCTCAGTCATGTTGGCAAGAATGAGACAGTTCACTGTCTTGTCTTCCTTCCTTCAACAAGTCTCTGCTCTGACAGACAGCATGCAAAGGTGATACAAAGCCAGCAGTAGCCCTCTCAAGGAATTATTTGAATGCTTTTTCTCTCAGCTATTCAATTCAGCCTGATGAGGGTAATGGGAATCAGCTGCTCATGATGTGAATAGGGTTTTTTCAGCTGGTAGTTGTCCCAAGTTCCAGCTCGGAGCATTGAGAAGGATGGAAAACAAGACAATGGCTAGTTTGCCGTGTTGAAGTGACTTTAGTTGTGAGGTTTTCCCTCATGGAGTAATTAGCGTCAAGGAGACATAAGTGAATTGTTAAGCACAGTTTTGAAACAAAGACCTAAAATATTTACTGTGGTAAAGGGTTCAGGATTCACTCTTTAATGTATAAATCTTTCTTCAACTCCTGCTTCAAGTTGCTATTTCTAATGCAAATAATTTCCAGTAATAGAGTTTACCCAGTTCAAATGAAAAATACTACTTTAGTATGAAGATGAATGTGTCGCTTAGAATGATGGATATTGCAGAGGTGCACTAGGCAGCTTCAGCTTCATTAGAGATCCTGCTACTTGGTGGTATCTGTTGTCTCTGGCCACAGAAGAATTGATCTGATAGCAAGAGCCAAGCTCAGAGGAAGGATAAAAGGTCCCAGCCCTCTGATGTATCCTGCAAAGGTTTCAAGGAGCCTTGGGTCGTGCAGCACCAATTGCTGATCCCTAAGGAAAAAGACTGAAGTCTTGGCTGGGTGTTGTGAGTTTGTATTTAGTCTATAAACCAGCTAATGATGATTTCTCCAGAGATCCCAACAATATATCTTAGGTCTGTTATGGATTAACCACTTCCTGGATCACTGAGTTTCCACAGTCAGTTGATATTTACCTTTGCCAAACACTGTTACAAAATGCCGAAAAGGAAGAGCTAACTGCAACAGCCTACTGCCAGTATTTTATCAGCTGTCATCACAAAAGTATCCCTTCTTACCTGAGCTGGTAGATGCTTGCCTACTCATGTAAATATAGGAGTTTGTTCCTTCTGAGGATCTGATTAGCCTAAGCTAGCACAACACCACATTGACTGGATTCTGCTGAGATGTATTTCTGATAAATTCAGTGATACTACACTTGTCCATTAAGCAGAATTTGTAGAAAGCAGGAGAAGCAAGTAGGCCTGGATGAAAATCCAGTGATTTAATACTCAGAAAGGATCTTAAAATATTAGACAACATCTCTTTTTCTCAGATTCCTGTACCCACAGTACACTAAAATTCATCTTAGTGATATGTGGTCTTGCACTTCTGTATTACAAAGTTTTTATGAAAAGCAAAGGGAGTTAGCTCTACTATTTTTCACTAACGAGGAGATAGGAACAGGAAAATGCAATAGAAAAAATGTGGTTTCTGTGCACAGTCCATTCATGAACTACTGTGGGACAATAGCAAAGCATTTTTTCCACACTACACTCAGTAAGGCTTAACATCTCTTGCAATCCTACTTATTGAAGTGCTCCAATGGGCAAAGGCTATTTCCTTATGAGTATCATAACAGGATAAGCATCTGTTTTCTCATTGTGATTCCACCCACAAACTACTAAAATAAGAAAGATTATGCAAATTATAGTTAGTTGGAAATAGGTTAAACAAACAAATGCTTTCTTTTAAAGAATCAAAGAAAACGCAAAGAACACCTGCATGGCTTAAAAACTAAAATGGGGAAAAGAAAAAAAGATCCTTTCCCTCCCTGTGCCTCTGATATGACAGACAGGTGTTTACTGTTTTGCATTGAATGCTGCTCTGAGTTTGATGACTTCTTCAGTTTTAAAGTGTTTTTCCCATGAGTGAAGCACTGCACTGAAGGAATGAGACAGGAACCCTTTTTCATGTGCAGAAGTCACATATTTTCCATGTGTCACACAGTTCCAGTCCCTGACTTTACTCTGCATTATTTGCAATCAAAGTCAGGATTTGAAGAGAAAACTATTTGGATGAGACAGGTAGCAGTATTTCTGCTTTGGTTATAATCACAGGCTGACTGCCACAAAATAGAGCCAGATTTTCTGAGCAAATACAATATGTATGGAGAAAAAAGGGTAATTGAAAGCAACCAGAAAATAGAAAAATACTTCAAAATTATATCTTGGCCCTCTAGACAGTTAAAACATTGGGTTAGTTTGACTGATGATGATGTCTCTGCACTTTGGGACTCTTCCACATATTTAAGAACATCTGGAATGCTTCTAAGCATTGTGTTGTACAATTCAAGTTATATTTCTAGTTGTCTTAGTGCTGCATGTAATACATTTTCAGTAAATGAAGTAAGAACACTTTCTCTGTTCCAGAAAAGGTGAAAAAAAATTGCCTTTCCCAACCTGATCTGAACAGGCAAATCAAACTAAGGAAATGAATGCTAAATTATTGAAGACATCAAATGATACAGAAAAACAGTAGATAAGATAGTTACAGCAGATTACCATCCATTTGTAACTAAAAATAAAAGGTAAAAGAGTCCCTTGTCTCTTACCACTATTACCTGAATGAGAGACATGTACATACGTTTGGTTTCTGATTTATATCAGAAAATACTTTTAAATAATTAATGCTTAAGCATTTTGGAACATAAAGGGTGAAGAATAACGTTTTCAGAACACCAACAAAATGGTAGTTGGTTTATGGGGACATGACTCTTTAGGTCTCTTTTTAAAAATTAGTTCTTAATACAAGTAATGCTTGCACTAACATTGCAAAATATTCCCAGGTTTAAGAACATCCCAGCTTCTGGCATCTTCTCCCAGAAGCCACCCCTGCAGCCCTCCCCCCACCACCAAAGCCTTGCCACGTAAACCCAATACAACAACCTACAATATTCAGCTCTCTGTTGTCTATTATTAAGTAGAATTCTGAATGCGGCAGAAGAATATCAAACAAAGCAATGATTCAGCAGAGAAAGTAAGCACATTTGTGAGTTACTGGGACTATTCAAGGACGTAAAAGATACACGTATGTTTAAATGCCATAAAGAGACTGGGTCAGAGATTTTTAAATACATGATTCACCTTGGTTAGCTACAACCTAATTTGCATAATGACTCCTTTGTGGATAAATCAGGAAAAATAAGATTATCAGTACATTTTAGTACCTTAGTCCCTTTTTGCTCCTTATTGAGTTCCCAAAATAATACAGTTTGATTTGTACATAGAAAAATAAAACAGGAATATAAAATAAATACGGTACTCTATTAAACTATTGCTAGTATGCAATTTTTTAGAAAGGATTCTATCCTTAATTTCAGTCACAATTACCTTTGCCATTGCTGTGCTGTCAACCTGAAAAAACTCTGCAGATGAATTTTGGCAGCCATCCAACTATTGGATCTTGTGACTGAAGTTAGTCGCAGAGTTCATTTATGTTCTGAGGGACTTATTCACAAATCTTTAATGAAACTTCTATGCCAAAACTGTACAGCATGTTTTTATTTTTCTTGCCATTTGTCAGGGTCAAAGTACACATTTCTGCAAAACTTCAGGCTTTCTAAAACATTCAGGATGCCAAGTTCTTTGGCTTCAGAGTTGCATGAGTGAAGCCAGAAAATAGATGGATCTGGCACTTTCAAAATTGCTTAAAAATAGGAATATTACAAAAGTTGCACACACGTGCAATAATAATACTTGTTCTGACAGCAGGGATGGCATATACATTGTACTTTTTTTCTTCCATTTTACCTATTTTTAAGATATAAGCTTAGTCAACCCTCCTAATTGTAGGTACCTAACTCAGCCAGCTTTTCCTTGATTTCAGAACAGCAAACTGGATCAGTTTCTATGCAGTGAAATCTCACTGTGCTGAAAGTCACTCACTGAAACAGCAGTGAACATTAACCTCTTGCTGCCTCTGATACTAACACATCTACTGCTGCAACAAGAATTTTCCTCACTTCAAAGTTCCAGTTTCCTTTGTTTTGTCACTGGAGTTGCTCATTCTGCATGACAAAAGCCAGATACTTATCTAAGTAATCTGAACTTTCATTTACAGCCTACAAGCAGCACACATGCTTGGAATGGTAAAATCTTTTATATCATGAAGGTGGAAAAAAGTCCTTTTTCTCCATAGGAATTTGTGATCACTCACCTTTCAATGCCTGGAGTTCATGGGAATGAATTCTGGGCCTTTGACAATATTTGTGTGGCAACTTGACCAACTGGGTTTTTAAGTTAACTAGAAAGATAAATTCAAAGATGTGTTCTGAGCCCCTCTGTGAGCTCCACTGAGAAGAGACATGACATTTGCACTTTATTACATGTCTTTATTACCATCTCAGGCAAAAGCACACAGCTCTACATCATGTTTTTTGCTGAAGAAATGAAAGGAGTAGCAAACTTCTGGAACAAAATTTATTAGAATGTGAAAGGCATGGTGAGTACAGACACATCATTTTCCTCTTTCCTTTTACCATGCTGAAACATCTTTACTTGGATGTTTGAACTTTGTGATTTGGGAAAAATACAGCATGAGGAGGAGAATACTGAAGAGAAAAAATCTTTCAGGAATTCTTTAGCAAATCCAAATATTCCATCTGTTCTCCTAATAAAAAAATGAAGTCTTAAATATAGATCATCTCATACCTCCAGCCTGCAAGCTCATTACTCCTTAAAAATCAGTTGTATAATATTCATGCAATACCACCATGAAGTGATGCTGGGCACTATTTCATGAACATCCAGTTCTGATTTCATCTGTGCTTTTTTCACCTGTTCCTTCATAAATCTGTTAAACTACATAGTGCTCACCCGGCTTTTTTGTTATTTATAATTTTTATTGCTGAAGTGTCTGAATGTTTCAAACATTGGTTCCCTGTTGTGCTAGGTGCAGTGTACAAAACTAGTAAATAACAGCCTGCTCTCAAAGAGGTTATTACAATGTTGAATATTAGCATCCAGGAAGAGCTTTTCTGAAACTATGGAAACAACAGAAGAAATTCTAGGTGTTGGGGAAAACAAAATAGGTAGTATAGAGTAATTAATATTGGATTTGCTCACAAGGTATTTCTGTGGTACAAAAAAAAAGCAAACTTTGACTTGAATATATGGAAATTCCTGGATTATACTTATCACATATGACCAAACAGCTGCAATCAGGATGTCTAGTACTGTAATGAGAACAGTCCATTGTTTGAAGCTGAAGAGAGGTAATGATGACTGAAAACATAGAAGAGGACATTTTGAAGAGTTGTAGAAAAAGCAGTATTTTGTATATTTAAATGGCAATGGTGCAAACTGCTGCACAACAGCAGATGGTAGAGAGAAGTGACCACTATATGTGAGGAAAAGCTCTGCAGACACCAAGATCTGAGGAGAAGGAGTATTGTGATAATAGCTGCAAGTTCCCCACACCCCTTTCTTAACGACTGTACTTGTCACCTATTGTCCTACCTTCCCTACTCCACATAGTCCTAGCCACGCCCCCAGTTTTCCCTATTGGTTCCTGTACCCTAACCCCACGTGGCCCTGGCCACTCCCTCGGGTTTCCCCTATTGGTTCCTGTACTCCTAACTCCGCCCCTGTACCTCCCCTGTACCCAGAGGTCACTGGGCCTGTGTGCTGTCCCTGCCCCTCTCTGTTTCCCTATAAAACCCCTTACCCTCCGCCATCTTGCGGTCTATGCTCCACGTGTGTCTATGCTCCACATGTGGCTGTGCATGTGAGGCCTTCGCCCTCGAGGCATCTCTGCCTCGGGGAGGTCGTTGGCCTCTGCTGCACCATGCGAATAAACATCTTCCATGGACACAACACATAGACCCTCCTCGCCTCCTTTATCATCGCCGGTTGTGGAAGCAGACGAACCAGAGCTAGCCTTATGGCTCCCCAGCCTGTGAGAGTGCAGTGTCCAGCCCTGGGACAGAGGGTTTGGAGCTCTGAGGCGCTGAACCGGGCTGGGTAGAGAAGCTCTAGGGTAAAGTCTGCTGCAACTTCCTCCAAACTGCAACAAATGGCACCCAAACAAAGGAGAGGGACGAGGTGATCCAGACAGTGGAACAGAGATTCCTCTGCAAGCCATGATGAAGACTGTCCCATGGAGATCCAATGAGAAGCAGATAACCACCCTGAAACTGCAGCCCTTGGAAAGCCAATGCTGGAGTAGGGTCCTGGCAGGAAACTGCAGCCTGCAGAAAGGAGTTTGCTCAGAAGCAGGTTTTGCTGACAGGACTTGTGGCCCCATGAGGGATTCTGTTCCTGAAGGACTGTACCCTGAGGGTGGGACCCCTGCAGAAACCTTTCTTGAGAAAAATATTCATGGCGAAATTAATGAAGAACAATATCTCTTGGGTGAGACCACTTGCTGGAGCAAGAGAAGAACACGAGGAGAAAGAAGCAGCAAAGAGTTATGAACTGACTGCAACCCCTATTCCCCATCCCTCTGCACTGGTGGCAGGGAGGATACAGAGAATTTGGGAGTGAAGTTGATTCAGGAAGAAGGGAGGATTAGGAAAAAGGTGTTTCTATATTTGTTCTTATTTCCCATTATCCTACTCAGTTATTAACTGCTAACAAGTTAAACTGATTCCCTGAAGCTGGGTCTGTTATGCCTGTTATGGTACTTGGAGGGTGATCTCTCTGTCCTTATTCCAACTCACAGGTTTTTCATTGTATTTTTCATACACCTCATTTAGAAGGGGAGTGGTAGAGCAGCTTGGTGGACAACTGATGGCCAGCCAAGGTCAGCCCAACCCTAAACTTGATAAGTTGCAACTTTCATCACTCCTAGAAACAGTGATGCAGTTATGTTAATCTTTTGTTGCAATACTGCTTTTAGTTTGATTATTGTAGACCATCTGATCAGAATAATCCAGCTTCACTGACTCACACATCACTTTTCATCTGGAGTATTGTAACTCCATGTTATATGCGCATAACATCTTTAATACTTAAGGAATTCCAACCAGTGTAAAATACTCCAGCACCTTTTCTCCACAGCATAAGCTATCACAAACATTACCAAGTTTATCCTTTCTGTGTTATTTTGTCTCTCACAGATTATCAAATCAATTCAAGGTCTTTTTTCTTATCATAAGAGCTCTCCATGAGCTGGCCAAGGCTATCTAACACTGCAAACAAAATCTCTGAGATAAACACTATTTCTGTGGTACAGTGGAAATTTGTACAGTGAAGAGGATTATTTGTGTGGAAAACAAAATTTTGTACTGGCTGATAAAACTGGGGAGTAAACTCTCCAGAAACTTCAAATTTCACCAGTCCCAATGCCCTCAAGACAAGTGTTGCCTGTATACCTAAGCAGTTTTTGTGTATTCAAAACATCTGCTTCTACATGAAGGCTGCTAGAGGATTGTCTTTGTAACTGAAGAATTTAGGGGAAAGAGGAGGATGTGACAAACATTTCTATGGGCAGGTAGTGTTCCAATGAGATTTAGACCTTCAATTTGAGTTCCTGCATCTAATATTCCTACAATATCGACAAGACTTTGACACTGAATGATAATAGATATATATCTGTAATTGACAGGATACTATGCACTGTTAATGTTAGTAATGTTTTCCAAAAGAAACTTCTACTTAGCTTTTAAAAATGTATGATAAAAGTCATACCAAAAATTATCATATAATTGTTCAGCTGGATATTAGACTGTAAACTTAGATTGATTCTAATGCCCTTGCTTTTTAAAGTTCAGAGTTCTGAGACAATCCTAATTAAGCCCCAAATATACACACCTACATTTTCTCTGCCAACAGCGAAGTAGAGAATTGCATCTCAATATAGATGATTTTAAAAGATTTTTAAGAAATAAAAATCTTAAAGTATCAATTATTTTGTCTTTATTTTTTAAATAACCACATATGTTCCACCACATATGTTTTAGAAAAAAAGATCCTTCTAGTAGGATAATCAAAATATAAGCAGAGTATGTGGCTCATTAAAGTTATGAGAGGTGAAGTAGAGACTATTGAATTCTGAAGATGACTGGTAAAAAGGAGCTAACCTGACTGAAAGGCAATAATTTCACACAGGAGTTAAGCAGATGTTTGATGTTTATTTTAATGGATTTGCACACCAACTTTGTTTGCATTCTAATCCTGAGACAGTAAAAATGCTCATGCATTGCTTAGAGAATGATTTGCTTAAGATATAAATGTGTGCAACTGAATACCTTGCTGTTACATGCTCAGAATTAAGCATGTGCTCAAATCCTTTTGCTGCAGATGAATAACCTAATAATTGTTTTTAGCAGAGAATATAGGAGTTTTGCACACAAATGAAAAGAAACAAATCTGTAATGCTCTGATATAATCAGTAAAATTATTGCACAAATTTTAAATTCTAAACATTATAGGTTTGGCTGCCAACAGTTTTAAGCATAGATTAAGATGCCAAATTCTTTTGCACACATGGGTTTTATGTAAGCGTTGATCATTGTTTTAATAAAAATATAATGTCTATGAAGATTCAGTGACTGGAACAAAGTACAGAGCAGTTTTGTGACAAACTATTGCTAACTGAAGCCATCTACTAACAGTGTTCTGTACTATGGACCATTTTTAGTGAATCCCAGTTGGTTTATTTAATCTCAAAAAGACAGTGAAGATTATTCATGGCTTCTGGGAGGCTTGTTATCAGATAACATATTTGAGGGATTTTATGGCCTCTTTCAATAATTCTAATGACAAGCCCAGCGTGGAAGAATTAGTGAAAAAATTCACTTGAAGAGCTATTGTTGTTATTAAGTGTTCTGTTTCTGTAGAAACCACTTCCTCAAATTTACTGCAGTAAATTTCTTATTTATAAACTGATTTCTTTTCAAGCAATCTTGATAACATTTTTCCTTAAACATTTTTCCATAGCTGGCCCTCAACCATAACTACTTTCAGTGTAATCATAAGACAGTGTGCTACAGCAATTAGCATCTCACCTACATTATGACATTTTAGCAGACTTTACATTTCCTTAAAGAGCAATATAAAAAAATATATACAATCAAATTTAAAAAAAGTAGGATGCTTCAGAATGTAAATTGAAATAAAAATTACAATCTGCTGTAGGTAATAGAGGCCAGAAAATGGCCTATTGGACAAGCATCTTCTGTTTCTCGACAAAATTAGTTTTCACTTTTCACTTTGATCAGAACCAATTTAGGGATAAGGTGGTGCAAAAAGTCCTGAGTCTCAGTTTGATTTATGCTTCCTTGGAGCTTTTTTATGGGTCCTGGGGCACTGTGAGTTATGTCTAGGCAGGCTATAGAGAAAGAGAAGTCTTTAGTGTTGACAGGCACTCTCCATCAGAAAAACCTCATTTGGAGTATGAGTTACAATATCAGGTGGTGTACAGGTGGCCTCTGCCATCTTCTGTTGTCTGTTCTTATCCTCTTCTACTCAGCAGGAGATACCTAAGGCAAACTGGGAAAAAGTTTCCAAAAGTGCCATGCTGTGCTTTCACTAAGAGAAGAAATAAAGCTGCAGAAATGTGCTGTTCAAAGAATATTTCACATTCTATTAAATTCTGGACCCAACCCAGGTCACATATCTTTTGAGTTGCTTGACCAAGCACTTGGTTTAAAAGCAGATTAATTCAATTTTAGTATGTCCTGGTTCTTGACACAGACGGTATGGAGCTTGTTATTTGTATGAATTTTCAGAAGTATTGTTATTTCAGCTACCTTTTAATTTCTGTAAGTATGAGCCTATTTCCACTTTTAAGTTATTTTTCTTTTATGGTAAATAGACCAAAAAGGCAGCATGAGGAAAAAATCAACATATGCACTGCGAAAAGAAAGAAACCACCTTTCAGTGGAAAAAGTTTACACACTTGTGCCACCAGTTTTGAAAGATCAGTGATGAGAATCCTTGTAAAAAGAGTAGTTAAGCAATGCTCCACGGATAAAATGATAGTAACAATGCACAGTAAGGAAATCAATACAACTGACTGGGAATCGAAAAGGGATACTGTAGAGAGTTATCAAGGCAGCTTACAGACAGCCTGCAGAGAGTAAGTGAATGACTGACACAGTATGTATTTGAAAAGAGTGAAGGAGTCAAAAGCCTGGTGGATGATAATCGCCCACGCACTGTCTTGCAGAAAGGCAGAAAAAACCCCAAAGACATTCTCTCTTTGATGTTAAAAGAACTTTTTTTTTCTAAATAGAAAATAATAAACTGGTAGGTCTCAATAACCTAATAAATTTGTGTAAACATTAACCATTCTCTTGGATTGCAGTAAATTACAGATGTTTATGTATAGCTGACATGGGAGAGGGTATCTGAATTTTTGTAGCTGTTGCTATCCCAATACTTTTTACTAATTTCACAGTATGGTGATTTTCATAGTTAGCTGGGATAGTAGAATATACACCAACCTTAATTCACAGAAAATATTAGATAAAAACCGCAAAGCTGTAGTAGTAAGGGTGCTTTGTGGGCCCCTGGAAGGCCGCTCGGACCTTACCAGAAGTCCTGGCTTTGGCCCGCCCTGCTCTCCTTCGCCACCCTCCGGCTGCCTCAGTCGGTCTCGGGTCAACCCGCTGTTGGCCCGCGACAAAGGAGGGAGTTTCAGAAGCGGGGAGGCAGTGACTTGGCGTTGGCCCCCGAAGATAAAGAGAGTCCACAGGGGTTGCAGGTCTCCAAGGCTCAGGTTTATTAAAGGAAGGCAGAAGCAGGGAGCATCGGAGAACCTGCAGGCCAAGTGGGTCACGAGGAAGCCTGGTGCAAAGCACAAAGGGTCCTGGAAGGCATGACACCACAAAGGGGTGCACAAGGACACTGCACAAAGGGGACAGGGGGTTTTATACAGAGACACGGGGTTTCCAGGGGCAGAACAGCAGGGGCAGAGCCAATGGGCTCCGGCACAGGGGTGAGGGACAAGCAGGGGAGCAAATCAGATACAACAGGGGAGGGGATACATCATAACCAAGGGGGGAGCAGCAGCAACAGAGCATTCTGGCAAGGGGTGGCAACAAGGGATGGAACAAGGCGGGGAAACAAAACTTTAAACCAATGAACAACATAAAAACTTTCCAGGGGAGGAGAGGGGGCGGCTCAGACTTCAGCTTCTGCCGAGCCCCAGGAAAGTGCATCCTCTTCACCTTCACCAGAGTCCCGGACGGCATTCACTGCTGGAACCTGGGACTCGGGATCGGTCGGCTCAGGCCACTGCACCTCCACACAAAGCTTACTTATGGAACAGAAAGCTGAAATAACAGAGGTGCTGTGATGCAGTTCCCGAGCTGTGAAAGACCTTCCTTGCTTTTGATATACCTAGGTTATGAAAACAAGTCTCATCAGGTCTAGATGGGGAATGAGCTCAATGTAAATGACAACGTCTGCTTTCTTAGGAAAGCTGCAGGCATGTGCAAACCACATATCAGGAGAAAGATGCTCAGAAACATCCAGGAAGATACTTTGTGATACAACCTCATAAGAAGCTAGGAAATAAAAAATACTAGACAATTTTCTGGATAGAAACAAGCCTTGAAATTATGAATGAGGATCCTCCTTCCATTTAGTTCATGTTAGGTTCAGGCTTTTATGATCTTTTGCAGTAGTATGTAAAATGCATATGTTGCGATTTATTCATCTTTTGCCTCAACCAACACGTAAACCAGCAGAAAAACACATTAAAAACTGATCAGTGAAAATCAGGCAATCAATCCTTTTTTCCCCCCTTGATGTAGGGGTGCAAAGGAAAATTATGTAATGAAACTTAAGCAGGAAAAGGGCTACTTGCAGTGTCTCCCTGACTAGGTACCCATTTCCTGCCTTCGCAAGAATGGATTACAGAGGAAGAAGGCCCAGAGAAATGTTGCTTCTAGTACTATTCCACATCAGGAATATCTTAATATGTAGACGTATATGGTTTGGTTTTTGTTTTAATTTTTACTTGAAAAAACTACTGGGGTTGAAGAGATGGGGGAAGAGAATGATAGACTACTAACCCAGAAAGGATTAGGGGGTTAAGATCTGTCAGAGATGCTCAAAATGAAATTATCTGCTCCTATTCCAACCAAGAATTTAAATCTACCCCCAAGTGAATGTCATGAGCATGGGCTGTTATTAGTTCTTGGGTTGGGAAGGAAGATATAGTCAGCATAATTGATAATTTACTGGTTCATAGAGGTAAGAAAGTTTTAAATTATTTTTTTTTTTAAAAGACAAGAAATTTATTTAATTACAAAGTATTTTTGTAAAATCAGAAATGTCTTGGTCTTCTAATAACCCCTTTTTTTTTTTGTAATAAAACCAATAATTTTCTAAAAAAGAAACCCTTACCCCAAGCTTACTCTTTCTGTGGCCTTTCAGATTCTTTATCTTTCTTTATCTTTAAATCATTACACTTCTTTATTTTTATTCTTCTCTGTTTCCATGTCACTATATGCAATTTGTGCAAAATATTATCATTAGTTTGTTAAGTGAGTGTATTAGTGTTTGTTATCCCTTAGTCTTGTGCACAATCCTGAGGTATTGTGTGCATTTCTATATGTGTCTGTAAAAACAAATCTCATCATTCTTATCTCTCAGGAGAACTATATAGCTAAGGATAGTAAATAAGCAAATACTATATGATAAGAAAACAGATAGTGCAGAGACAGCAATGATACTGTGCTCTCGTAGACATATCAGGTTTGAGTTTGGGTTGGTTTTTTTTTCCAATATTATAGATGCACTTACCACTCTGGCATTTACTTTTTCCTAAAAAAAACTCCTGGAGGTTATTATTTCTGATTATACATTGAAATAAATCACCACAACGCTTAATAGAAAAAATCCAAATCTTTTTTTCAGCTCTGTTGTGATGCGTTCTTCCCTCCCCTGACCCCGCCCCCCTGACCCCTCCTGACTGGATGATGTGAGTCAGGACCACCTCCCAGCCCCAGGGATAAAAACCCCAGCAGGAGCCGGAAGGACCTCTCTTTCGTTCTGGCCTAGATGGAACTGCCTTCCTACCTTATCTTCCCTTCCCCCTCCACAGTCCCCCAACCTCTCCCCCTGTTATCCTAAATAAAGACACCATGGAGACCTCGAACAAGATAGCTGCCTCTCTAAACTTGTGACACTTCTGCGAGGACGGAGTCTGATCAGCCCCACAGCTCGCGGCCATGGAGAGCCCTTCCCGCGTGTTCCTGTTCCCGGGCAGCCCTCCCCCAGCAGCGGGAGGCGGCTGCCAGAGGGTTTTGCATTGCTGCACAGCTCCTTCATTTTCATAGAAGAAAAGAAATAAGCAGTCAGTAAACAGACAGCAGAGTTACATTAGCATAGATGTTGATTTTGCTAAAGTTAATCCCACTTGGTTTTCCAACAGAGAAATCTATTGGTTGGAATCATGTCAAGTGACAGAACAGTGCCCGCGTTTTCACAGGCAAGACATTACAGTCACTGTGGGCTGGGTTTTTCTGAAACCATATTTACTTGTCAGGTGTCTGAAGATAATTCTGAAAAACTGGTCATGGGCAGCATGGGCTGGCACATAGGACTATAGACAGGGCTTTTATACAGATGCTGGTAGTGCTTCCAAATGCTTGCAATGAAAGTTGGGAATTATTTTGTTCTGCAAATTATTCCTGACACCAATTTATGGAGTCTTTAGGAGGAAAGAACTGACTGTCATCAAACATACTGAATGCTGGCAGTAGAACAGCAGATACATGTTTACCAGAAGGAATGATATTTTCCATGAGCAGTCAAGCATGGACCTCAAATACTTCACTGAGGCAATAGGTGTTACTGCCAACTCAAGGCTCTCTGGGAATTTGTGATGGCTTGAAAACATAATAATGTCCTAGCTAAACAGGGGAAGGAAGGTCCACCAGTCATATCGCAACTTACAGGAGTGATAAATAAGTCACACAATGAAAAACAAGGATGTTTTAGAAGAGTTTTCCTTACTCTCTTGCCCCATATATTTTTCACTGAGACTGCTGGGGTATGACTGGCTACACAGCACCAGGCAATATTAAGGCAGACTGAAAACCTGATTACCATGTCGCAGATATAGCAGGTGACAGAAACTTGCATTATACTGAAAGAGAAAATACTATTGAAACACCAGAGCTGTATGGTGATTGTTCATCAGATCATTTAGTTGACTAACTAAAGGATGAATTTAATGACTGATGGCCCAACAAAATGTCTTTGATTAGAGCTACCTGTGCTTTGTGTATTATGCTCGCAAAAGGACTCAGTGCAGGTGGAAAGCCAAGGACGAGTTGCCAGAAGAAAAGGTGGGTGTAGACAGAAAGATCCCGATCCATAATAAATCTTAGTAGCTCTGGATTGGCAGAACATTAAACTTCAGAAACAGCCTCAGGATATCTATAAGGATACCTGGGTTCGAAGGACGTGGTTTGTAACAATATCTGTTTCAGTGCTACTCAGTGTAAAAGGCAAACAAGAAACAGGAAAATAAAGTATTCGGACACGTATATACACAAGCTGTAATAAACAGCAGATAATGGAGACAGTGGCAAAGATCTGAGCTTCCTGGTCACTGGCTGATGGGCCACTGAAGAAACTGACCACACAAGTGAGTGTTAACCAGAACTTCATACCTCATGAGAAGGAAACAGGCTCTGATGGGAAACCTATGGCAGGATAATTGAGGAGGACTTTGTTGTGTGTAAAACTTGTCCTGGTATGTTTCAAATGAATTGTGAGAATGTGCAAAGCTTATTACAAACTGTGAACGTGGAGGCAAAGGCAGGGAAAGGGGAGCTTTAAAGTAGGTCAGGGAGTAGCAAATATGGAAAATTAGAGGAAAAAGACAGAATAAGAGTCCATTTCTATGCAAATAAACTGATAATTGCTCTTGTTTGCCTAAGTCTTGCACCTGATCACCACAGTCTGTCTTATCTTCAAACTTACTAGCCAGTGAGGAGGAAAGCAGAGTCTGTGAAGACCTAATGTAGAGCTGGGACAAGAGACATGGGGTCTATGTACAGACTCTGGAAGGACTTAAGTCCTGGGATAGGGTTTGAAGGATTTACAGATGTGCATGCTTGCAGATAAGAAAGTGCAAGGGTACACACATCTACATCTATCTATATATCATCTGTCTATATCTCTATATCATCTATATTTATTATCTATTTCTATATATCTTTCACTGAAGTATGAAGTGCTTCTCTAGTGGCCTCTATTTAACAGAACAGGAAGGAGAAATCCCCTGGGTCTTAACAAAAATACTTTTATTTATTCATCATGATTTTAAAAAATGCATCAAAGAACTTCAGAATTTCATAAATGAGGTTATATGGTAATGCAATAGATAAAGGTGTAATTTGTGTAAATACATATTTTTAATTTAAATTACTGTTGCAGCCTCTAATGCCAACTGACTTCAATGGCTCTGTTTTGCTTTGAGCCTGAGGCAATAACAGTTTTGCTTCAGAGGAGTAGTCCCTCTGTGTGTCCAGCTACCGGGTTTCAAGGCACCTTATTGTTCCTTTGTTCTTTCCCTTTTACTCCACTGTGGCTCCTTGGAGGCTCACATGGCACAGCTGCTTTCTGAGCCTGCTTGTATTCCTCGCATCAGAGCCTAGAAACTGGGAAGGTAAGCAGTGACAATCGCTCACTGGGTTTTCTGTTGCCATGTTTATTTCCAGGAGATGTCTGTGATTAGAGATTGGCAGCATCTGTCTACCAGAAATCATTGCACCACAATGTCTCCAACTTTGCCTTGTTCTGGTGTTTCAAGTAACACATCAGACTTGGTGTCTTTGCAATGAAAATAGTTTTGCTATTTACTTTAATCATAAAATGTGATAAATATGTATTAGCATATATTTCCCTAAAGGACAGGAAGTATGTATTATCGGATAATCAAAGATGGGCTCACTAGGCATGTGATTTGATATGCCTTAAAGCATCCATTTAGATAGTGTAAATTGTGTAAATGAAGAAAATTATCACTGTATCTAGCCATTGATAATTAAGTAAAAGGTTATGCTGTTGCATGACAAGGGTTTTTTTACTACTACTAATTATTATATTATTAATTTTCATTACGTATGCTTCTTTATATTTCTTGTGGATTATATTATATTTCATTATTATTTCAACATTTATAATTTTAATTTTACTTATTAGAATTGAAGGGATTTGCTGATGGGATTTAATATTAGGACTTAATTTATATTTGTTTTGCAAAAGTGTCATGAAAATTTACTAATAGAGGAAAAATGTCCATTAACCCTACTTTTCCCAATAGTGAACAGCAAAAATTATAATACTTATATATTTTAATCAGCTGTCAGCCCATTTAGCCTGAATAACTAGAATTTGAAAAGACAGATTTAGTCAGTGCTTTGTTGAAAGTCAAGGCAGTCTCCATCAGGAAAATTTCAGACTGCAAAGCCACAGACAGTTTTTGTTATGAATTTTGAGGTTTTTTTTAAACTACCCAAGACTGAAAGCAAACACTGGAAAATTAAGAAATAGATTAAAATAAGGTATAACATGCATTGAGTCTCAAGGATCCCAAATGAAATTGAACAGTAGTTTGGCATCTAGGATTCTAAGGGACTCCTGCCACTACTGAATTAACTGTTTATGGCACTGTCTGTGCCAAACATATCTGTTAGTTCAAGTGGGGGATCTCATAACTACAACTGTGTACTTTGCAGTCCAGCCTAACTTTTTTTCAGCTTTGTATTTCTTCAGTCAGTAAGTTGTACTAATGAGGTTCTCTGACAAAAAATCTCTCTGTTTGGGGTTACAATCACATGTCCTGGAAGAAACACATGACAGATGTAATTTTGATAATTTCAAATTTTTTTTTAAGTATTCAATGGCTGGAGATGCAAAAGATCTTTTAATTTATCTTGCCAAGCATATATCTTACCTTAAGGAGATATCCGTTACCTGATCATACAAAAAGGGAACTCATGCATATAATATATGCTGTTAGGATGCATATATACTTGTCCCCATAGGTTAATCCCAACAGGCACAGTCCCCATAGGTTAATCCCAACAGGCACACAGCACTTGCACAGCACAAGCAGCACCAGCAGCCTTATCCTCTTTCCCCTCAGCCTGAGCAGGATGGAGGTTGGTAGGTGGGAATGAAATCACTCACAGGTGAATATACACCTACACACACCTGCAGCTGGGCTCAGACACCCACCCAGTCTGCCCTGTAACTGCTCCTGCATCTCAGCCTCCCCAGCTGCTGGTTCCTGGTCATGTGAATCCATGGGACCACAGCCCCACACTGCTTGCTGGTGCTCAGCCCTACACACACAGAAACCTGCCTGGAGCTCACTGACCCTGACCTGTTCCCCAGTGCCCCAGCAGCACCCACACACTCACTCTCACCCCTGCACTGGCTCCCAGTGCTGCACTGCAGCCACACAGGCTCTGGCCCTGGTCCCACCTGGGGCTGGCACAGGCTGTCACTCACTGGGGACTCTCTGGACCAGGATCACAGTCCAGTCCAGCTGCTGGCACCATGATCACCCTTGGGCCAGGCTGGCACCACCCACACACAGGCCTCTACAACCTTTGTGAGGGCATGGCCAGACAAGCTGCTATTTACACACTCCCAGCTCTGTTTGTCCCCTCACACCTTTATTTTTCCCAAGTTGTTCCTTCCCAAATCATCTGAACCCATCCTTTTCTCCACCTCTGTTTTCTTCCCTAAACATCCCATAGTAATTCTTGTGCAATCTCAAAACATTCCTCTCCAGCATCCCATAACACCTTCAACACCTCTGGGCAGCAAGCCCATGGTCTGGAAGGGGATATAGAGCTGCTCCTCTTGGCTCATCATGATGAGAGTCATATCTGGATTCTGGGGCTGAACTTCTCCTGAGACAGCCCTTAATTTGGGTTCCCACTTGTCCTGTGCTCCTCTGGGCTTGCTGTGATGGGCTGATGAGTCCCTTGGGTGGGGAGCTAGGATACAGTGCAATCAGAGCTGCTCCATGTGCCATTGTCTTGTGCTCTTTTGTAATGTTTAGATAGGTAAGTTTTCACACCATATGACATGATATAACACAAGGTTTGATACTTAAAGCATCTATTTAAAATAAATATTATATTTGGAAACTAAATGTTTTGCAGAAATGCAGCTTAGCAGAAGCCTCTTTCATTCAATGTCTTTTTTATTAATGCTGGGGAAAACAACTTCAAAGGAAAGTCAGCCCAAAAAAGAAAGTATTCAAGATATTTCTTTTTGATTTGATATGAAAATTGCAAACTTAATCACACAAATAGCCTATAATTATCTTCAGTCATAAAGTGTATCGTATTGTGCCTACTGAAATCTGTACCAGAGAATTTGTTTTAATCAGTTCTCTACACTCTCAAATGTTTTCTGTGCTGCTTTATTACTAATGCCACTTCTTTCAGAAATTGTGTGTCCCTGAGGCTATGACAACTTTTAAAAGATGTTTTGACAGCATGGTTCAAAGATGAGAATTAGGGAAAATTCCTATTAATTTCAAGGATGTCAGCTAAAATGCTTGGAATTAATCCAGCATCTGGCTGCAGACAGTGGGCTATAACATAGTAAGAGCCCTTTAAAACACCTGAACTGTAGGAAAACTTGTTTGTTCCTGATGCACAGCTGTGGCCACACATCACCCCCAAAGATTTTCTGAAAGGTAAAATCTATACAGAGGGCAGTCACAGGGACAAGGAATGATTTTCAAAGGCGTCCATAACTTTTTCAGATGTGATTTTTCACTCAAAACGAAAACTCTTGAGGGCAAACACCATGTGTCCAGCTAGCTGAAAACATTCTCACACAATAAAACCAGAATTTCTTAGACAATAATTTTTTCCCTATCAGCCACCAAGAAGCCATGTTACTGAATCCAGTAAATCTACTGTGATTCTCTAGAGAGCTCTTCAGGGAAGCCAGAAAAATATAATCTTCGACAGCCTTCTCTGTCTAATCTTCCTTCTAACCTTGATGTACTTTTCATTTGGGGCCAACCTCAGGTAGTGCATCCCTATTCCCTGATGCTGAACTCTTTGGATCTTGTTTTTTTCATTGCTACCTCATAACCTTCTATCAATCTTATGATGACACTTTGAAATGCACTACAATAATTTTCTGAACTGTTGTAAGACTTCACACAAAATGAGGGAGAGGGGCATTGTTATTTTTACGTCTCATTTTTGTTGTTTGGCCATTGGCCTTTTTTGTAGCTCTTGGTTTTTTCTCATGAGATTTTTTTTTAACCTTCACATTAATGGATACTGAATACAGCTAAACTTAGGTATATTTCTTTATCTGAAAATTATATTAAAAATGCTCTCAGAACCAACAACTTTAACACTAACAGAAATGCAAAATAACCTCCCGAAGATGTTTTGTCTCTTCATGAAGCAGCATGGATGCTTCTAGTAGAAGAATCTCTGTTTTCAGGTGCATCAACAGAGAAATATGGCAATTATTCTGTGTACTCTGCTTGCTCTTTTCTAACAAAGGAGTTGTACACACACTGTCATCCAAGCACACATGAATAAAAGGACTTACAGGTTCATGAATTAATAAGGGCAAAATATAGAGGCATTTGTGAAAAAGGCACAAATACGAGATAGAGGAGAGGATAACAGGTGAGTTTCACTTACAGGAGACAAGTCTGATTATGTCATAGTAACATGTACATGTCCGAGAATTTTAAGTTCTGTTTTTTTTGAAATATGCACATCTTAGATTTTACAAGGTATTGAATGTCTTGAATGTTTTTTTCCAAGTCTTTCTTCCCTGTAAATTATTTTAAGGGGTTGCAATCTAATTCCCTGGTTATGATGGCCCATGATTGCACCTTCATTGCCCACTGCGAGCTGGACCATTGCTCTCTTCAACACTATTGTCACTTAATTCACGTAAAAATCCACAGAGCTCCTCCAATATTATTACACTGAAACAGTATCTGGGATCAGTAGAAAGGATTTTAGTATCTCACCTAAACTTGGATAGGTGTGATGTTTATCTGTAAAGGTTACAAAGGATTTGAACATATCCTTCTATTGTGAACAATTCATATTCAACCTTATGAATAAGCAAATAAAAATGTATTTATTTTATGTGCATTCAAAATGCAATCTGTGTAATCACAATCACCTGGCTAATATATGAGTCTGTGATAGTACACTATTTGGCAAGAAGGAAGAAATATTCAGGGAATATCCCACAGTTTCACAAGTGTGTATGGATGAAAGTGAAAATTGAATATACATTCTGTTGACCAAGTGTACGGTTATTCTTTAGGATCCAATTTGGCAAATCTTTTACTCTAGTCCTTCCTCTTTTTCATTTACATTTTCATTTACATTTACTCAATATTAGCCCAAATAAAGTAAAATTAAATCTATTCAGATCACGCAGAGGAGTGCACTGTGTGTGAGATTTCAAAAAGTAAATAAGATTGCTTAAAATAAAATAAAGCTCAGCTGTGCTACAAGTAAGAGCCAAAGAAATAAATATGCAGCAAAAATAAGTCCTGTTTGTAATTCAGCAAGAAGGCTATATTAAAATAGTTAATATCTTAGATGAAAAAAATGAAGTCAAGAAATCCAGAAATAATTTGCATGAATTTTCCATGCAGACATATCTGAGCACTCATATATCAAACTACTTCTAATACTCCCAATGCTTTTCTGAGCTTGCTTGTTCAAAGCTTCTGCAAGTTCAGTGCTGCCTCATATCAAAGATTGCTCTGGAAAGAAGTTGGCAGGTTCCACACTGATTCATTTTAAAAGCATGAATACCAGTCATTACAATAACTTTTGAAATTAATTGCTTGCAGCAGTTGGGTGAATGGTGCATTTGTAGCTGATGTAAATCACTCATTCTCCACTTGCTTAGTTTCGCATCTTTTTATAGATGGCTGCAGACCATGCATGGCTTGAACCCCAACATATAGTAGTGGTGGTACAGTTAATAAAAGCAATATCGCATGTTGGAATATCACTAATAGAAAACCCAGCAGCCAGTGCCTCTTATCAATAATCAAGATGGAAAATGCCTCCACATTGGAAGAGAATCATCTGAGAAGTTGCATTGCACAAACAATTCTAAACCATATTTTTGGTGTAGAATTTGGCTAATTCTATGATTAGTCAACAACTCATGATCATTAAGCATGCCCCAGAAGATAATATGCAGGAATTTGTTAATAAAAGACTTTGCATTCCCTACATAAGTTTAAAACTACATTGTCAGCCTTCCTATCCCCTTACCATAAAAAGCTGGTTGGTCCCCCACATGATGCTCTTTTATACTGAAAACATTTCTACACTGAAAATTAGTGTCAATCCAGGTAGTTTCCTGGTTTTTATTCCTAAAATATAGTGCAAGTACAAATGTTTGTGAATAGAATTATAATTCAACTGGGGCTGTAAATATGCATGTCAAGTTTTTATGGGATAAATTGAATCTGCAAATGCACCCAGATGTTACAATTTAAATAAATCCAGCCTTTTCATTCTTACAACCGGTGGAAAAGTCAGAATTTGTGGGTTTGGTCCCTTCTAAATGGTTCGTTTGTAGGGTGCAATCACTGAGAAAGAAAATCACTCTTGCAGTGAAGGTGAAGGTAAGGCTATGTCTGCATTAGGAAGTGCAGTCCAGTCACTGCAAATTTGTAGAGAGAAAAAGCAATTAGGGCTTTGCATTTTTGCTATATAACTTTCAGGGGTTGCTATTTCATACTAAGTGGTTCTGACCTTCTGAACTGACTTCCTGTGTGCAGCTGGAACAGGCTTTGTATTTTGGAGTGAAGAAACACACAGGAACTAGAGCTGACTGGGAGAGCCACTTGAAAAATGCACTTCTGATCTGAAGTGAAAATCCTAGAGCAAATGATCTCTTAATGCTGAAGAAAATAGAACCCACCAAAAGTCAGACATCTTGATTTGGGTTCGCACCTTTGTCCCATCTGAATTGGTAGACCCCTTCAAAAAGATAGTCCAAACCACTGGTTCAAAAAGCAGGAACTTTAATTCTTGTTTGCCAGGGCAATTTCATTTTGCATACCTAATTAAACACACACTGAACTAGGGATGAGATTTAAGATCACTCACTTCTTAGGTGAGGGTGGTAAATGAAATATTAATTATGCAAGGACATTCCTTGTTCACATGAACCAAGCAGAAAGTAGGTCTTTTTTTTTTTTTTAAATGTTCTAACCAGTCCACAGAATTACTTTCAATAAATATTTCAGTGTACTACACAAGGTGAATTTTCTTCAACAGGATAGGCTGAGGATACCCTCACTTCAGAACACCTGAAAAATGGCATTTTGACTCCACAGATTTAGTTTACAGCACCAGCAATAAGAGAGAATTGTATTCCCAGATTCAGGTACAGACTATTATTTAATTACTAGACGACTTTACTGCCAGAGTGGAGGTGGACTCAAATTCCGTTAAGCAGAAAAGCATTTATATCAAAGTCCCCTCTATAGATGCTTTCAGAAAAGAAAGGTGCTTCCTGCTCCTCAGCATCTTCACACACCTAGTGCTCCATCTCTTTTGTTTTTGCACATTTTTCTATGTAATAGAAGGAGCTGGAATGTTAAGGTAAAAAAGAAAAACCTGAAATGAGGGTGATGTTTGTACCTCTACTGAGTCCTTATGAAACTGGGTTTGTTCAGAAACCTTTTTTCATTACAATTGCCATCAATTTCAAGGCAAAAAGGCATGAAGAGGAACTGAATATTATAGTATCATTTTACCCACGTCACCAGCAGGAGGGATGCAAGTGAGGTGCACAACAGACAAATTAAATCATTGCGTCCATATGCATTATGGATGGCTTAACTGCAATTTTCTGAAATTATATTCAGTTCAATTATTATTGGACCTGCACTGCTGTTTTAATAAACAGTCATTAAAATGTGTTGCAGCTATGTATCATCTTTATCTTAATGTTTTTAATTTCACTAACTTTGTAGAAGCCTCAGAGCATTCTTAACGAAGAATTTAAGACTAGTTTTGCATTTCTGCATAATAGGATGAATATTAACATCAGATACTAATACTCTGGGATTGTAGAGCCTTCCTACTTTCCCCACCTTGAGCCTTTTTCTCTTCATAAATATACAAAAGCCATCTCACTGCTCTGTTTGAAATCCCTTCTTAACACTTTGTTCTTCTGAAGTGCCTTAAAAAAACCATGGAAAAGAGTAAGGAATAAGTGTTCTGTGACCTCTGTTTTTCATGGGACTCTAATAATTATCCTTACAGTGGGTATTTCATACCATACCAAATCTTCTCATTTAACACAGCATTTAAGGAAATAGATTTTGCCTAGAGGCTTTGCAGAGCATGAAATCTCTTTCAGTACTACACAGCCATGGCAATCCAGCCCCACTGTGACTGCATGTGGCCTGGAGTGTGGCTGTGACCACACTCATTTCCTTGCAGGAAGCCAGAGATCCTCTCTGTCTACCTGTAGTTGGTCAAGTCCTCTGCTGCTTCCAAGAGCAACAGAAGCTGAAGGTCAACCAAGCTACACACAGGATAAGGAGCCAGGAATAAGTTGTGGCTCTTCTTTGACACTTCAGAAGCACCAAAGCAAGACAGAGTGAGAAAGGGTTTGACAGGGAGGTAAAAGCCTCCTGGGTTCTACTACCTGGCTATAACCTGCACTGGGTGCCTCCTCGTGTGTCTCCCTGTGACAAGGATAATCTCTCCCCCTCTCAAATGCAGATAATGCTTTCCTATTCCTATCACTCCCTTGCTTCCTAACAGAGCAAAGCTGATTTCTAACACCTTGTTTCCAGCATCTCATCTTCTAAAAGCAGTATCCATGTTGTGAATGGTGAAGTTTCTTGCCCAGCAGATCAGAGTTCCCACTAAAGGCAGATGGTTCAGATTTTAATTGTATTTCATAAAACGAAGTCTTGCAAACTGTATGCACAGTTATACATACATGCATATGTAGCTGCATCTACTGAATGCAAAAACACCAGCAGTACTATACATATATATTCATTAATTTATTATAGAAAGTTCAAAGGCATTTGTTTAATATACTGTGCTTTTGAAATCAAGAAATAATTGTATATTTAAATATTTGTCATCATTTGATTGTGATCATGAGATAGATTGTCTCAGAGAATGGACAGTACCCAGCTTAAAATATAAAATGAAGATGTACAGAATGCAAATTACAGACTAGGAAAATGTATTGGCATGATGAGTTTAAATCAAAGTTAATAATATTTTATGCCATTAAATGGAAAGCAATATCTATTATTTTTCAGTTTTTTCCTTGTGTTTTGTGAAGAATTTTTCCTGGCTATTTCTTTCCTTCCAGAAGAGCAAATTTCTTCCTGTCAGCGATTATGCTTGCTTTGCACAGTAGAGGACAGCATGCATTTTTTGCTTTTACTGCTGACTCTATCCACATTTTGCCTGATATGCTTTTCCATCCTCACCTTCACCTTCTGCACCCTGCAAACATAAAAGATAAAAAATAGATTAAATGCAAGGCAGCTGAAGAAATGGGGATGATCACACAGGTTAGTTTCCTGTGCTCAAAGTAGTACTGTCACTTTCTTCAGTAAAAGGAATCTCTCATATACATGTGGGGTTCACATGAAAGTGTATTTTTACATTATAAAATGCAAATCCAGATTTGTCTTAGTCTCTTATTATTGACCCTTACTAATTGCAAGTAAAAGTAACATTTGACACTCATAAAGGGAACAGAGCCTGACTCCCAAAACACCTGGAACATGCAAATTTTATGTATTGACCACGACTGTTATTTGAATAAGATACCTTAAGACCCTTCTAAAACAATTTTATTCTGCAATTTTAAGTTCTAGTGCATGTTGCAAAGAAAATGTTTATTTTGCATAACAGAATATATTCCTCTTCTGATTTTTATTAGTTGATACCCTAAAGGATTTTTTTGTCCTCATATTTTAAAGCACAAAGAGAATTCTTTCTCCCCACCCCTGCAAATATACTTTTTCTCTCATCATAAAAGAAACAGACCTACATATCAATATATGTTCTGGCATTGATTTCTACCAGGAGTGTTGATTGATGTACTGCTGTAGCATAGACATTCTCATTGTGTCCATGTGTGTGTGTTTGTGTCTCTGAGATAGAGACCTTTTCTCTCTCTTCTCTCTTCTTCTGGCAAGCTGAGCAGAAGGATCTATTTTTTGACAAGCTGCCACTCTCAAGAGGGCATAAAATCTGCATTTCCTTTCATCTCTCTGGATTAGTGGATTATCCTGCAGTCTGCTTGGTGACTGAGATACTTTATACCCTTCATCTTTGAGCTCTTAAAACTAATATAACAACAACAGGTGTGTTTCTAAGATTTGGCATGTGTTGGGGAGAGAGAGGTTTTATTGCATGGCTGATTGGTATCTTAAAATCTCAATTCTTTTTTTCACAGAGACCTCATTTTAGCAACCAACAGTATCATAATAAGAAAGTCACACTTTTTATTTTTGCTTCATTTTGTGATAAAAGCACATCAAACAACAAAGTTGGAAGCCTGCCTCTATTATTTGATCTAGTTTCAGAGGGGAGGAGAGATGGGAGACTACAGAAGAAAAGAAGAGAATTAATTAGAGCAGCAAAAACTGTGTAAAGAGGAGGGTTTGTATGATGGTCTCAAGTGTAATGCTGGAATAGGAAACAAAATTTAATTTAAGAAAAAAACCAAAACAAAACCTTTAGAAGAAAGTTCTGTTCCACTTAACTCTCTCCCAACTTCAAACTTCTAACCAAATTCTAACAGGTCTAAAGGAAAGGACTTGCCATCCCCCCCACTGCATAAACAAATACCAAAGCACCTGAGAAAAGCAGATGGAGTATCCTGCCATTCCCTACTGCCAGCCAGGGCCCTCTCTCACCCTCACCTGGAGAGCCTCAGTGAGCCTGGACCAGTTTCCTGGGCCAAGTGTGTGGTAGCACTTTGGTTTTTTCCTGCAGATGTTTCAGGGAGGTAAAATCAGCAAGTGGCCAGAGATGAGGAGCAAAAAACAACACCAAAAAATCAGAAATACCAAATGAACAGAAAAATGAAAATTAAAAATGTCTACAGAACAGGATTCTAGTATCAGATCTCAGAAAGGCTGAAATTTAAGTGTTCTGTGTAGTTTTAGGTACAATCTTTCTTTTTCTAGGTCTTTCATTTTTAAATCAAACTTCTCCTATTTTTATACTCAGTTTCTAATCTATTTTATCAATAATTAAATTCTGTCATCTATCACAGAATGTATGAGTCAATTTCTTATCTATGTTTCTTAAATACCTTATTACATCTTTTTTGGTCCTGATTTCTGCTGGAGTAGAGTTAATTTTTTTCCTAGCTGGTGCAGTGCTGTGGTTTGGATTTAGGATGAGAACACTGTTGGTAACACACTGAAGTTTTAGGCGTTACTGAGCAGAGGTTACACAAAGTCAAGACCTTTCCTGCTCCTCGCCCCACCACACCTTGGGCTGCAGGTGCCCAAGAAGTTGGGAGGGGACAGAGCTGAGCCATCTGACCCCAGCTGACCAAAGGGATGTCCCAAACTACTTGGCACCGTGCTGAACAATAAAATGGAGGGGAGCTGACTGGGAGGGTGGCAGCCTGCTGTTTGGAGACTGGCTGGACATCACTTGGTGGTGAGCAATTGCATTGGGCATTACTTGTTCTGTTTTGTATACCCTCTTATTATTTTCTCTTCTGTCCTTTCACATTGACTTTCTCTAGAACCATAGGTTTTACCCTTTTTTTTCCTGCTTCTCTCCCTCATCCCTCTGTGGGGGGAGTGAGCAAACAGCTGTAGGGTGTTTTGCTGCCTGGCAGGTTAAACCATGACGTTTTGTTTCCATATAACCTCTAATGATTCTTAATCTTTTCAAACGGCTCTGTCACATATTTAATCTTTTGTGTATGTGCTTCTCAACAAAGATCTAAATTCTACTCATGCCTCATGTTTGGAATTCAGCTGAGATTTTCATAGCATCTAATGTATGTCCTGTCCCTGTCTGTAACTGTGATCATCATTCAGTATAGGGAAGGCTGAAAGTCTCTGAGACCTTTTGGGAAGGTTATTATTTCTTTCTGGTTGTGCCAGCAATGCATGAAGCATTTTTGGATACACAAGACCAAACAAGTATTTCCCAATGAAGATCATACTGTCCCAAAAGAGAACAAGCCCAGAGGAGAAAACAAAGGGATGTTTGTACAAATCTCCTAGCTCTCCCTACTGAGTGAGTAGTGATATGTGTACTCAAACTATGGACACAATAAATAAGGGAATAAAATTCTGTCTTGCAATTATGTTCATTGCATTATCAAGTTTGGGGGCCTTTTGTTACACTTTATAGTTTTATACCTTAAACCAATTAGATACTAATTTTTTGGTGTCCACTTTGTCAAAAGAAAAATTATTATAAATACTTTGGAAATTCTTTTATATGTTGATTCTAAAAGACAATTATGTGGTTAATTTTCAGAATGCCCTAGCATAACTGAAAAATTAATAAAGGTTTTAGTAGTACTCAGTGTCTAGAGTTGGTTGCTGCAAAAGCCAAACTAAATAAAAGTGGTTGATGGGGAGTAAAACTCTCATTTTTTAGGCCTAGCAAGACAAGAAACAAAGACCATTATTTTTAAAGCTGAAAACAGTTTGCTATAGCATGGGCCTAACATATGGCATAGAGAACATCTCAGACAAGGAAACAAGATAGAAGACTCAAGCAGGTGAAATGAGGGAGAGCTAGCTTTAAGTGCACTACTCCTTGCATTGATATTTCAGTTTGATACCAGTAGTAAGACATTGGAAGCAATGAAACAATGAAAACAGAAAAAAAAAAAAAGCAAAAAAAGTGAAAGAACTTAAATATTCTGTAAAGATGAGAATGAGGAAAGGACAGAAAGTTGCCACCAGCACAGCATGAGATCACAATTAAAATAGGGAAAGAACTAGAAAATATGTTACCTTCCTTGAGACAGTCCAGAAGCCTGGGCCACAGGAAAGGAAGTGAAAAATGTACTGAGGTCATGCAGGCTAAGAAAAAGGACCAGTCAACCACTGCAGCCGTGGGATTTAACACTTGGCAAAGTCCTATGTCACTCATAAGAAAATAGCTTCAGTAGCCTGCAAGTTCACACTTAGAAAGTTTGTTTGCAAAGTGACTATTTCAAATTTCAACTAAAACAATATAGCTGAAACATTTAAAAATTTCTTCTTTTGCTTCTGTGCATTTCCTTGACATTGTTGCAAAGTAATCAGCATTCTGTGCCAAGATCAGTGATGGAACTTTGTGAACACTGCAGGGCTGTGACACACTTAACAATAAAAAAGGTCCTTTTAGAAAATACAGAATATTCACTATTTTCCTTTTTTAACTATCAGCTTTATTTGGCCATTATTATCATACATTTGCATTATATTATACAGATTTATAAATAATTCCTAATGTAAAATAACCAGAAGTTATTAAATTGGAAGATGCTCCCATGAGAGAACTGCATGAAAGATGCAAGGAGACTCATATTGTGAAAAAAAGGCAGCTGTTATTAGGTTAACAAATGTCTAGTCCTAGATACAGGCAATGCTTCCATCCAAGAGCAGGCTCTATAGGCTGTGTTGCATGGCCTGACCAGGGTTACTGACTCTTTCTCTTTTAATCTTCCTGGCTTAGCAGACAGAGTAAGATAGGTTAACAAGGGGTATGTGCATTGTGTTTTTGAGGCCAGGTTTTGGTAATGAGGAATTACAGGGGTGGCTTCGGTCAGAAACTGCTGGAAGCTTCCCACTATGTCCAACAGAGCCAATGCCAGTCAGCTCCAAGATGGAGCTGCTGCTGGCCAGGACTGAGCCCATCAGCAGCGCTGGTAGTGCCTGGGGAAGGGAAGGGAAGGGAAGGGAAGGGAAGGGAAGGGAAGGGAAGGGAAGGGAAGGGAAGGGAAGGGAAGGGAAGGGAAGGGAAGGGAAGGGAAGGGAAGGGAAGGGAAGGGAAGGGAAGGGAAGGGAAGGGAAGGCACTGACAGGAGAATGTGGCCCAGGCTCAGGAGCAGAGATTCCCCTGCAGCCCATGGTGAAGACCATGATGAGGCAGCTGTGCCCCTGCAGCCCATGGAGGACCCCATACTGGATCACATAAATGCTTGTCTGTGATAAAGCCCATGCTGGGGCAGGCTCCTGGCAGGATCTGAGACCCTCTCCTGAGGAGAGAGGAATCCACACTGGAACAATTTTGCTGGTAAGACTTGTGACCCTGTGAGAGACACACACTGGAGCAGCCTGCTCCTGAAGAACTGCATCCCATGGAAAGAATCCATGTCAGAGCAGCTAATGAAGAACTGCAGCCTGTGGGAAAGACACACGTTGGAGAAGGGGTGGAGGATGGTCTCCCATAGGAGGGACCACATGCTGCAGCAGGGGAAGAGTGTGAGGAGGAAGGAGCAGCAGAGACAGCATGTGATGGACTGATTACAAGCCCATTCCCTGTCTCCCTGCAGCAGAGGAGGTAGATAATTTGGGACTGAAGTTGAGTCTGGGAAAAAGGGAGGGGTGGAGGGGGTAAGAGGAAAGGGGTAGGAGGAAGGTATTTTAGGGGGAAGGGTTTTAAATAAAACTTGGGGTTTATTTCTCATTTTCCTACTGTGTTTTGATTTTAAATAAATTAACTAATTTTCCCAAGTCAAGTCTGTTTTGCCCATGACAGTAGCTGCTGAGTGACCTCTCCCTGTCCTTAAAATGACCCATGAGCCTTTTATTTTATATTTTTGCTCCCCTGTACAGATGAGGAGAGGAGTGATAGAGCAGTTTTGGTGGGGTAACTGGCATTCATACAGCATCAACCCAGCAGAGTAAGAAAGGTATCCTACATTCTTCAGTCTTCTGGAGGAATCTCTTGGAAGGTAAAAGGCTTCTCATAGAACCATTAGTTATTTAAAAAGTCAGCTTAGGGCCTAACACTCAAGGCATTATGTTCTCATACATGAAGCATGACTCAAATTATAGAGAGGCTTCAGGATGGTATGGGAATATCATGAAACAAGGTTTCTAGCACCAGTATGTCCACAGTGTTAATATGTCCAATTCAGTGAAGCTTTCTGAGAGCAGCTAAAAGAACAGTATAATGTCTAATCTTCAACTTCAGGAGTTTCAGACTTACAGAATTTAAAAGCTTTTCACTTCTTAGTTTAAAAGTAATGTTTAATTCAAAACTTTCCTCTGAGATGTTTAATAGTTTTTATTTCCTCCTCCAAACCAAATATTCTAATCAATTAAAAATTCCTTCTATTTCAACATTGAGATTGAATTAAAAATGAAAGCATTTCAAACAAAATAATTTTATTTGAATATATTGGTTTGGTATATTAAAAATTAACAAACTCAAAATCCTTTCTCATTCGGTTTTATTCTAAGGCTTTGTCCAAGTCAATGCTTTCCACGTAACTATTCCCTACTCCATAAATATGATATAGATTCCCTTTTTCTTACTATATGACCCTGTATATGTTCAAATTAACCTTACTCTATCTTTACCAAATGACGCATAGCGAACTTTATTACTAAACTGGTTATTTATTGCTCTACCAATATTTGTGTCACCCATATATTTACCTGTATTGATTTTATATTTTCTTCTAGAACGTTGATAACACTGGTCCCCGATGGATAGCAGGAGAGTCTGTAAACTAAAAGTATTCTGTAAGTACAGTAAACTACAAGCACTTGATTAATGAGTGTTTAATATAATGAATATGAGTTTTGTGAATGTTGCTCATTATGGCATCTTAAGGCAAATATGTCAGTGTTCTATCTCTAACTGTACTGTAAAATCTTAGTTACTACCTTAAGCCAAATGTAATCTCATCAGAAGGACACCGTTTGTTTGATAAGAGCTGTTTATTATAACACTATACTAATTGTCATTAATTATCTACTATCTTTTCTGATTTTATCCTGTATCATTCTTGGCTTCCTAAGATGAAAGCCAAGCTGTCTAATCAGTGCTTTCAAAGTTCACGCTCAACCTTTCTCAAATTTTGGTGCAACAAAAAATACCAATTGTTCTAATGAACAAGTAACAGAGAACTGGGAGGAACACCCTTGGTCCATTCCAGCTTTCAGAGTCTGTCAAACTATACATTGCTTTTGTAGGCATACTGGTTGCCAAACTAAAAGCAATTTGGAGTTTTTGCCCTCACTGATATTATTAAAAGTTTATGCCAACTTTTTCCAATATCCACCTTATATATATTTACGTTTAGGTCACCTTACCATTTATTGTCAGTGGTCAAACTCCTTCCCAAAGAATTTACCTTGCTTTTCTTCTAAGAAATATTTGTACAGTTCTAGGGCACAGTTTTATGCCCTTCATATTTTCTGTTGCGAGGCTCAGCAAGGTACCATATGATAGTCTATTCATACTATTAGCTTTTCTCTTCACCTGTCCTACTTTGAAATACATTTTCTTGTGTGTGACCAAGATACATTCAGTATTTAGCAATAGATGTATTGGTTTGTAATTTTTCTATTTTTACTGGAAATCTATGACATGAGCTGAAGCTTATACTTCTTTTTTCCTCCTAAGACACACTTAGGATCACTATCTCATAGACATTTTGTGATGGAGTAATACACCCATTGTGGCGGCTACTTCTGAAGTCATAACCAGAAGTGCTTTAAATGCCACAGGAAAGTTCTTTCAGTGGGGAGAAGGGCTGTCTTGAGCTACACAGGAGATGAATTTGGGCTTCTGGAAGTCGACTCAGGCGAGAGAATGAGCTGAGGTCTCTTCAGCTTTATTTGGGGTTACATCGGGGATAGGAGAGTTTGGAGAGACATCTGAAGAGCCCTGAACAAAGGCTCTACAACAGGTTATAAGGGTACATAACTAGGCGGGTTTACAAGTTTTCAGGACAAATAGAAAAGTGAATACAAGTAATTTACAGTCTAAATTTACCAATGTCTAACAATGAGATATGCAAGCGTCGAGTGGTTGGAGAGAGATAACGGCTCATACTATCTGTAATACTTTTCTGGGAGGTTGCTGGGATAATCCATCTCTTCTTCACTTTCTTCTGGCACTTCTCCCATTTCATCCCAATCCTCCACATTCTCAAGGGCACTGAGTTCTATCTCAGCTGCTTGGGCCGTAACAACCCATCTCTCTCTTTTTCTGTGTCATTTCAAACAAATGAGGCCAGTTAGTAGCTCTGACTCCAGATCAGTAGTTCACAGCCAAATCTATTCAGATGATCCAGTCCTATGATTTAAAAATGTTTTACTTATTTAATGGTTGCTGTTAATCATCACTTAGAGCTACTAAGAGAAGAGAACATATTTCATTTTCTCTGGAAGATATGAATAAATTACCCCACTTCTTTCCAAAGACAGAGAAGTGTTCAAATGTTACAGACTCCTCTGTATCATGAGGATGATCATACTTTTCAAGATTTTATGCAGACTCCTCTCCAAATCTGTGAGGGATCTAATCCTCCTGATGATAAGTCTCCATATATAGGATCAAGGAATTTTGTCATCTTTTTATTTGAGTGATTAGAAACACTGTGGAAAAAAAAAGAGAGTGGAAATTGAGAATCCACAGAACTTCAGAATTAAAGTCATAATTACCTAAAGATTTTGCTTTAGGCTCTTCTGTGTATCAGAAGGATGAGGAATGTGAACTTCTACAGTGGTAATGCTAGATGGACTGTTGGACTGGAGGATTTGAAGGTCTCTTCCACCCTTGATGACTCTATGCTTCTAACTTTCAAGTCCTTTCCTTGAAAAAAAAATCTGTTTTAGGTATTTTAGAGTCTTTTGGGGTTTTGTTGGTTTTCTTATTTTTTGGGTGTTTTTCTGAAATAAATGGAACATATCTGGATATACTAAACTTGCAACCAATTAATAAAAGCTTTTTTAAGAGACATCTGGGACTTTCGCTACAGATCTTGGAAAATTTATGTGGTGGAAGTAACAGGGCTTTGGAAAAATGGAGAGTAGCTGAAAGTGAAACATCATTTCAGTTCCAAAAAAAGACAGGTTCAAATCTAATAATAAAATATAACCAAATAGATAAAATTAATCCATTGTAGAAATACACAGAATAATTAATCTGTATTTGTTGCATGGCAGAGCATAAAAATATTATACCAGTGGCATGGCAGCTGGTCTCCCTTTTTAATTTGCCACTTAGGCACTTTTAATCAGTGCACTTCTTCCCCTATCACACAAATTTATGGTCTGTGTGACTACTGGCTATTAGAGCTTGTTACTATGTTTTAAATTCTGACAAAAATGAGAGGCAGAACCAGACTAACTGAACTGTACCAGGACACTGATACTACTAAAAATGTTTAGGCATTTCTGGTGAAATAAACCACTTCCAGTTAGAATAATTACAGATAATAATAGAATTGCTTACTGAAAGCTGCTAAAAGCCTTAGCTGTAGTTGCTTTCACCTCTAGGAGCTAGTAGGCAGAATCCTTGAATGTGATCTGGTAGGTGACAGGCACTCCCATGTTTTACAAGGAAACCTCTCCAGATCTTTTTTATGATGGAAGGTCTCTTCCACATGCAAAAGAGAAGCACTGCAACAACTCTGGTGATGGGCAGTCTGCAGACTAGGCAATAAAACAGTGTTTTGTATTTAGTACTGGGATTAACCAGTGAAATAGCACTTCAAACATATCTGTTTACTATGCAGAAGATGTGTTAGAGCTTTTCACATGTAACATAACAGCTTGAGGTAAGCTTATTTCTGGTTCATAGCTGAATCCCTTGTTCCTTTGAATACAAACCATCCATACAGAGTAAGCCATGCCTACTTTCATTTAATGATTTTGGTACTTTCTCTTACATGTGTGACACTGAATGAAAAGCTCAGATAGCTGAGAAAATTAGGGTGAGCCTTGGGAGAGACTCAGACTAATAAAGGAATGATCTCAGCTAGAACTTACTATTGTTTTCCATTCTTCCTCTGCTTACCTCTTTTGAAGTGTTTTGGAGATAGCCATTTATTTCTTCACATCATCCATTTATCTTCCCTCACTATGATTTTGGCCATGGGTGAGGCATGAGATGCCCAAAATTGACATCTGAGGCTCAAGTGCTACCATGACTGTGTATAACCTAATAAAGGTAATAATCTTTGTGTGATCACAGATGACATCTTTTCCCTGTCCAGGGATCACTGCAATATGTAGTTCTTCTTCCAATTTCATTTTCCAAACTCATTTTCAGATAAAGCAGTGATTCTTACCCACCTTAGGCTGCTAATGCAGAAGGCACTTATTTTCTCTGGTACATCTGTCTTTTACACATATTTCATGATCTTTCAAATTTTTATGTGAAATGCATATCCTCTTTCCAATCAGACATAGGGAAAAATTACTTCTTAATATAGAATTCCTGTTCCTGAAAATGGACATACTATCTAACAGAGGTAGCCACTGACATCCAAGGAAAATAGCTAAAGAAATATTGCAGAGTAGTTTGAGTCACATTGCAAACAAGTTGCAGGCTCTACATTTGAATTGTAATTTGCCTACACATCTCATTGGGATTTTAGGTGATTTGCACATTATTTGGGGGCACAAAAGGAGCTTTCTTTTAAGTTCTGCACTAGCTGGAACAATAAGCAATAATAGTCTGTAGTGAACTGTATCTTAACTGTGTTACGTTGTTTAGACATGGACATTAAAAAATTTCCCAGGACACATTTGTGAAGAGATGTGGACTCATAAAGCATTTCTTTTGTATAAAAAAAAAATTACTCTGAGATGGCAGCCAGACTTCCCAAAAAAGGCACAGCTGAGATTCATAACCTTAGCAAACCTGGCGGAGCTTTCTGTAATCTAGATAGTTCCAAATATCCCAATAAGAGAAGTGAAGGACATTGAAGTGCTCTAGACAGCAAAAAGGTACCTACCTGGCTCTCATAGCTAGGGACCTCCTAGTGCTGGATGTCTGATGAGGTCAGTCTTTTCCCATACAAGCTGCAGACAGGGCAAAGATAGAAGTTATTCCTCTGTCTTAGCTTCACTGAGTTATCGCTTACCGCAAGACCAGATCATGCATCGAGAATGTGAAAGTCCTGGCTTCTTCCTTTCTAGTTTCACATGAAAGCACATGGGTGCTTTCCTATCTCATAGAAGACTGACCTAATTGCTGTACTTTTGGTGAGGGGTGGCTGTTAGACTCCTGAGCAGAAGGTGTTCCACTTCCTAGAGATAAGTAGTGGTATTTAGATGAATAAGCAATGAAAAGTCTGAGTGGTTATCCCCATCAACTTGCAAGGGATGAAGCATCACTGAATTTGACTGTCTTCTGCAGCTTCTAGTCGTTTATGTAAGGAAACAAAGAATGCCTACAACATAAGGATAAGTAGAGTTGGTCTCAGTGTATTGAGCATTCTGACAGTTAGCAAATCACAGAATCATTAAGTTTGGAAAAGACCTCCAGATCATCAAGTCCAATATTTGACTGAACACAACCATGCCTACCAAACCATATCATGAAATGTCACTTCTACTCATTTTCTGGACATTTGCAGGGATAGTGACTTCACCACTTCCCTAGACATCCTGTTCTAATGCTTAACCTCCCTTTCAGTAAAGAAATTTTTCCTAATATCCAGCTTCAACCTCCCCTGGTGCAACTTGAGGCTATTTCCTCTTGCCCTGTTGCTGGCTGTCTAGGAGAAACAAAGAACTAAGTTCAAGAAATGAATCCAGAGAGGAGGGTTTAATACCAGTTCTTTCCATTTATTTTTGACTACAGCGTGCAATTCTGGATTGAAACAATGCAAAAATAAAATGCCAAGAATTTTATCAAAAAAAGGGTAAAACCATTCTCCATTGTATAAAAGGCCATGTGAGACAGACATTGGTTGAAGGCTGCCTGGTCTTTGGTGGCACTGCTCAGCAATGCCATCTTACTAGTAGAAATCTAGGTGACAAAAGACAGAGTGCTCAGCTGGGTAGCACCTGATTTAGAGCTCTGATTTTAAACCACTAGGAAGACCTTTTCCTATCCTTCCCTCCACTGTTCTCTTAATAACCTAGTTGTTTGCAGTCATATATAAGAAATAACTCTATACATTTATAAATAAATAAATGCCATCATATAATGATAAATTCCTGATAATTTTAGGGATATATTGTCTTTTGCTTTTTGTCATTTTATGTTCATCCAATGACAGATAAAATATAACTGGAACTATCTCTGTTCGGATATGCTCTTTTAGAAAAGTTTGCATCAGCACTGTGGGGTTTTGAATGTCAGGTGCAAGGTGAAAACCTTTTTGCTCAAATATGATTACATCTAAAAAAAAAGAAAATTCAGCACAGTGTTCAAATTTTCATTGTATGTTGTGCCTTGCTGTCTAGGAATTCAAGGCATGAACAACGTCAATGAAAACTGATGGTACCGGTTCCCAGGGTTAGGAGCATAGTTAATTGCATAACTTAACATACAACTCTATATCACACAACCCTGTATCACACATTTCTTAATAAAATCATATATATTTCTAACATGAAGAAGTATGACAATTACAACTGATATCAACTGGTATACTTTCAGGGATAATGGATCTTCTTGGCAGATCTCATAACATTTCACCAAAGCATTTGACAGAGGTGTCTGCATCATGGTAACAAAACTAGCTCTGAGGTGCTTGGCACAACAACAGAATATTATGGTTTATGCATGTTTAGGACCTCAGATATTTTATTTTTTCTGTTCCATTTGTTTTCTGTTTTGTTGTTGGATTTTTTTTTTTTCTGGCCAGGTTTTTCTGACTACTGTAAACCAGCTTGTTCTCCTCCCTGGTACTTCCAGAATATTTTTCAAAAATTTGCATGTTTTCTGAAGAATTCTCTCTACTAAAAAGAGTATGGAAACTGCGAAATCATGTGGTACTCACTCTCATGAAAAATTCATAGTGGTTTAGACATAGTGATAATTGGACCACAGAGATATAACAAGTTTTTCTTACTAAATTTCTCTCTAGGGTTAGAAATTATTGCTGCTACTTTTATACATCTTTGTGTAATTAAATTTCACAGAAGTCATTGTGAGGGACTTGACTATTAATTATTAATAACTCAAAACAATTACCCATTTGTGGAGGTGCCAGAGGGATTTGATGAGGCTAGGTTTGCATCCCTCAAGGGGAGGAGGTGAGATTTTGGGTGTGCAATGGCAAACCTCTGGTCTGCATAAAACAGAGTGGGAGGATACAAGATGGGCTTTGAGGCTGATAAGAAGTAAACCCTGTAGAGGTGGGATGGTGCTTTGTATCATAGCAAAGCCCTCCCTTACACAACTCAGAATCACAGCATATTCTGAGCTGGAAGAGTCCCACCGGAATCACCAAGTCCAACTCCAGGTGAATGTCCCATACACAGACTGAACCCACAACCTTGGTGTTTTTAGCAACATGCTCTGATCAGGTGAACTAATCTCAGGGTCAGTTTTCTCAGCTGAAAACTCCCCTTCCCCCACAGAAAGTCTTGAGAGTAATTCATCCTTTCTGATGGGGCATAACTGACTCACCTGTGCTGACTTGAGAGGCATCTGTCATGTTTTAGAAAAACAAAGACCCTCAAAGTGCCCCCAGACTCATTTCTAAGGCCTTCCAGCTGCATGTGATCAAAAGACAATGTAAAACTCCCTCTGCCCCCAGGGGAGGTACCTGGGCACTCTCACCTGAATCTAAGCATATATTAACCCACTGAACTTTACATTTGATGGGCTTTTTCCTCCACCCCAATGGATTAAGGGAGAATCACGGTTTCCACCAGTGGGCATCTAAGCTGCAACAATCAAGACTTGTTGTAGACCTGTGGGTTTTGGTTATGTATCTTTTATACTCTTACCCTTTCTTTCTTTTTCTCTTACACATTTTCTTGAGTAATGTTTTTATATTCTTACTATAGATAATAATAGCTAAAATGGCTAGATACCTGCTTTACATTGCACTCAACTTCTTCTAAAAGAGACTCTACATGTGTATATGTACAAACACTGATCATTCAGTGTCATTTCACTTTAATCTGCCCCAAGGGATCTATTAAACAAGAACCTGGGTTACCCTAGATTTCTGGGGTGTGTCGTAAGTCATATGAAGTAAAAATGGAAAGGAAATACAACCTTTTTACAGTAAGGATAATTAACACTTAAAAAATTGACTGAAGATGATATAAGTAGAATGACTATGTAGAAAATATGTTGTATTTTAATCACAAATTAGTGCAACTGCTAAAAAAGATAGCAGGCACTAGCTTATGGCTAATCTTGGGTTGACAGACAAGTTGGTGGATGACACATTGTCTATTTTGGAAAAAGAATCAGAAGCTTTCAGAAAATGTACCTTTTACAAATATTAGAATGGTTGTGGGAAATGTAATACTTTATGTTAAAACCATAAAAATGCAAATAATATTAAAGAAAAATCCCTAGCACTCATATACATGTCTGCTTTTAAGCAGTTTGGAGTAATAGGCTGACATTGCAGTGTTTCAGAAGTCATATGTGCTATCTGTGCTTTAACAAAGGTCAGAATTTGACAAGATTTTCATACTGATAATGACCTGCTACAAGTCAGCAACTTCTGAAGCTCTTAGCAACTAACTTTACTGATTAGCTCTGCCTAAAGAAAAAAAGTTTGCAAAGTGTTACTTCAGGCTCTGGGAGGGTGGCATAAGCCGGCTCCCGCCCAGAATGAAGTCCCTGGTCCGCGTAATTCCACCGGATCTGGAGCGGGCGGCCCCCGGGGTCCCGCGGCATGGCTCGAGTCTCCCAGCCACATAAATTCAGCAGGAAATGAAGTAAGATGAAGAAACAAACTGGAACTACATCTCTGTTCTGTCAGTGAGCTTTATTTGGGGTAAGGAAAAAGGGGTTCCATGGGAAGGAGAAGGGGGTAGGTCAGCGGCTGGCAGCTCAGAGATGCAGGACCTCTCTCTGATGCAGACACCAGCTTTTAAGGGGAAAGGAAGGGGAGGGACTGTCTCCCTTAGAGCCAGTCTTACGAGGAGGAGGGGAGAATTGACAGGGGGAACACATCAATAGGTTTTCAGGTACAGCAGAGTGCATATTTTAAAATGAACCAATAGTATACAGAGCAGGGAAAGAAGCACATGGAGATCTGAAAATTGCGTTACTACAGCAAAAAGCATGGGGCATGTTGTCTTTGCTTGTTTTTTCTGAAGGAGTTTTTGAAACTCTGAAGCAATTTTTTCATTTATGAAAATTTTTTCCTAGGAATTATGATGTTCCTCTGATCACCACTGTAAGAAAAGGGAAGCTCTGATTTTTACGCCTTGTACACATTTTTCAGAAATGTGAATCTAAGTCTTCTTCTTCTGTCTGTGCTTTTAAAACTTCCTACTCTATAATGAAAGCTCACTTGTTTCAGAACAGAAGGTTCCACTCATCTGCACCAGCACAGCTGGGTTAACAGTAGTTACGACCATGTTGCTGGAAGAGTTTCCTAGGCGTACAAGCGGTGTCCTGGGTATATATAAACTTTCCTTGCAGCAAGTGCTTAATCTTTGACCTATCTAATGCTCCAGAAATTTCCAGAAGAGACTGTCACTGTGGATTCTTTTTGGCTGTCAGCAGTCCTTTCACATTTACCATGGCACAGGCTTTTTCCCAGATTGCTGGGGTGTGTGTTTGCTCTCATCAGCTGCAGAATTTACAAACCAAGTTAATTCTACATGTTCAACCAGTGTCTCCAGATGGAATAGCCTATTTATCAGCCTGTGTCTGTTGAGCATGGAATACGGTGTATAGATCCCTGAGCTAGCAGAGATGTAACTCAGTAAATCCACATGGTGCAGATCAGCTCCATGGGTGACCTAACAAGCCCTGCTTTGCAGCTATCTTTATTAGCTTGAATGCACTGCTGCACAAATGTGGCTTAGCCTGCAGTCAGACCCAAGCTGACTCAAATCCAGACAGCTCATAGAGCTTGGCACCCTGCACCCGCTGCTTCTGGTTGTGGTTATCATTATCAGCCCTGGGTCAGATGCCTTTGTGTGTGTGCTGTACACAGATTTGTATGTGTATTTGGAAGCTGACTTGGAGAACACACCACTGAAAAGCTTTTTTTTGATACTTCAGATATGGACCAATATTTCAGTTAGGTAAACATTAATATTTCTTGGAAATGCTGTTATTATGAAATAATATTATGTTATTATGAAATGCTGTTTTTATGAAATAAAAGGTATCACTCAATGGCAGGGATTATTATGTATGATTCATTTGTTTATATCTTCCATGCAATATCTTTACCATTAACCCACTGGATGCCATTCCCCCAAAAGAGAGAACTTCTTAGACACAGAACATGGAAAATTGAAATAGCAGCTCTTTCTTAGCATGATTTTAAAGCTGCTTTTTAATGTGAATTTAAACTTAGAATTTGTAGGAATCCTGGGCAACAGAAGGTTAAAACTAGAAAGACCTAGTCATTCTGCACAATTAAAGCCACCTGTCCCTTTCAGTCTACCTAATATCCATAACTACATGCAAATTATGTGATTTTTCAGCTGTTTGTAGAATCTGTTACTATAATTAAAAACATCACAACAATGCATTTAAGAGCTCAAAGACATCACTATGAATCATACATATCATGCCAGGTGCCCACCAAAGCTGGTCTATCCCTCCGCCTCCTCAGCTGGACAGGAGAGAGAGAGAAAAATTAATGTATTACCAATTTTTAACAGAATAGGATTATGAGAAATAAACCCAAACCTTAAAACACTGTCCCCACATCCCTCTCTTCTTCCCATGCTTAACATTACTCCTGAGTTTTCTATTGTCTTTCCCCCAATGACATAGAGGACGGGGAATGGAGGCTATGGTCTGTTATTTCTACCTCTCCTTCCTCCTCAGGTGAAGGAATCTTTACCCTCTTTTCCTGCTCCAGTGTGGAGTCCCTCCCATGGGAGACAGTCCTTCATGAAATTCTCCAGCATGCACCCTTCCCATGGGAGACAGTTCTTCACAAACTTCTCCAGAGCAGGTCACTTCCACAAGGCACAATCCTTCAGGAGCAGCCTGCTCTATTGTGGATTCCCCACAGGGTCATAAATCCTGTCAGGAAATCTGATCCAGCGTGGGCTCCTCTCTCCATGGTGCCACAGGTCCTGCCATGGGCCTGGTCCAGCATGGGGTCCTACACTAGCTGCAGGTGGATCTTTCCTCCCCTATGGACCTCCATGGGCTGCAGAAGGACAGCTTGCCCTCACCATGGTCTTCATCATGAGCTGTGGGGGAATCTCTGCTCTGATGCCTGGAGCACCTCCTTCCCCTCCTTCTTCACTTGGTGAATGCAAAATTTTTCTTCTCATGTATTCTCACTCCTCTCCCTGGCTGCAGTTGTGCAGGGTTTTTTCGCCACTTCTTAACTATGTTCTCTCAGAGGCTCTACCGCTGTCACTGACTGGCCCAGCTTTGGCCACTGGCAGGTCCCTCTTGGAGCTGCCGGGCATATTGGCTGTGTTGGACATGGGGGAACCTTGCAGCAGCATCTCACAGAGGCCTCTCTTGTAGAATCCCTGTTACTAAAACCTGGCCATGAAAATCCAATAGACCTGCAGGGCCACATAATTATAATCAGAACTCAGAGGACAACAATTTTGCAGTAAACATTGTTCTTTGATTCAATAGCTCAGGCGTGAATAATTTAAGGAACCGTGGCAAGACCTTGCTGATTGCTTCTCATAACATTATAAAGAACACTGGTTGCACAGGCCTTTGTTAAAAGCCTGTATCCCTAGCAAGGTGGCATTTAATATGATTGGAAAGGAATGAGCTGGCGTTGGTCCTTCCAGTAAGTGTTCCTGCTTTAAACCAGCCCAATTAAAGTGGTTAGTGAGAATCACGTTAAACACAAATGCCATAAAGTTGAAAAAGCATCATCATGCTCCAACTTAATAGGGGGTAGAAGGGACAAATTAATTCAATTATCCCCTTTTTTGTTATTCCAAGGAAAAGCAAATTTATTCACAGCTTTCTATACATTTCCCTAATTAATGCAATTGATAAAATGAACAAATTCATGATGTCATTATCTGAGTTGTGCTTAATGAAGTTGGGCTGTATGAAACATTAACTGCAATATTGAATCCATTTCCTTAGGCTGGGAATTGAACATTTATCATTTCAGGACATTTACTCTAGAAGTTCCAATTGTCAGGTCTTTATCAGCATAATCATCATGTCCTGATAAATCTACGTATATTTACATTTTGGTCAATGTCATCCTTAACCTCAGACTAACATAAGATTCTATCACTTGGCAGCACAGAAGAAGTTAAATAAACTCCTTGACAACCCAGACTCTTTACCAGTCAATGATTTGACAGACAACTGTCAAACTATAAATGGAAATGACAGTGCTTCTGTTATCAGCTTTGTTCAGCTACTCTTTCTTTCACAGAGGTCTGTACATCAAAGTGGTTTTTGTAATATTTCTGCTTTCACAACAAAAGGCATAACTCTCATTGGTTATGAAGAGTATTTCTAGAAGGCACATTTAAGAGAATTAAGCTTTGATAAGGACATTCATGTGGGAAGAAATGAGAAAGATTTACTACTGCTTCCTCTTTTGTTTATGTGTAGACTTTTGGTTTCTTTTACAGGGACTATGCTATGCAAACTATGGAAAATATTCCAGCCTGCTGCCTAATACAGAAGCATTTGCTCATATGAAGTATCCTTAATTATTAAAATCTGATATCATATAAGCAAAGATTATTTATATAGGAGTTATTGGATCCTGAGGCAAGTTTCTGATGTTTTGAACTTGAGAACTAAATCTGCTGAATTAAAGCCAAAATATGTGTATGATTCTTCTAAGGAGCATAGTGTCATTCTCTACTCAAAAATTCAAGTGCTATAATAATTACCGAGAGGGAAACATGAGGATACTGGAAATACTATTCCTAATATTAGGCTATGCTGTACACCTAACAGCAGAAGACACAGGGAAAATCATATTTGGAGCTTTGCAGAAGAGAGGAGAAGAAATATTTCTGAGAAATGGCCCACAAAACATGTCTAAAATTAAATGGCTAAAGGAAAAAAGTGCATGTTCATGAGGTTGTTTTTTAACTGATAAACATTTGAATACTCCTGTATCTTAATTCCCTAGAATTTCACTTGTGTACAGTTGTAGAATTTGAGAATAATGGTGTAATGAAACACCAATATTAAATTGTTTTCATACCTTCAAATTGGTTTGATGAAAGAAATTAGCACTCAGTTATACATAAAGAAGGAATTAACTGCTAGTGTTCAAATTATAAGCAAGCTCTATAAGGCTTTATAATGGCAGACTGCAGGTTTTATTAACTGGCCTCATTTAAAATATTGTCTTCTCTCTGTTTAATTTTCATTACAGTTTAATAATATTAAAAAGAAGAGATCATTAAAACTAAAATTTGAAACTGGGTGTTTGGCTTGAACAAATAATTGACAATGGAAACAGCAAAGCCTGATTAATCAAACATTTGCATATTATTTATACTGAAAGAATTGAAGTTGTGAGCATCAATTCAATCTTCTTGCATTAATTCAGTAGTTATTGGCCTTTTGCTAAAATCCATGTGAGATACAAAGTCCCTCCCAGGGAAAAAGTTGTGGATCAGAACTTACAGAATCTCTATGTCAGTCTGTCAGTGACACTTTTTCATATTTGTGCATTTACCTGTAATGAAAAAAAGTTATTTGTAGGCAGTTTAAATCTAAATATTAAAGTTCAGTATGCCATGCAAACTTCTTGAATGTTAGGTGAGCCATATAAGAAGCAAAAATTTCCTTCTATAGACTGGTAATATTTAGTTAATTAAAATATATTTAGGTAAGATTTGTTTGTGTTTTTTAATATTAAAAGAACAAACCAGAGGAAATTTTCAATACCAGGTGACCGAATTTTGAAAGGGATTACAACATCACTTTTCAATATTTCAATTTCAAACAAAATTTAAAGAAGAATCTCTTGCTGTAAGTTGATAACCTCTTCCACACTTTCTGATCCAAAACCAAGCTTGCATTATCTGCAGAATTTTTATTCTCTGGAAAAAGGGAAATTTGAGTAACTACTACCACAAAGTCAGATTAAGATCAAAGATTTCCTGGAAGTCTGTTTTCCTTGACAGTGACTTCTTACAACTCCAGCTGAGTTTTGTAACACTTCTCTTGACAGCCTGTTAGTAACTACAGAAAAACCAGCAGTAACAGTCACAACACAGTTGTTATATCACTTAAATATACTCTTTGAAAAACAATGTTATTATAATTCTACGAGTAGTTTGTTCCATCTAGTTGTAGCTAGGCAACTAGCATTCTGACAAGATTCCACTGTCACTCTTAATGTCCCTAAACATATGGTTTTCCAAAGCAATAATTAGAATTTAACAGTGGTAAAACAATGTAGCAACTATCACAGGACAGAGACTTGCAGATCTTCATGCTACAAATTAAGCCAGTGGTAATTACTTTACCATTGCCAGAAGCAGCCAATCACTTTTCTTACATAAAATAAAATGTTGAGCTATGTAGTTTCAAGATAACAAATTTAAGAGTTATTTGCATAATGTGTAATGAATTATATAAAGTTTTCATAGCACTTCTACTCAAGTGTTTCAAAAAAACATCATTTCATTACAGTAATCCTTGATATCTGTCAGTTTTCTATTTTAATGTCAGCTGCAAAATGACTTGCTCCTATTTTTTGTACAAAGCTCAGATCTGTACTACACGTTCTTCATTATACCTGCCATGCTGCCACACCTATCTCAAGTAGCCCCATTAATCTTTCTTAGCAAAAGGCCCATCCTAACATGTAGTATGGTCATATTTTAAAGCATTTGATTAGTGTTCACTCCTTCTCCATGAAAAGTATGGTCTTGAACCATGTCTATTATCACTCTAGTGCAGATTGTTATACAAAATATGCAAGGTGAGAGACTACTCCAGAAAACAGCAGTTGAACTTCATTCAGATTTATGTTCAATGAAACCTGAGAGAAGTTGAACATTCTGCATATGTGGTTCATCTATATTGTCATTAATAAGATTATTGACTTTAAGGGGCCATTATGGCAGAACTGCAAGTTATCATAAGCTTAACTTGAAGCATATGATTAAACTCCAGTGACTTCAAAGAACACAACAGCACAAAAAGAATCATTATCATGTTTAACTTCTGTTACACTTTCTAAGGAAAAAATAGTCCTTCAAGTTTCCATATTGATGATAAAATATTTAATCTCTTGACAAGGATGAAAAACCCAACAAACCAAGTACATCTGTTTTATCAGGCATAAGATATCTATTTTTAATAGTTTAGCCTTAAAGTTTTACAAAAAATATTCTGCAGTTCTTTCTCTGAATATGATTAAAAAAGACCCCAGAAGTTGTGTCAGAGCTTTACATAGTAGTATTTCTGGAAATTCAAATAAAATACTAACTGAAATAATTGTTGGATTCTAACAAATTTATGCCTGGATTCCAAACCTTATGTTGGCCTCTAAATTCCTAGAGAATGTTTTGCCTGTACTAATTGCAGTTATGTCACATGGATTAATATTAAATTGCAATTTGTCCAAATTCCTTTAAAAATATTCTTTGCTAATGTGCACATATTCAATTGAAAATTTCCAGTTCCTAACATTTTGGTTTGTGCCCTTGTTCTGCCTTCAGCGTGAAAAATCAATTTTATATTCTCTTTTGCTTTTGCTCTTCAGTTTTGCAACTGTTTCCTAATATTTCTCATTCATATCATAGTAGCATATTATGGGAAATGGGGAAAGCTCATCTTTCAATTGTTTAATTAGAAGTTTAAGGATAATTCCTCCTCTGTCTTCCTTTTTAACCTTTCTTGTTCATTGGAAAGAGCTTTTTATTGGAGAATAAAGAAGGGAGAAACCTTAACCTTTATATTAAAATTTTTAGGCTTAAACCCCAGGTTTAAATGAGGTAAAAGTAAAGCTGATATTTGAAATTTAAAAGGCTATTTTTTGGTTTTTATTTCAAAATGCAATTTTCTGCATAAGTTACATAAAGGAAATTATATTGAGTAATTATATTAAGTAATAAATCTGGATAAGAATAACATTAAAAACATTCATGAAAGACAAGTGTCCCTATGGCACAGAGTGATATAGTACATTTTACAAATATGAATATAGTGAGCATTCCTCCCTTATTGTGCCAGTAAAGACTTACATCATGAATTGAATTAAACCTGTATTATCATCAGTAATGATACTTCCATCATGATGAACTCAGGCTGGCAGCAGTTACAGCCAAATGCATCAAGTGCATCCTCCATCTACCTTAAAATTCAGGGAGCTGAATAAAAAGGAAAGAAGAAGAGGAGACAACTGCCCTAGTAAGCAGCAATCACCACTGCAACATTTCTTTGCACTTCTGTTCTTCTCTGGAACTTGCCTGATACTCTGACAATTTTCAATGGTAAAATACTTGCAAAGAGGCAAGAAAGATTCAGGATAAAGAACCTCTGCTGCTGAGAGAAGCAGAAAAACTGAGACATCAGTATTAAAACACATTCATAACTATGGTACTTTGCAAATAATACTTCTGTGAGCCTCTAAAATGTGTACTTGCTGTTCATGAGAGAGACTCAAACTCTCATAACCCTGCCCAGCTTAGGTTTTTGATCTGAGATAAGCAGGTGGATTCCTTCTGTTAATGAAGAGGAATAAATCTGTGTCAATGGACAATGCACACTATACAAGATGTGCCCTGTAGGTAGCATCTGCATTATCTAGAGAAAAGATTAAAATTAAAATTGTAACTGATGTTTAACCTTTCAGAGGTGGACAAGTGAGATGTATCCTACTTATACTGTAACTATTATATCAACTTTTTATTAACAGTTGAAATCCTGGAAAAATATAAAGTTGATAGTTATCAACTATGTTCTATGAACTAAGTTCTATGTATATATGACCCCGTTCAATGAAAGACTGACTTCACATCTGTTAACATTTCTAAAGTTAAAGTGTATAATGAAATAATTTGTTGCATCAGCACCTTGATATGTTTTGCATTGTTTTAGGAAGTCATGTAAAGCAAAATTTAATCATAGAATCACAGAATCACAGAAGAATTTTGGTTGGAATGGACCTTAAAGATCACCTAGTTCCAACTGCCTGCCATGGGCAGGGACACCTTTCACTAGACCAGGTTGCATACAGCTTCATCCAACCTGGCCTTGAATATTTTCAGGGATGGGACATCCACAACTTCTCTGGACAACCTGTGCCTCACGACCCTCACAGTAAAGAATTTAGTAAAGAATTTCTTCCTAACATGCAATCTAAACCTGCTCTCTTTTAGTTTGAAGTCATTCCTTCTCATCCTGTCACTACATTTTTCTTGTAGGCTCCCTTCAGCTGCTGGAAGGCTGCAATTAGGTCACCCCTAAGCCTTTTCTCTTCCAGGCTGAACAATCCCACCTCCCTCAGCCTTTGCTCTTAGGAGAGATGTTCTATCCCTCTGATCATCTTTCTCGTCTTCCTCTGGACTCAATCCAACAGGTCCATGTCCTTCCCACGCTGAGGACCGCAGAGCTGTGTGCAGCAGTGCTGGTGGGGTCTCACCAGACCAGGGCAGAGACACAAAATCCCCTCCCTGGCCACACTGCTTTTGATGCAGCCCAGGACACATTTGGATCTCTGCGCCATGAATGCACTTTTCCGGTAATTTCCAGCCTCCCATCCACCAGCATGCCCAAGTCCTTCTTGGCAGGGATGCTCTCGATCTGCTCCCCCCCAGCCTGGACTGATACTCAGGGTTGCTCTGAAAAAGGCAGGGTTCTTAGGGAAACTAGGTGAAATATGGGAAGAAATCTGGTTTCAAAAATACTTCAGTTATAATCTAAGTTCATTTTACAATTACAGGCTGTGAGCTACACTGGAGGCATATTTTTGACCACTGCGTTCTAAATCTATACCTAAAGTGTGGAGCTGTGTACGCATACACAAAGGTTGCATGTGCTTTCTGCATGTTGGATTAAGAGTATGTTTTTCTGCCCCTGGAGCCTGTCTCACCATTGCTCAGTGTGTAGATACCATACTGTGACCTAAGTGTTTAAGGAGCCACAACAGAGGCTTAATTCACTACTGACATAGCTGTTAAAAACACTTAGATGTGAAAATAACTTGGTGGGGCCTGCATGGTGCAAGGGAGAAGAACCTGAGGGGAATAGCTGCAGAATGTGTTGTCCCTCTTTGCAGTACTGCCATCCATAAGCTTTGTTGAGAAAACATAGGTTAATTTGTAAAAAGAAAGTCAGGCTCCTTCTCTCACCTAGCAGTATCCATTGAAATTTTATTTCCCCTCAAGCATTATAGAAAAAATGCTGAAAAATAGTAACTCTTTACTTGGAGCTCAGCCAAAGTACTGGCTGCTCAACAGATGCTGATTGAAAATAGGTAACAGACACCACTTACACTATTTACATAGTTGCTTCTATCACTTGACTGCCATGCGTGATGTGTGGCACAGGAATTCTCAACTCTGCTTATTTTAACTGGCTTCATCTGGAGTAAACTAAACACATAGTTTAGACTAAATAGCTGTGAATAACATCTAAAAATGTAATATTTTTGTGATTTAAATATATAGCTTGTTTAGAAATTTATATTTTAGAAGTTTAGAATTTAGAATTTATAATTTAGAAGTTATAATTTAGAAGTTTATATTTTTGTATTATTCAGCTATATAATGTCCAAACAATAATTTCTCAGAGCAACTAAGCCTGAAATCAGTTTTATCTATGCCTTCATATGAAACAAAGTAAACTATATGAACATCTCTGAATGAAACATTAAAGTTCTGCAGGTAATCTGGCTATTTTTTTCTATTCATGTCCAAGCCTCCTCTCTTATAATTTTTCCTCAGGAGAGTCATTAAAACCAATCTGCTTTGCTAGACAGGACTCATTTGCTTATGGTTTCCCAGAGGGCTGCTCTGGAAGTATTTTCTGGAGAACATTTCTGCACTCTGTCACCACAGTAGGTGCTGATGATCACATCTACTTCCTATTGTCACAAGTCTGGTGAAGGCTTGTGCCACGATTTCTCATTTGTTTAATTACACAGTAATTAGAAGGCTCATCCAAGAAAAAGGAATGCCAGATTCATTTTTTTCTCCTGGTACTGAGGGACTGAAATACAGCTCACACTCTGCTTTCACCTTAAGAAAAAAACTACCTGAAGACCTCTACTCCTTACCTAGGCTCTACTAGTGTATTCCAGAAAGACGAAAACAGACTGATGATTGAGTGAGCAAGAAGGCAAACACAGTAGACAAAGCACAAGCTATTTATTAGAATTTGTACATGGAGATGGTGGTATGGGGCTATGAATTTCTGAAAGAAAAGGTGAACATCATCCATGACACCAGTGCCTCTGCCCCACATATATCTCATGGCAGAGGCTGCTGGGGAGAGCACTGCTGCAACATCCCATGCATGGTGTCCTTAGACTGAAGTTGCCACTGTTCAACATGTGAATGGGTAGCCAAAGGCACATAACACTATACCTCTCAATTGTCTTTATTCTTTGGGCTTTCTTTCACTTTCAGTTAGTTTTGGATTCCAGGTGGAGAAAGATGTTTCTCCATACCTTTGCAGCATGCCTGAGATCACAAAATCACAGAATATCTGAGGTTGGAAGGGATCTTTGCAGATCCTCTTGTCCAACTGCCCTGGACAAGCAGAGCCACCTAGAGCCCAGAAGCCTGACCAGACGGGTTTAGAAAATCTTTGAGGAGAGAGAGACTACTCTCCAGCAGTCTGTGACAGTGCTCAGACATCCTCACAGTAAAACAGCATTTTCTGATGTTCAGACAGCACCATCTGTTTGTGCCCCTTGCCTCTTATATTACCAAGCACAAGTGAAAGAGCCTGCTTCCATTTTCTTTGCACCCTTCCTTCATGTGTTTATATATGTTGGTAAGATCTCCTTGTAGTCTTCTTTTCTCTTGGCTCAACAGTCTCAAATGATGAGAGATGTACTTGATGGTGTAGTATTTTCCTCAATGATCTCTATGATTTTTAGTCAACACACTGACCAATGAGTTGATTTTTCTGGATATTTTTCTTATAGGAAAACTGTAAGAAGATTATATGAAAAGACTGTACAGAGCATAGGTACCTAGTTTTTGACTTCTTTCACACAACCAGCTCTTAAAGATAAGCCACATCACACTTTATTACTATCCAAAGCCTTTTTAAAGATCTATTTTAGGATATTGAAAGGGGCAACCAAAACAATTAAGTGCTAAGTAGCAAGTTGAATATTTAAAGATAGCTCAAACAATTAGATTGAGTGCATCTTCAGTCACTTTGCAGATGACACCAGGTTGAGTGGGAGTGTTGTTCTGCTGGAGGGTAGGAAGGATGTGCATAAGGATCTGCCTGGACAGGCTGAATCGATGGGTCAATGCCAATTGTATAAAGTTCAAGAAGGGCAATTTCCAGGTTCTAGATTTGGGTTGCAAGAACTCCGTGCAGTGCTACAGGCTGGGGGCAGAGTGGCTGGAAAGCTGCCTGGTGAAAAAGGACCACACCTAGCTGAACATGACCCAGCTGTGCCCAGGTGGCCAAGAAGGCCAATGGCATCCTGGCCTGTATCAGCATTAGTGTTGCCAGCAGGACCAGGACAGGGATTGCTTCCCTGTACTCAGCACTGATGAGGCCACACCATGTGTGCTGTGTCCAGTTCTGGGCTCCTCAATTCAGGAGGGACATTGAGGGGCTGGAGTGTGTCCAGAGAAGGGCAATGGAGCTAGTGAAGGGTCTGGAGAGTAAATCATATGAGGAGTGGCTGAGGGAGCTGGGACTGTTTGCCCTGGAGAGGAGGAGGCTCAGGGGAGACCTTATCACTTTCTACAAGTTCCTGAAAGGAGGTTGGAGCCAGGTGGGATCAGCCTCTTCTCCCAGGCAACCAGCGACAGGACAAGACAAAATAACCTCAAGCTGCACCACAAAAGGTTGAGGTTGGGCATAGGAAGAATTTCTTCACTGAAAGAATGGTTAAGCATTGGAACTGGCTGCTCAGGGAAGTGGTTGAGTCACCTGATGTAACATGGACCAGGAGGGCTGCACAAGCCAGCTCCCCCCCGGTCCGGGGTCCCCGCTCCGTGTAATTCCACCGGTTCTTGTGCGCGCAGCCCCCAAGGTCTCGCGACATGGTGTGAGTCTCCAAACCACGTCAATTCAAGCAGGAATATAGTGAGGCTAAGAAAAGAACTGGACTCCATCTCTGTTCTGGCAGGGAGGTTTATTTGGGGTAACGGGGAAAAGGGGTGCAGGGAAGGAGAACGGGGGGAGGACAGGCAGGGACAGGATAAGGGCTGCCAGCCTAGAGATGCAGAGACCTCGAGCTGATCCAGACATCAACTTATAAAGGGAAAGGAAGGGGAGGGACTGTCTCCCCTAGAGCCAGTCCCGGGGAGTCTGAAGGGAGGACAGGCATAGGGAACCCACCAATAGATTTCTGGTACAGCAGAATGCATATTTCAAAATGAACCAATGGTATACAAAGCAGAGGGACAAAGGAGAACATGGAATCCCAAAACCCCACATTGCTACAGTCACCATCCCAGGAACTGACCAAGAAACGGCTGGGTGTGGCAACTTAGTGCTGTGGGTTAGTTTGGTGGTGCTGTTCAGTCAAACATTGCATGTGGTGATCTCAGACTTGTTTTTCCATTTCCAAACATGATTCTATGATTCTGTAAGTTAAGTGTAAAAATACAATGAACTATGAAAAAGGTTTTAGATGTGACATCAATAATTTTTATGCAAACATCAATTTATTACTCGGTAATTATCAATGAAGCAGGCAAAATGTAATAAATTATTGGGAAATAAATGCCTGGCAGACTAAAGAATATCATTATTTCTACACAGTCCACAGCATGCCCATTTCTTGGTGACTGTTCTGGTTAGACAATTTCATAAACAATATGGCTTAACTGTAGAAGATGCAGAGAGGAGTGAATGAATTTTTATAAGAGGGAAAAATCAATAGACAAAGATTCTTCAGCCTGGAAAAGGTATTTTGAGGTCTTTAATAGCATGGAATAACCTGAAGAAAGCAAATAGAAAACAGTTGCTTCTTGAATCTTATGAGAACTAGTGGAAATTAAAAGAAACAATGAGGTTGCATGTTTAAAACAATCAGAAGGAGGTGCATTTCCATGACATGTATTAATAAACTTTGGAAGTAATTCCTATCAATGGTTGTAAATGCCAAAATTTGTCAACATTGAAAAAGTAATTGTATAAGTACACAAAAGTGAAACTCATAAGGGTTATTCAACTCAAAGTGATAACCACCAGTTCAGAAGTTTAATTCCAAAGAAATCCCACTATATGCATGTTGTATTCTTTCTTGAATCATTCTTTACAGACCTGTATAGGACAGAGTTCTGGATGGTTACTGATTTTATGCAGCACAGCTGTTTCTACTTGCTAGTTTTCTTGCATTTTCTGACAATCAGACTGTCTTTCTTTTTACGTGTTACATAAATATAATGATAAGATGAAAGCTTTAAAAAAAATCCCATAAAATAAGTTGAGTAAAGTGAAAAAAAAAAAAGTAAGACCGGTACATCTGCTTTTAAATACTTTTTAAAGTATCACTTTGTCAATTGATTATGAGTTACCATAGCTCCTAAAGAGCTGAAAACAAACAATGCAATCCCTTCAATATTTCAAAGTAGTCCCTCTAGAGTAGGGTACTGTAAAAAATATATTTCATCCCATATCTACTCTTCCCCTCTGTAGATTTCTTTCCATGTTCAGGAATTTCATGGTCAATGTTCAAATAGTTATTGAAGTTCTTTTGATTTTGCTAATGCTTTTTTCCCCCCTCTACTTTTTCAATATAACCCTTACAATTGTCAAATAAGTTTTCAATCAATGTTTAAGTGTAGATTCTATACATTACACACAGGTCTTAGGAAACAACAGATTAAGAATACTCTCTTCTAGCAGAGAAAAAAAATACAGCATACTCAATAAATAATGAATTTATAGCATCCTTGGCACTAAGTTTTAGACTTGTTTTTCTCTTTCCAGCAACACATTCTTTTGTCTCTAAAAGCCAATCAAACTTTGTAGGAGTCTGAACTAAGTCTCCTGAAGCAGAGCTGAAGTCATATCAATGTCTCTTTCTTTGTCTGATTGAAGAAAATGCAGCTTCAGTTCATAGCTCATTGTTTTTACACCTGTCTGCATCAGATTTCACTAGTAGCTGGATATGACATCGGCTGAACTAACATCCTCTCTTCAGCTTACTTCTTGTTACTTAATGTCAAATACTATTATTACAAAAGTACCAGCTGGAGGCTAGGGGAAAGGTTGAAGTGATCTCCAAAGGAAGATTTCAGGTCACAGAAGAGACATAAAAATTTTGCATACTTAGTGTGTTTTGATGCAAAAAAAAAAAAATGGTGCTATGGGCAGTTAAGTCCATCTACTCAGGACAAGAGTTAATTAATTTAATTCTCTGTTTCATAAAGTTAATGGGATCGAAATTTTCTAAGCATTTTGAGATGTGTTAGTAAGAGAAGTAAGATGTTGTCTAACATGACAAATTCCACCATTCCTTTGGCAATTTTGAGGTCTTGTCTGGAATTTATTGTACCAGAAACAGTGAATTCTATTTTTTAGATGCATTATGCTGACACAATCATTAATAATAGCACTATATTCTCATGTGTCCAGACATGAATGGGTAGAAATTCTCCCTTTTTTTTCTAGTCAGTTTCTATATGCAGCAGAATAATATAATTTATTTGGTGTGTATGACCACATGCTATCTAACTACTTTTTGCTGAAAGATCACCTGCTATCTGTCACTTGGAATTTCTGTGTACTGTGGAAGGTGCCTGACTTAGTTCATGTTTGTAAAGAGCAGTGAAAATGAAGAATGCTACTTTGATCAAGAGTATCTGTATTTGACCAGGGACCTTTGATTCTAATCTACAAGAGTCCTACAGCAGAGGTGTTCATACAAACCAGGCACTGAGATGATCTGCATAGGAGAGAATGGCATCTTTGCTAGATGTGTATTCTAGCAGGATTTTAGTACTTTTTTAGTGATTAAGATTTAGGATAGAGTTCAGTCCACCTAATTTAGGCATTTCTTTGCCAAGGGGCATAACCTCCTAATGTAAGTAACTAAAGTCTCTACATGGGGGAGAAGAAAACATCTCTAAAGATCCAATTTTCCCCTAAATATAGGTCTTTAGGTGGAAAATCAGAGACTGTCAGGATGGGGGATTTCAGTGCAGCAGTGCTGGTCTGAAGACATCCATACACTAGTACTGTATTGGTCCTTTGTGCCTTTTATTTGCATTAAATGTGGTTTTTTTAATTAGACCAATTAGACTTTCATTGGCACATAAACAGAAACGGTCACAATTTCCTAAGTATGTTTAGTAGATAGTCTAGTTTACAGTCAGACTAAAAGATTACTCCTAAGAGTAATCAGGCTTCTCCAGAGACCTTCATAAAAACTAAGGATTAAGGACATCTAGCTCTGGATTAATAAGAAGCTCAAATCAGGAGATATCTTCCAGAATAGGTACTTCTGAACAACCATGTGTAATTAAGTTTAGTCTTATACACTTTTGTCAACTAATTAAGGAGACACCTAATTAATTTTGTATAAGGTGTTAGGAAAACAAGTAGATTGGAATGTCATGTAGCTACTAGACATTTAAATCTCAGTTTAGAGAAGGTTTTGTTAGATTGTAATCTTCTATTAGGTGTGTGTACTGTCCTTTGTTTAAGCAACTGGGCAGTTCTATGTCCGAAGTGCATTTATGTGTCTAAATCTCATTTTAGACTAATTCTGGATGTGATTATCAGCATATTGAGATCAAAAGAGCAAGTAGCTTTCCAAGGTATTTGGATTCATACCTGAAATAGGTTTAAAGGCTTATCTGAGTGCTCAAGGAGGGAAAAAGTCTAGGGGACATGAAAGGAAATCAGAAAAAGTCTTTTTGTACTATACCCTGTCATACTCAGACTGGGGCAGCCTGAGGGACATTGGGAGTCAGTCTTATAAGAATCTAGGAACAAGGGCAAGAATTGTCAGTGACGCACAGCAAGGTGGGCAAGTGGCTGTTAGGTGGAACAAAAGATTACTGCATGTCATAAAGATGAACATTATTGTCTAAACTTTTGCCTTGTTGCAAAATACTTTCCACTGTTGCAAGAAAGACACAGACCATGTGGGATAACATAAAAAGAACTACAGCTTGTCAGACCTGTGAAATCTGCTCTAGTCAGAAATGAAAGGCTCCAGCTGGAGTGTATTTCAAGTGAGTTGGACCTTCTGAAAAGTCTTGAGTAGAGAACTGAATATGACCAGAGGTTTAGAAAATAAAACCTCTAAGAAACAAATGGGAGTTATTTAGACCAAATAAAAAATAATGTGACCATCTATTTTTTAAATATATATATAGATTTACATAAAGATACATGGGGGCTGACGTACTGAGGAAAGAAATGTCATCTTTTGCGCATTGGTGATGCAAAGGACTTAATTTTCAGTAAAAGAGGCTGAGATTAAATTTGAGAATAAACTTTTAACAGTATCAATATTGAAACAATGGAACAGGGAGGAAGGTTAAGTGTTGACCATATTGGAAGTCTTTGAGAACAGATTAGAGAAAGATCTGCTGAGAATGTAGCTGATGTAAATGTAGCTAATCCTGCCTAGATTTCAAGTTCAATAAAGCCACCTCTGGGGTCCATTGCTTCCACTGCTTCCATTGACCATCTAATGCTTTTTTTTTTAAATCCTTTTTCTTTACTTACATAAAGCTACAGACACCCAGTTGCTTTGAACTACAGGTAATGAGCATCTGGTTTTGGCAGTTTCAAGGATTTTTAAAAGACTTTAGAAGGCCTAATTAAAAAAATGGTAATTAACCCTGTGTGCTTAAGTCTCTTAGAAAAGAATTATATGAGGAAATACAGAGTGGGATGTAAATAAGACTGATTTATATGGCACCAGGGCAAATAGTATGGTTGACACATCTGAAGGACAGGATGTCATCCAGAGAGATGTGGACTGGCTCAAGAAGCGAGCCCATGAGAATCTCATGAGGTTTAATAAGACCAAGTCCAAGGTTCAGCAACTGGGTCAGGGCAACCCCCGCTAGCAGTGCAGAGCAGCCCTGCCAGAAGGACTTGGGGCTGCTGGTGGGTGAGAGGCTGAACAAGCCCCGGCAATTCTGCTTGCAGCCCAGGAAGCCAAATGAGTCCTGGCCTGCATCCAAAACAGTGTGGGCAGTAGGGTGGGGGATGGGACTCTGACCCTCTGCTCCACTCTGGTGAGACCCACCTGGAACACTTCATCCAGCTCTGGGAATCCCAGCACGGGAAGGACATGGACCTGTTGGAGCGAGTCCAAAGGAGGGCAACCAAATAGGTTAGAGGGATGGAGATCCTATCATATAAGGAAAGGCTAAGAGAATTCAGACTGTAGAGCCTGGAAAGAGAAGGCTTAATGATGACCTAATTGTGTCCTTCCAGCACCTGAAGGGAGCCTGCAAGACAGACAGAGAGAGACTTTTTACAAAAACTTGTAGTGACAGGACAAGAGGGAATGGCTTCAAAGCAAAAGAGAGTAGGTTTAGGTTACGTATTAGGAAGAAATTCTGTATTCTGAGTGTGGTGAGGCACTGGAATGTGTTGCTCAGAAAGTTGTGGATGTCCCATTCCTGGCAGTGCTCAAGGCCAGAAGGGTGAAGGAGGTGATTCTGGAGGCTGGATGGAACTCTGCAAGACCTGGTCTGTCAAAGATGTCCCTGCCCATGGCAGGGGGCTGTCAGAGACTGAAAATAGTTCATGCCTCAAATACTGATATAAAACTTTATAAAGCAACCTCCCTGAAGACTGTGACTTTGGACTGAGAGTCAAGCTGCTGATTAGATAAAGGGAAACCTATTGTTCAGTCATCTCAGGCTGAGGGAAAGGAATGCATCCTCAAAGGCCAAACCCACCACCTGCACTGAGAATCATCCCTGGCTGAGCTTGGGGCGGGGGAGAGCACAGCTTGCAGGAGCCAGGTTTACACAGACTTTCTCCCCCAGCCGAGGTGGGAAAAGGAGGTTTGGGGTGCATGGTGTAACCTCTGGTCAGAGGCAATAAACACCAATAATCTATCCTCCATTACACAAACTGGCCCAGCTGTGGAACCCCCAACCCCACAGGCCACATCCATGGGACTTTCACATGAGAGGCAGCTGAGTGGGAGTCACAATCTATCAAAGACCCCCCAGAGTTCTAGGCCTTGCACCACAGGGCTGCACGTGATGCAACAGATCCAAGGTCTGCTGCTAGAGACTGACCCTCCCCCTGGACATTGCCCCTGCCCTGAGTGTATATTAACCCACGGCATTCTGTGCTTTTGGGGAGACCACCACCACCAAGAAGACCAGCTAAAGAGGATCATCAGGATGCCAGTGGGACCCACAGAGTGGTGATATTCCTTTGTCCCTGTCCTTCTCTGTCCCCCCGCCTTTCTCCCTACTCCTCCTTTTCTCCCTTTTCTTCTTTCTTGCTCTCATATTTGCTATCAAATAAAACCCATACTATTGACTGGTGTATGGTCTTGTTTGCACCTGAAGTCGGGCAGAGGTATTTCTAAAGAACCTTAATAATTGGATCTTAACAGGGGCTGGAACTAGATGATCATTTAGGTCCCTTTAAACCCAAACCATTCTATGAGTCTATGATTCCATGATTCCATGTAGTTAATAAAGAAGTCTGTTGATGGCTAACCAACTCTAGCAGCTAAAATTCTGGGGTTTGTAACTAGTGTGTCCTAGACAGTCCATTGCAGTTTTCATATTTCTTTCAATACCTCATCCAGCAGGTTTCTCCTTATCTGCCTGACTTATTATTTTATTTTTTCTACACTTTTGATTATGTTTTCATACATCAAATAAATATAGATGATATCTGTGGAGGATTGTTACCTTAGCTGAACTTTTTTCAGCCACATTCAAGAGTGTGATAGGGAATAAAATGTTGCTCTGGGTTAAAACCTTCAAAGAGAATTTCCTTCAAGAAGCCATAGTTTGAAGTTGAACTTGGGCAGTGGCAGAGTAGTGAAAGGAATCTTCAGCAGGATATTTTTTGCCTGTTCTGCTAATATCCAGCGAAGTCTGATCTAGCTCTAGTTCCCTGAAGAAGAAATTTACACACATGCTCACTGAAGATTTGCTAAAAATTGGTAGCTACATTCTCCATATCACCCTGTGCCTCCTTGTTCTTCCTACATCTCTACGAGATTACTTTTTCTGTAATTGTCAGTCTGGACTGCTACAAACTATATATAGTGGAGCACCTAAAACTTGTGGGTCCTGAGTGTTCTCAGTGATTCCTCCAGGACTTGTGAAAGCAGAATCTGTCTAACAAAAATTCAGATGGACTAATATAAATTCAGTCTCATCAAAGTGTATGTGTTGAAGGAAGTGGTCTTGTTCCAGGAAACTTGGAATAGGAATATAGGGACTGATGGAGAATTTTGAGGAAAGGCACGTATGGAATTGGTGCTTGTTAGCAATCTTAGAAGAGTATGAATCAGGATGTGAGCAGAGAAATAGGAAACTTGAGTCCATGAAATTGTTTGCCTTCTCTTGCTCCATTTTGGTCACTTCCTGCTGCTTTTAAAATGGGCATATGTTGATAACCTGTTTAGGATATTTTACTGTCTGAATGAAGTGTCCTTGAGGAGTCATACAACAAACAACTTTGTAAACATCTCTTCTTGACTCAGAAATTTGTTTCTCTTTAATGGGATCCAGCAAAGGGCTCTATGTACAATTAATCACTCCATCCTTGCCAGAGAAGTAGAGAACACTGGTGGCTGTCACAATGAATAGAGAAAAGGAGAAAAAAAAAAGTCATCTTACATTTGTGGTACGGACTTTAGAATGTTCAAATATTTTTGTCTCTAACATTTCAGAGAATACACAACCCTCAAAGCTCAATGTGCAAAAGTTTAAAATAAATCAAAGGAGAGGGGAGAGCAAATCTAATTCAGGCACAACAGTTTGGATCTATCTTTGTTTGTTTTCTCTAAGTTTCTTCTGGACTTGGCTGAATTATCCATTTTTTATTTTGCTTTACAATAAACCTGACAGCAGTAAAATATGAAGTACAAAGTAAATATTCTCTCTGTTAGTGGTCAGAGATTTTCCATAGCATCCATCTTTTACAGCTATAGCACCATCTCTGCAGCACATGCATCAGCCCATATTCCAATCATATACAAAAAAGGTATTTTTGTGTATTTGATGTACAACACAAACAGGTTTTTTACAAAGAAATTCTGCTTATATTACTTTTACTGTTTGAAGTGAGCTTTGTAATGTAGGAAACAGAATTTATAGCTCTATTAGAGAAGATGCTTTTTGATGGAGAAATGTGGGGGAAACAGGAAATTGCATGGTTTTTGGTGCATGACAGGACTATTATTCCTTATTCTCATGAAGTTTGATGGTTCTACTGAGTCCCCAGGTCCGGGAGGTATGGGAATATTAGAAATAAATATATTTTGAACTGGAAGTACAAGTTCCTAGTATTTTAAAGAAAATCCTGCATCTATTATGAATAAAGCCCCTAACATGTAAATATGTTGTCTTGTATTTATTTCCTAAACTCTCATTCTGGTTAACTCTTTTCATACTTACTTAGTAGGAAAGTAATTTTAACTTTCGTAATCTATGGTGTTTATACTAACAGTTCTCCTATTTGCCCTCCAGAAAGTAACACAGATTAGCAGAACCACATTGAAGCTGTAGGAAGAAACTATGGACAAATTAGCGTTCTAAAGAGTTTTAGAAGAAATCATAAGGCATAATTCAACTTCATACTTCTAATTTTCGTAGCACTCTACTGACTTCCACCTATAAAAGATCTCTTCTTACTTTGACAGAATATAATAGTATTTCCTTTGGAGCAAATTCATAAGGTTATAACCCTTCATTTGAGGTAACGTAATTGCTAATGCAACTCCTTTTAGAAAGGTGTTGAAAATCTTTTTAGAGAGGCCTTAATCACCAAACAACTTAAAAAACATCATTTTATTATTTGTCTTGCACTAATGTTGTAAACTGTCCTTTTTATTAAAAATAAAATAATATAAAGTAATATAAAATAAATATTTTTTTAGGAATAAGTGTTTAAACTTTACTAAGTTCATTGCTCTTTTCATCATTCAGAAAGGAATAGCTTGGTACCTTCTTATTTCCTTTATGCTCAAACTGAAATATTAACCTTCTTTGTCAAGAAACCAAAGATAATTCACAGGTGCTGCATGGAAGGTGATTGATGATTTGATCACAGCTGAGATGCCAGGTTTAGATCCAAGTAGATTTACAGTCTCACAGTTAGATGTTACACACAATGGTCCTCCTGGCTGAAAGCAGGTACTATTAGAAAAAGCATGCAGGTATGAATGTATGCACATGTATGTTTTCCCACATGAAACCCTAAGCCCAATTTAGGTTCTCGTAAAAGGTTTATAATCAAACAGAGCAAGTGCTGTTGATTTATATGTGTTTTTGTAAGAATATATTAACCTTCTTTGGGCCAGCACATGCATGCAAAGTCCGACTGCTATAGTTTTGATTGCATTAACTATAAAATCAGCAGAGATAGAAAACTGGGCTGTTCCACTCTGAATGAAGATTTTTCAGTACTGTGCAAATATGATACTGTACTTTCACTGCAAGTGCTTTAACACCCATTAGAATTGTGTCTCAAGTATAATTTTCAGTCTTTAAATTTGTTGTATTTGATATTACTAATTTAACAAAAAACAACCAACCAAACAAACAAAACCCAAAACAATAAGCTATGTAAGCATAGTATTCTCACAAAGTGGTTGGGGCTCAAATGACTTCCAGCATGACAAATAATTGGGTCAATAATATAATATTCTAAAGGATAAGGACTATGTCTCATCTAGTCAGTTGCTCCATCCGTAACAATGTCCAGATTTCACAGTAGCTAAATGTGGTATTAAAGACTGCTCATTAAAGATCCCTTGAAGATCTCATTTAAATTCCTAATAGCTACACATCTGCTTAAATCACAAACACAAGGATCATTGTGTAGCTTTAGTATAAGCAAACCACAACACGGGCTTTGAACCACCTTTTTCGCTCTTCCTTATCACCCTGCTGACACAGATTACTGCCTCTGCAGCAGGGCTGGCAGAAGGGTTGTGTGTCTGTACTCTTCTAAGATTACCAAGATTGTCCTAATGCATATTCATCTTCTTTGGTGATGCCAGCTTGTGTGCTCCTCTGTGAACCTGATACCCAGACCGTGCTTCATTCTGCTGACTCTGCTGTACAGTTATCTCCAGCAGCTGCTTGAACTCTCACTTTGAGGAGTCAATAACAGCACACAGCAACAAGGTCTTCATTCAAATTACATAGCAAGGGAAAGACCACCACTGTTCATCAATATTCTGAGAAGGACATAGAGCTTTTGAAAAATATGCATGTAACCCCCTCAGCCCAAGACAGATCAACATTTCTTACAGAAATAGTTGCATAAATAGCTCCAGTTAATATGAGTTTCAGTTTATCCTACAAGTTTCACTGTGCTGGCAGGATTATCTTCTGAGGACAGCAATGTTTTGTAATTTTTTTAACATGAAGCTGTGGCAGAAGGACAAGGTTCACTCTTCTTTGGATTTAAAAAACATCTGCTTTTCTAGCTGTAGAGTGAGCATGCGTAAGCTGCAGTGATTCTCAGAATGACACACTTTAAACCTTAATATTAATGGACTTTAAATTTTACTGAAATGTTTTCTATTATCAAGCAGTTAGTCATATGCATGCAGCAGTGTTCAGTGATCACACTGGAAAATGCCTGCTGCCCATTGCCTATGTACTACTTTGAGCAAGTGCTGGAAGAAGAGCAGCTTTCTGTTAGTGGTCAGAACAAATCCTCATCTCTCTCTTACTTACACTCTGTCTCTGTTCATTAACCTCTTCTTCCACTTCAGAGAATTTACTGGAGTCATCATCTCTGATCAAAACTGAACTCTGCTCAGCGGTTCATGCTGTCCTTCCCTCCACGAGATGCTATATCCCAGTCACCTGCAGGGTTTGCTGCTTGGGCACAAGTCTCCTCAGCTGCATCAATCAGCACACATACAACACTTTTGACCTGCTGCTGGTCCTTCCCTGCTCTAATCATCCAGTGGGAGAGATCAGACACAGCTTGTGTTGAGGTGTTGGAGTTCTCTATAAATAGGACTTGCCTTTTCCCTCATCATTGATTTTCATTCAGATGGCATAAAAGGCTAGAAATATAACACAATTTTAATGTTCACAGCAGGAAGCAATGTAAGGAATATATCTTGTAAATATCTCAAGCTGTCTGTTTTTCTTGGTATTGAGTATAATGTGCTTCTTTCATGCTGCACAGCAAGAACATCCTTTCCTATTGGAAAAAATATATGCATCATGGCAAATTACACAAGTAAAGATGAAGTTGTATAACTCAAGTGAAAAAAAATTGTATTAGATGTCTCCAATGCAGGATGCAGAACAACACTAATAAAATGAAACCAAATTTACAATGGAAAAGAAAATGGTCAGTAGGGGAGACTGCAAAATTGATAGAGATTTTTTCCCATTGTTTTGGCTTCTGTGAGATCAAAGCTAATATGTCATTGCTTTATTGTATTGTCTGTGAAATAGAAAATAAATGGAATTTAAGATATTGGGCTTTGCCCCTCTGAAAAGACACACTGAGTTCAGATAATAACTGTAACATTACCTGTTGATGACAGATTTTACAAGTAGCTCAAGATTTTACAGGTAGCTAATTATTGTCACACCATGATTAATTACTATTGTCTTCTGTAAATCAAGACTCACTAAAATACAATTTGAACTAACCTACTTCATGAGAATCATGTTTGTCAATTAATCAAACATGATTATGAGAATCATGTTTGTCAATTTGCCGGCTACTGTAAAAAAATGTCCAGAAAATGAAAAGACATGTCACATTGTAATTGTCACTAACAGTGTAGTTTCATGATAAACCTGTCTCAGGCAAGGTCTGTTACACTTTGCTCTGCCTTCATGATGAGCCAGCTGTGCTCCAAAAACTACATTATGAACAGTGTCAAGCTAAATGCAAAGCCCAAGGAAATATATTTACTCCTGGGGAAGGCTTAGCCTGCCCTCACAGCATGCAGAGCTAACCCACTAGCCATCAGACAAATTTGCTTATAGCTGGGCAGCTTGGGCATGGGTGGAGTAAAAAACTATCCATATCGATAATTGTGCATGAGCCCAATGTTAATAAGCATTTCACCACTTTCTGTGAATGATTAAATTTTCTGGCAGATTTTTGTCTTCGTTTTAAATAAATCTTGTGTGTGCCTTAATTAGAAACTATGTAATTTATTTTTAACAAATTGCTTTAAAAATGTCAATGTCAGGAATACAATATGTATTTTTCAAGACACAAGGTATTCATTTTGTTATCCTCTTCATCAGCTTTCAGTTGTCTAAAAGATCATGCAGTTCCATGTCAATGATTTTCAGACAGTTTGCAATTTCCAGTAGAGCTAGATCAAAGAAAATACTCTGGTGTTTCCAAGTAAGAAACCGAGATGTGTGAAATCCCACTCCTCTCCTGCAGTAAAGTCCAGAAATTTGGTAGGTCCATAAATTAATTTGGTAGGTCCATCTGGCAAATTCCATGGTTATCATTCTTAACATCATATTCTCAAAAGAAGGGAATCACTGATTTGACTTTTCGTTTTTAATAACAGAGTTAGGATGAAAAGCTAGTGCTTGTTTTGAGCAGCAAACATGGAAAACAGTTACTTTTATCAAATGTGTTCTTTAACTTAAATATACCTTATCCTAAACCTAAATGGGAAACTTCTCTGGTCTGGAAAGCAGTCTAAATGTTAGGGTCTAGAGCAAGTTGAAAGGACGATTGTTTCTTCCTTCCTTCTGTTGAACCTGTACAGCCATACAAGATTCATACAGAGAAGAGACTGTGAGAAAGAAAAATCTGGGAATAAATGAAAGGCTGACATCACACCACAGAGAGGGGAAGAAGTATTCAGCCTTTGTTCCTAGTTCCAGGATTATACATTAATTTTTCATTCACTTGGTATTACTGGGGGAAAAAAAGATGGGAAATAGGACACTATCTCTCCTTACTCTAGACCTATTGTCTAACCTGTACTTACACCATCAGGAAGTTCATGGGGGAAACGTACCTTAATCCTTCAAGCTTCCAGTTGAAACTTGCAGTTTCTTGGTCATATGCTCCAGTCATCAGGATATTTTTCTAGCAGATCTGACTCCAAAGGAAAAGTCACAAGGAAACACACCTGCTTTAAGTGGTACCTGCTGTTATTTACTAATTCCACCTGAAGCATTTCGTTGATTTTCATGGAATCAAGGCAAAACATGGAATAATGCAGAGGTGGGATGGATCTGAAACGGAACTTAGATGCTTTAACTGAGACAACTCTCTGTAGCAATGTGGGTTTTTAGGATTCCATGTGCTTCCTTTGTTTCCCTGCTCTGTATGCTATTGGTTCATTTTGAAATACACACTCTGCTGTACCTGAAAACCTATTGGTGTGATCCCCCTGTCAATTTTTCCTTCTTCCTCCTGGGGCTGGCTCTAAGGGAGACAGTCCCTCCCCTTCCTTTCCCCTTAAAAGCCGGTGTCTGCGTCAGAGAGAGGTCCTGCATCTCTGCACTGCTAGCACCTGCTACCTGCCCTGTCTCCCTTTCCCCTTCTTCTCCCCTGCAACCCTCTCCCCCTACTCCAAATAAACCTCCCTAGCAGAACAGAGATGGATTCTAGTTCTTTTCTTTGTCCCATTATTATTTCCTGCTGAATTTCTGTGGCTGAGAGACTCACGCCAGCCTGCGGGACCCTGGGAGCAGCCCGCCCAGGATCCGGTGGAATTACGCAGACCAGGGACCCTGGTCCGGGGGGAGCCATTTCCTGCCTCCCTCCCAGACCCTGCCACATCAACTCTCAGACTCCAAAGCAAGAGTGTTGCATACAAAACCTTCAGGCCTGTGGGGATCCAAAAGGTTGTGCCAAGGGATGTTTAGGTTGGACATTAGGAAGAATTTCTTCACAAAAAGCATGGTTGGACATTGGAATGGGCTGACCAGGGAGATGGTGGAGTCACAGTCCCTGGAAGTGTTTAAGGAAAGACTGGATGTGGCACTCAGTGCCATGGTCTAGTTGACAAGTTGTCTTAGATCAGAGGCTAGAATCAGTGGTCTCAGAGGTCTTTTCCAATCTAATTGATTCTGTGATTCTGTGTTTCTGTGTTTAGGAATTTAACTCTCCAGTGCTGAAATGTGGCTAAATCTGGCTTTAATCTGTGTGCCTTAGCTATACTCCACTTCCTATTCACACTTTTGCTGTTGACTGTCATAGTAAGAGATAAGTCCTGCTCCATTGAGCATTCTAACTTTAAAACACAAAGTATTTGCTATGAAACAAGGAGTTGAAATTGTTTTCCATTTTGTCAGGCTAATCTTAGCTGCTTGGCCTGTAGAAAGCTTACCATGAAATAAGAACTTATAAAACCATATTTTTTGGCTTTCTGTCTTCACATATGGTAACTTTAAAAAACCTTTTTTTTTTTCCCTCTTTAGGAATGCTAAAAGTGAACCTGTAGGCTCCTGTACAAAGCATGGTAAAAATCCAGAGGCAAAAAATACGTGTTCTCTTTCCCACAGAGATTGTAATCCAAGTGTAAGGGAAGAGAGGATGTACTCTGGCAGGTGGCAAGTGGAATTGACAAGACACAAGCATCTCACATCATCAGTTAAATCAGTGACTGTTATAGTTGGGGAAGTAGTTCTGCTATTGAACTGGATTAGAAATATGGACATATTTACGTGAAATCTTAACTAACAGATCTTATTGTTCGATTATCTTCTGGGCAAATACCCATCTGGACTGGTTCAAACAGAGTTGGGGGCTGAGCAGACAATCATAGGAGCTTTATAGACTTTACAATGTCACAAGAAACTGAGAGGGATTAATGGGAGAAATAAATACAAAGGCCCTGAAACGTCCAGAGTTTTCAGCAAATCTGTATCTCAAGCAAGTAAATATTTCCTTTTTTGTCATGATCAATTAACATACAACAAATTCAAGAGAGGACAGAATCAATAAGTAATTGGTAAAGTAATAATTAAAAGCAAAGCTTTACAACCTTCTTAATTTTAAATATTTCACTCTTGTCAATTGCTGAATCCACTGGGTTTAAGGATGTACTTCTCGCACTCCACATACTTTAGCCATAATGCACTTGACTCAGATTTGCTGAGGAGGGAGATGAACATATTGTTCCAGGATACTATGGTGCTACATGCAATCAGTAAAAAAAAAAGAACTCTTAATGTTGGCTCTTAAAAACTCTGGTTTGATTTATCATTAAGTAAACAATACACAAAAATCAGGAATTATCATACCTTTCCACCCTACACCCCTCCCTTCTCCAAATCTGAAAAAACTTGCAGAAGCAGTATTCATTAGGAGATAGGACAATAGAAAAAGTCTCATTTCAAAGGTGAAGGAACAGAAACTTACAGAGATTTGGTTCAAGAAAACAGGTGATGATAAATCATCTATTTATGCCTAAGACTTCATAAGTAATCATTAAAGCTTCCAAGTGTAACTTATGCAGATCATCCATATATGCATAAAGCAAAAAAAAGTTACCATATCAAATTTTGACATGTATTCAGTTATTATCTATCAAAAATGTTGAGTAGGAATGACAGTTCCCAGGAAATGTTCCTTCTTTTTTTTCTAAAACACTGTCTGAATTCAAGCAAGTCCTTCACCTTAAATGATACTATTTTCACATTTCTAATATAACATTATTCACAGAATTATTCTGTATGAGAATTTATTTCATGTTTGTACAGCTTTCTGGTATATAATGAAAAATGAGGTACTAGAAAGCCAGATATCAGTAATCCAAATAAAAGAAATTACCTCTGACATGAAAAAAATTACCAGAAGTAACTTTTATTTTCAATTTATTCACTCAAATGTTTTTCTGAGTTGATACTGTAGGATTGCATTTATTTTATTATTGTGCATTTTAAGATACTGCTATTTGAAAATTGTGGAAGATACAGAATATGTAGGTAAACACATAGCATATTTGCTCAAATTCTTTTCCAGGAGAACACTGAAAAGATCTTTTGTCAAGTAGATAGTCTATGAATTTATTGTACGTAAAGAAATAAACTTTAACAAATACTTTTTCTGGTTAGGGTTTTCTCTTTTTTATTCATTATTCACAAAATATTTCATCATTTCAGTTCATATGTTTATGGTGAAGACTTAAAAAAATCCCAAATAACCCAAATCACCTCCTACCCTACCTGTGCAAAATATCAGACACATTGCCATGCATTTCATGATCACTGTGCTAAAGTATCACAACCTGCCTGGGTAAATCCATGGTATATACAGAATAAAAAGTTAATAAGAACAGAAGAATTGCTTTTTTTGTTGTTTTATGAAAGTTCTTCCATCTGCTGCAGCACAGAGACATGGATTCGATTTTGTTATATCAAAAGCTGTACAGTTCTTTGAAAAATCACTCTATATTTGAGACTAAGAAAAATGAACTCTTTAAAAGTAGTAGAAATAACAGAAAAATGATACATCACATAGTACATAATCTCTGCTTGTCACCAAGATTCTAAAGGTGAACTATCTGCTTGTGTAAGTTAGCATGAAATACGATTTGTAGTAATCAGCCAGAAGCAAAGGAAACATTAAATAAAAAATTTTAGTAATTTCTTGGTATATCGTGTATATTTGCCCACAATGCAACAAAACCAACTCAGAGGTGCTTCGAGCTAGTTCAAATAGTAAAATTGTTATCATTCCCACTCATTTGAAACAGCTTTATTTTCTGCAGAATATATTAAAATCTATTGTAGGGCCAATGTGAAATGTTCTGGTGGCCTATCTACTTCTAGGCTGGCTAGCTCAGACTTTACAGAACTTTTTATAAAAATATTACATGGAACCTTCTTCATGCATTTTACTTTTTCTCACATGAACCTATGACTCATATATATGAAGCAGAGCAAGATTTTTTCAGTTGCACACTGAAGGAGTTTATTTAATGCAAAGACTAATACATTTTAGGTCTTACCACCATAATATTTACTGGTTGCACACATCAGTAGTCTAGTTATCTGAGCAACTCTTCCATGAATTCATGAACACAGACTTACTAATCAACACTAATAATATCTAGACATCTGAGATTTGAATTTCAATGTCCTTCCTCTATTAAATGCAAGTAGGTTGAAGTGAGATGATTAAGGTCTCTTGCATTTCAAACAATTCTATGATTCTCTAATTGTCTCAGGATTACATTTCTAGACGTTACATTGCCAAGACAAGCAAATTAATTATGAGCAAAAAATATAAAATATTAATTTTAAAATACATTGAATTTTATAAGCCAAACATTTCTCTCTAAGAATAATTTTTTGGGGATAAACAGATTCAGTTTGCTTGGGGTTATCTGTGCTAGGATTATTGATAATCCTACAGTAATACATACTAAAAACTAATCAAAAATTAATCACCTCTTTCTAAATACTGCTGAAGACTCAACTACCTGATGCACAGTCATATGCTTCGGGTCAGTTTCAGCAACAAATTGTACAAATAAATGGAAAAATGCCAAAGGAAAATCTTGACACAATTAGCCCTTAAAATTGCAAAAGTACAGGCTTCACAGATTTTCCTGTTCATTGAGTTAATTTGATTAGAAATGTATGCTATCACTCCAGAAACTGGAGCTCTCTCCAACATTACAATGGTACCATTTATCAAAAAAGCATTTTTTTTAAATAACTGATGAATGTCACTTGCTGACTGCCAAGTATAAGACACAGTTATGATACTGAATTGCACCAAATCTCCATCTCCTTTGTCATTTTCCTTTTCCACCACTACTAAGAAAAAGTATGCCATTAAGAGATCAAGAGCTCTTATAAAGATTGAGGAAGTGAACAGTGTGCGAAACAGCCTTAGAGAACAACTTCAATACCTGTGTCTGTCTAATTCTACTTTAAAAAAAAAAATCTTACTTGCAGATCATGGGAGCTTAGTTTAAGAAAAAGGAGAATGGTAAACATTAAGTCTGTCCAGATATTTTTATCACTATAAACAAGTAGGTAGATAGGAGTGGCCAAAATATGAAACTTGGATAAATTTTTCAATGTGATTTCTAACAAAACTGGACTAAAATCCATCTTTTCCAAGCATATTATGAGATGGCTATTTAAATCCAATGCTTGGCAGGACTGTATATAAAACACAAAAATTAAGCTGGTCCCATACCTTTCCATCCATAAAATCAGACTTGTCTCTTCCTCATATGACAGTAGTTATGTCCTGTCATAAGACTGAGAACATGAAAATTGTAATCAGCAATTGCTCTGTACCTGCAATGGTTGCATGTCTTTAGCTCTAGACCAGCTTCCCTGGGAACAGCATCCAGGAGGGGAAGGCCAGCTGTTCTCTGGTGCCAGGTTGGATAGCACTGTGCCACAGCTTCAGGCTGCATGTGACAGTGCAGGGAGCCAGGCTTGGACCCAAGACTAGAGACTGAGGGTTCTAGATCTAGCAGCAAGGTCTGTGGGCCTGAGCAGCTTACAGCCCCAGAGGTGTGGGTCACCAAAGCACGAAACTCCATGACCCCTAATGTCCCTTATTATTATGGGCAGAGAAATTGTGAAAGGAATGAAGCAAATTACTCCAAGGCCACAGAAAAGTGCAGAGCCAAACCAGAAACACAGCCATCTCTCTGAAGTCTGTGGTAGTGACTAGACTATGGACATCACCATGCCAGTTTGTCAGTGTAAGCTATTCCATATCTGGGGATTAGCAGGTTTACACTCTTCTAAATTGTACTGCCAAGCCCAGGAAAGCAAAAACTCCAGGTCTGTCTGTCCAAGATCTCATCTGTCCTGATCTGTTCTGTTCACGATCTGCCTTCAGTGCAACATTATTTCAAGAAGGAAAGTGGTAACACCCATTAATTGAAGAGACTGATCTTGAATTGCATGCAAAGCTACCAAAATAATAGAGAAAAGAATAAGCCAGGTTGCATCTCTGAAACCTATGGAAAAACACCAAATCAGATCCCTAATTTCTAAGCAGTCATTGATGCTTCTCAGCACTGCGACAAGGAGCTTGCCAACCTGGCCATTTTTTCCAAAGACCCAGAATTTTCTGATCTATTTGAACCATCTGCTTACAGGTTCAGTCAAGGGCGAGAGGATAGACATCTGAGACATCTGAGCCATCAATAATGAACTGATATTTAAGGGGAAAATATTGTATGAAGTAGAAAGAATCCACGCAACATAAGAAATTTAATACAACCAGTCTCATTCACAGACCTGCAGCACTCACAGTTTGCCTCCCAAATCCTTGTCAGAGCATTTTCAAATGAGTCAACACATGTGCAAAACACTGTAAAGTTTTTAAGGTAACTACAGCATCTTCAGAGTTTTAAAAGAAAGCAAGCGAACAACTGACACAGATATTTCTATTAAAAATCTTTATTTTAAGACTTGCTATACTGTTTTTTAGTCACAACTTAGTGTGTGTACAGTAGTGCTCCTATGCTAAAAAAGGAACATCACAACCCATGCATATTTCTTCAGTAGTAATAAAAGTCAGATGAACTTTGAATTTGGCAAGATTTCAAAGAGTATAAAAATAAATATATATACCCATGTATAGAATAATATTTTCAAATAAATAGTGGTTATATTATTTTTCTAATGCAAAATTTATTTGAGTTTTCGTTGTATAAGATATTAAACTTAACTCCATTAGGGGTTTGAGAGAGCATATTAATGCTATTTAAATTATTTGCCTTAGTACTCACATCAAGTTGAGTAAACTATCATATGTAAAATACAAAGAACTTTTCTGCAATTATTCTGCAAGCAGTGTCATAAATTTTATGTTGTTAATGTCCCTAGATCTTTTACTCACGTATTTGAATCAACTTATCTCCTGTGTCTGACTGTTCTTTAGAAAGTGTTTGAAACACCAGAGAAAGAGAATATGACAGAAGTTTTGAAGTTAATACCCAAAGTTCTCATGCTATAATCTGGGACATCAATTTATTTCAGATATATCTGATTTTTGAAACAATGGCTTATGACAGTGTCATTTTCCATTTTATAACCAGCTTCTGTTGCAGGCAACTGAAATAGATATTATTTTTTCCTTACATCCTGATAAATTCAGTTAGCTTACAAGCTTGAATTGCCTTTAAGTTTCTCTTCTCTGCTTCTTGTTCTCATATTAAAACAATGTTTTTTTCCCTTGAGTGTTTCCTCTGCCTGCTATAAGACAATGTTTCTGCTCCGTAAAACCTAACACTTATATTATTGTGTACCTGTTCATTTTCTCATATCATTAACCTTTTCTCAGCTTTTCAATATATTTTTATTCACTAGACTTTGTATAATCTTAAGAATTACTCTTTTTTTTCCATGATAACTCCCAGTAATTTAATGCTAAAATAAATTTTTAGGCTATTATTAAGCTAGCAGAAACACAGTATTGTGCACTGCATTTAACAATAATATCTGCAACTTGGCTGTGCTTTTGTCTTTAGAATAGAAGATGCATTCTGCAATGTGTAACATATGAAAAACCATAAGATAAATTTAGCAGACAAAAGTAGTGCAGTACACAGTAGTTTCCCATTGAAAAATCTCTTGTTGGCCTTTTTTGCACTTGGCAATTTATCCAGATCCAGGTTTCCCAGGAAGAAGAGAAACTAGAGATGGAAGTGTGGGTTTCATCCTTTGTGCTTATTTTCTACAAAAGTATAACCCAAGTTTCCTGGAATCCTAGAGAAATCAAATGAAGGAGCTGAGTCTTTGCATCATGCCCCTCCAAGCAGCTTTCAGCACCCACCTCTCTCAGGAACAATTCTTTTGAAGAAAAGCCTCTTCCAGTATCTCACCCCTCCACTCCCCCAATTGTACTGATGGAGAGAGCACATCTGAACACAAAATTCAATTTTCACAACCTGAAGAAAAATGCCTCTGTCTGGAGAGTCAGAGTTCTGGTATAAGCCAGCTGCCCTTCCTGAAAAACCCCTCTGTGCGCTCTGTGACAGCAGAGACTCAGGATCTGCAGGCCAAGAGAGCTTGAACTCTACTAGTGAGCTGTGCAGTGAGATAACATTTGAGTATGCCCAAAGCCTTGTCTCACTGTATCTGATTTGGCACTGCACAAAACAGGAGTTAGTGAAAATGGTGACTCCATGTCATGGGGCCTCTTGGTTATGCCAGCTCTGTTGCTTGTAGTACCCCCTTTACCCAAAGGCAACTGATACAAGCTATATAAAAAAATTCTCAGATAAGAAAATGATTGTTTTTAACCTGCTGACCTCAGAAATCTTGCTTATAGCAGCCTACATTAACACTCTGACTGAGACAATTCACATGGTTTCATGTGCTCTAATTCATACACAGTAACTTCCTACCCATAGCTATAATTTTCTGGAGTACCCAAACACGGATAAGTTTTCATTATGGCAGCATAACATGAAAATCAAGAAACCATTAATAAACATGGTTCTAGAGTGTCATGATTTTGAAAAAAACCAGGAAAATATTTCTTCAATAGAAAGTATATGAGTAAATGAGAGTGATGGAAAAAAAATAGTTGGAAAGAAACTGTCTAAATTATCTTCTAATCAGTAACTATATTTGAACATTAACCAGAATGGTAACAGAAGCTACAGCAATAAAAACTTATGCAAAAGGGTATTTCTGCACAACCAGATCAAAAACTCTAAGAAATTGCTGACATGATGCAGGAAACCCCCAGGGAGAAATTGTTCATCTCTAGACTACCTTTATATTGGCAAATCAAATGATCCTGCAATCACTTTATGACATAAATGCCAAAACACATTTAATGGATCTTGTCTCTGCTATTAAACTTTCTTACATGTAAAATGAGGGCAGCCACCTCCAGGCTCCCTGCTTCCAACAAATGTTGGCTTTAATGAACCCATGATCAGTGCTTAAGAACTGTTTGATATGGTGTTAAAGTAGCCTAGTCCCAAAATCTAAAAGCTTCCTTATTGAAACTATTTACACCAAATAAGAATGTTCTTTTTACAGTTATAAACACCAGTTAATTAGAATATACACCTAATGTTTGATGTGAGGGAGTGCAAGAGACAAATCACAGCAGTTTGGGATAATTTTCTAAGCCATAGGCACTATCTAAACTTTGATCAATCTATGGCAGTTTAAAAAAAATGGAAAATACACTATTAAAGACATTCTTTATATATTTTTATAAGGTAAGAGGTCATCCAGACAGAATCACTGAATGGCTGTGGTTGGAAGGACCCTCTGGAGGTCCTCTAGTCCAACCTACCTGTTCAAGCAAATTCACCTAGAGCAGGTTGCACAGGTTTACATGCGAACAGGTTCTCAGTATCTCCAGAGAAGGAAACTCCAAAACCTCTCTGGAAAGCCCGTTCCAGTGCTCTGTCAATCTCACAGTAAATAAGTTTTTCCTCATATTTAGATGGAACTATCTGGGTTCCAGATGTGTCTTTTGCCTCTCATCCTGTCAGTGGGCACCACTGAACAGACTCTGGCCCATCTTCTTGGCAGCCACACATTAGTAAGGCCAGGTCTCAGTGGTCTCTTCTCCAGTCTAAACAGGCTCAAATCCCTCGGCCTTTCCTCCAGGGAGGGATGGTTCAGTCCCTTAATCATCCTCATAACCCTACTCTGGACCCTCTCCAGTAGTTCCTTGCCTGTCTTGAACCAGACTTATCTCTGTGTAGAAAAGATCTGATCCCATTTTCTCTATAATATTTCTTACTAATTCTTTATAGAGATGTAATTGTTAGTAGAGTTTTCAAATGTATCTGTGCTTCAACAAGAACTAATCTTTTTCTCATTTATTTTTTTTTTAATGATCATACTAAAATAGTTCAATCAAGTGATAAAGACTTATCCACATAGCATCTCTCATTCCAGAAAAGTCTCTACTTTTAGGGACAGTAGAAACTAGAGCAGATACTTGGCCAACATCAGTAGTGATACATTACATCATTAATTAGATTACTAAATCCAGGAGCTTTTTTTAATTCCTAGCTTTAGACCAAAAGGCTTAATAACCCTGTGACTTTTGGTCCTTTCAATTTTCATCAGTAATGTAAAAATAAACTGTTGGTGAGCTGTTCACTGTAATTAATCTTGGATATAAAGGACAGGCTGTGTCATTTTTGATAATGTGTCTTATTTCTAACTAAAAATATAGAGTTTTTGTCATGGATCAGAAGCATACCTGTATTAAGGATACTTGTGTGGTACATAACTGATTTCTGCTCTAGTTTGCCTTCCTTTCTAAAGATCATTAACATAAGAAAGAAACCTTTGAAGACTGCATAGCTCCAGAACTCCTATGTGCAAATACTTCACGATTAAATGTCTTTATTAGGAACAAGTTTTCCCTTGTTAGTTAAGGTTAGAGGAAATAGATTTTATGCAAGAAATGCCCTTACAGTTGTGAGAATGTACCAGCAATGTAAAAACTAAATAATAGTACAGGGATGGTATGGTAGGGAGCACCACTAACTTACCTGGGTCTTGTCAGATATCTACCACTTGCCATTGTAAAACAGAGGAAAAACATAAATGCTTAATCTGTGTTTACACTGCCATTCCTATTCTTGTCTTAGCTAACAGTAATTAATAAGATGATTTTTTAATTGATTGTTATTTAGAGCTATTGAGATAGACAGTGGTAGAGTAGTGATTTATAGATGAAGCAAAAATTTTGCTGAATGATCAGTATGAATTATTACAGTTACAAGCCTCAATATTTTTTATTTCAAAAAGAAATTATCACTTGTGATAGATGCCACTCATTAATCAATATTGATTAACAACTGGACAGCTAGTGACACGTGGTTGAATTTTCTTATTTGGTAAACTGTTTCTTTAACTTATAACAAAACCATCAGTGGACAACCTAAATATGCTTACCTAAATAACTCTAATAAACATAGAGATACAGTGTTTGGACCTTACATGGTCACTCAGTCCATTCCAATGCTTTTGTATGATGCAAAATTTTAATATGAGGAAATTAAAAAGAAAAAATAATTACACAGCATTAGTTTTTACAAAATTTTCCTCACAGGATGATGGTGGTGATATGTTAGTAATATATTCTTCTCAATAAATCTGGTGCTGAGGACTTGAATGTTATGTCTTGAATATAGCTCAGTAAAGACAGGACATATGTGAAAGAATCTGTGTTTCTTAGGACTACCAAAGACTAATTTCGTCTCATTAATGGTCCTTGATGTAAGTTCATTTTACTTCTCTAAAAAGTACTTGTATCTCTGAAGAGTGGGATTATCTTCATCATGCACCCAATTTCCTTTAGCTGAGACTTCTGTACCTGGATCCAAATTCTACCTTCTTATCCCAATGATGCATAGAAATGTAAGAATGGGTGTCAAGAGGTGTCCTAGGTTACAGTATAGATGTATTCAGTATTCTATTACCATCAGCTGTGGGCCATTAGCTGTTATCACCTGCTAATGACTCACCCCTGATAACAGGCAATGGGCCATCAGGACCCCACTGCATGACTCATGGAATTATCCTATTGTGGCATGCTCTGCCCAGGAGGGAGGAGCCAGGCATTCCCACCTGGATATAACTGGAAGCAGTTGGAACTGCTCAAGTCAGCCCTATCTACTGGGTTCCCAGAGGACAAGAGCTATTACTGGGTCTTCAGCTGGAGACCAGACCCTCACAGGATCACCATTTCAACTGAACCACTTCATTTGGACTGCTACCACCACCCTAACAGGGTGTCAGGTTGTATCTGACTTTGTCAGTGCTTTTCTTTGTATTATTGCACTTATTTTCTTAACTTTTCCTTTTAATTTTTAATCCAGACTTGCAATCTCCCTCTGGTTTGTTTTCAAATTAATACAAGAGGATGGGGCCAACTCTCTTCAGCAGTGCCTGGCAATGGATCAAGAGTCAATACAAACACACTGGAATACAGGAAGTTCCATCTAAATATGAGGAAAAACTTGCTTACTTTGAGAGTCATAGAGCATTGAAATCGACTGCCCAGAGAGGTTATGGAGTCTTCCCTGGAGATACTGAAAACCTATGTGGATATATCCCATTCAGTTTGCTCAAGGTGAACCTGCTTCAGCAGAATATTTGGACTAGAGGATTTCCAGAGGTCTCTTTCAACCTTGACCATTCACTGACCATGTGATTCCATAACTCTGCACTTTGGATATTCTACATTAATATGGTGTAAGGATTCATCAGAACCTGACTTCAGTCTGGTTTTGTAACACATACCAAAGGGATGGGCGGAATTTTTCTAAAGAGTTTTAACATATTTGTACAGTTTTCATAATGAACGCTAAGGTGCTATACCATACTAAAAGTTTTCTGCAAACCTGGAGCTACAACAAGACCAAATTCTCCTTTTAAGTTTTATTGTTGATAGCATATACCCAAACCATAAAGTTTGTGTTTCAGAAATGCTTCAAGTCATGACAATATAACATCAGATTTGTGGGGCAGAAAGACACAACTTAGAAGGCATTTAATACTTTAGTTTCAGTCTTTCTACCTAAACAGAACAGAAAGTAGATTTGTATGTGCTTCAGGGTAGTAGAGCATGAATTGCACAATAACAAAGATTTTTATTATGATTGCTTATGACTGGAATGTAATATGGGAAATGAAACTTTGCATAAATAATCATGTTCTATAATTGCAAGCTCAATGACACCCCAGAAAGATTTATGGAGTAGGCAAGGCATTAGGTGGATCCTAATCCTCTAGGCCCAATGCTATTATCTTCTCTATTCAAGTTCCTTCTAAGAGTGCTAATTGTGTCCCAAAGCCTCATGGATTTAAGGCTTATATTCTACTGAGGAGTGGTCTAGGAAAGATTGTTGAAGTGAAAAACATAATGAAGCATAATGAAATCTAGTTAAACCCACATCTGCTACCTCATTTTTATTTTAAACCTGATTTCAGACTCCAGCATGATACCTACAGTGTTCATTTTCTGTTACCAGAAACCTCTGAGCCTCACTATCAGCACCTGGCAGACAGCTGGAAATATGTAAAGGCAGAGACTTCAAAGTGTACAGCAATTTTTCCTGGAAGAGTTAAAATTACATATAGTACAAGGTGGACTCTGTACTTTTTCTATGCAATAATTCCAAGATGTTAGCACCAGCCCTCTGTTTCCTCTAAGACAACAGCTTTAACAAAGAGCAGAATATTGTTCCCTCTCTGGATAGCTCTGTATTACTGGGAAATTACTGAGTGCTTTTGTGATAGAAAAGAACTAAATTCCAGGCTAATGTCTAAATTAGCATAATATTCCTCCCAAAGCTGTAACTTCTAACCTCCTTTTGACCTTCTTTTACTGAAGACATACCTTTTTTTTCAAGAAAAATGATAGCTAAATATATTCTGCTCTTTACAGCCGTACGTAGATTTCAGGAAGATAATTCCCAGTATGGGGAAGGGCATGATTTTTCAAAGCACAGAGCATAAGCCAGTTTACCCGATACTTTCTTATAACCAGTTTCTGCAGTTGCACAAAGTTTGGTAAGTTTTCACCCCCAAATTTTATAGATCTTTAAATAAACCATTATTTTAAAGGCATAATTTAGTTGTTATGAGACTACTTGTCAGGAAAAGAACCCTAAAGGCTTTTCAGTATGCTTGGACTAACAAGGCCTCTTTTGAACACTTCAGAGCATGGGACCTAATGAAAAAATAGACCTCATGACCATTTTTGTGGCACAGTATAGAGTGCAAGAATATATCTATGAGTTCAAACAGAGTTAATAAATAAATACTTTGATGGAGAAGAAGTATTTTGAAGACAATATGTTACAGTAAATGCAATTTATTTTCGGACAGCTCTCTGTAAAAAAACATTGCAACTGGAAAGAAAGTTTAAAAATCATTAAGGGAAAAGAACTGAGTTCAACTCAATATATTCTCATTACAACTTTTACTGCCCTGGGAAAGGATTTATATCAAGACAATTAGGGTCTTTACTGCCTCACACTGGCTCCAATTAGTCAGCAAATAGCCCAATACTGTCATACTCTTTTTCTCACTTCTGCAGATGGTGTCTTTTTGCAGCCCAGATTCCAGCCTCTCTGTAGACACCAACTGAATCTTAGTCATTTGTCTCATTTCTGAAAATTAAGAGTAGTTCTTTTAAGAAAGGCCATGGAGAAAAGTAAACAAATCAAATATATACTTGGAGGTTTTCTTGCCCTGGGAAGGCAGGGAGACCCCGAAAACCCCACCTAACAGAGGTCCCCGCCGGGTGCTTTCCACGCTGCGTGGGCGGAGCGGATCCGGGGCTGGTGGAACCTGAGCTCGGGCTGGCTTCTCGAAGGCAGGATAATAGGAGCCTCGGCGATGAAAGAAGATGCAGTCTCTCAGCTTTCCGAATCCAGGGTTTATTGGTAGGGATGACGGGGAGGAGAAGGCAGATGGGACCGGGATGGAACGAAGAGGGAGGAGGCAGAGGGTTCTGAGGAGCTGAGAGCCCCGAGGGTCCCCATTCCAGGGGTTAAGAGTGATGGGAGAGGTTTACACAGGAGAGCCAATAGGGGCACAAGGGATGCAGATTGACAGGGGCTTCAGGAAATGGGGGTGCGAGGAGGGAAGATACAGGACTTTAAAAACCAATAATACGTTGCGGGTAAAGGAACGTTCTGGCTCTTAACTCTATATGGGACAGGGGAAGGCAGATAAGCAGTGCCAATCATCCACTAAAACCTGCAGGCACACTGCTACAATACTTCACTTTTTAAGTACTGATTTAGCCATGCCAGTGTGGACTTATATTAATGCAGCAATGAGATCTGAACTTTGAGTTCAAACTTGAGATTGTTTCTCAGTCTAACTCACTAAGAGGGAAACAACAGTATGAATTTAACTCAAGAAATCTCTTCGGGAAAGTGGACTTTTAAATACATCTTTTCATTGTGAAATCAATCCATTTGCTGAGGGAGAAATCGTAAGTGATTTTTCAACTTCTTTCTTTTTCTTCCTATGTTTCAGAGCTCCTTTTGCTTATTTACTCCCATCCCATAAATGCTAAGCTTTAGGCACCAGTACACATCCCAATATATTCTTAGATTCATGGCTCTTTGTTATAATTAATCTCACAGAGTTAATCCCCTTAATCAGTTCACTGTTTGGTTCTCTCCACACAAGAATTAGCCCACAACATTTCCTCAAATCATCAGCTAATTTCTCACTCCAGTACAGCTAAGTGTCACCAGCTGCACTCTTGTGTGGACTGTTGGACAGTAAAAACTTAAGTCAGAAAAATGAGACTGGGAAACTATGAGGGGGGAAAACATTACTTGAAATATGAGGAAAAGAGTGCTTCTGCTCTTTCTTCCCTTTCCTGTCATCTGCCTACTAGGTTTCTGTGTTTTGGAGAAGTTGAGCCTCTCTCCACAGAAGCATTTCCCAAATAAAATTTCTAGCTCTAGCAAGAAGTTGAGGAAGAATTTAAGGATCCTTAATTGTCTCCTATGGGAGTATCTCATTCCTGTGGCATACTATACCTGTTGTTCCCTCACACGAACCATTCCTACTGAATCAGGAAAAATTCCTTAAAAATTTGCAAATGTGAATATGCAAATGCATGAAGGTACATTAAAGCCTTACAACAACATGAGATTGAAAAACTGGTGTAAAGAGAATGCGAAGTAGAAGAGGTGATTCAGGGATCCTTGCATCTGGGCCTCCAAGGTGGGGAAAGAGGGTTCAGTGAGTTCTGAGAGTTGCCCGTGCAGTGAGTGAGCATCTGTACAATGCTCTCCAGCACATGGTGTGATTCTCAGGGCTGTCCTGTGCACGGCCAGGAGTTGGTCTCCATGATGCTTGTGGATCCCTTTCAACTTGGAATATTCTACAATTCTGAGTGTTGAAAGGCAGAAGGGGTCTGCTGAAGGGCATGTTACTTCATGTGAAGGACATAATGGCCTAGGAAATACCATCCATTGACAAATAAACCATCTGACCTTGTAGTAGTACAAAAGCTTTAAGAGATTTAAGACCTTTCAAAAAAAGCTGCTGTATAATACCTCATCCTAAAAAGATACACTTTTCAGAAAGATTTCGTAGATACTCATGCCTTCCATTGCAATGGTGTTACAGTCTTGTCTTGTTTAATTGCGAAGTGTCACTCTAGCAGTTAAATATTTCCTTAATTGCGAAATTATTTAATAAGAAAATAAATAAATTTTATTTGATTTAAGATTTCAAGAGGGAAAAAAATTATTATTCTTAATTCAATCGTTATTTACTTTGCAATCATGTATCAGTTTTGGAAATGTTGTTAGGTTTCAGAGTCAGCTTTGTTTCGGTTAATTGAAGACTTTTAATTAAGATAGCCAAACACAATCCTTCCAACTTTAAACTCAGCCACAAAGGCAGCACTTGGTTAATAAAAGTTCAAAGAAAATTAATATTTGAAGTACAGCATATACTCTATTGGTTTGCCAGATAAATTAGTACAGAGGTTAATAATCACACTTTACAAAACAGTGGCATAAGTATAATTCCCTTTTTTGGATGAGGTTACTCGTCAAATTAATTGGTGCCAGTCCCTAAGAAGAGCAAAAATAGTAACTTAATTATTTATAATAGCATTTCACAGAGATATCTCTAAATACATGCAAAGACTATACTCTCAGAAAGTGTATGTTTTGCTACTGTAGCATGACAAAATTATGTTATGCTTCTTCAGAAGACATGTCAGTATTATCTGTTTACAAACAAAATTGCTGTTTCCCACAGGAAAAAAAATCAAGATGTGCCAAAAAAGTAAAATTTCAAACTTCTCCAAAAGACATTGAATCACTTACATCATCTTTTCCCTCTTATTTGATATGCACAAACACAAGTCAAAAATAAATTTTGTTTGCAGAATTGTTCAGGGAAACAAACTTCATGTTGATTCATGAGAAAAGCCCTCAGAAGCTGCATTAAAACATTGTGGGATTTTGAGTCTGAAGGGGAAAAAAGACAATATTTGGAAGTTTAGAACTATGGAGGGGATAAAGGGTGAAGTTCTGAAAATGCTGTCTGGTAATGTTTATTCTTTATGACAATCCCTTATATTTTCATATCAGGCTCATTGTTAGGATTCCACTTCTGACAGCAAAATAATGTCATGATACACTGAAATAATGCTATTTTCTGATTATAAAAAGATGATTGTGTCTGAATTAAGGCATAAATGAGACCATAGGCCAAAATCAATAGTACAGGTTTTATTTAACAGTAAATGAGGGAGAGAGAGAAATAAGAAGACAGTAAGGGGAGGAAGAGAAAGAGAGTGAGAGAGAGAGGGATTAAGCAAAAGATATCACCACCACATGGGTTCCTTCTCAGTGGTGGGGGTCACCCAAATATTCTTCTGGAAGTACCACTTTTGTACGGTCCAAGTCCCTGGTATCCACGAGGAGTACATGCTCTTCCCACAACTTGGGATGGCATGTGTGTAAGCAGCTGCTTCCTTTTCTCACAGTTTGTTATGGCAGAATTTTTTGTGTGGATGAGCTACCCAGATCTGCCTCACCAGGCCTTACCACCTCTTCTTCTTGTTGCATCTGTTCTTTTCCCACAGACTGCACAGTTGAATCTTGTCTGGTGTGCTAACTCCAAACATCTCACCTCCATTTAAGCCTGAAATTAATGCCTTTCTCTTTCTCATCTGTGCCTGTTGTGGTACCTTATCTTATGGGACTTTCCCTGTTTGAGAGTGTTTTGAGACAAGTTAACTGCATTCTTTAAGTCCTCACACAATTATATAGTGTGTCTCAAATTCACAGGCTTTAACTGAGGAGCAGGGAAACAGGCCCTACCCACAAAACACTTCTGAGCAGAGAGAGACTTCTGATTTTCTTCTCTGGTGTCACAATAATATGAGTGTAGACCCCCTGAAATTCTGAGGATTGCAGTACACCTGAATAGCCCTCTGAAGATTGACTGTTTGGTTCCGAACTAGTCTAATCCTTAGGTTCTGCTTCACAGTCAGTTTAACAAAAAACCTTTAGAGTTCTGTGAACTCTAAAGACAGAAAAGCCCCTGATGACACCCAACACATCCTGCAGATTGAGGATGATAGAATTTTAAGAATTGCATCCAGGTATTTCACTTTGAAACCTAATAACTGATGTTTGATTGAGGCATGGGTATACTGTGAATCAAAGAAAATCCATCCCTTCTGTGAAAATATGATGACACTTAGGATCCAGTATTTTCCATTATATTCTTTGTGACTACCAATCACCCTCACAGTTTAAAATGTCTGATATTTTTCATTTTAATTCTCTATGATGAGTCTCCCTTTTATCTTTGTATGTCAAATTAAAGATACAGTTCACATACAGGATTTTCTGTGTATGAAGATATTAAAAAAAAAACAGATCATCTCTTCGTTTTTTATTCACAACAAATAATGAACGAGTTTATATAATGTCTGAATTATACAAGAAATTTGTTTGAAAGGAACTACTCCAGCTCATTTAGTCCAAGAACCTGCTTTATAAAGGGATATCTTCATGAATGCTCATCAGACTGGTCCAACTAAGTTTTGAAAACCTCGAAGGACAAAGATTTCACAACCTCTCCTGGCAGCCTATATCAATGATTGCTCACTCTTTGCAGGGAAAATATTTTGTCATAACTATTGTGGAATTTCTTTTGCTGCAAGTGTGAAAGTTCTGCAACATCGTACTCTTAAGACATTGGCTCTGAAGTCATGTTTCAGATTACTTTTTAGACTTTGTGTGATTTCTCAAGAACTTGATAAAAAATTCTGGTCACCGAACACCATTACTTGCATCACCAGTGCAGTAGATGTTGCTAAATCACTGAGCTGTCTGTATCCTTCCTGTCTGCATCCTTCTTCTTGCCTTTATGTCACCTTAGGTGCATTTGTTGTGTTTAGTGGTCACTGTTATTGTCATATACTATTTGAGTCATTGTTGTCCAAAGTACATAACCCATCACCCACAGAGGTCTGCAGCCACTCAGTCTCAGATGTACAATGTGACTGTTTAAAACACATTTAGTTTGAAGGCTCCCAGTTATTGAAAAAATGGGATGGTTCAGTATGGCCACATAGATTCATCCCTATTTGTCACTTCATTAAGTTTTATTTCATCAAGACTATTTTTAAATACATTTTGTTTTCAACAATAAAATAGATTTTATTTTCATCAATTTTGTTTTTACTTCCAGCATATTCACTAAGCATTCAACAGCATTTTCTGTAACACTCCTGAGAAATCTCAAGTACTGGTGTTTGGGAATTATCAGAGGATCTGCTTTAGTCCATTTAATGTGTGTTCTGTTATAATTGTGAAATAGTAATTTAGTACTGTAATGTCACCAGGTATCAAGTCAAACACCTTCTAAAAGCACTTGACATCTGTGTAACTGAAATTATAACCATTACTACAACTGCAAAATACACTATCCTGGTTTTTCTAAGATTTGTTTTCAGTAAAACCATTTATTGACATTAATGATATTCTCATAACTTAATTCTTCATTAGTTATAATAATTATATTTCATAGAATCATAGAATGTTAGGGTGTTGGAATGGACCCTAAAGATCATCTAGTCCCAATCCCCCTGCCATGTGCAGGGACACATCCCAGTAGGCCAGGTTGCTCAAGTCTTTATTCAACCTGGCTTTGAACACTTCCACGTTCGGGGCACCCACAGCCTCCCTGGACAACTTGTTTTCATATCCCATAACCCTCAGAGTAAAGAATTTCTTCCAATTTAAATTAACAATTTCATAATTTTTACAATCAGAGTATTTTTAAAGAATTAAAAATTCTTAAAATTTTTTTTTAAAACAAAAAAACAACGTTAGTATCAAAATGCTGCCTGAGTTGTGGCAGTTAGTGAGTTTGGAAGCTAGTTCCCTGGAATATTGAGTGTGCACAATTAATCATCCTTTAATTGGAATATAAATCACTAACAGACATTCATTATCCAAGGTAAGTTCTCACTGCCTGGAAATAATGCCATTTACTGAAAAATGAAATTGTCTTTCATCTGATCTACAAAAACAATAGTTTTTTATTTAGATAGGCTGTGTAGTATAGTGTGGTAGTATAGTAGAAAATCGATATTTCAATATAAATTGGATGTCCTTAACTGCAAATTTTCTCCTAAGAAAATGATTTATAATAAACAACACAAGTAACTCTTAGAATATAATGGTAAATATATATTTATTTCCAATTTAATTGAAAGCAAATCTGGGATAGTGTTTGCAGTATTGGTTTGTTTGGGTTTTTGTACATGTATGTCTGAGCAACACCTGGCTTTTGATGTTGATATACACACATTAATGGGTTTACATATTCAGTAGAAACCATCAGCACATGATTTTGCATCTGAAGACTGAAAAAATCAGTATTCAGTCAACCAATAATGAAGGAATATTGCCAGATGGATCCTGCCAGGTGTTCGCAATTAATTATTGATATATCTGGGAAAATATTTAAAGGTACATTCAAATATAATCATCCTGCATGAGATTACTACATTATATTGATGGCTGAAGACTTCAGGAATTTTCCTCTTCTATCTTACACAAAATATTCAGAATTTTTACAAAGAAATCAAAAACATCATTCTGGCAGGTTATTACATGGCCTTTTGAAATCAGAGTTTGGAAGAGATTGTTTCAGAATGTATTTTGAAAAGGAATAATGATCACACAAAGATGTGTTTGGAAGCTTTTCTTCTGATTTCCTGTTTAAATGCATATTTCAGTACTAGCCATGAGGCACTAATAAACAAAATAAAAATAAAATTTAACAAAACCTCTTGTTAATGGTACGATTATGTTTTCAAAGTACTGAAGGACAAGAAGAAATGCAATTTACCCAGTCTGTGATTTACACAGTATGATGCAATAGCTCAGCTGACAACACTAAAGATTGATGCCCTGGGTTCACAGAGTAGGGACAGCAGTAGAAAACTCACCACAAGCCATGGTAATGCAATGTCTATCAAGCCTCTCCTTGGTACCATAGCTCATTCTTTCCCAGCTCAATTTCACCGTCTCAGCTGGGTGGAGAACAGTGGTGACAGTGGTTTCTGTGATATTAATATTTGTCTATAAAATCTACCCTGTGGGAGCTGGGCAGAGACCACCTCATGTTTCCAATCCAATTTAGAATTGATGTAGTGATGTGACCAATGAACTTAAACACTCCATTTTATTTCTCTTTCTGCTAAAAACAATGAATTTTATTTTTGCATGACTGAAAGTGTTCTTTGAGCTTATCTCTTCTTGAATATACCCTTGAAATAATGTTATAATAGAGCTAGACACAGAGTTCCCCATCTGTTAAAAGCAGTCTTCACAGATTTCCCTCTCATTGTATCTTGCTCTTAATAAAGAAAAAGCGAAGTTGTGATTTATTTTACCTAATTTTGACATGCAGAATTTTAGAAGGTTGAGTGTAAGCTAGTGAAGTTTCTGACCTTTTTCAATCAAAAAAGAAAGATAGGTGCCTCCAGAAAACAATTCATTTTACCTATTCCATGAGCTTCTTTTACAATGAAATTATTCCCCTTCTACATTTATTTCTTCACATTGACTATGGAAGGAGGCCAGGATAGCTTACTTAGTCTTTGAAATCCAAATATATTCTGCGTACAAAATTATCCCCAAATATTTTGAAAATATTGCTTCAAAAAGAGCTCACAAAATATTTTTCCTGATGTCATGTTACACATGAAAGGACTGTTGCACCACCTGAACATTTTGAACAGCTGCATATCTTTCTTGAGTAAACACTACAGTGTGGAGAAAAGTTATGAGGCTGAGGTTCAAATCATTCCAAATTTATTCATGTTATAAATAGGGTCAGACAAGAGGAAAGATTCAGTTCAAATTCAGCTGATACCATTGGTATCTGCTTAGGTGTCTCCCATAAGTGAGATCTGAGGATCACTGTGTTTGTCTAGTGAGATTTTACTTGAACAAGGGTCTCCTGTGTGGGTTCTTCCTATTTTCCTTAAAGGGGATGAATCTCACATTTTTCCCATGTCACACGTATGGGGTACCCTGCAGTATCTCAAATTGCCATAGGTGTCCATGAAGTTAAATTAAACCACTGGTTAATGCAGTCAGTGGAACCTAAACTGTAACTCAGCTCTCTCTGAACATAACCACTGTGCCATTTCATTGCCCTAGTCCGAGCATCGAGCCGCATCACCAGTATTATCAGACACATCTGCAGGGGTACAGCAGCAGCTGGAAGGGCTCTGATCTTCTGGTGCACAAATCAGATGTGAGGCTGGGTATGGTCAGCTGAACTGCCTTCAAGCCTCTTCTCCATTTATTATGTTGACTCCCACAGGCTGTAAGGATGTGTTAAGCTACCCAGCATGGCAGTTCACAAACACAGAAACTGACCCCCTAAATCTAAGTTTTAATTTTGAAACAAATTCTACTAATTGTTGTTGTTGAGCAGCTAGCAGAGTAATGAAAGCATCAGTTCTCAGTGGCAAGAAGGAATGACCTTTATTGTTTTGATTTCATCACATATATAGAGTTCTCAAAAGTCACCCTGATTGGTCAGTCAGAAGCCTTCCCCCAGGCCTGATTGGCCAGGCCTGCACTGTCCAAGTTCTGGGACACTGTTCCAACAACATCCAAACTTTATCTTTATTTATAAAACACAAGAAAATTTCTCATGGGAAAAACCTGTGCTAGCCACAACTAATGAAACTTACAACGGTGTCTCTAAATTCCAGACTTCAGACTTGATGTTCTACATTTCCGAAGTCACATCAGAATTCAGAACAGCAGGAACCAGAATATTTGTTGTCCTCTGTCATCTTGCTCATGCTGAGAAAAGTGCTGACAGTGTTTCACATACCAGAGCAAAGGGGCTAAAAATGGTATCTGGGAGTTCTTCAGGTGGGAATTCCAGTAACAAAGTCAACAAAAGCAGCTTCTCCATTGTCTTCCCATTTTTAGAACAGAAATTTTGGCTGTGATGAAGGGGGCATGGGCAGCATATTTCTCTATTCCAAATATGATTTTGGCCATCTGAGTCTCCACCTAGCTGAAGGAGATTGACCAGCCCTTTGGTAGTTCTGAATATTTATATATATTATATGTTAAATTGTATGTGGAATGCATGGTGTTGGCATTTTCTAAAGCTGCCTGAACATTTGCATCCTAGAGAATCATTCTGACTGTCTTTAAAGTCTTAGTGAACATATTTAGACAGAAAAAAATTATTTCTTCCTTCATGAACCAACTACAGTGTTCTGTCTTGGATCATTCAGGGCTTAAAGATTTCAAGGAAGAAGGTGTAAGATCTGACAGCCATGCAGACTTGACTAACTTCCATAAGGTAACAACTTGAAAATTAAGGACCTGGCATAAATAAGGTGGTTCAGATAGAAAAAAGAGGGAATTTAGACTGGTTGTCCCGTCTGTGGGGAAAATGAGGAACCTATGAAAGATAAAAATTTCACAAACATACATCAAGAAAGATCTGAGCTTAACTGATGAGTCTGAGATATGTGACTCTCTGGAGCTTAGGTGACTTAAGTTGGAAATGCCCATTTGGCACCTGTGTCCATTCAAGATTTTATGGATGAAAATAATTGGATAGAATTCCGTTTTTGTGGGTGAGGGGCAAAACAAACTTCTGAATCCCTGCTTCACAGCTAGTCTGTGTCACTGACACCTCTCGCTGATGCCTCTCACTGACTTGAAGTTCAGTCTGCATTTGTCAGATGCTAACACTGAAAAATAAGTATATTTGCTATGAAATTTTACATTCAGTTGTCGTAATTATTTTGATTTCTGAATGCTCATGCTCTATGTTCTTGTCCAATTCAGTTGGTTTATGTACATATGTCAAACAGCCGTCATCTATGAGAATGCACGAAATGACAACTCACGCTCTAAAGGTGGCTGGCAACTGATCGTGAGAGCATGGCCATGGCCATGTCATCATATATTAAAGGTCATTAGCGTTAATCACGCACTGACATATTTTCATCTCTGTGTATATCTGCCTTGTTTCAGAACATTGTCTTTACACATCTCATGTTACAGAGATCAATAAATTCACTTTTTACTTTCCTATTGGATTGCATAGGAACAGGAGCAGGTTTGCTGCCATGTAGGATGGTATGGAGCCCAATAGCATTTTAAAATCAGTTATGTATATTATCAGCAAAATCAAGAGTTAATGAAACAGACTCCAAAACAACAACAAATGTGTGCATAAATGCATTCTTATCTGATGCAATAATTGGCTACAACTCAAGTGAAATGGTGCAAGTTATAACAAAACACTGATACAAATAACATGGTTATAGGCAGCCAAGGATCCCAATTTTGTCTTCCACCTTTTTTCCCCAAGTGAAAATAAAGTTTTGGCTACTGTTTTTTCTTCTTGCAGAAAAGGAAAGGTTCTTCTCTTTCTTTCCCTTTCTATCCCCCCAAGAGACAAATAGACACCTGTCTCTTCTCTGACTTCCACTGGAGTAGTAGTAGGTAGGAAAAGTTTACCCTGGTAGGAAAAGTTCTTCTTTTGTCAGTTTTCACAGATGGCCAAGGATGCACACTTTTTTCTTGTGAGGCTGCCTGACACAGATAGCCATCCCAAAGCATCTGTTCAAACAGCTATTTTTTTGAAGAGAGGACTCCACGTGATTCTGACATCTAAGGCTGTGTCTTCTTCCATCATACAAAGAACAGGCTATTAGAGGTCCCTCTACATGGGGAAAACTTGCTTCTGATATGACTGACAAACTAAATAGTAGTCTTGAAAGCATCTTACTTCTGCCCACTGTCCTTACCAGGTTGTCCCTTCTCAGCAGCAGTGTTTGCTAGTGAAGCAGCTCTTGCAGCGTCCTGCACAGCACAGACACCAATCCAAGTTCTCAAACTTATGGATTGTTGATTTCTTCCTTTTTCCTCTGAGCATCAGTTTTGACTTTACTCACCTTAACCCTTATACCTCTGCTTCCTTCAAGGGCCATCCTGTCTAGATGCTGCCTATCCTCCTGCTAATCCTGTGGAGTTTCTCCCTACTGAATATGCTGAGTTGCTTCTGGGGTGAAACATTCCATCCCATACCTTCCCCTAAGGTTTTCCATAAGATTAGGTATTCAGCTTCCACATCAAGGTAAACACACACTCCCCTCCTGCCTACCTCCACAAATATTCTTTTTTCCAGAGAATCTATTCAGTATTTTTATTGGGGGAGGTTTGTATGTGGTTTTTTTGGGTTTTTTTGTTTGGCTGTTTTTTGTGGGGAGAGCCCAACTGGGTTAAATTATACTACTGTATAGCACACTGCGGACAAAACCTGAATATGCCTACAAATTATGTCACACCAGCCACCTCTTTTCTGTAGTTGTCTTACTCAGAGGGCATGTCCAGTAGACCTGTTGGTCTAAAATATTCTACACAATGAATCTTCCTTTGATGCTTTTCTTGTAAATTTCCTACAAATTCTGAAAGCTTTTTGAGCTTTGGTATTCCAAAAATGAGGAGCTTTCTCAAAACAAAACTTCCATGCTGAACCAGAGTACTGGGGGAGTAGATAATTGCAGAATCATGGTCTGACTTATTTCCTGCTCTGGCTCAATCCCATTTCATTTAACAAATAGTAAACAAAAGATATCTGAAGGAATATATTACAAATTGGACCATGTGAGATGAGTTTCTACCACATGTATAATTGTTTGGTGTTTATACATATTGAGCATGAGGCCAGTGACGTGTAAATACAGCAAAGATTTTCTTAATGAGGAATGAGTAGACAGTCCATCACTGCCTCTTTCACTGCTTGCACTAAGGTCTAATGAAAAAGTACCACAGATAGAAATACAGATATAGAGAACACGGAAGAAATACTAAATCAATATGCACAAGACAAATGATAAAAAAGGCAATTTTAACATACGCATTCATTTATTTTTGAGCATTTTGCTCCAAAACCATTAAGGTTGGTTGATACCGATTTTCATACCAAATGTTTTAATTCATGCACATACAGTGAAATATTTTGTAGGCATTTTTGCAGTAGGATTAAAGGATATTTTTAATATTGTAAAATCCACCTTGAATTTTCCATGCTGTCATGGAAGAAATAGTGTACTTAGAAAGTCATGTTGAAAGTATATTTGTTGTGAGGTATTAATATTGTGGTATTTGTTCATTTGCAATAGCTTTAACTTGTAAGATTTAGAAAGTGGTCAGTTTTTAAAACTTTAAGGTAAAAGAGAAATAGTTTTATCTATCTCAGGCATGTACAAATAGAAGAGATCACTTTCCCCCATGTTTTGCTTTGTAATTTTTTTCCCCAGAATGTAAAGCTCCAGCTACAAATAGGTCTTGATCTAATGTCTATATATTGATATATTGTGTACATATTAGTGTAGCTTTTTTATTTCAAATCAACTTCATTCCCTTCTACCTGACAAAAATCCAAGCTGTTTCATGTCATTTTTCAGTAATTGCATATGTAGAATTTTTAGAAACCTATAATATATGCTTATATTTTGTCCTGAGTTGAGGTCTTCTTGCACAGAAGAATTAAAGAAATTATCTGATTTTTGTTTTCAATTGTAGGACAAACTAATATACACCTTCAAAGCAATACTAACAAAATTACTACATAATAAGAAAAATTAAACTCTCAGAGTTGAAAATATGACTGTAAAACAAGTGTGACATTAAGAGAGTTTGATTTGGACATACAAAGAGTTTCCAGAGAAAAGACACATTAATCTATAGCAAGAATACTTGGGAGCCCTTTTGTCATCTACTGATTGAAATTAATGGAGACATTAATCTCATAGATAAAGGTGATTAACTAATATGAGAAGTTTATGCAGTTATATTTGCAGATGAGGCTCGCCAAAAAATAAACCCAATTATTCCATAAAAAGCCTGATCAAATGCCTACTAAAGCTCATAGGAATCTTTCCAATGATTTTAGTGAGCTTTACTTCCAGTCTTGTAACAAAACATCAAGGCATTCATAGAGAATAAATGCTGGTACCAGAATATTTTTAATTTGAATTTTTATCAGGCAGAAGTTTTACACAGTGGGCTGAGTCTGACACTAACTGCTCATCTGTAGACTGGCACTGCAGTTTTTTGAGAAAAGGTTGTTCTAATTATGCCAGTGCAGCCATTTGTACTGTTACCGCTGACTCACCCACACCTGCCAGTGTGACATTACTGTCCTTGACTCAGGAATGTGTGGCAACAATGACTTCAATAGCTGTCTGTTTAATATTTTATACTAAATGCATTGTTCACCCTGACTTGTGTTTGGAGATTCAGCTGTTACCACAAGCAATCCCTGCTTAAGGAACTCCTGGTTGTGTTGCATAGATGTTTGCATTGCATCACAATTAGTGGAGCTTGCATAAAAAGATGATTGAAAGTTGGTATAAAAGGTTCAGGTACTGACACTAAATAGGATAGGCTGCACAAGAAAAAGAACATTCACTGACACTTAAAAAATAATTAGCAATGACTAAAATCTTGACTTTTTGCTTTGTCTGATTTATTAAATTATCATTAGGGACAAAAAGTCATTCAATAAGTCAGTGTAACTGATGTGTGCAGCTGAGCCTGAGAAACTAAAGTAAATTAATTAATCCATTGCTTATTAGTTTCTTTCACTACTTATTAACACGTAGGCTTTTTCTTTCAGTAATAACAAACTTCTGCTTCTTTATAGGCGAGCTAAAATAATCCCAAAACTATAATTACTTACATCTCTATCAACTACTTGTTTTTTCCATAGTATAAACAAGACATTTCAATTTTGCTTTCCTTTGCCCTTAACAGAATTGTTCTTTTAACTCTGCAAATTCTCTTTTCATCTGGGTTTCTTGGACGACATAATTTGTTTCAGTACACTTCTTACACATAATTTTGACATTTTGTAGCTAATAAAACAGACTACCTAGTAAATGCAAATGAGCAGTCATCACTGAGAAACCTTCTCTCCCCATGTTGAGCACTCCTGGATGGATTTGCTCTGTGCTGCATCCCTAGTATCATCATTTTGCCTGTGCTGTCAGGCATTTGAAAACAGTGCAGATCTGTACAGTGTTTCCCTCAATTTTGCCATTTTCATGTTTGCTCTTCTGATTTGCTCATTAAAGGCCAACCTCTGTTAGCCTGCACCAATGAAAGCAAGATTGTTTACTGTTCACAGTCATGTCTCTCTGCTTATCTAAAATTTATTCACACCAACAGAGAGGTGTCAAAACAAGTCGTTTTACCTCCAACAAATTTCTGGCACTTCCACAAAAACTAGGCTGTTTTCCTAAACAGTTTTCCAGGGCAAAAGGGGCCTAACTTAATCCCAGGTAACTCAAGTTATTCTAAATAGCCAAGCAGACACCATAAGAATCCAAATGGGAGCCTCCAAACTTCAGCTTTATAATGATTTCAAACACCATCAACACAATATTGAGAACCAATATTAGCTGGAAAGAAGAAGAAGTTTCATTTATTGTCAAAATCAATTAAAATCTTCCTAGAGTCAATGTTTCCTGTGGAATTTGCAGTTTTGTGTATTATACTCCCTCTCTCAGAAGGGAAGAAAAAAAAAGGGCAGCAAAAGCTATAGAATTAGGCTAAGTGTAGTATAAACTTCAAATAGCAACATCTAAAAAGTAGTCTCTATACAAATGTAATATTCATAGCAAAAATTCATTGGTTTGAGGAGAAGGATAAATGATCCCTATACATATGTCTCTCTCATCCTCTCTCTTCTTATTCTTGTCATTAAGAGACAATACTGAGATGCTGAAAACATTTCCAGCAATGGAAATTACAGTTTATAAATATTTCACACAACCAGATGATTATACTTGATTAATTAGTTTTCAAGGAGCAAGTTAAAAACCATGAAAACATCAACAAACCTCTCTGAATAAATTCTCAAAGAGAATATCTGTAAGCAGAAATCTCTTTTACAGAACAGTCTTACAAATTGCCATGGCCACCTACCTCTTACACATGTGCTGAAATACCAAGGAAAATTTTGATGCCTTTTTTACATAATAAAAGATCTGTGTCTACTCAAAGAGAAAAAAAACAAGACACCTATACCAGAGTGCAAATATGAAAAATCAGCACTTTTGGGGTTAAATATTAATTTTTATTCTAAATTTTTTAATACCATCTGCTACATAATGAGACTCATCTCCTTTCTTAATCTCATATCTGAAATCTCTGAAGACCACGCAATACAGATGATAACTATTGACTAGAAATTAGTGTTTTCCCACACCTGTCAGGATCATACAATATTCGATTATCAATTAATGTGAAAGTTCAGTACTGGATAAAGGTGATGTTAGACTCCAAGCCAAAGGTGTAAGTGACAGTTTTCTCTTGATTAAAATACAAATTTTAAATTGTCCAGAGAAGTTGTGGATGCCCCATCCCTGGCAGTGTTCAAGGCCAGCTTGGATGGATCCCTATCAGAAACCCAGCCAAGTGGAATTTATCCCTGCCCATGACAGAGGGGTTGGAACTAGATGGTCATTAATGCTCCTTCCAACAAAAACCATTGTATGAATTATTGAAAATAAAAACCATAGAGTTTACAGTGGTTTTGCTGTTAGGACATTAGTTTAAATTAGGCTTAGTGTATATGCACATGTTATATAGTGTATATACACTTCAATCTCTAATTTTTGATTCTTTATAGGAATGGCTAAGGATTCCACAAGTTTGTAAATAAAATACAATTTCAAGGTAGTGTTTTTGCACTCTTATCAATATCAATACAGGAAGAGCAACATAAAAGGCAGGATCTTCAATTACACTAGATAAAAGAATCAGCTTCCTTGCTGAAAGAAAAGGGTAAAAGAGGGGAAACCACCTTTTACCCTAATGCAGAGTAAGAGCTGCACTCTTTTCTAATTAATGCATAAAATGAATTTGAAATTTGCTAACACTGAAATTAATTTTCTTGATGTGAAGAGAAAGGAAAATGTAAAACTTTGCGGTACATGTCTACATGTAAAATCCTTATTTTATCTTTAAGAAGGAAAATTCTGCTGAGGGAGCAAAATACTTGCTAGCTTGCATAATAACAGTTCTAATACAGGGGGAAACTTAAGAGGTAGTGCTCTGCATCTCTGATGAAACTGGGTACTTGGGAAATACAGTTACTTCTCTTTCAACAGGATTTTGTTCTTCCCCAGGTAATTAATGGAAATTAGTAGATAGCTGCCTTCAAAACTGGAATTTATTCTAACAGAAAGAATGCAAAATTGCCAAAGCACATGGGTAGTTTCTGTCCTATTTCTTTGCCAAAACAAGTAACATTCAGTAGGTTTAATCTAGATTTAGCTAAATATAATTACTTATTTGTGTTAAAATATATCCTCTCAGATAACAATACCACTGTATCTACCAATAAAAATACACATTGCTCAAGTTGCCATACACTCATCTGAAAAGTTCCAGCAAGTCACAACACGATCTTCTGCTTTTTAAGGCTGTAGAGTCTGTAGTTATTCCTGCACAACTACTGCCTCCTGCACATCCTATGTAAATTATGTATTTTCATTTTCTATCACTTTCAGAATTCTACTTCATACTTGAGGCCTGCGTTTCATCCTTTGTTATCTAAATGGCTTCAGACTCAGCATGCTTTTACTGCCATGGGAATATGTCAAGAACAAGAGCAAAAAACAGAAGGAAAGGGTACCTAAGCAACAGCAAAAAAGAGGTTGGAGTGACAGAACTGATAAAATGCAATCAGAGAAAAGCAAGAGAGAGCTGATGGGAAAGGTGTTCCTAGTAGCAAAATTTCTAGTTACAGTTCTGGTTCATTATTCTTTCATTACGAAAAGCTTTATTATTCTCTGCGATCATAGTGTAGGCAGCAGAAAAAAACATCAAACAAAGCCTAAAACATAAGCTGAACAGTCAGCAGTATAGTGGTTGAAAATAACTTTCTATTTCTTCTCATCAGCCACCAATGCAAAACCCTTCAAGTGGACATAAAAAATTTTGTAAGAGATTCATCAAATCCTATACTTTCAGTTCATGTAAAAGAAAACCCACCAAGGTTTCAAGGACAAATGCAAGGAGTTTTGCAAATTTATTTATGAAGGAGTTTAATGGTTAGAATTATGCCTTGAAGTATCAAAGCATATCTTCATTACAATGTATTTTATATACTGTGTAGATATTCTGTAGGAACGTTAAAAGCTAGATTTACTTTCACCAAGTTGAATAAAATCACTTCTGCCAATTAATATCATGTTAAAAGTAAGACAAACTTTTTTTTTTAGTCGACTTGCTTCTGCTGCATTTTCCTCATGCTGAAATCTCTTTTCCTCGTATTATGAGAATGTAAACCACAATCCCAGTCTTCACAGTCGCTCCTCTGATGGAAGCCTTTCCATGTCTCTATCTTAGCTCATGTTTGAACTCTCTGTATGACAATTTGACCTACACTAAGTAGGATACCATGCCAACCTTCTTAATACTAACCTCTTCAAGAAAACAGTAAAAAAAGGCCAAAGAATACAGGGTAGCAATAAAATAAGAGCAATGTTTTAAAATGCTACCACCTGGTGGTAACCGAGTAACAAAACCCTAACACATATTAAAAAGAGATGACCAAATGCTGCCTCAGACTAAATACAAATTCAAACCTTACAGGGGTTGCAAACTAGTGGGTGGGAGTGCATGGATTGCACTGCATTACACCTACAATGTCTTGTAATTATGCTCAAGAGAGAAAACATGAGATTCCCAATCTCGTATGATCTAGTGGTGTATGTTTTGCATTTTTGTGCTCTTCAGTTCACATCCACATCTAGACAGGAAACCAAAATTGAAGTCTCCTAAACAAGACGATTACAAAGGTGGTTGAGCATTTGATATTGAATTAGTAGGCTATTCGTTCTGGTACGGAAAAAAGAAATAAAGAGCCAAATAAAGTAATAAAAGCTGTATTTTGTGTGAATGTAATCATACTGACTTCAGCAGAGGTGCTGGCACAGGAAAATGCCATTCAGAGCTCCCTTTGGTGACTGCATTATATAACATGATATGCATTAATCAGTAGCTAAGATAATGCAAAGGAGACAAATGCGTGCTTCTACAAATATCCAGTGATAGCTTTTAAAAATCTTTACAGTTGCCACTTTCAGGTAATGACATCCCTATTCTCTAGGCAAGGGAACCCAGAACATTGAGTGCTTCCATAAACTCAGCTAGGCAGAAATAAAAACTTTAATTGCAGACACCGTGGACCTGGGCTTGATCTCACATTGAGTCAGTATAAGGCTGACTCTGCTAGCTTCAGCTGGATTTTTTTCTGATTTGTGTTGGACTGAGATCAAAACAAAGTCTACCTCCAAGTCTAATTAATTTTGTTTTCATTTTGACTTGCACCTGAATTAGCAGTGGACAGTTGATACATATGCATGAAGATTTCCCTGCTAACTCTGATGATAGAAGCATATGTGCACTTCACACAGTGCTGTGTGTCAGGGTACCTGGAGAATATGGTTTTAGTTGGTACAGACAGATCATAAGGGAGGATACCCACAGGTATGAGAAAAATGCCTGATAATTTGCATAAGCAGCTGGCAGTATGCTCAGAGGGCCAAAAGCTCTCACCACAGCTGCAGATAACCATCACATTGCTCTACCTGTGCTTCTGAATGGCTTCTGTATTTCATCTTTCACTACATCTTCCACTACAGAAATTACAGTTTCTTTTTCTGTCTTTCAATTTACTGTTCAGCTTAAGGGTGAACATGCCAGCTCTTCACCTTCCCTCAGAAATAGGAAGCTCTTCCCTATATTCAAAATCTTCTTTCTTTTTAAGGACATAGAGTTTTGTTTCATATACTCTAGTACCCCAGTTTCCTAATCCAGAATTGCTATGTTGTTTGACAAATGCATAACAATCAGAAATGCACAGTAAAGTTGAAAAAGAAAATAACATTTGCTGCAGTATAATATTTCATGTAAAAAGCTATACAGTTGCAAATTTCCTATATTATTTCCTATACTAATGATAGCATATAACTGTGATATCTATTTGCACTTATATTTTATGATGATCGTTGCAGAAATTGACTACTGTGAAGTAGAATAGCTTGTTCAAATAAATAAGGAAACCCTTATTTAAAACTAAGATGACTCTTGTCTTTTTTTCCAGAATAAGGACAGAATTTTAGACACTCTTTTATGTCTGTCTAATTGGTTCTGGTCTACGTCACTTCAGATGACACTAGAATTGGTAGTATCACACACAAAAGCAATAAATCCCTTCAATTATTTAAGATGTCATCAGGCTACATATTTGGTTGGGACTGAAATGGAAGGTGATTTGCACATCATTACAAGTAGCTGCTACTAAAATCATATTAGTAATCAAAAATATTTTTCAGAATTTTTTGGATAGGGGGCTTTCCTCATAATTCTGAGGGATTATCAAGAAATAAGAATTAGATTTTTTTTACAATGTCAGTTGTGTCCAAACCCCTAGTTGTTACTGATGTTTATTTATACCTGCAACATATGGTATATGTTTTTTTTTCAACACTCATATGTTTTCAACACTCATTTTTCTGTAGAAAATCACACAATACTAAATATAGTTAATATTGTCAGGTTGCACATTTTGTAAACCTGAGTATTGACCCAGCGTTCTCTCAGGTGACAGTCTGGTAGTGCCCTAAGAGCCTTGCTGAGTAACTAAGATAGTGATGGATTGGAAAAACAAAACCATTTCAGTCACCCCCTACACACACACTTCAGCCATTGAAGTTAGATTAGGTATTTGCAGTTTGAAGTCTGGCTGGTAAAAGGTCTGATTGCCCAGCATTTTGTCAATGCCCATAAAGCAGAAGGAAGTGTGCACCAGGGGAAAGGAATGAAATTACTGATGAGAGCTGCTGGTTCAGTCAGAAATCAGGAACTAGTAGATAACTGTAGTGTGATTAAAATCAAGATAACATAGCGGGCACTAATAAACAAGATCCTCAGGAGGGACAATCTAAAGCAGTGTAAAGAGCAAGGGAGACAAAAAAAGATGAAGGAGAAGAGAATGCCATGACTTCAGAGAAAAAAAAAGGCAGGATGTTACATTTATATTCGAGTTCCGTGAACAAGTGAAGTTACTTCACAAACAGTGATACACACATAGTTCTAGATAAATCAATGACAGCCATGTGGTGAGGAAAAAAAGAATCTGCAAACAACACAATTTTCTCAAACAGGGAAAGGCTTAAGCAGAATTTAGGTCAGAGCACCAAACAAGAGTGGCTGGGAGAATCAAGGGCATGCTAAAGCTGATGAAAACCAGAAAAAATATTTGGGATGCAAAGCAAAAATCTGGAACTAAAAAAGGCAGATATAGCAAATACAACTTCAATCCTTAATAAAAGCAAAGCCAGAAATCAGCCAAGGGTACATCTAGAACATTATAGAGTATAAGATGAAAAGTAGTCAAAAGCTCTTTAGAAGGGTTCTTCTAGAGGATGAAGAGAGCTATTCCAATAATAGAGATGTCTGTGTGTAATATTTTCATATGTTTCAGAGGCAGCAGGGTATTTGCACCTTCATTGCATACATAACAAGACATCAGAATGCAGAAAAGTTATATAGGAAATTTTATAACAAAATGGCAAAGAGGAACTGAAGTGTTAGCTGCATAGTTAGAACAGACTAGAACTTCACAAGAAGGCTGAGGAAATTTGGTAAAGAAAATCATAAATAAAGCTCCCTATAGAGGCCTCACATTTAAGTACCAGATGCACTTTTCATATGTATAGTATTCCAAGGAACTAAATGTCAAATGCTGTATCTCAACAAGTCCTCAGCCTCCAACATGTATTGTTTTATAGAATGATCATGTAACTGTATCTTTTTAAATGGTGTTTCTCAACAAAGAAGATATTTATCTTGATTTGTTAGCCTATTGCTTTGAACCTGATCTAGTAAAAGTAAGCAGATAATAAGTGAGACAACAATTTAGAATACTGGCCTATTCTTCAAAGAACTTAATCCCAGGGATTTCTATAAAAGAAGACAAAGAAGGTCCTGGAAGTGAAAATTCTATGACCAGACCCAAAAAGTGTGAGATCCCATTATATTGCAGTCTATGACTCTCAGCAGTTGTGACACAAACAATCAGGCAGGTAGCCCAAAATTCTAAACAATGTGGCCAATCTGATCCTTGGTATAACTCCATTTATTTGGAGGAATTTGTATCCCAGACAGCTGTTGTGCTGAGTCTAATTCAAACCTGATGTAAGCAGCTTCAACTCCCTTGATATCAGTGCAATACGACCAGTTTAACATAGGGGGCCTGGATTTGCCATGTGTCTCTTGTATTGGATTGATTTTGCAAAACTCCAGTTTGTCAGCCCTTTTGATATCTCCAGTCTCAAGAGAACTGCCCCTTCTAGTACTGCATTGATTCATTGCTTAGTTGACCTTTACAAATGGACCAGAATAGAATGGAATTTAGTTATATAATGTCTTTCATTCAGGAGATGTCTCCAATCACTGATAAACCATGAATATATGAAGATAATATGAAGGCAAATATAAAAGCAGTTGTAAATTGAGCAGCAGTACCTATATTACCTTGAATACAAAACTATTACAAATTAAAGAAACATTGCTTGTATTTGAGTGTTTTTCTCCTTCCAAGTTAAATTAATCTGGGGGTAAGAAAACAAATGTAGCATAAACTTACATGTAGCTCATTCCACTGGCTATTTTGGTTTTAAAATTATTCTGATTCTTACAGATTAGAAGTGTGTACTTTAATTGCTTTTCAGAATTACTTTAAGTTGAATCTATACATTTATTTCTGAGATATGTGAGACTGTGGCTTGTAGGCTTTGGATATTTGTCTCCACAAACCTGCCCATTGACTGTAACAAATCATTTGTTTCAGGTCTATCAATTCCTTTCTATTTCTTGATATTTCTGTATTGTCAGGGAGGTAAAGAATCATCATGCACTTCATCTGAAAGACTGAAAATGCCTTAAACAATGCAGAAGTGATAGAGCAGTATGCTGATACATTAAAAATGTTTGTGAGCCTCCAAAGCCAGACTGTCCCTTACATGCTTTTATATTCACCCTGAATTGTATGATGCCTAATTGGACTCCTGGCAGCTGAATTGCCTGGTCTGCTTGTGAGTCCAGGGAGCTATAGCAGGGCAACAAAAAGCACATGAAGCACTTGTTTTGCTAGAAATGCAAAGGACTAACAGGACAAACACAAGAAATAGCAGTCTGAGCCTGACAAGCCATGAAACCATAGAATAAGGAAATAAAAGGAATTTGGAGAGGTTCAGAAATGCAGATGAACTCCTCCTTTGCCTCGTACCAGCTGTGGTTGCCTGATGTCAGATGCTGCCATTCTGATGCGTATTTTGTATTTGCTCAGTACCAGTATAATATAACCACAAAATGATTAATGTATCATCAAACATACCTTTGTGAAAAAACATTGTCAGTCCTCAGAGATACCTGTCTTTCCTAAATACAGTTTTATAAATCCATTCCATCAGGCTGTGGATTTCCCCCTGCTCTGCTGTTCTGTGCCAGCTAATGGGTGGTTATGAAATGTCAAGAACTGGTGTATACAGACCTCTTTGAGTGTAGGGAACTTTTCAAATATAGACTTCTATTTTTTTTTTAAGTGGATACAGTAGATTGTAGCAGATGGCTTCCTCTGTCTGGTGAATCCTTCTTCATTTGTGGCTCATTGAACTAGTAGTGTCGTTACTGTCTAGCACATTAATTTGGAATCCATATACTGAACTTCATTGCAAAATTTTAGGATGAAGAGATTTGATCTGTGTGCACAATAGCTGCTACTTCTTATTCAATATGGCAAAACAGTTACAGTTCCTTCTAGATATTTTTCAAGCTGTATTTTCAGCTCTCATCTACCGTTTGATTGGAAAAGCAGATTTCATGAATCTGTTTTAGTTGCTGGGAAGTTAATGCAGGAACATATTTTTTCCTAGTGACTTCGAAACAAGATTAAAAAGAAAATCCCCTTATAAATTAATCTAACATTAAATATATTTCACAGTTACAGCTGCGCCCTTCAATTTTTTTCATCCTTTTTCTCAGCACAGGATGTATTGAGGAACTTCACATTTCACATGCTGCACTGCTCATCTCTACAACATAAGGCAATTTGCACTGGAAGCATATGTTAAAAAAAAACTTAGAAATTGATCCTCAGCATTATGTAGTTGATTTCCACAGGCCTTTTAGTGATTAAAATTTTAATCACCTGATGATTAAAGGTTTCATTACCAGGCAATTAGCACTTTAAGTGTAAGGCATTTAATTCCGTTTTGGAAGTGGAACCATCAGTAGTCGGGGATTGCAAAGTCAGATGGATCACAAGGCAGCAATGAAGTGCAAAGGGACCAGACAAGGTCAGAGGGAAGGGAGACCTTCAGGGTGCACATGCATGAGCAACATAAGGATTCCTTTCAGCAGAAGAATGAGATTTAGGTCTAACAAAGGAGATATCAGGGTGCAGCAAGAACTAGGAGTTGCCTGGCTGCCAGGAGCAGGGCAGATGGGGGCACAACAGGGCTGGCCCAGCCCTGGGCATCAGGCACCTCCTTGGGAATGGGGAAAGTTGTTCTTCCATGATAATGTGGACCTTGAGGCAGAGTAAATCTTGCCTAAACACTGGGCAAGAATAGTTGCTTAAACTTCTGTGTGTTTTGAGATAGAAACCATTGGTAAAATCTGAACTGTTTAACACAGTACATTTTAACACGTGAACCATTGTGATGTTGTTTTCTATAAAAATATCTGTTTAGCTGGAAAACATCACTCTATTACCCTAGGCAAACTGAGCTGCAAGATTAATTTTTTTGTTAGTTTGTTTCAGAATTGTAGATTTTGCATATTGGCATTGAGTGTTGAGATGCCGAGCTGAAAGCTGATTAGTTCTTTTCTTAGCTCTTGCTAGTTTTAGCTGCCTCTTAATCCTTTTTCTTTTTATCCATTTTTTTATTCCCTAACAGGAGCAGTTTAGTCCTAGATGGGATCAAATATTGATTTATCTGTGAACAAACTGAATTTATTATTTCATTATAAAATATGTACAGTAGATGTTAGAGCTAGAGAATGTTAGACTTCTGTGATCTACCATAATAATGATAGTAATAATAATATTAATAATACTAATACTACTAATAAATAATAAATAATAAATAATAAATTATAAATTATAAATAATAAATAATTAATAAAAGAAGACCTTTTCCTGACTCCGTTCCATAGCTCACTTTGGTATTAGAAGAAGATGCATTCATGTGTCAGAGTCTTGACTACGGAGCATAATATGTTCCTTCAGAGCTGTCATGCTGTTTCAAGGCAACACAGAGGTATGAAACTATAACCAGTCATTCAGAAGGACAGGAAGTTCACTCTTTTGTTTGTTTGTTTCTTTCTTTTTTTCTCTTTTTTATCTTCAGCAGTCAAGTACCATTCTAGTGATCAATTACCAGCATAAAATTCAGTGTTTGTAGAAGATTCTGTATAAAAAAAAATGAGGGGAAAAAATCCAAATGTTTCTGTATGTGTCACCTAATTTTTTTATATTTGGTAGAAGAGAGATGCAGCATTGAACTAAGCATTGAACCAAGTCCTGTCCATAACTCTACTAAAAAGCCAGATAGTTATCATAAAAGGAAGCATCAGAATGTTCCAGGCACTAGAGGAGGTATGTACGAATTAGAGAGTAAGTGTGAGCTGTAACAGTTTTTTTACAAATGTGAAGTTCAAAAAAGCACAATACTCTGTTACAATATTTAAAGAACAAATGCCTTATTATGATGTGGTGTTCTGGGAATAGCAGAAAATACACTAAATTGTTCTATCACCTGAAGAAATTATGTCAAGTAACAAGCAAAATCCTCCTTGCAAAGCAGCTATTGAAGAGATATTGTAACCTGGATTTTTTTTTTTGGTGAATTATATAAATCATGAAGACTGCACATGTCCTCATATAATTTTTATTTTAAATGTGCAAATTACAATGACCTCTATTATCATGAATAATTGCATTGAGACAGGCTGAATTCCAGCATGGAATTGAGGTTTGAATGGTGTTTTTGTCTAGTTTTCATTATGATGAAACACTATAAAGTGATATAAGAATATTTTATGGATGTGATAAACACTAGTGTAGCTTTTCAAAGATAGGTCTGCACAACCTATAGAACAAATGGGGTACGATTTATCTCATCTTTATTTCAGCCATCTGCAGAAATTCATCTGACGAGTTTTACCTTCTTAACCATCTGCCTACCTCAGAAGAGAAGGGCTTATGTCCTTGAGATGCTTATTTTTGTCTACTGACTGCAAAGTGGACTGAAACAGGCAGGTGCATTGGGGATATTTGTGTCTGATGACAGGAGTTTTATCCTTAGGAATATGAAGTTCGTCTCAGGTGTTCATGGTCAACTTTCATGTTTATAAACCCAGAATCTGGATCATCAGCAGCTTGTCACATTACTGCTAGGATAAGGTGAATTATGCCCTGATAATGTTCTGGGTCTTTTTTGTGTAAGGGTGGGTTTTTTTTAACACAAGCACGTGATTATGCAGATTAAAAATCCATAAACAAATGTTATTGCAAACAAAGTAGGTGGGACGAATAGATCTCACAGTCTTTTCTCTTCTTTAGCAGGCAGCCATTATACTTCTGAGCTGCTAACAGCATATCTCAGAATGAAATCAATTGTACAACACAAGCTGCAGCTACCAACGAACCATTAGGTAGCAATTTAAGTGAGAGGAATTAACATAGCCATTGCTGTACTAGCAAAACTGACATCTGTACCTTAAGGGTTTATCTTTTTCCCCCTTCTTGATTTAAGTATAAGGCTACCATGAAGCAGGAAACAGATTTTTTATTTTATTTTTTTAAATTCCACATTGGTTTCTGTACTGGATATAAAATTAAACCCTGATGGATTTTGTGTAATGACAATGATAGAAAACCCAGACTCGTGAGTTATTGGAGTTGAATGGTGAGAGAAAATCTAGAGATATTTAGCAAGGATGATCAAGTTAATCTTTTTCTGGTTTTTAAAGAAAACCTTTTTTGAGGAAGCTGTTTGGAGACAGACAGGAAAATTTCTGAAGGAAAATACAAAGGTACTGACACAGAAAAAGGCCTAAACAGTTAATTTGATTTACAGAGATAGTGCCTGGTCAACTGGGTATAACTCTATGATAAACTAAATTAAGAGGGGATGAGAATTTTATAAGGCTGTCTTTGTTAAAAAGGCTTGGTTCAACTGTAAAAAGGAGATTGTCAAAAAATACTTCAAAACCAGAATTATTACATTAATTACAGTATAATTAATCAGCCTTCCACTGCATTATTTCCTTAATAAGCATGTATCATGGAAAAGAGAGATTTAGAGCCTATAGATACATTTACTAAATCTGTGAAAGTGCAGTGGGCAATCCAAAAAGGAAATGCTAAAATATCTAAATGCATCTCACATTTACCATGAAATGCAAAAGAATTTAGTTCCGCTTGATGCATTTGCCGATGAGATCACCTGCATACAGAAAATTTGGTTTAGGAGATTTCATTTCTAGTAGCAATCAGTCTCAGTTCAGGACATTAACTGATCACACCACAGTTGCAAGGGACATTCTGTATTCCTGAGCATGATCACCCAATGAATTAGGAATAAGTCAATGATCTCAGTTATGGCAATATCAAGACACCTGCTTTAAAACTTTAAATCCAGGAAAGATATTTAGCGTTCATGTGCAAGAATCAATAAGAGCCAGGTATCAACATTAGGGCCTCCTTTGGTCCTTCCTTATCTTCTAGTAGTCCAGGCTTGGTTCTGAGCTATCTGAAGATGGGAAGACAGAACAATGGAGAGAAGTTAGGGCTGTAAAAGAGCTACAAAATAACAATTTTACAACCTACTGTTCTCAGTTTTACTGATGGATTAAAGGATTAATACACTATAGGAAACAAATCACACTATCTTACGGCATTTCATTTTTATTTTTTGTACCTCATGAAGTTTTAAAGCTTTGTGAAATCTTTTAAATATGTAGACACTGGTGGAACAACTTTATTCCAATCCCAGTTTCCCAGCTGACATAGCATCTACTTTGCTACTTATGCTTCTTACTGTCCCCTTTTTAATACATTCAAAGACTTCCCTATTCTTCCAGTCAGCAGTTCTTCCACTATGCAGCTCATCACTATATTTTCATTCAAAAGCATTCAAATTAATTGTTTGAATGGACCACTTCACCATGTAATCTAGATCATACTCTGTAACTGGCCTTGCTTAATCATCATCCTTCATACTTTTGATCTTTCAATCCCTCACAGATCTTACTGTATTTTGGTTTTTTCATACTTTAACTCATTTAGATGAATATTGATTGATATTAACATTATTTCTGGTCAACCCAGAATCCAACTAGAAACCCACTTATTCAGCAAAGATTCCACTTTCCTTGTTATCTCTTGAGATCTGCTAGTCAGCTCTAATCCGAATCACCCGAGAATTGTTGATACTGCATTATACTACCTTTTTAGTCAGCATGTGAAGGGATGATAAACTGAAAATGTCATTACCAAAAAAAACAATGTATTGCATGTGCATGTTTACCTTTTTCTTTTTGTTCAAACCACTGCTAAGAAAGGACTCTAAATCTGACATTCATCAGAATATTTGACCTAGTTACTCTTGATGCTTGGCTAAAAATCTGCATTATATGTAAATAAGAAAGACTAAGGCTTTCCCAAACATAGTTGTTCATGAAGATTCATCAGTTTGTGGGGACTTATCTCAAGACACTGGTACTTTGCCAAGTGCTATTCAATAATTTTATCAAGAATGTAGAAAATATAAAATCTTGTCTGTCTGAATCTATAGCTAGCACTAACACTGTCAGGACAGTATGTAACAGGTGAGGTTACCATAACAGAGTGATCAGTGTTGTTCAGTTAAACTATTACCCTCCAACCAAGCATGCTTTCAAACAGCTGAAGGTAAATTCACTGATGGGAGGACAAGGAATGAATGTTCTTGGTAAGTAATGAAAACACTGCTTTGGAAAACAGTCATTCAAAAGGTACTCTGGAGATATACTATATGAATATCTTTACATGCTAGTGCAACTTTTGGATAAACAAAGAGGGGACTGTAGAGAAAGAATATTCCGTTGAAGGTAGCTAGTGAGACTATTGCCATACATCAAAAGAAGCAGGCCAAGGGATGTTATTATCTCCCTCTACCTCACTCTTGTGAGACCCTATCTGGATTGCTGCACCCAACTCCAGAGCCCGCAACAGAAAAAGGACATGGGGCAGTTGGGGTTAGTCCAGAGGAAGCCATGAAGATGATCAGAGGGATAAAACACCTCTTCTGTGAAGACAGGCTGAAAGAGTTGGAAGACCTGGGATTGTTCAGCCTGGAGAAGAGAAGGCTCTGATGAGAACTTGGAGCACCTTCCACTACCTAAAGGGAGCTACTAGAAAGATGAGGAGAGGGACTGTTTAAAAGAACATGTAGTGATAGGACAAAAGGAATGGCTTGAAACTGAAACTGCATTGATTTAGACTAGATATTAAGAAGAAATTCTTTACTATAAGGGTGGTGAGGCATGGAAACAGGTTGCCCAGAGAAGTTATGGGTGTCCCATCCCTGGAATTGTTCAAGGCCAGGTTAGATGAGGCTTTGAGCAGCCTGGTCTAGTGGAAGGTGTCCCTGTCAATGGCAGGAGGGGTGGAAATAGGTGATCTATAAGGTCCCTCAAAAGCCAATAGAATTTTATTATTCTACTGGGACAGTGGCTGTTGACACCATTTGAAGAGTATATTAGAAAAAGAAACATGTGGCAGGGACTCAATTTGTTCAGCTAATCAAAGTGGTTAAAAGGAGATTTGATTGCCATATAGAGATACTTATTTCTACTATAAAATTAAATCTGGTCATGGGAAATAAAGGTAAACTTTCAGTCTTACAGACAAAAGTATCTCAAGATATACACATTCAACCTTGAAACAGAGACAGTAAATGTAATTAACAATTTATCAGGAAAGGCAATAGATGCACTCTGGCTCTGAGTCTGTAAAATGAGATTAGGTATCCTTCTGGAAAACACGCTTTGACTCAGCATCTGAGAAAATGGTATAAATTGTGGACCAAGTGATCACAATGGTCTGCACATAAAATCTATGAATCTGTTTGTCAAATGAGAAGCACTGGCAAAGAAAATCAAGGGATAATCAGCCAGAATTGAATCCTGTCATGGCATTTGAAACGGCAATATTTTGCTCCCTCATAGTGGGCAAGTGTGTCTGAAATGATCTGGCAGGCCTCCTCCAGCTGGCTGAACAGCACCTAGGTTAGTTATGACAAGGAAAATAACCAGCTCACTGCACTGGACAATTCAGGAATGCTGTCAGTACCAACATCCTAGACCAGAGGACACGTTGAAAGAAAATGGGGTTTGGGTTACTGAAGATTGTTGGGAAAAAAATGACTTCACAGGTCAGTACATCTGTCTGAAAATGAACCTGGAACTCCCTGAAGGAGACTCATGTAAATGATGTTATCTAACCTGAGTGGCTCAATGAGCTCTTCCTGGGTATTATTTGGCTTGCAATATCAGTACTATTTCCATGTAAATCAGCACAGACAGTTTTTTAAATTAATCCACATACATATGCTAGCCATACAAGCAGACAAATACATGGAAACAGGTTGAAAACCAGGCAGTAAAAAAACTTTAAGGGATAAAAGCAATGTTATTCAAAATGAAATTAAACTATTGAGTCAAATTAAATTAAATACTAAGGGATAGAGTGTGGTACAAGATAAAAGGCTATTATATAAACCATTTGAAAAATGAAGTAAGGTAAAAATGTTCATTAAACTAAATTAGAGCTGAGAAGCAGTTAAAGCATATTACTTTGACTTCCTTGGGTTCTTTTTTCCCACCACATGGTCATAATAATCAGCATCAATCTTTTTAAGAAATAAACATATTTACCAAAGGTAGCTTGCAAGTGTGTTCAGTGGTTTTCAGTAGTCATTTGGTAAAAGGCTTAACAACCCTGTGAGAAATTCAGTACCAGAACAGCTTGTCAAAATAAAACCTTAAGCAGATGGTTCTAAATCACTGGAACTCTACTGCATATGCTGAATGCTTGAGGAGTTCTATGAATAACAGAAAGCTGTCCACAAATACAGAGGAAAATAGCAGGTGTGAGGCTGATGTTACCTGCTCTCCATCACATGGATTCCTATCACTGTCAGAAGTGCCGTCTCTTGACTGCTTGAGAAAGTGCTACAAAAGTCGCTGTTGATGCAGTCATTCATAAGAAACATGACATTTTAGAAATACTGTACTTCAGCCTGTTGCTGAGAAAAAGGGGAATTTATACTGGCACAGGGATAAGGCAGCTATGGCAACAGTTCCAAGGACATTTCAAAATCTCTTAATTTCCAATTTACATGTCATCATGAAATGCATATGTACTTTCTGTTCTACCAAGTGCATTTCACTTTCTCCAAAAAAATAACCAAGTCTTAGTCACCTTGATTCTTGTTGATGAATCTTTGCATTCCATACCCTGTAGGGTCTTACTCCAATGTAATGTTCTGAGCTAGAAATTGCCTACTTGTTCAACCTCTATTTAGCTTTTCCCTCTCTACGGTGTTGGTCACTTCAGAGAAAGTGAACTAAATTTTATTCCTATTCCCAGTACTGTTTGTTTGCCAGCAAACTATTTAGTATAAAAATTACAGTAGAATTCCTTCTTTCTGGGGCAAGTGCCACAGCCTTTGGCCTCCAGAGTTCTGGTTTCTGTGGGAGCCTATTTCTCTGAGAAATAAGGCCCACACAGCAATAACAAGATTTGTTTCTGGTAAGTACTATAATATGGTAAACAGAAGGAGAAAATATAGTCTTTGGCTGCTGATCGTACATTATCTACATAAATAGGGATCAGTCATACTTGAAGACTTTCAAGCATGAATATTTTTTTCAAGATGTGAATTGATTGTATCTGTAACCTCCAGTATCTGGTATTGGTGGAAAATGCAGGCATCCTTCCACTGCATTATTACTTCTGTGTAGGACAGTAGTAATGGTGTTCCCAGAAGCTGTTCTTGTTTGAATTATAACCTTAAAACTGCTTACAGTGGTATTTAAAAAAGTATATGTGTATATATATATATATATATATATATATCAGATACAGAAACTCATCTGCATGAGAATGTATGATATTAAATGTAGAATCTGTCATGATACTATAGAATTATATAATACTATAATGATGCTATAGGATACTGTAATGATATTATGTATGTATTATCTGTAAAGTGCAAGAATAGGACAACAACTGTATTTTCAGTATATTCAAGGAATAAATACAAAATTAATACAAAACGTGTTATTTTTAGCATATATAATCTTAATTCTGTTTAAACAGTAAATCTGTGCAAACTGGGAAGAAATAAATTTTGTCTATTCTTACCTGAGAGCTTTGTTGTGATATCCTTTCAAGTAATTCTGCTATCTGTCCCTGATCCTAGAAATTGGCAGACTGACTAATGCCTTTGCAGTCCAGAGTCCAAAGGTGTCTTTTATTTGAATTTCAGAAGTCCAAGCCAAACATTAAGAACAAAGTGAATTTGTACCATACCAGGTGATTTAGCATCATTGACTTGGATGTCATCACAGAGCTGCAAATTAGATCCGTCTGAGAAGCAGTGTTTGGGTCTCAGATATGTTTTGTGATTTAATAAACTGTTGAGATGCTGAAAGATCCTACATTTGGATCATCAGGTGCTTTCAAAGGTTTTGGGTCCACAAATAAAACATGAAGATCATCTTTTTTCTGTAAGAGTTTTAATATAATCTGGCAAAAGTCTACTGAAACTAGCAGAGTACTCATTTTCAGTGATAATATCTTCCTGACTGTATCAACAGAAAATGCTTTTTGGGTGTGTTTTTTATCTGGAGTTTTTTCATAAAAGGGAGTTACTATATTTTCTGGTGTTTGAGAATTTGGAAAAAGTGTTCTGAATAGAACTGAAATGTTATGCTATTATTTTGTGTGCAATAGCCTCAGAGTACAAGGACAGATATAGCTTAGGCTTCTATTGGAAACTAAAAGTCTCAAACAGTACCACTAGTTTTCCAGAAGCTTTAGTCCATGATTTGCACAATGCTATGGTACCAAGAACAAGGTGCAGGGAAGTTTGTTAGATATTTGGATATCAGTATGCTAGTGTGTGCCATCTTTCTCTCTTCTTTTGGAGGAGAAAATCCAAGGAATGGGACATTTATATTTTCCTCTTGAGATCAAGGCAGCTAAATATAAGTGCATTTGTATAGTTATCCGAAGAAGGACTATGTGGCTAAACCTACATTCTAACCAATAGATATTTGATCTCCTTTTATTCAAAGACCAGCAAGGCTGGCTTCAGCTTAAAGCCTAAGGCATCCAAAAATGTTCATGATGTCCATTATGGGAAATGGAATTGAGCTACTGGTGACTGTCTGTCTGACTCATTCTCCAGGCTGCACAACATTTAATTGATCTCTGAAGGTACCCAACTCTTCCCTTCTGGGCCAGTTTAAGTCCCTCCTCAGTGAAGTTCTGATCCTCCTTTGTGATGGTCTTTTTTGTACTCATGCATGCTAGTTCCTCTTCTTCTTTAAATGACCACAGGCTCATTAGCACTGTCCAGGTGGTTTGATTGAATTTTGGTCATGCAATTCTGTATCTCATTGAGTTCACGAAAGGACATTGATACTTTTAAGTCCTACAAGATGGCATCATACTTTACATTCTATATACGTATTTTTACAGCAATTTGCTTCCTAACCTCTCTGAATGACTTTGTTAACATCCACTGGAATAACACTAGGATCCCACTCCTGAAACAATATTTGAGTCTGGTTATTAAAAGACACATCTGGCCAAATTAAGGTGCAAACAAGACCATATGCCAAAGTCAATAGTATAGATTTTATTAAACAGTAAATGAAAGAGAGAGAGAGAGAGAGAGAGAGAGGGGTAGAAATAGGAAGAGGGGCAAGAGGCGAGAAAGAAAAAGAGAGAGGAAGAGAGACTGATAGATTATAGTCATCACCATGCGGGTTCTTGTAGCATCTTCCCTGAAACTTTTGCTTCTGGTCTTCTCAATGGTGGGATCTCCAGAGTGTTCTTCTGGAGGTCCAATTTTTAAACAGTCCAAGTCCCAGGTATCCAGAGGCATACCTGCCATTGTCCCAACTTGGGATGGCAAGTGTGTAAACAGTTGCTTCCTTTCCCACAGACTGCTGTGATGGGAATTTTTGTCTGAGTAAGTTACCCAGATCTGCCCCACCAGGCATGGCATCTTCCTACTGTTGTACCTGTGTTTTTCCCACAGTCTGCACAGTTGAATCTTGTCTGGAGAGCTCAAACATTTCACCTTCTTGTAGGCCTGAAAATAATGCCCTCCTGTCTGCCATCTGTGCCCGTTTTGGTGGCTTATCTTGTGAGAACTTCCTCCTTTGGCATAGCTTTGAAACAAATTGACTGCATTCTTTCAGTCCTGACAGACTTCCAACATGATTAAGCAAATTGACTAACATCTCAGTTCTGCCTTATCCCTTCACCTTCTGCTCCCTATATGCAGCGTGCAGTTTTTGTTTCAGTGAACATTGTTTCCTTTAGTTTTTTTATCAGTTTTCTTTTGTAAGGTTGATTTTTTTTGTTTAGGAATTTATATTGAAAATTACTGTCAAAGGAACATACCTGGTAATTGCAACAGCAGATAATGAGCTATAATACTGTTATTAATCTCTGTAAAATGTTCATTCTGTAGTCCCACAGAAAGCATCTCCCTAGCAGACATGAGCTTTCTCTAACAGCAAGAAATTCCACTGTGCCAGTGGAATGAAACTATTGCCCACCATTTTCAGCCCATAGCTTAATTATCGTTTTAGATCTTTTGGGCCCAAAAGAAAAAAGATTAACCAGGACTTTCAACTTGTCTCGTTATTCTAGAAAACAGGAGAGGAGGAGAGGAGAGGAGAGGAGAGGAGAGGAGAGGAGAGGAGAGGAGAGGAGAGGAGAGGAGAGGAGAGGAGAGGAGAGGAGAGGAGAGGAGAGGAGAGGAGAGGAGAGGAGAGGAGAGGAGAGGAGAGGAGAGGAGAGGAGAGGAGAGGAGAGGAGAGGAGAGGAGAGTGTGCAGCAACTCAGAGTGTCAAGGGAATTGATTTGTGACTCCACAGATATGTTGTTCTTGGTCTCCAGTGAGTTCAGAAAATGTTGCTTAACCAAAATGTATTTCCTAAAGCCTCTTGCAAGGAGGTTGAGGCACTACCCTGTTTTTCAGTGAATTGGATTCTATTTGCTTCACTAAGATCCATTTTTGTTCTGTGGGTGTCTCTGCATTTCCTCTAATAACTGTTGAATTTACTGACTGATGGAAGCTGAATTTGTCTGGAAGGGGAAACTCTCAAAGATATTAACATTAAAATTGGCCTCTGGGTAGAGGAACTGTTAATGCTTCTGCTGAAATAAAGGCTGCAACATGAACTCATCTCTTTAGTTGGGCAAGATGTGGCCTCACGAGGGTTGAGCAGAGAGGCAGGATCACTTCTCTAGACTGGCTGGCAATGCTCTTCCTAATACACTCCAGGAGACCACTGGTCCTCTTGGCCATAAGGGCACACTGCTGGCTCATGGATCTCACTTTTTTTCATGTGCAAGCCCTGTTAAAGGAAGGCAGACACACAAGTTAGGTGAACTGATTGTCCGTCTGAAGGTGTCTCAGGAGACTTGCTTCCTTCTCTTACCAGTATAAGGAACACAGGAGCTTACAGCATCTGAAATTCCCTCTGTTTCTGCTTCACAGTCCTTATCTTTTCAATGAAGTAAAGTCTAAACTGGGCACATATATTAGGTGCACTAAGTTTCACTCTGAAGAATCCACTCTGGAGAGTTTCAACAAGCCTTGCATTTTTTAGATATCAAATATATCAGCAGCAATAAAACAGAAAACATGGTTTCTTTCCCAGTAAATTTACTTTAAGTGTTTCTAATTATTTTCTTTTAAAATCAGGATAATTAGGAACTTTTGTGTTGATGTTTGAGAAGTGTTACACAAAAGCATTCCTTTTGCTTCTGTATCTTTCCTGACTTAATTGCACTACTGGTTCATCAGTCAATATCTGTTCAGTGTTTGGAAAAATGTGGCTAAATATACTGGAAAAAACATTCATCTACAATTCTACGTGAAAGAAGATTACACTAGTGTAAATTTATGGTAAATTTTCCACTTACCGATACATTTTATTGTCCAGAATGCTAGTGCTACAAAATACCTTTCCCTGGATATCATGAAGATTATGCCAGATAGTCAGAAAAGACTGCATTGACATATGCTGAGTAGAAATTTCCATTTATTTCTTGGAGTTGAATATTCAGATCTAGAAGGAACCAGCTATTTCCATGGCAGAAGAATTGTGCCTTGGGGTTAAATCTGGTCTTCTCTACTTAAGTTTCAGCCAATGCCACCTGGTGATGTCTGGGAGCTCTAGGGCTAGGTTCTGTCAGTCAGATATATATATATGATTTGCCTGTTAAGAAATAAGAAGTAGATACTACTTGGAGAAATCATGGGGAATCTTTGCTAAAGAAACTCCTTAAATTTGTCTTTCAGACTGGGTTTTCATTGTGTAACAGTAGCTTCCTTTTAGGGGAAGAGGGAATTAATCTGATAAATTGAAGAACAGTTTGACATTTCCTAAGTTGTTTGATTCAAAAATGGCTTAGCAGTGTGTTTGATAACACTGGGCCTGAACTTGGAAAGGAACAAAGATAAGACACATGACATTTCATGAAACACTGAAAAACTCCATAGGAAGTCACACTCAAATTATATAACTCCTGCTTCTGAAAAACCTTAATAAGGTCCATAGCGCTGGCTAACCAGTCTTCTACTAGTACAGCTTTGCCATATGAAACTACATGTCACCAGCAGCAAAGTTCATGAGGGAGTAAAGGCAGCTGTGACATTGGTATGGCAGTGACATTTGGACCTGTGCCACCATTCATTCTTCCCTGAGCAGCTAACTTAGTGTCTAGAGGAAACAGGACTATCAGTAATAGTTAGCTTTGTTAGGCACTGCCTAAAGGACTAAAAAGCAGCCTCTATAACTTAGAAAATATGCCAACACCTAGCAAAGAAGACATTGTTTCCAGTTGCCATTTCAAGGCAATATCTAGAGTATCTTTACTCCCGTGGCAGTGGTTAGCACCCAGCTCTAGCCCACTATTCAGCAAAAATTATTAATACAAGGTAAAGGAAGGAGCATTAAGTGTGACAAATCTACAGCGGTTATCTACACAGTTAATCTACACAGTTATCCATGTGTTAATAGTCACTACACATAGGTTTTACCATCTATGTGTAGCATGAAGTTTGGTTTTTTTTTTTTTTTTTTAATGGTATTGGTTTTCCATCCCGGTGAATAAATTTATGCAATATTCAGAGGCCAGTTTATTTCTTTGGGAAGCTAGAGATGATGATTCCACACTAATAACATTAAAAAGCAATAGTTCTTAGTCTATAAAACTATAGCAGTGGAACTAAGCTAAAGCACCCAAGCTAAAAGAGAAAAGTCTTATCCTTTCATTTCAGGAGTCACTTTTCTGATGTGAAATCATCAGCTTTCTAATTGATGCTTTTTGGTTATCACATGACTCATTGGAGTCCACATTTGGGAACTTCTAGTTTCTCCTAGTCTTGTCTGGTTTGGAATGTTGACCTTATGGAACATCATGGTAGAAAGAAACCTGTGAGCTCAGGAAGGGAATTTCCTGGCCTGACAGGAAAATCAGTAAATTAAGAAAATGCAACCTTTTCTATGGACTACTTTTCTCGGCTCTTTCTCTAACTCCCAACACAGTTTCAGCATGTACTGTATTGTGAATATATGGACCCACATCCATGAAAGGATACACATAAACTTCTAGGCTCAGGAGAAAAGTGAATAAGGCTTGCAGAAAATTAAACAAAGAAAGTGAAGACATCATCATGGTGCAGTACAGCACTTGCTCTCAACTTGTTCACTCCCCCACCTCCTTCTTCATCTTCAAAAAAATGGACTCTCCCACCAGCTTACAAAATTATTAGATTTTTAGCTTGATAGCTCTTATACCATGCAGTGCTTGAACCAAAGTAAACAGGTGGGGCTGTGAGAGCAGAGGAAATGAAACTCGATTCTTTTTAAGAAAGAAAATCATAGTCACTCATACTCTGGATGAGAGTCTCAGTCATTAAAACACTGAAGCAGTGAGGATCCTGATCTGCAATCCTCTGACAGAAAACAGCAGAAACTTCAATGTTTCTTCAACAGGCACTTGTTTGGACCCACTCATAGACTTTAAATCCTTAAGAAGAAGGAGGAAAAGAAAAGATATCTAGAGTTTCTGACAACCCTTACACATGAGGATCTATGTGCTTCAAAAGAGAAGCTTCTGGCCTTTGCAAAAACAGAACTGAAAACATTCCATTTAAATGAGCCCTTGAGCTGCCCAGGGAAGTGGTTGCATCACCATCCCTGGAGGTATTTAAAAGACGTGTAGATGTGGCACTTAGGGACTTGGTTTAGTGCTGGACTTGGCAGTGCTGGGTTAACAGTTGGACTCAATGGTCTTAAAAGTCTTCCCCAACTAAAATGATTCTATAAATATTTTGGTTTGTTGGGTTTTTTGTGGGGTTTTGGTTGGTTTTTTTGATTGGTTGGTTGGTTTTACTGTGGATCTGGTCTTTCTTGTAAGGACATTGAGTGATATCACCATACCTCGTGCAAAATTAAATGGATAGTATCATCTTTCAGATGTTAATGAACTGTGAAAGGATGAAAGGATGTTTGATGTTTCCTGTTATTTATCTTTGCCTTTCTCCAAAGATCTGTCCTATGCCTATCAACATGGCACCAGAGCATCAACTTCAAGTATTCTGAACCATCCTCTCACAGCTGATATTTATGTTTTGAAGTGGTTCTGCACATTGCTTTGCATGCTGTTCACGGACAAAGGTATGGCTGTTTGAGGTGACAAATGAACACACTGATTTCTTATGATCCAAAATGGATTGGAGCTCGCAGCCCTCTAAGCTTGATTTTGCCAACCAGCACATTCCATGGCACAGTGCTGAAAAGGGTTTCTTGACTATGACAGCTGTAAAAGAAATGCTCAAGAGCTGGGCAAATTATTTCTTTATGTCATGCTTTTCTTCAAAGAATGTGGGTTCTGAGTGACAGAGCTCTGTTTCAGGATCAAGTTGTATCTTTGAAATGAGTATTTGGACAGATTACACAGGTGGGTATTTGGCTGGATCATTAAGGTCCTTATTTCTGAGATGGTGTATTGCAGGCAAAACATTCTCTAAATTTAACACTCAACAAAATGCTGACTTTGAATACTAAAATTTCAGACTGCCCCCCCGAGAATGCCATGGCCTTTGCTGAAATTGGATGGAAGAGCTGACAGGCACCTTTGTGGGCATTCAGTTGTCCTTTCCTGCAGAGTACAAATTAAGCAATAACAGCAGAAGTGAATCACTACTTGCAAAGAAATACTCACTTTTGTGGATTGCTCAGTAAGTGTGGGTGTTTAGATCAGATGAAGAAGTCAAGCAAACAAGAACACAAGAGCCACAGGAACAGCTGGGAGCAAATCTAAACATGTATTTTAGAAAACTGCAGGTGGGCTTTGTGAGCAGGTGTAAAAATTATTACTAAAGCCAAAATGTCTGTTATGAGTAAACAGTGAAGGTTTTGATCTTATTCTCTGCGTATGAAGGGGAAATAGCCATTCATAGGTAATAAAGCCTATTTAACCAGATGGAAAATCTATTCCTAAAATTAAAAGAGGTGAAAGATCTAAACATACAATACAGATCATAAGTCTGTAGCTTAACCAAAGCTTAGGATATAAAATTAATTAGATAGGGAAACATACCCATCAAGCTTCCAAATAATGAATAGGCAGACTTGTTTTTAACTGTTAAAGGTTCTATATATGAAAGGTTTATCTATCTCTTATTCATTTGACCTATTCCATTTTTTAGCTTCTGGTAATTTTGTTTGTTTGTTTGTTTGGATGGTTGTTGTTGTTTTTGTGGGGGTTTTGTTGTTGTTTCGGTTTTTTGGGAGTTGGGTTTGTTTTTGGGTTTGATTTGTTTTGGTTTTGTTTTGTGTGGGGTTTTTTGTTTGGCTGGTTTGGTTTTTTTGGTTTGGTTTGGTTTTTTGGGGTTTTTTTTGGGTTTTGGGGGGGGGTTGTTATTCTTTCTTTTTAGTAAAAATTGTCAGTTATACATAATTAACAGGTTTTGAAATAATTGAGACCTCTGCAGCAAATATTGTGACTGATCCCAGGTGCTCTTTTTTCCTTTTCTGTTTTGGGAGATGTGATATGTAATGTGTGCATGAATATGAACTTTCTGGAACTAACAAAGGGGAAAATATCCCAGCTTAGTAACTTAAGAAAAATATTTTTCTAATTTCTTTCTGCATGTGTAATGCACTGCCAGGTAATTTAAGTTTCTCTGTTGTAAATGAAAATGTGTTGGAATTACTCCTAGTTGGAGCTCACCAGCCCATGAAAATAATTTGGTTGTCTCGGGTGACAAGTGTTTACACCATGCACAAGCAAAAGCCACTGCACAGCTGGCACAGATGTCCTGCTTTGGCCACACTCCTGAAGCAGCAGCGAGGCACTGAATCAGAAGTGGGCAGTGCACTCTCCCAGTGGCTGATGCAGGTCAGGTTTCAGGCTTATTAGTAGGCCAACTTTCACTGTCACTATTTGTACTTTTAACCTTTTCTTCAACCTTTTCTGGCCACTCCAGAAAACAGAATGTATTCTTTAAGACCATGCAGCACAATTCCCAAGAGGCAGCCTCCTCAGAAAATGGGAATCTCTTCAGAGGTATTTTAGTAGTTAAATATTTCCTTGAAAAAAGAGGGGTCTAAAGGAAGAACAACCTAAGAAGGCTGGAATTTGGTTGTCCATGATGAAGGATTTATATTGAATTGGGAAGCAAATACTGTTCTGGAAAAAAAAAAATTAAAAAGCTGCCATTTAGAAAGATTGTTTTTCTGCACTGCACGTATCCTGAGACCCCAAGCTATTTTTTCTCTGTGTGGAACACAAACAATTTTGAGCCTCACCAACAAATATTAAAATATCAAGCCCTCACATGCCTAGAATTTTTAAAATTACTTCTCTGGTCTCTATTCTCTTCCAGAATGAATGTACATGACAAATTTGATGTTTCCTTTGGATGTAAAAAAACTTGCTACTTCTTCTCTACACTCCACAACTGCACACATTCTGGCGTCTTTATTTCCATGACCCACTACCTCAAAAGGCTTAATGTTAGGCAGTGCAAATTTTATCTACTCTCTAGAGTATTAAAATGAAGGGCATGATTATCATTGTAATATCAAACAACAGGCATGTCACCAGTCCCAAAATTTGTCAGGAGAGGAGCAAACAGGGAAAATCCCAGATTCATCCTTTTTAAGGATTCCCAAGACTAAGGAATGCAAATATAACCACTTAGAGAGAGAACACCCTAACACTATCCCAAATGTGCAAACAAAATTAATCATTAAAAGGGGAAACTAAATACGGTATAATTACAAGACCCCAGACACTGATATGTGTGCACTGATATGCCTTTCCTAGACATCCCCAATGGGTGAGTAAGACAAATTATTCACTGTAACAGTAGCCTTTGATGAAAGTATTTTGTGTTTCTCTAATGACTGCAATTGTTTTACCATCTGAAAGAACTCTCTTTTTCTCAGCTCCACTTCTGCTTATGCTGCGCATTCACATGATTTTGGAAGTTGTGCAACAGCTTGACTTTTAAAAGCAAATAAAACTCCCATAAAAACAACAACAGCAAAGCATCAAACAACAAAAGACATTCAGAAACCAACAATCAGTAGATTATTCACCTTGGTTCTCTAAATTCAAGCCTCAAATCCTTTTCTATCTGTAGACAAAGATTGCAATCTCATAGGGCAGAAGAATGACTGGGCTATCAGTCTGTTGTCTATTCAATGTAGGATACAAGATTAAATATCAATTTCACCATAACATTACATTCACTTTTTCTCTGCACATTTTCTGAATTCATGTCTATCTAAGCAATTTAAAATGAAAGTAACTGAGTTTTGTCACTCTTTACCCAATAATAGTTGTTTTCTATTCTTAAATATCATTAGATAACAGTGACTGTAATAGTAATGTATCTGTTCCTGGAAAGTACTCAGTAGCATAGATGCTCTCTCCATTGCTATGTGTTTTTGCATTGTTTTTCTGACAGATATGCAATTCTTGAGACAGAAATTCTCAAGACTTACATTATTACATACTTTTTACATGAATTGAAAGTCAGGCTGTGGATGCTGTCTATCTGGATTTAGGTAAAGACTTTGACACCCTTTCCCACAACATCCTCCTGGAGAAACTGGCTGCTCATGGCTTGGAAGGATGCACTGTTCTGTGGATAAAAACTGGCTGGTAGGTCAGGCACAGAGGGTGAGTGCGATTGGAGTTACATCCAGCTGACAAGTATGTTCCCCAGGGCTCAGTATTTGGGGCCAATCATGTGAAATATCTATAAATACATAGACAGATAGTAACCGAAAATCAGACTATATTAGATAACTTTTAATGTTAAGTAAAACAGACACTCCTAATTCAACCATGTGAGGCTCAAATAATTTACTAACTAACAATATAGTTTTCCAATTTATTTTTGAAAATAATTATTGCATTAGTGTCTATTTATATTTTTTCTCTAGGCATACTCTAATCTAAATAGCTTTGGTTGATAAGGCTAGGATGACAGTAAACTTGACAAAGTAGTAGAAAAATTATGGCTGCATTATGCCAGGATTTTCTTGCAGTCAAAACCGGTACCATGGAAAAGGTAGAAAGTAGTTTAAATATTTATTAACAAGACTTTCTCCTCTTGCTCTTCTTTCACTTCTCTTCTCTTCTCTTCTCTTCTCTTCTCTTCTCATCTCTCAAGACTTTCTGCTCTTTTTCTCCTACCGTTTGAAGAGCACTCAGCCTTACAATTCTGCACCAGCTACCATTTTCCTGGGCTGCCCTTCTGCCAGCCAGGCAGCAGGTTGGTGACAGAGCCACTACACAGGTCACAGAGGACTAGTGCTCCTGTGGAAGTACTCCATGTGGTGTGCATGCACAAAGGGACTGCTCTTGCAGCAAGTGATGGATTTCCTGTACGTGTGCAATAGATCCAGTCATACCATCAGGCTAGGGATGCACCAAGCCCTTCTTTCACTAAAACAAGTTCTGCTTTCGTGAAAACTGGCTGTCCTAATAATTTTCTTCCCCCATGACTCTTGCTGCTATACAACTGCTGACTTTTTTGTTAATTAGTAAGAACCCGTGTGTCACTCCGATTCAGGATTTAGGGGAGACAATCTGTACAGGGATCTAATATTTTCTATTTTTTTTCATCCCATTCCAAAAATCATAGTTGAAGAATCAAAATTTTGTTTTGAACAATGACATGCAAGCCCATTGGTTACATTCAGATCTTGGTTTCTCTGGCCTTATTATGAAGTCCTGACATAAAAAAATAAACATCCAGGTATATTAAATTAACAGTGATGTGCCACATTTTTTGTCTGGACATAATCAGAAACATTCAGAAATATTTGAAGGTCATCTTCAGTAAAAATGGATTTGATAGTGGGAAGGTTATTCAGTTTCATGTTGTCTCTGCTACTTGAAAGGTCAAAAAAAGAAAAATATTGGGAAGTCTCCAGAATTCTGTTTTTATGAGTTCAAAATTTGCATAACTGATATTTTTCCTTTTTCCTCTTATAAAACATCTCACCAAATTTCAGTTATTTTAAATTCTTTTTTTCCCTTTTTTTCAAATTTCATATTTCACTCATGCATTTTCTAGGCAGTTCCACAGTTGAATAAAATAGTCATTTCTCACAGAGACTTACGCATGTAAGTTAAGACAAGGTACAGTGAAATGCTAGTGCCAGCAATTGGAGGAAGCAAAGTAGAGATATTAATATATACACCTTATTAGCACTTCATTTAGATCAATTATAGGCCTGAACTATGGCCTTAAGTCAATCCAATGTTTTCCATTATCTTCAAAGAGCACCAAATGAAGCCCTATGTGACAGGTTCAAGTAGCTCTTAAAAGTGTATCAGTAAAAAGGAGCATGAATGGTACCTTTTTCTGACCTCACACCTAGACAATTCTACAGAAAAGAATGGCAATATCTAGTAATATCATCATCCTTATGTCTGACATATTTAACTGCTAAATTGCTGCATATTCTTCCCTAATATAGTAGTTCATGCCACAAATTTAAATTTTACCCAAGTTTAAGGTCCCTTTTTTACTGAATGGTCCCATGAGCATGGCTTAAACTGTCTGGCAAAATCTCCTGAAAACCAGTTTTCTTGGCTATATTCTACAAGTGATGTATAGTTTTTCATGTGCATAAAAAGGGACGTTCAAGAAGTTACGAAAACCACCCAATGTATTAAAATTAACTAAAATATAAACCAGTGAGTAGCTGTGTCTAGTGCAAAATTTCAGACATACCTCTGGAAAAGACTGAGCTGGATGCAGCCTGTGGGGGGGATGCAGCATAATATGAGTAATGGTAAACTGATAGGATTTAACTGGAGCAGATTATGGCATGGTCTTTCTCTCTGTTCCTCTGCTAGGGGAAACATTCCTCATAGATGGTGCAGAAGGGGAAGTCAAAGGAATATGCAGCATCTGAGTGCAGTGCTTGGGATGTGAGTACCAGGATCTAGTCTATCAACAGGGAAAGTCCATGCATGTGTTGATAAATCTGGGGAATGCAAAATGCTAATCTTGTGGCTGAAAATTAAGAATGATTCTTCCTCCTGGCCTCTGATGCTCCTGTTTTCTGACATACCTGTGCATGATATGTTGCTGTCTACCTATTCCTGTTTTGGAAGAAGTCAGAGAGCCACCAGTGTTACAGTGAGAGGAGGGGAACTGCTGCTGCTGCTGCTGAATAGCCTCTAAAGCTGCTCTGTGTCAAAGCAGCACATCTGAGTCCTCTGGAATTAGTTTCGGTTGTTGGATGTGACCATGCTACAGTGATTCCAATGACAAGGGGAATACTGTGAAAAATAAAGGATCTGTGATTTTTTAATGTGTTTACAAACTTAAACACAGATAATTTCTAGACAAATATCAACATATGCATACTTCTAAACATGTGTGTCTGTACTCATGTACATGCACATCATGCACATAGAGGACAAAAATATTCCATATAGCTTTTAGACATGGAGTCACTCTGTCAGGATTTCCATTCACTGAACAGAGTTTAGAGTTCCCTCTCTCAGTGGGAGCTGCCATTTTAATGAAGTTGTGCAGCAGAAGTCTGCTTTGAAAATGAAAAGAAGAATGAAAGGATTAACTTCACCATCAGGAAAGAGAAAGAATCCAAAAGTCTAAACATTCTCATAAGATAAATTTTGTAAATTTAAAATGGTTTTTGTTAATTGAACAGCTTATTTTTAGTTAAGGAACTTACCTTTTAGCAATGAAATTTCTGTCTGCTAATGCTTTTCTTCCTAAAGACAGTCCTTTCCAAATAACTTTAATCATCTTTTGCTTTCTTTATTTTTAAAAGAATAATATCCTTTTCTGGGTTAATCTCTTACCTATAATATAGCTTTAGCCTAGTGGGACTGAACATTATCCCCGCTATCGCTGTAGACGTTCTTTCTTTCTCTGCTGGTCCTTGAAAAGGGCACCTCTTCATAACTGTCTGGCTTTCTGGGTTATACATTGATCATGCACACACAAACACGCACACATATACAAATATAAACACATGCGCATATATACACATGCACAGGAGTGTGGGAAAAAAGACCTCCCTGAAGGCCAACAGCAAACAGCAGGGCGCTGCCATCCTTCCCTTTAACCACAAAGGTAGAGGCAGGACACCCTGCTGTGAAATTCCTGGGCTCAGTGGTACATATTTGGACACAAAATGAGGTCACTGAAGAGATGTAGTGCAGGCTCCCTTTCTCAGTGTACAGTGGTGCCTTTGAGCAGGTTGGAAATGTGCTTCACCTTTCCATTATTTTTCAAGGCCGCATTGTCTCTAACTCTTCAGCTATTGTGAAATGATTTTAAAATAGTAAGTGTCAGTTGTTTTGGAAATCTCTGTAAGCATTAGGTGTGAGACTGTTTTACTCTGACACTTGAATCCATTGGATATGCTCAGTCATGAGAACCAGTCAGCTGGAGTAATGAATTCATGCATAACAAACTGCCTAACTGAGCTTGCGAAGAACAATGTTTTCCTTAAGACTGTCCTAAAAATTATATTCAATCTTTGTTTTATGCTATTATAGAGTAAAACTACATATATGATTTATATTGTTAGATATCTAGGTTGTTAGAAATTTATTAGCACTGAGGAATACATTTCTACATCTACCTAGACTTTCACTTAATTTTGAGACTGATCAAAGTCTATAGACCTGAATTTTTTATCCTTTGAACACTATTACCCTTTGATATGAAAAGCTCTGCAAGATTCATCATGTATATGCATATTCTTCCTGCATATTCTTCTGGACTATATTTTTCTCTCCCACCCTTTTCCCGACAGCTTCACTGAAGAACCAGGTGGTTTGGCCATGTAGTTTCTGGTCACAAAGGGCTCCCTGAAGAGCACCAGAAAGTCTAGGAGGAGCTGAGCCTGATCCCTCTGTGGTTCTCCTGCTGTGAGGGCAGCTCTCTGGCACTGTTTCACAATATGCATAGCTACCACAGAGGTGCCACTACTTGTGCTGCTTTGCAAGAGCAGGTTTTTGAAATATGCACTCTTGGATTTATATAAGCAAGTTTCATTAAATCTCTCTGCCTCCGTCAGATTAAAAGAAAGAGTTACTTGGTATTCACACACTTGTTTTAGTGCATTAAGAAACATCTAAACATTGTTACCAAACTCTAAACCTGGTCCCAGTAGACCAGGAGCATCAGGGCAAGTTCTCAGTCAGAAAAAATGAGAGTTAGGTATCTTCTGTTACTACTTAAGTAAAAAAAAACAACAAAAGGCAGTCCTTGAGTTTCTTATTTTCTTATGAATTTGGATATTATGTGAATAACAGAAAAATAAAAACAAAGTCATACTCTTGGTAATAGTTAACTAGCTAGCCGTTGTTGTAATACACATCACATACATCAAACATAATATGGAAAAATGAAAGCCTCCCAGTGTGAACAACAGAAGAACATTTCATTTGAATTATTTAAATGTAGTTTGGTCAAAGCAATTGAAAATGCAGTGGGGAAATGATTCTTCATTAACCATGTGTTGTGATTTTAACCCCAGCTGCCAACTCAGCCCCCCACAGCAGCTCACCCACTCCCTCCCAGTGGGATGGGGGAGAGAAAAAGAATAAAAGTGAGGAAACTCATGGACTGAGATAAAGACAGTATAGCAAGTAAAGCAAAACCTGTGCATGCAAGCAAAGCGAAACAAGGAATTCATTCATCACTTCCCCTGGGTGGGTAGGTGTTCAGCCACCTCCAGGAAAGCAGAGCAGAAAGACAGACATCGTCACTCTGAATATCCCTCCCATTCCTCCTCTCCCCAGGTTTATGTGCTGAGCATGATGCCACATGGTGTGGGATCCCCCTTTGGTCAGATGAGGTCCTTTGTCCCCTCCCAACTGCTTGTACAGCCCCATCCTCCTCACTGGTGGCATGGAGTGAGAAGCAGGAAAGACCTTGGTGTTGTGCAAGCCCTGCTCAGCAACAACTAAAACATCAGCGTGTTGTCAATATTATTCTCATTTTTAATCCAAAAGACAGCACCATACCAACTACTAGGAATGATATTAACTCTATCCCAGCCAAAACCAGCACACTATGAGGCAGAAAATATGACCTAATAAAATTCAAATATATAGTAAGAACTTTGTTATTTAAATAGTAGTTAGAATTTCACAGTGTGTACCGTGCATATAGGGACTTCATGAGATAACAATGGCCAAAGCTACACACACACAAAAAAAAAGTTGTCTCCACCTACAAGAAATATGAGTTACAAAAGAATGAGACAGTTCTTCACAGCAGCTCGATGGCTCATATTACCCAGCTTGAGAATTTGTTCTACCCTTTGGGGTACAAGTAATTGCAAGCATTCCATTGAAACAGAAAAGGAAATTTTGGTTCTAGTATTTCTTATTTTTACCACAAAAGCAACATGTAGTTTTAGGTTTTAATTAATGCTGTTTTATTTTAGAAGTCTTACATGCCTTAGATGCACCAGTAATTGACTACACAAGAATTCAGACTATTCAGACTATAATTCAGTCTGAACTATATCTGTTCTAAGTGAAGTCAAATGTAACACTGCCTCAGCCTTAACAAGGGTGCAATTAGCCATTGCATTAGCCTCATTGCATTGAGGTCTGCTCTTATTCTCATACATCTCAAATCCAGCTCCATCTAACAGCAATATGCCAAAGATCAAACAAGTCTCTGTTTGTTTCAAATTTAGGCAATGAGGAAAGAATATCAGTGAGTATTATTATTCTTAACTCAGAATAAAAATGTTGCTTATAAAAAGAATGAGATTCAGTTTTCAAACACTAATTAGGCATACTGAAGATACTTCACATTTTAACAGGAACTGCTAAGCTTTTATTTTTAATATGTATTTTCTGATTAGCCTTATGATTGGCATGACTTTCAATTAACCAGATCAGACATCATATATTCCTTACAAGTAATTTAAAAATGGAAATGGCAGTTGATCCTCTCAAAGAAAGTCCATTCCAGATTATTGAAAATGAACTAAACTAAGGGTAGCTCTGAAATGATGTAGCGCACACTTGCCCTCTTTTGAAGAACTCTCTTATAATAGGTTGTCTTTAATACTCTGTGAGGGTACTTGGTTCCTAACTGTGATAAATCTTCCTAAAATCACTCCTTTTAACAAGATCAAACAGCTTAGAACATCCAAAATGCTTAATTCTTTCACATTGATTGCCTTTATCATCAAATACAACATGTATTGCATGACATTTGGAAAATAGTTTTAATTGCCCTTTTATTCATTATCATAGTCACAGAACACAGAGTGAACAGGAGTATCATAGATTCTACTGCTTTCAATACACAGCAAGAGTATTTAAATTTCGAACCAGATGCCCTTCAGGTATCCCTTCCACCCTACTTCATTCTATGATTCTATTGTTTTATGATTAACAAGTATATATACAAGCATTGCATGCCAGAGAAGGTATCAGACAATTCTTTCTTTATGAAAAATTATGTGCTTGAAAATTCAGACATCTTTCCCCACGAAGAAGCAACACAGCTAGTCAAAAATATAGTCAGAAATATTATGCTTTAAGAAAGTGAAACTGTACAGAAAAGAGAAGAGTGAGAGGAAAAGAACTTGTTGAAAATGCTGTAAGAAGGGTGCATTATAAACCAGGAACAAAGGCCAGTATGACAGTGGAAACCCTAAATTTGATGGGTTAGAAGTGAAATTATACATATAAAATGTTGCAGTGAAAATAAGGGCAGTATTTTGAGAATTCTCAAAGATGCATTCAACAAATTGAGGAAGAGCAGCACAGACACTAGTTGTGATTGGGAGAGTCTGTAGCAATGCAGTTAATTTCAGAAAGAGTGTTCTGACAGGAAAAAGACAACTCAGACCACCTTATATTAAGCTAACACCAAGGGGGAAGGCACAATAGTGTGAAAAAAGAAAGCAGTTGTTATTTAAGAGAATCAACGCCTTGAGGTAAGTGGTAGCAACGTTTGTACTGTGGTGTGAAACCTTCATGCGTCAGAGAGTGAAATGCCATTTATACCCTGCTAAGTAGCAATGCCCTACATCAGGTGAACACCAAACCATCTATTTCAAGCGTGTGTTGCAAAAGTCAGTGGGCCTACACACAATTCTGAAGAACTGGGAGACAACAGAACTGATTTTTTTTTTATATATCTTTTCTCAGTAAGGCTTTTGCTCCTCAGCTTGAATGCAGGTGTCCCAAAGTATCTTTTGGTGGGGGAGAGGAGTAGTGTGTGTTAAGTAATTATTCATGAATTTAAGTCAAATATGGCAAATAGCTCAAGCTAAAGGAAAATGGAAAACCTAGAAAAATCAATTTGTCTTTTTGACAAAAAAAATCAATTTTTTCTTGTGACAGAAATTGTTATAGACCATCAGAATAAATTTCAGGAAAAACGTCAACCTAAAGTGGAGAAAGTGTTCATCATAGATTAAATTTTTTTGAGTTTGTTTACTTGTCCTCCTCAAAAAAAGTCATCACTTTATACTGTTTTAACTAGCATGTAGCCATTGCACAACCTCTCCAGTCAAATAAAAAACCTTAATAGAAGAAAAAAAATTCTTTCAGGTCCTTCCATCAGTAATTTTCATCCACAGAGTAGCTGCTACATGGAGAGAATTGATTCTCTGGGCCATTCTGCAGGGCCACCATGGGAGCTGCAGGAGCAGAAGATGACAGAGGCATCTCTTTGCTGCTGCACTAAGACCAACCTGCCAAATGCTCATCCCATCACAGTGTCAGTCTGAACAGCAGCTACGTGTGCCAGCGGACAATGTATATGGCTGACTCACTCTAGCTGTAAACATGAGCCAACTGGCACTGACTGGGCACTTTTCAGCAATCTAATTTTGATGGAAAACATTGATTTGTCAAAACTAAAACACTGCAGTGGCAATGTACATACCAATTTTAGCATCCAGACACTTGTCTGCTGCAGGATAATCAGTATCACTATGGTAGGGTTCTTCCCTGAAAGAGCAAGGTCCTGCTCTGAATTACAGCTATTCTTTTCTTCATTCATTATATAAGGAGACTAGGAAATCGTTATATAGGAAGCCTAGGAAAGCTGGTCAGCTAGGTTATATATCTGACCTTGGTGTATGCAAATTCCTACATACAGTTCAATCTTTTCAACCCAATGTCTTGTCACCCAATGGGAAAACTGTTCATAATCTCTTCAATAGAAATGAAATATCTAATCTTATTCAGTGATACAGCAGCACACCAGGTGTCTTACAAGGCTGACAGCAAATGTTTGAAGTATAAAAGGCCTATGAAGAACTAAGGAGTGAGACTTTTATTTGTGGTTTATGATTCATCAGTTGAGCTCTTTATTGGAACTTCCATAGGAATTAACAGAAAACACTTTTCTCAGTGCTTAAAGTTTTGGGAACCAAAATGGTTTTCTGTGCTCTTTCAGGATTATCCTGACACATTAAAAATATGAAAAAATATGAGAGTAAGACTGCATATAATGAATTTGGCCCACAATTGAGTTCTGGAAAATTTCAGCCCAAGCATCTGCCTGTTTGGCAATTGTTTGTGCAAACTGACCTAGAAGATATTCAGAGGTCCCTCAACTTATTAGAGTTGATATCCTATTTTATCCTATTCAATAGGTCAGAGAACTCTCCTAAGCAGTGGTAAGCTTAACTTCTGGGATGAGTCAAAGAGACCAAGGAACATAAACAATTTAAATTGGTCCCCAAGTAACCCAGTTATAACTCTACTGGTATTTCACCAATAAGAAAAATTTCATACCTTTCCTGCCCAATCAACATTTTTTCTTACTGAGTTAAGAATGTCCAATTCCTATAAACAATTATTTGAAGAAACCAGCATCTGCCATCAACAGAATGTATGTAATTGAATAGTAAGTAGTATTAGTAATACTGATTTCTGTTGACTTCTACAGAATATTCTTGAATTTCTCCCTACTCTTAGAGATAATCTGAATCCCAAAAGAGCTCCTTCCACAAGACTTACATATCACCTCTACTTCCAGATTGCTCAAGTTTGCTGTAATATAATCTCACACCAAAAATATGCTATTTCCTTCAACTCCAAGCAGAAAGGATGTCCTATCCCTTTTCCTATGGTTTGTGCATGTGTACTGTTAGAGCAGATGGCAGAAATTTGCTTTAGCAGTTCGTCTCTACAGTTTGGGTCCCTGTGGGCAGACAATTCCCTTAAATTTCACTTTGAGCTATAGTGAAAAGCAAATTAAAAATATGAAAGTAATTCTCATTGAAATTCACAGATTTTATGTGAAACTCCCTCTGTTGAGTCTCATTCTTCTTGTGACTCTAAACTTTAATCTGAATACCTGGAGTAAATTTAGACATTGACAGATAATAGTAATTCATTCTCATCTTGGCCTTTCCTTTGATCACATGCCTTTCTTTTTTTGGCATTTGTTACACCACATCCATCTTTGATCTATTCATGAGACAGAAGCAGAGATTTTGTTTTCTGGTAATTGAAGTAAGTTTTTCTTCCATCAGCCTGATTTCGGTACTGCTCTATAAATCCCACTTGAATCTCTCTTAAACATGTATGTTCAGATCTTTATCTACCACTAAAAATTAGTTCTCACCATGAACTTTTACCTTAACATCTATAACTTCACTTTGTAAGTTCACTAGAAATATATTGATATCATTTACAAATTCCTTTGTCCTCTTTAGAAATATGTCATTAGTCATTAGTGGTCTTTCTGTAACCTTTTTTGTGTCTTTCTCCTCTTTTGTTTAACTGACAAGTAATCCAAAATTTTAGCTCCTATCCCATATGTACATTATTTTCTACTTCTTTTAAACATTTAACACAATGCTACTATTCCATTCCCCAAAATATCCACTTTACAGTGTAGTACTTTTTAGATTTTAATCACATCTGATTTTCTGTAACATGTCCATTTCTGTGCTCACAATATTAATGAAAATATTAAGCAAAATCATTTCCAACATAAGTAATTTAGGAATATTTAACCCTTGCCTGAAAACTCTGATTTTTATACCACCCATTGTTGTCTGTCCCTTAGCCCAACTTAAATTCTCTAATCTTGTCTTCAACACATTCAGTTTAGCAATTTCTCTTGTACCCATACCAAGTACTTTCTGAATTCAAGAAAGGGCAAGCTTACTACATTTCTTCACCTTCAAAATAAGCTGTCTTGAGAAAGAAAGATACAGTTGGATAAAATCTGTCATTGGTGAAATTGGTATGAACTGCTGTTTATATATTGGTTTTCTTTCCTAATTCTTCTTCTACCCCCTTTTTTTCTTAAATCTTAAATTCTATTTGTGTCTGAATAATGTTCCTGCACTTGCCTAGACTACTTTTTTTCCATTTCAACAAGCTTATTATTTTTGCATTCTACAGAATTGGTAGGTTTATTTAAAGGCATAAGACAGCCCCCATTATTTCATATGCAAGTTCTGTCTGCATTTGAACTCTGAGGAATTTGGTCTTGATGTTTGTATGTTTTGTTTTCATCTTAAACAGAGCTATTTTCACGAAACCCCATGTCAGTCCTACTCATATTAGAATGTACTATAAATTTGTTAAGGATATGTTCTGTCTCATCATCCAGGTTATTGACAAAAATACTGAGCAATTCTGGCATCAGTTTCAACCAACAGGATAGTCAATGTGTTACTGGCCATTCACTGAATTTCAAACCGTTGGTAACAACCCTCTAAGCTGTGCAGTCTAGTCAATTTTTAATTAATCTAACAGGATTAGCCCTTAGTTCTCTACATTCAAATTAACCAGCTGTACAAGATGGAATTAAAACCTTAATAAAGACAAGTTACATTGCATTCACCCATTTTCCTCATTCACATGCCAGTCGTTTCACCTCAAAAAGCAATCCTGCTGATCAAACATGAAATGGCCCTCATAAATCCATGCTTCCTGTTTCTGATTGCCTTCCTTGTTTGAAAACACTTTCTAATAGGATATTTTATTCATTTAGAGCCTAAGATGAAGCTGAGCAGCCTATTATTTCAGAATTCTGTCTTCCTGATTTTTTAAAAAATGAGTATAAGATTAACCTTTCTTTTGCTGATGATGAGGAAACTCCCCTGGTAGCCATGACTCTGAATGGAGAATGACAGTTTCATTCCTTGGGTAAAATCCATCTGTCCCCAGATACCTGCATATATATCCAGCTTTTGTCGATAGTCCTAACCTGCTGTCCATCTGCTTCCAAAACCATGGTGTTGTGCACCAAGGTCTGGGAACAAACTTATCCAGGAGCAGCGAGACAAAATTTGTGGTGAGTACTTCAGCTATTTCTATGTCATATTTCCACATTTAGTTTTTCTTTTCTTTATATCTCTAAAGAGTTCTTATTAACTGTTTAAGTTTTCCTATCAGGCTGAAAACAGTATGATGACCCAAAGGAATTCCACTACAGCTTTTATTCTCCTTAGCTATGCAAACTTTATTGACATCTATAGATAGTTTTCTTTATAGCCTACAGTTTGTTACAAACCTCCCCCCACCTTAGTAATGACCCAATTTTATTTAAATGTTCCTCTAACATTCATAAACTTTTTATTTGTGTTGCCTACAATTCCATCTCTTATTTGAATTAAAACTAACAAAATTATGTCTAAAATTATATTAACTCTGATGATTTTAAATAAAAATATATTAGTTTTTACATCCAACAACTAGCTATCATGTAAGTGCTCTATCACTATTAGTAACATTTTTTATTTAATCTCTCTCTGAGAATTTTAAATGCTAATAACACAACACCCAAAAATATATTTTTTCATAGTTTTGCAGAAACCTATCTACACAAAAGAATTATTTATTAAGCCAGTAGCCCCTAGTAATACTTATATCTATTGTAGCTAATGTATTTTACTAGATTAAAAAATCTTAAAGTGATCTGTGTATATCTATGTATGTAGAGATTATATATAGCTTACATAAATATGTTCATGTCTTTCTTCACCTGCAAAGATCTGCATTCTGACACTTGAGCATAATAAATGAAAATTGTTGTATTGAAATATTTTTGTCCTGAATTATATTGTCTTACTTTGAAAAGGGAATTAAAATTACATTAGTTTTCTAGTGTAGCAGAGTAAGTAATCTGGTTGAAAATTATCTTTCTCAAAACCAGGTTTCTTTAGTCTCTGTTCTTTGCCCTTCTGTTGCTTTTGAAGGACATAGTAGGAAGATACATATAAGTGTGCAAAATATAAAAATCTAGTAATTTTTTGGTACATAGTATTGATTTTTTTATTTGTCAGTAGCCTGTTAATGCAGATTTGGAAAACTGAGGATGGGCAACATGCACAATTTTGCTGGAAAGAGAGATCTGGAAAAATTAGTTGATTTATATTTAAACATATAAATATATTAGTTCATCCTATTTACACTGAATCACGTTTGAATAGACATCCTTGAACATAATTTTTTGCCTAAATATAAGTGGTATCTCCTTACTTCTTTGGACTCTAAAATATTTGAAGCTTCTAACAATTATAAAACATAGAATGAGAATAAAATTTATCTAGTAATGATTAGATTAAATATAGAACACCAAAATAGCTGCTTAAAGCAAACTCATTCTCTATATAATGCTAGAGTATTCTATTAATCCATGCAGCTTTTAAAGCCAGTAAAACTGAGTGGCAGATATGAGTGATCCAGATGGAATAACTAAGTGCACTGATGAGACCTGACTGAAGGAAATTTTTCAGGCTGAAGTGATGCATACGGTATAAAATTCACTAGAACACAAATTATGTGGGAGAAACTGCCTCTATTTGTATGTATTTAATAATAAAATACATTTCTTTTTAAAGTCTACATCTTTCAGAAACATCTTTCAGGGGATGAATAAAAAGAGATATGGATGATTTGACTGACTACACTTCTGAGAATAATAGAACTTGACTGAAAGCCATTGAAATCAAAGGGCTACTTTGGATGCTAGATAAGAAGTCAGTGTTCCTGTGAGTGAAGGTGGCAAGATGCCTTCAACTCCATGCCAAATATGCACCACCTAAAGACAGATGAGATCTCATGTTCAAAATTTGAAAGATTTGGTTGATTTTACTTTCTCTTAAGAGGCTGAATTAGTTCTTTCTATGAAGCTGAGCATTTGGATAGCAGCGTTTCCATCACAGAGACAACTAGATCCATATTTTTGAAGGTGGAATTTGGAAACTGAGCCTTAATCATGAATGTGAACTGAAGATCAATTCAGATGTTCAACTAGCAGGCAAAAACCAGTACCATAAAATTGTAAAAGAGCCCTCCAGAGGTAGATGAGATACAAAACAAGGCAAAAGTAGCTCAGCTTTGGAATAGGTAAAGTGCTGTACTTAAGCTGCTGCTACACAGAACTGCTACTTTCAGGTTAAATTTAGGATGACCCTTTTGGTATATTCCCTTTTTTCATGACATTCTACCTCGATCTCTTTTGTTACCAAAATGCTGTCATATGATCAGTGGGGTCTGTACTTTTCAATAAATTAAGCCTTTCAGTTCCTTGTTTCAAGAAAGCTGTTCAATACAGCTTCTCTATTAATTTATAAAGGAAATCAGAAATATAAAACAGATTTTCTGTCTCAAATTTAAAAAATTCTCTTTCTGAACACATTCTTTGCAATGAAACTACTTGAATGCTTTCTTACTGTCCAAATACTCTTGTGGCAGAGCTCTCTTCCTTTCTTCCCTTCTTTTGGATCTTTCTAGTCATTATTTATTCTCTCCTGCTAAATCTTTTCTGCAGCTACATTCTGCTGGCAAGAGCAGTAGCCTGCAAGTGTCAGGCACATTTATCCTCCTTCTATATTTATCCTTAGTCTTTGGTAGATTCTGTGAAAAAGATACCTAAATCAGATTGAAAGAGGTGAGGAGGGAAAATAGCAATTCAGATGGAAAAATAGGCCCTAAAGAAAGTGGATGTACTGTTAGGATCCAAGGGAAAGCTGGTGAAATTTTGTAGAGGGATAATAGCATATAATCTGTGAACACTTGGAACAAAGACAAGCTGAATCATCTCCAGGTTCTTAAGTCAACCAGGATGTCCAAACAACAGATTGATTAGGACTTCCTAGAGAAATTGTATATCTCAGCTTAATTTTACCTAGCTATGCAGGTATTCAATAAAAATAGTCTTAGAGGACAGACTGTCTTTATCTCAGCTGCTGACTGCCCACAGCCCAGGCTACACGCTCTGACAATGGCCTTCCTCAGCAAGGATGAATTTGAAACTCAGGAAGGATAAGGTCACAATTTGCTAGGTTACTGCAATTTCCTTTGCCTTTCCTTCAGTACAAGAAGGAGGTGAATGGATCATATTCTTGTTTCAGACAAATAGAAATGCAAATATATTTCCAACAGCATGATGAAGTGTGAAGATGATTTCTTATGGTTTCAAATAAATTTTGTATCTTAGCAATTTATCTAAAAGCAATCTTTGCAATGAAAGAATGCAACACATCTTGTAGATGTCCAGTTATTCTGAAATAACTTTTTCATCAAAGCAGGTGCTTTTCAATATATTTATTCATTTACCTGTATCCACAAACAATAATTGAAATCACATGAGGTGAAAGCTAGAATTTTATAAGAAGAAGAAATAGAATATTTTTCATATGCTGTAGGAACCTAGGTAAAACATACAGTGAAATCTGTATGTTTTTGCTTTGGAACACATTAAAATAGCACAGGGGCTTTAACTGAGGCACAGTTATTTCTGATTACAGGGTCAGTTCTAGACATTTCAATCATAAAGAATAAAAAAGTCAGTTGCAGGCTAATCCTATTTGCATGAGTCATACATAGGTAAGACATGCCTTTAAAGGAGGAAGCTTATACCTGTAAATTTTAATAGAGTCAGGGAACAAACATGAGCTCTGAAGGTGAATTGCTTTTGCTATTCAGTTACTCACTGAGGTCCACAGAGCATGTGCCAACTTGCACTCCTGCAGCAGCCATTCCCAAGGAGCCACTTGAATCACCCCATGCTGGAGGATGGAAGTTTGAAAGATGGAATGCAGATAAAGTTTTACAGAGGATACACATTGACACTGTTCAGTTTACACATACAAATATACCCTTAGTGTTCCACATACATGTCAGGTGAGGTGCTCAACTTTCCCTGGTTTCTCTAAATGTGATTTGGTAGATGAGACAAGCAGAAAATGTGTATAAATCTTGCAGTGAATACTTATTTTTAATTATTTTAGATGGAAATTGAGTAAGAAAAATATTTATGATGCACTTACATGCTTTCAGAAGTGAGACAGATGTGTGCTCTAGAAAACACGTAGAAAAAGCACAGTTTGGAGGTGCATATTTTCTGGAAAAATTCAAAGTCTCCTGGGGGTAAAGTGGCACATATTGTCCACAGGGAACATGGAAACAGTACAAGTGATGCCTGATGGGTTTTTTGTCCTTTTTCATTATACTTTTACACTCTTTTTATATATCCTTTTACCCTTCCCCATTCCTGTACTTTTTACTCCCTGTATCTCAACCCTACATGTTTATAACCCTTGTACCCTTGCCCTGCTCAGAATTCTTTGGGGAAGATGAAACATCCCCACAATCTCAAGAGCATGAGGCACCAACATTGAACAGTGCCCCCATCACTGAGACATGTTTTTTAAACTAAGTAGTAACCTTTGGGGGGAGGAAATTTTAATAAGGGGGCAATTACTTCATTCATTAGACTTCTCATTGGAGACTTTTAGATAAGTATGCTAATCTAGGGGGTCCATAAATTGTATACGGGGGACATCGTTGGGGCTCGAGTAGTCATGGTGCACCTGGAATCCTATTAATCCAAGGTAATATCCTTTTCCTATACTGCGTGTCTGTGTCTCAAATTTTTATCAGCATTTAAGGCATCACAAGGAACTAGAATGCATATTTTTTTCTGGGGTTGGAATTCAGGTGGAGGGTTGGTTTCATTCTTTAACAACAAACCACTGCAAGTAGTAGTTAGAGAGAAACTATGGTTTTTAGCTTGAAGATCAAGTGTCATTTTGCCAGGATTCTGTATTGCTCCAGTAATGTAATGTCTAGACATCAATAACTAAAGTTGAATCAGTAAGAGACAATATAATGATTTATTTACTGAAGACTTCGTGAAAGCACTTGAATTTAAAATACTCAGTATCTGCAGAGACCACACACTCAATACTTCAAATTACTCATTCCTTTTCCTAGAACAGCCTCATGAATTAAACTTGTACATGTTCTATTTTATCATTTAAAAATTAATATTTCTTCCTACAAGACATAACTGCTGTACTCTTCAACTCTTATATGATTAGGTTGACCCACCCTGTGTGGAGGTGCTTGGCATATTTTGTTGCACAACCATTCAACTTAATCAGCTGCTGGAGAGTTCCATATGGCACCTGCTCTGCTTCTTTCCTTTGGGATCAATGTGAATATTTTTATTTTGGTCTTTCAAAACTATGGTGCATTATTCCTTAGAAAACATTTTAAAATAAATGCAACATTCTGTTTATAAGAAGAGAAGAGGAGTACAGAAAAAGGGGGAAAGGAGTGAAAGAGAAGAGAAAGAGATAAAAAAGAATGAGTTAAAGAGAAAGAAAGGAGAGAGGAAGAGAGAGAGGGAAAAAGAATAAAAAAATAAAAAAGAGAAAGATAGAGGGAAAGACTAAAGAAAAGGAGAAAAGTAAAAGGAAGATGGAAAAGGATGAAAGGGGAAGGGGAAAAGTAAAAGGAATGAAATTATAAGAGTGAGACACAGAGATCCCGAATTTGTTTTGACCAAGAGATCAGAACGTCACAGGATCTACTGCCTCTTGTGAATCCTTTTTCTATCCAGAAGGAAATGGTAATTGGCAGATAGAACGAGCAACTGACAGATATGGTCTTGTCTGTTAATCTATCCAAATATGTGTCATTACAGAGGGGGGAGAGGTACAAAATAACAAGAGTATGAGGAATCTAAATTTAGACTTACTGTAATTTTAGACCAAAGACAGCTACTGCCTGAAGCAAAGACCCAATTACTAAGTGCCAGATGTTGCAATTCAGAAACACATCTGTAGCTTGGGAAAATAAGTAGGAAATCCTCTCAAAGATAAAAATTCCAGATGATAAGGCATTTTAAAATTTAATTAATTTTATAACATATGGTAATGCTTTCAGAAACACTGAGTGTGTTTTGAGCAACCTAAGTAGAGGGTGTTGACCAAAAGTAAGTTTGTTTTCAGAGGCAACTGTTTGCCACATATATTCAAAGTAAACAGGGTTTGTTTATTCAAAATAAAAAGAAGTGAGAGGTTGGCTTTTTAATTAAATATAACATGAGCAGGATCCATCTGCTTACTTGCTGTGCATTGACAAAACCTAGGACTGTTAAAGAAAAAAAGAGAGAGATCTAATATGCAGCAGGCAGTCATCCAATGACATCACTGCTAGTGAAGAAGAAAACCCACAAGCTTTCATTTCCTTCTGTTACACCTAAAATTCTCACTAGAATATTGTATACTTTGAATCATTTTCAAAGATCTTATGGAGCAAGGAATTACCCTGCTGGAGTTCCTGTATGAATAACTAAATCAAACGCACCATGAAGATATGGAACAGAGTTCACAGGCAATTTTTTGGCCCTATGCATTGCTGTTTACTTGCAGGAGGGCAAGTAAATTTGTTGATGTGACTGCACATCTTTATCATACTTATAAAATACATCATTGTTCTATCTTATTATTTTACTGTGCTGCATTGATTTCATTTTTATAAGCAGTATGTGGCTTTTGACTAAGCTGATGATCTTTTTAAGGTCCTTTTCCTCTAGTGGTCTAATTTTAGACTATGCAGACTACTTCATGCATAGCAGTCATTTATATTATTTGTTAGGGTCAGAAGTGGTATTTGCCTTAATCCATTATAATTAATTTTGAGAGATTCTGTATGTCACATTTACATTAATGAAGATATAGGGAGAAGAGTGTGGCAGATGATATGCAGAAATTGACTTAATATTTGAAACAGGTGCATTGAATATAAGTAATAAACACAAGTCCTAGCATTTTCAACCTTGACTTCTGTCATTTTTCTGATGTTCACACTGCAGGTATGTATCAGGAACACATACACACATGTACTCCTGGTCCTAGTTAAACTTTAAATAACCAAAAGAAAAAAGTCTTCAATAAGACTTCAGCTAGGAGAAGTGGTGTTGACTAATCTGGTGGCCAACCAGATAGTCTGGGCTTCATCAAGAGAAGCATAGCCAGCAGATCAAGGAAAGGGATTCTGCCCCTCCTCTCTGCTCACATGAGACCCATGCTTTCAGTACTGAATCCAGGTCTAGAATCCACAGTACATGAAAGACCTCAAGCTGCTGGAGCAGGTCCAGAGGACAAATGATAAGAAGGCTGGAACACCTCTCCTATGGAGAAAGTATGACTGTAGAAGAGAAAGTTCTGGGGACACATTATTTTTGTCTTTCAGAACACAAATGGGGCTTACAAGAAAGATAGAGGGAGATATTTTACCAAGACCAGTAGTGACAGAACAAGGAAACATGTTAAACATGAAAGTCAGTAGGTTTAGACTGGGCATAAGGAGGAAATTTATCTTGAATATTGTGAGATACTAGAATAGGTTGCCCAGAGTAGTTGTGATTGCCTCATCCCTGAAGTGTTCAAGGTGGTGTGGGGCTTTGAGCAACCCAGTCTAATGGATGGTGTTCTTGCCCATGGGCAGGGCCAGATGGTCTTTAAAGATCCCTTCAAACCCAAACCACTATTTCAGCCTATAAACATCTTATAGCTTTCTAGAAAACTAGATGTTTTTTTTTCTGCCAAAATGGTTCTCTCATTCTATAAGGTCTTGGTGTATTCTAGCTAGAACAGATGGGAGTCTGAAGAATATATAGTGATCACAGTGTTACAGCAAGAGGTGAGAGGAGTATATAAAATACCTGCTCTTTTATGGGGTAGTTGTGTCCCTTGAAGTGAGGAATAGCTTGGCAAAACTCCAATCCTGACATTGAATAGCAGTGAGGCCAGAGCCAGCATATTGTACTACTTTGGGTGTAGATGTGGGAGTTGAGACTTGAGTGGTAGTCTCCCTCAAAGATATAGCATGGATATAGCATGAACGGATAGGAAGGAAAGTAATACTGCATAGAGTTAAGATTATTTGTGTGTAGAAATACATAAAAAATATGAAAGAACTCGAACAGAAAGCTGCAGCTCTTGGAAATACTTGGCAATTGCACAATACTGAGCTTCAAAGTCATATATTATGTTGGATAGTGATATCTGCCTTTAATACCCTTAGATTCTTATTTTCAAATCCTATTTTTTTCAGCTGATGCTGATTCCTCAGTATATACATGATCACTATCTATTAAACAGTGTTTCACAATGTCTACAATTTTTCATCATCTTTTTTGATATATCTGTGCATACCAGTTAGAAACCACCATAACACTTTCTCCTTCCCATGGTGAGCTCAAGTTTACAGTACAGTGCACTGGATATTTGCTGGCTATTAAATTTTAGTACAGTAAAATTAATGTTGCATACTTTTATCAGACAGACAATAAAACTAATTCAGATCATGAGCATTAAGAAAATTCCATCTTCTGGAAAATTAAGAACATTTCCCCTGTGGATTTAATAAAATAAAACCCCAAACCCATACTTTTCTCCTGCTCTTATTTTTAGTTCATCCAACCTTCAAAGGTTTTCCAGTTAAAAGAAAAATGAGCTCCCTCTGTTTCCAGTGTGCACATTTTCTTTCAAGAAAGTCCATGTACTACTGCTTTAAAATTAAGTCTCACCTTGTGGCAAAAAGAAACCAATGAGGCAGTCAGACTCCAGTAATTGCAGTTGAATAGCTTTGAACAACTTTTTATTAGGAACGAGAAAATAGTAATTATAGAGCTGCAAATGTACTTATGGAAACCACAGAAAACACAGGGGTCTTGGACATAAAAACTCAGAGTCTTTCTGTTTTTTCTTTGCCTAAAAGATGTGGCTCACAGTATAAATAAAATTGATTGATTTGGGGTAGGATTTGGGAGCCTGAGTTCCACTGACAGTGGGATTTATCCTAAGTCTCTTAGTTATTTCTGGGAATCTCAGCTTTGAGAAAGATCTATTGTTACACATGCTGGGGGGTTTTGTGGTTTTTTTTTCTCATTGTGTATAGCAGAGACGTGCTTTCATTGTTAATCAATGGTTTACTCCCTACATCCTACCTTCACATGGGTATTTCACTGACTATGAAATAAGTATCTTAAAGAACGTGTTCTGTTTACAGACTAAGAGCTGCGGTAGAAACAACTTTTCAGTCATAAACATATTACTTCCTCAGAGCATCTGTTACAATTCTGCAGCAGGCAATAATGAAACAAAAATAAAAATTAATGCATTAACTTAGCCTATAAAATCATAAAGAGAAAAAAAGCTTGACTTTATGCTAACAGTTGATGCTGAAGAAATAGAACTTGACCATTTGGATTTTCTCAAAAAATATGGAATTTATTTATAGCTGTTGCTTTTTATATTGGAATAGTGCTCCCTAAGCCTTATGGCAAGTCTTTAGACTTTAGGGGTACCTTTGGGAAGGAAATATCACTAAGTGCAAATTATCAGGCTGTCACAACGTGTAGGGAAAAAATCTGGTCATTATGTCCTGTGATTAGAGTCATCACTATGGAAGCCAAATAGATAGTCTGAGGGAGAGAATAGCTGTCACGTTATGTGCAGCTCTTTGAGTGACACATTTTGAATGGATACGAATGAGTGACGGCATTGAAATTTTTCTGACTTTAGCTGTCTCCTTTATCTAATTTATCATAATTGGTTTTCTTCCTTTCTTTTCTACCTTCCACTCTTTCTAGTAAACTCTCCATTTATTATTTATTTACCCCCCTTACTTTTTTAAAAAACTTCCACTGGGTTGCTTTCCAGTACAGGACTTGTTCCAGTAAAAACTCTTCAGATGAAAGTACATTGGAAAATTCTTCTAATGGAAACATGGTTGCTACCAATAAAAGAAATGTCTTCAGTTCCTGGAAAAAGTTCAAATCTAATAGAGATTATCCAAAGGAGGGCAACAAAGATGGGGAAGGACCTTGAGGGGAAGTTGTGTGAGGAGCAGCTGAGGTCACTTGGTCTGTTCATCCTGGAGAAGGGGAGACTGAGGGGAGATCTCATTGCAGTTACAACTTCCTTGTGAGGGGAAGAGGAGGGGCAGACACTGATCTCTCCTCTGTGGTGACCAATGACAGAACCCAAGGGAATGGCCTGATGTTGTGTCAGGGAAGGTTTAGGTTGGATATTAGAAAAGGCTCTTCACCCAGATTTTGATACTTAAAATTGTCTCAGGAAGCATAACTTAGATTTGCTTTATTCTGAAAATATCCTTAAATTCCACACATGTAAGAGGCAGGAAAATTATATAGCCTAGATGGTTTATACGAACACAGAAGGAAATTGAATGATATTCCTGTGGTCAGGAATATTTTTTGACAGCTGATAGATAACTAATGTTTTACTCTGCCTCTACTCAGGCTACAGAGGAAAAGGTCCTTTACCACAGTGCTAGGAAGAGTCTGCATAGAGAACCAAAGTGATAGTTTTAACTTTGCTCTTCTACCTTTTCTCTCAGCTCTTTCTCTCTGACTTTGTTTTAAAGGATACAGGTTTAGATTTCAAACATAACAATAAGAGAGTCTCCAGCCCACCTGAACCAACCTGTCCTTGTTTCCTCAAAAAGGACAAGTGATGCATCCAGCTTTACTGAGTTGGGGTTTTTGGGGGTTTGTTTATTTATTTATTTTTGGAGTTGGGGTTTTGGGGTAGGGGTTGTTTGTTGGTTTTTTGGTTTTTTTTTTAATTTAGTCAAATATTTTGTTTGCAATAAATGTGCACATAGTCCCATTCCTTCAAAACCAGCAAGAAAAAAAGTGAGAATCTGTCTTGACAGTTTTTTCAGGGCAACCAAGTTTTCCACTTACTCTAAATTAAGTGCTTTTTCCAGTGTTACACCCTGTACTTCCCTCTTGGCATTCAGAGATCTGATTCTTTACAGATGTTCTTAGCAACCTTAGACCCCAAATCAATATCTCCAACTTCTGTGTTTTCAGTCAGCGTGTCTATGTCTTTAACAAGCTTCTTGGTGTTCTGGGTTTTGATCTCTGTCATTACAAAAAAAGATTTTGTAATTTCATTTCCCCTGAAACAGCAAGGATCAGACATTACCACCAACAACTACCATTCTGGAGGTAACCACAGTTACAAAAATTTTGTCCCCAAAATATTGATAAATAGATGTCCTTCTCGTCCGTCATATAGGTTAAGTGACTCTCTTCTATCATGCCTTGTGGGAAAAGACCCCTTCAAAATAAAGGTAGTTACATGGGTCAGTGTGGTTTTAATCTCAAATAGGGTGTTTATATCTCCATGCAAATAAATTAGTAATGCAAGAAAAAGAATTTAGTAAATACCGAAGGAATCCCAGATTCTTGTGCAAAGCCATGCAGAGGTCTTCACATTTTGGAAAGCAGGACCTTGAAATGTTTAAAGCTTTTTTTACAATTATGATTATTTTTCTTTTGGCTTTGGTGCTTGGTTTCTGTTTTGTTTTTCTCCTTTATCTTCTACATAAATTATATAGCTATTCTATATTTATTTTTTCAGCACCAGCTTAAGTATCTTATACCCAAAGTTTGTATTAACCAGAATAAAATATGGATTTGGGGAAAAGGGAAAAGCAAGAGCGACGATAAACAAACAAACAAAAAGGCACTTCAGAAGAGGATAAAAGAACAAAATTAAGCAAAACAAGAGGAAAGAAAGACAAAAGTATGGGTGAGGAATGCAGGCCTAGGAATTTGAAATTTTCTCTGGTTGCAGAATCACTCATTGCTTGAAGCACTAGGCTGACATGTGAATTGCACCTTTTCAAGGTGAGAACACTTAAGGCACAAAATAAGGGTGGAGGGAGAGTGAGCAGAATTCACACCAGACAGATGTGTGAACTCACAGGGAGCAGTAGAGACAAAGGTTCCTCTCAGAGACATTGGAGCTCAGAGATAATAAAGCTCTCTGATAAGGACACAGAAAATGAGAGCATAGTTTAAGTTCAGTGCACATTAAATATTGAGATCTCAGACAAGAGTAACTTTGAAAGAGTCTTTCACAATTTGTGTACATACCAGCAGCCCCACATATTTTTGTCTTTTTTTTTTTAATATGAGTTTGAGGCTTTAGCATATAAAGAAAATTGTATGAATAACATTAAAAACCCTGAAATAGGGGGATCAGTACATTTTAGCATAGGCTTTCTTATTTAATTTCTAGCAAATATCTCTGTTCTCATTGCTCTCTAGGCTGGCTTGACTGAAAGATGAGCCCCCAAAATGGCCACAGCTCTGTACAGTACCTTGCAGCACAGAATGTAAAAAAAAAGTGGCAGCTTGAGGCAGGAGAAATCACAGGAATGGGAGATAGGACACATTTCTTAGAAATGTCTATCTTTCGCCAACTTATTTTGAGGTAGAAATTGTTACTTGAAATTTAGAAGCTTAGCTTATATCGGAAAGACAAATGTATGTAAAGTTTAAACTATTGCCTGCCTCACACACTCCTCTCAGCCATCCCAATCCTTTTGTTCCAGTGACCATTTTAATTTAATACATCCTCTGAGGCAAATGCAACAATATCAAAACGACTTTCACCCAGTAAAAGGCATTGGAAAGGAAACTGACAGTAATGAAAATGGTGGTGCCTCCATCTGCTAAAATAGAGGGAACACTACTTTTTAGTGATGTACTAATTTCCATAAATAATCTGATTGTTTCTCATCCCTATGTACAGAAGAAAAGCTCCTAAGATGAAACTGCTGGTGGCATTTGGAGTGCTTTGTACTGGGAACCTGATAAAAAAGTTCAGTTTAAAATTTTTTATGGGTTCTACAATGCCAGCCTATTAATATTGTATAAGGCAATGGGGCTATTGACTGTGGTCCAGCATAGTTTCTGCTGCCACATTTTATTTTTGTGCAGTACAACTGTACACTGAAGGACGTTGCTGGTAGCAATCCAGGTTGCTCCCATAATAGTGTTCACCAATATATCACTGATGAATAGGTCTTGGGGTTAACAGGTAGATAAAGACTGCAGGCTTCACTGACAGCTCAGAGATACCAAGATCAATCATAAAGGGTTTTGGACGTCAGTAATTTTAAAACGTGAAATCCTGAGTGGCAACGCCTACTCTGAGCTGCAAGAGATGAGAGGTGGGAGGGAAATGGAAAAAAAAAGAGCAGCCTCACAACAGACTGCAGTGGTTTGGAGTTTCTTCTATGGACAGCAGTGGGGGTGATTCAAGCCTAAACAGGCACGTCTCTCTCTGTTCCCAGTAAAGCCACACATGTTACTAAGGCTCCCCTGCCTGTGGAGACGCTGCAAGCATAGCACTTGCATTAATGTTATCTCCTCTGATCACAAGCAAACCTACTCATGCAGACACAGCAAAGTCAGTCTGCTGTATGCAGGCACATACAGCTCTTTGGCAGACAAGTCATACTAAAAAGAATGTCATATTTCCTAGAAAATCTAAGGAGAAGAAGGTCTAGTCTGTTTAGTTTAGATGTATAAAATTTGACTGCCAGGATCTCCTCCTTGAGATTATCAAACACATTCACCTGCCTCACTGTGCTGTAGAGGGAACACGGGCACCCACCTCAGATCCCCAAAACAGTTTAATCAGAAGCAATTGTCACAGAAAAACACCATTCTTACTGTAGCTGAGAAACTGCTTAATTTAAAATATTGTCATAAACTGCCTGACAGAGAACATCTTGGAAGGGTTTTGTATTCACAAAGTGCAAAGTTAAGTGAGATCTTTCCCTTCAAATGGCTGTTGTCCTTCACCCCACTTCCCTGCAGGCAGACCTTTGCATTCTGGAGAGCTCAACCGAAATCAGTACAGTTCAAAAAGAGTGCAGGGCTTCACAGCTTATATGAAATAGGAAGATAATTAAGGACAAGACACAGCAAGTACATTATGGACACTGAGAAGCAATAAGAGGCAACAGACAAGATTACAAACAATCCTGCCCTTATGTAGGCCAACAGTGTGCCCATCTTGACAGTTCAATATATAGCCTGTAAATTGTATATAATTTTATAGTTCCAAAATATTATATCAAATCAGTACTTCAACAAATGACACTAATCATCGCCCTACATCTAACAGTACACTCACGAAAGCATCAAGCTGCTTTACTCCTTTTGAGGTACCTGGCATTTTCTGAGTTTTAGGGCAGGTAAATTCTCCCATTGTAATTACTGTCAGATCCCAGTCCTTATTCTTGCTCCTCAAAAACAGACCCACAGAGCTCCACAGCATTCCGCAGCACTGCAGAGAAGATTTAGTGAGAGATTCGGAATCACATCTGCAAAGCCAGCTTCACACCCTGTTTTTCTTAGGTTCCATTTAAACAAAGCAGAGCTGTATGTGTGTATGGAAGAAGTGGGGGTAAGGCCTCCCTTTGGGAGTAGCAACCACTGGTGCATAAAAAATTAACAAACTATATGAATAACTTAGAAAAGGCATCACTCCAAGTTGTGTTGAAACTACCTATCACTGTCAAATACATAAAGCAAAATTACTTAACATTCACATGTAGTGAAATATATTACTGTAGAAGTCTGACAGCTTGCTATAGATTATCAGTTCTGTCTGGCTTGCAACAGAAAAGCAAAAATAACTGGAGACTATGATTGACAGGAATGAGACCAGGAAGAAAACAAAAAGCTGAAGATGGTGAGTTAGAAATGCCATCAGACCACATGGTTCTTGGTTTGGTGCCCTGCTTTTTGGCCACAGTCACTCCTCTGCTACCCCACCTTTTATGCCTGTGTCTGGCAGCTGGCTGGAATAACCTCACCCTACTTCCATAGTCTGACAATGATTTATGTAGCTTTGAGTGGGGCAGATGCACTCCTTTAGTCCAGGACTTCAGAGGAATGTCCTATCTGGAAAGAAAAAAGCCTTGGCCTCTAAGATACATATCAGTTTGTAGTTGTACTCTATTTTGCCAGAGTTTACAAGTAAATTAAACAGAAAATAGAAGTTTCTATACGGCCTAGGAACTACACTTCTTCAAGCTGGATGGCTTCCTCTTATTTGTGGTCCATGAGAAGTGGAGGCCCAAAGAGAAACCCATATATCATGGTTTACAATATCAGGTGTTGCACAAGTCACCCAGAAGCATCAGGGTTGATGAATGACTAAGAAAAATGTTCATGTTGCTGAGGACCTAATATTTGGGTTGCATTGAAGGAAATTATCATGAAAGCTGCTGAAAAGCCTCAAATTATAAACTTTCTGATAATTGTAATTGTATTTCATTCAAGATTTGTATGGATCTCTTTATATTCCTTGGGTGTTTCAGCAAGCACAATTATCTCAAATATCTCAGTCACAATTTAATTCAAAATGCAAATAAATTATCCTACAACTTCAGAGAAGAGACCTCATTATTCAAATAAAATCATTACTAGATAATCAGTGTAATTTTGTAGAGATGATGTGCAAAATCAAAGTGTGCATTTTAAAGGCTGTCTCTAATAAATCAGTAGAAATTTAGCAGCTGATTTAAAGGGAAACAGGATTCCACCAAGTATCATTATTTCAATAAAATATGAGTTCAAGTCATGATGAAAAACATACCTTAACTTTAAATCTATCCAAAAGCTGATAATTCTCATCCTAGAAAAAAAATTTTAAAAATATCCGGGGCTGCTAAATGCGCACATTTGAGTTGAAATGCCATTAAGCTGATGAGAGCACCTGACTGGAGCACCTCCCCTATGAAGGCAGGCTGAGAAAGTTGGGGCTGTTCAGCCTGGAGACGGGGAAGTTGTTTGGAGACCTCACAGCAACTTTCCAGAATCTGAAGGAGCCTACAGGGAAGCCAGAGAGGGACTCTGTCAGGAACTGTAGTGACAGAACAACGAGTAATGGGTAAAAATTGAAAGAGGGGAAATTTAGGCTCATTATTAGGAAGACATTTTTTATTGCTTAATTGGTGAGACACTGGAACAGGTTGCCCAGGCAGGCTGTGAATGCCCCATCCCTGGCAGTGTTCAAAGCCAGCTTGGATAAGACCTTAAGCATCCTGGTATAGTGGGAGGTGTCCCTCCACAGGAGCTGGGGTTGGCACTAGATGATCTTTAAGGTCTTTTCCAACCCTTAACAATCCATGATTCTATGAATTAACAATAATAATTTTATTTTAATAATATGAAAAATAACAACCATCCAGATGATTTTCTTCTTTCTGTAACTCATTAAAACATAGGTGGTCTCTACTTTAAGATGAAGCTCTAGTAACTCACAGTGCATTCTCTTCTCATAAAAAGCCATCTGTTGCACAACTTTTCATTGTCTCAATTTGAGATAATACCTTAGAATTTGTGTTACATCAGTTCCCCTAGATGTAAATACTGAAAGAGAATAGATGGATTTTGCAAGATGTCTAAATTATATGCATTATTTTCCTGGAGATTAGTAATGTCTTCATTCTCTGTAATATTTGTCACAGTCATTTGTACCCAGACAGCAATAAGTAAATACAGTGTAAGTTTGTTTATAAATGTCCCCACCTAGGTAGGATCAAAGATAAATATATTAATGTGTGTTCAAGGAGAGACATATGTATATATCCAGGAACTTTTCTGTTCTCCTCCACTGATTTATGGCATCATACAAAAATCATCATTCTAACTTGCAAATGCTCTTCCAGAATTTGCAATTTTGCTGAATGTAGAAGGGACAGTAAGTCAAATGAATCAGACTGGATTGTTCCATGATGCTGATTTTCACATTTTATTGCTGCTGAGTATATTGGTTATACGACTGTGCACTGGTTACTATGTTATGTGTTTCTAAATTCATCTTGTCACTTAAATGGCTCTATTAGAACTTTATTAATGGAAGGTCTTCAGGGCTGTGGAACACTTCTGGTTTACCAGAAGTAGCAAATAGCTCAAAAAGGGACCCTAGATTCCTTTCACTGAGCATCTTACTCACAATTGTATATATTATTTTATTACTATACAATATATAGTAAAAATAGGTATTCTTATTTTAACCTAAGGGATAGTGACTGAGAAATTCTCCTCGGTGACCTCTAAGAAGCAGTTTAGCTGGTACACAGTGTCCACATTCTTTCACAAATGCCAGTAGGATTGCCAATATAAATGTCTCTTTGTATTCCATCTCCCACAAAAGAGTGTTCTGTACAAAGAAGTCATTCAAAGCATGGTAATATTAGCAGAGTGGCTGATTCCAAGGAAGGAGAACCATCCCCTCCATCTTTTTCCCAAGGGCTCCAGGTGTGACAGAGCCAAAAGGGAAGCACTGATCTGTTGTCTTCTCATGGAGAGAAAAAAAGGAAAAATAGTTAATAAGCAGGCCTTAGATATATTCAATTTATATATGTTCTTTCATGATAATGATAAGTGGGTTGTTTCTGTTAAGAATAAGCAATCTTACAATGTTAAGAGAGATTTAATAATTTAATGAAGGTGTAAAAATTTTAGGCAGTCAACTATGTCTGACTGTGTATTGACTCTGTCCTCTGTTAAATCAGCCACTTGCCACATCGGGCTCCAAATGTTTAGAAAAACAACTAAGTGAGAGAGAGAGGTGAAAAGCCCTGTGTACTTGTTGCACTCCTGTTCACAGTACAGAAATCACCATGGATCTACTTTTTAGCAAAGGTGTGGGACAGTGGGAGGGCCTGTGAGCACTGAGTGTGAAGCACCCACAAGGCAGCTAAAGCTGCAGAGCAGCTTTGCCTGGGGTGAAACCTTTCTGCCCCTCAGGGTAAACACAAACCCCATGGGACTTGACAGTCTTAAATTAGGAAGAAGGTGATACTGGAGCAGATGGGAAACAGTCAGGTGCCCTAACAGTTGTCATACCAGGGAGCCAGAAACCCGTGAACAGTTACCTAAACTACGGAGAAGAATCTGTCATGCACTTACTCACTCTCTTTCCTCCTTTCAGTAAAGGATTTTTCTTCAAGACAAGGATATCTTTGTGATTAAGGGAAGAAAGTTATTTCACTAAGCATCAGGTGGCTCAGATTTCATCTTGCTGATGAGGGCTTGAGCTAGTCCTTCTTAACGATCCCAAAAATTTAAACTCTGACTTACTTAATGAGTATCAACACAATACTTCCACTATGACAGCTATGCAAAACCTTAGAGATGAGGGTCAGGGTTTGCATTTTGCCTATTCAATTTGACTAAATTAATCAGTAAACCAAGAAAATAAACTCTCTACTCCAAGTTTGTTTCCTTCAAGTCCAAGCACATCTATTGTGGTATTGCAAGAAATTTGCCTGAACTTGCCACTGTGGCTGCTAAACACAGGAGGCTTTCAGAAAAACTAAACACATCCATTTTCCAGCTGTTTCATGGTCCCTTAACAGCAAGACTTAGAAAATGGCCAATAATTTTCATACAAATATAATTTGAAAAAATAGCACAACTGAAGAGGTGTTTTTCACCACTCCATCTTGTAAGGCTGAATATGCACTGCACAGGCACACCACAATTCCAAGAGTAATTCTTCTTTCAGATGTTGTATTCTTTCATGAAGGCTCACAGACTTTAGAAAGCCGTCTCTCAAGAGTAGAGGGCTCATAGTATAGGACTGTGGTAAGGCTCTTCCAAAAATAAATAATCAATAGAGAGGTACCCTACTGAATTAGAATATTGCAAGGAAACAGCATGTTATGGAAAACTACATCACAATTTTTATAACTAAGCAACAACAAAAAGAAAGGAAAGATTGTTAAAACTGCAAGATGTGTAGCAAGACTGTTATCAGAGCAGGAACTGGTAAGTGAAACTGAAAAATATTAAATTGCCTTTATTCAGATATGGACTTACAGGGTCTGAACCACTTCCTTTCCATACCCTCTGAAGGCACTAGGAGTGACACAAAGAATGCAAGATCAGGAGCCTGCAGCAAAACCAGGGCTTAGCTCAGCCATTCAGGGAATTTGTGTTCTCTCTGCAAAGACAAATTAGAATAACAAATATTGGGAGAGACTAGACAGGGAGTTCACCTTGTTAAGTGGTTACCATTTGTGCTCCAACTAGAAATATAAAGTAACAAGATTATGTCTGATTTACAAACAGGCAATGCTTTACTTGGAAGAAATAAGGATTCATTCCTGCCTTCATGTGCACCTTTAAGCCTGTACTCATGTAAGAGTTAGACTTTTTAAGCTGAAGCTTTAATTGTTTAATTTATTATTTATATTAATGTTAGCATTAATATTTCATAGCCATTGGCCATCTGTGAGATGAAAGAGAAGCCCAAGTTTTAAAGCCAGACAACCAAATATATAAAACTGTATTTTCAAATTTAAAAATTGTTACATAAAAAAAATAATACCAGAGAAATTCTCTGCATATAAACTTCATTTATAATTAAAAAGATAAGATAATGAATCTCAAAGGTCAAGTCTTCCAAGTGATCTAGCTGACCTTGAAATCAGTCTGTGGGCCTCTCTCAGCACTCTTAAGCAGTGTCCCCTGAGGCTTAGTGATATTAGATCTTTTAAGCCTGGAAGCTCTCATCCTTCTCATTTCTTTCATGAATCATAGAAGAACTCAAGATATCAAGTGTCAAGATATACTAGATATATCCACAGCTTCCTTTGCCCATGATGTAAAACTATAAAACATCTCACACAACTACCATTATGCAGGAGGCACTTATTCAAATTAAAAATCTTTAATTTTTTTCAGTCACCTCAAGAAGTAGACCACAGCAAATAGAACTTCTGTAATGCACCTTTCTGACCATCAAGACATTTTCACAATCAGCAATATAGCCACCGAGCTATAGCAGAGCACACCAGAGCAGCAAATGGCTGGTGTATCTCCTGTCTGGAGTGAGCAGGTCCAGAGGAGACAACTGAAGCAGCTGGCAGGAGGCAGAGGGCCAGCTGAGGCAACATCCCAGATGACAAAATTTCTCATTATGGCTCTGTACAGACATGCTTAGTTTGGCCCACAGTCAGTACCACAACAGATAATTTTCTGTTTGCTTTAAATTTTATTATTGATATAGGACTCCAGATTCCCCTTACGGTTTTATTGAGACCATCTTTCAACTTTGTATCTTTTAAACCTAGCTACTAAATTAAGTGAAACTATAAAGCACAATATTCAGTTTTAAACAGTAGAACAATGAATATGTATTATTTGCACAAAATCTCTCAGAAATGAATCTTGGTTTTCATTTAAATCTCTACTAAAATTTTCTTAGAACCCTATGTAATAGCAGCTAATGAGAAAAGTACTGTTATCTGTATAAATGCATGTACCAGACAACTAACTATGATATAACATTTATGGGTTAAGGCATTGTTTTTAATAAAAAAAAAAAATAAAAACCTTTCCAAATGTGAGTATGAGAATGAATCATCTGTTTCTCCTAATGTACAAACTCTAAATGTATGACAAGGAGATTTGTCATGAATGTTGTGTGCTGTGTTTCAAAGACTTGAGCTCAACTTCTCAGTGCAATATCTCATTTTACTATTAATTGTAAAATGTTTTATTTTCACTGGGTTTCCATTGGGCTCTGTTTTAACTAAACAAAGGCTTTCCTGAAAGAAAATTACTTTGAAGTAACAGTAACAACCCATTTGCTTCACTGATCCAATTTATTCCCTGAGCATTTCTAATTTTGCCTGCCACTCCCCATTAACCTCATTTTCTTTGGAGATATTTAGCTCTAATTCAAGTTATGCTACAGATTCACCTGACCCAGGACAGACATCTAGGTCTTACTTAACCAGTCCCTAATTTTTTAGAAAAAATAGGCAATTGTAGGACATAATTTATCTCGTTCTAATATAGATGCCTAAAATAATGGGTCAAACTTCATTTCCCAAATTACCTTTTTCATTCACAACTAACAATAAAAGAAATAGGACATGGCAGGTTCAGTGGACACATCTGCAACCTCGACCACCTGTGCAGGAGTCCAGATTTCTTAAAATACAAGTTCTTTAAAGTGAAGTATTTAAATTGCCCTTTGAGGCATGTTTTTGTCAATTGTCTCTGTATGATCTCTTTTTTATGATGCAGCAACAGCTAGTTTGGTGTGATCATTGGTGAGGTGTTTGACCAGCTTTGCAGCATCACCCTCCCTATGTGTTTGTTGGAAAGCTCCCAATGGAAGCTGTGTGCCATTAACCTCACTTTGCAAACTCCTAAGCTTACTGAGCTACAGATCTATGGTTACTAGGCAGAACTGTACATTGGAAAAGATGCCTTTTAAGTTATGTAACATAGCATGCTGGAGGCTTAAATCTTTGCCCATCCCCAAGGATAAATTATGAAGTATATCACTGTATTAAATTACAAAGTATATGTAGAATTTTAAAGCTTAAGTTCTCAGGTGCTCAATATAGACTAAAGGCTCAAACACAGGAATTAACAGGTACTAAGTTTATCTCAACAATAATTATTTAGATGTGCCATAATGCAATGATACCTTAGCATTTAGATTATTATTTAATCTTCAAAAGAGTACTATTATTTATTTTTCATATGTTTTTTCAACCAGTTCTGAAGTAAAAACATAACCTGAAAAAAAAATTAAAATAAAATGAACACAGGAGAAAATAAAAACTGCCTCTGCAAAGGAATATCTGATTGAGCACCCTACATAAATACACATGGGTAGATCTAGTGAAAACTGAGAGCATGACAAATAAATCTTGCTCTGAATCTTTTCATTCCCCTTGGCATATCTTTTAAAAGCTTCTGTATTAAAGATATATTTCTATTTATTTGAGATGCCTTAACTGTAAATCATTATTTTTCTCTAATTATATTTCCTAAATTGCAGAAACATGATTTGCACATAATTTTAAAATTAACAAATTAATGACTTGATATTTTAAAAGGAAAAGCATTGGCAGGCTACAAGCAATTCTGGGGGTTTTGTTGTGTTTGTTTTGTTTTGATTTGTTTCTAAATCTTTCAACATCTTCAGATATGTTTACCTAATACATTTCTGTGAGAGGAATAAATAACAGCAGTAATACTTGTTTGATGATGTGTCTCTTCCACTTAGCTGGTGAGAAGACCTAATTTCTTTCTTACTAACATCTGATAATGCTTGGAAAAGGAGTTTTCCCCAGTCTTTAGATAAGAATATGGTTCAGAAGACTGAACTACTGATATACCTGACAGTTAATTGACTAGCAGCAAAGTAAATGAATGCGTTTGTAGGATGAAATATACTTTAAGCAGAATGCTCACCTAAGACCAGCATTCTCTTTAGATTGCAGGTAAGCTTTACTTTTCAAGCTTATGTGAGATTTAATTATGTATGGCAAAACTCTCAGATATGAAAAAGTCACCAGATACCTCAAAAATAAAATCTGTGAAGATTAAACTGAAAATATGACTCTTAGAAATGAGATTCATAAAGCACTAGGATAGCTTATCAGTGAAAGTGATAAATTTTCCATTTCCTGGACTCCTTATGGCCTTGTTTTAGCAGAGCACTTAGAGTTCCATATCCATAAATTCCACAGTACAGGTATAGTCACAAACATTTGTGTCCAGGAAGATGGGTTTTGTGAACTATCCAGACAAGAATGAAAGACTCTCTTTGTAACATGCTCGAGGGAGAGCTGCGAAATGCAAGCGTGACATTAACCATAGTCCTTAGTGGAGTTGAAGCCCTTTTCCTTTTTAGCAGTGTCTGGTATAGAAAAAGTGCCAGTGTGTGTCTCCTGAAGTAGATATAACAGTGCCTGGCCATCCCATACATCCAAATTGGACTGTGCACACAGCAGATAAAGGCAAGCAGTTGGGTTGCAAGGTGCTAGTAGGCATAGAATCAAGGAAGGGTGGTATGGAGCAGATCTCCTTGATCTCTTAATTGAATGGATTGAAAGCAAAGCAGTTTTATGCATGACTGCATGATACTTCACTTCTCCCTGTGCCTCAGCATATCCTTTAGTAAAGCAGAAGCCAGAAATTAATCTTTTTCTCAAACTTTATGAGCATGACCATACTTTGTAGTGAAAGTAATTCTGCAGAAAAACACCATTTTATCATTCTCCAGATAACTCTGCTAGCAAGCAATGATGGGGAGCCACAAACAGTCTAGCTTTTTTGTTAATGATTATTTGGTGAAAGTAGAAATCCTCCGTCCAAAATTATAGAGATTCAAGGATTGACATATAATGCAACTCTTTCCTGGATCTCTGTAGAGATTTTATTCTCTAGGTTCCATTTAAATAAGTTAAGAAAATGTCAAATCAACATTCAACCCCCTTTCTCCTTTCAGAAATGACACAATTGCAATTTAAAGCAGAGAGAAATGCTATCTGCAAGTTCTACTGGTGGGTTGCTTCTGAAGATGACAACTTCTCTTTTCCTATTTATGCTACTGAATTCTAAATGGCTGTCTAAATCCTTCCCTCTGGGTCTTTCAAAAGTGTCATATCATAATAAACTGCTCTTTTGGATAAATAAGCATTGACAGCACAAAGGCTGGTACAGAGAATCATTTGCTTTTACCATCAGGAAGTCTGTGCATAAAATTTTCCTTTACATAGGGGTTTTAAAGTCCCTCAAAGCAGGAAATTTGTGTTCATCTAACATTGAATTGTGCATCAGGAGTGATTATTCTCAAACTGTTAATTTTCCATCAACAGAAATATCACGCAATGGAGTACAGGATCTTAGTTCTCAGGAGTAACTCTCTGACCAAAGCCTCTACAGCTTTGTCATCCTACTGCTGCTCCACCCAGATGAAGAAAAGCCGTGAGTATATTTGCATTCACCAACAGATACACCTGACAGAAATCTACACCATGCTGCATATCTGAGTTAAGAAGAAGTTTGGTCATTAGGGAACCTATTAGTCTTTGAAATGCATTGTTGATTTACAGATGCAACTCAGAACTTCTGCCTGGCTTTAGAGAACTCTCCCATTCATTCTGTCATTCCAGATTACTAGTTCTGCCAGTAGCAGAGCTAGTTTAAGCTGCTCTGTCCAGACCCTATTCCATTCTGCCTCTTCTCTATCAACACTTAATTCTCTCTCAGTCATTCCAACTCAGCTATTTATATAACTGCGCTTCACAAGGATTTTGTGAAAATGTATTTTGATTTTCCCATGTTGGAGTTTTCAGTTTCAAATTTTGGACAGCTGCATAAACCTGGTCACCTGAAGAGTACAGCTGATGCCAGTTTCTGGTGAGAGACAGGAACAATGCATAACACAAAGCACAAGGAGGAAGGGGGAGCTGATCTGCTGCCTGTCAAGTGTTAGAGGGGAACTGTGTTGAATTCTTTTCTGTGGCTCCACATCCACATCTAAAAAGAGAGGTAGATATGGAACCTAATATGGTAAAGATTTCGTAAGGTTAACATATTAGAGTAATTATTCACCCAGATTACATTCATGAACCTACTGAGTCTTAGAATCCCCTTACAACTCACCTTTGCACTGGTACTTGTTCAGGAGCTAGCTTTTGGAAAACGGTGCTAGAGTTACTGTATGACATGGATTTGCATGTGCCAGGTATATCTTATGAGATTTCTGATGTGTTCCTGAGAACCTTTTTAGATGATGGAGAGAGAAATGTGCTTCTGGAAGCTTTTAGTGCAACAAACTACCGGCATCAGTTCAGACATCTAAGGTAGACAGAGATTATCTGCCTATTTGATGCCTTTAGAGGTATCTTTGTGAAAGCTGGACACTTAAGTTAGACAGATTAGAACCCATTCCAGGATATTTATACCAACTCTGACTATGTAGCACTCTTTTTGTAATGAGAAGATTAAGTACTTTACTTTTTTTTTAAATTTTATTATGCACTTCACATCCTTGGCATTTATCATCATTTTCAGCATACCCTCAGGAGCATAGCAATGCCTATTAGCCTCTAAATCTTTCCAGTAGGAATATTTTTCAATGTTGATGGCTTCCTTTAAACCATATTTAAATAGATTGATGCACCTGTACATTAGCAGAGCTGTTTGTTTGGGGTTTTTGATTAATATTTGGATTAATGTATATTACTTAGCCTTAACAGACATGAGGAATCATGTAAGAGCTACAAACTCAGATCTTGACTTAGCAGGGAGTTCAAAGGCTGTAAAGGGTGCCTCCTAAAAGCTAGATCTAGTGATCTATACCTTCTCTGATTTGATAAAATACATCCTAATGGATGCAGCTAGTGGTAACAACAGCAGTCAAGACCACATGAGTAAGATCCCAACCTTGTTGGCCCACAACTGTCTTCTTATTTAAACCTTAAGATAGTGTTATCAGTAAACAAGTTATTTTGGTCTCAAGACTTCAAGACTTTTTGAATACACAAATCAATGTCCCGTTTTCTTCAGAACTACCATGCACAATTCTTCAGGACTACCATGTACTTTAAGACCAAAAAACAAAGTTCTTTGGACTAGGTGTATCTTACTTTACATTAGTCTCATGGACCATGCCTGGGGAACATATTGTAAGGCATTTTCTTGCAAAAAATATCCTGCAAATCACTGCTAATGCATGAGATTTTCTGGGCAGCCAGTGTTTAGAGAGTGTCCCAGGGACAAGCCTCATTGCAAAATGTTTTAATACATTTCTTTTTACAAAACTGCCCTGTTGGTTAGAGGAGTCAACAATGGGAAGGCTCTACACAGTGTATTTAGTATAACTGCTATTACTATATTCATCATTAAATTATTTATGATCCTTTATTCTGAATTAGAGTAATAAGATCATCAGAATCAGCTTAAAATCAGAGTTCTGTGAATTTCATGTTTAATGCCCCATAGAATTCCATGCATTTGAAGAGCTTACCTTCTTTCACATATTCCAAATGTTGTTTTAAGGAATATCTTCACAAAATGGCTAATTTTCCATTGAAAGCAAGTGAAAAAAGCACATACATCTGGCAAAGAGATTTTATGCAAAACATCCCTGTTGAAAAATCATCTTACTTTAACTCCTCCATCTTGTGTTAGGCTGTAGGCACCACCTTGGCCACAAAGCTCTCCCTTAGGTAACCACATTGTCTCCAGCCAAGGAGGGCATACTTTGAGAGATCCTCAGTGAGAGGATTCTCCTTGATATCAGTTTCTCACTGAGGGCCTGCAAGGAGAGCAGCTTTTGGGTGGTGATTTCTGTTTTGGTCCCAGCCCCAGAGTAGGATACAGTTTGCCAGCTCTGACAAAAGAAGTTGAAAGACTATTGCCAAAGTTAGTTTGGCCACAACTTTACCAGCTCTTCTAGAAAAAAAGCACTTTAAAAAAATTGTTTTGGGATGTTTATCTGGTCTTTCTTTCCATGGTCATACTCTGACACTGAATGGATCTAAACAGTGGTGGCCACTGGTTTGTTAAATTTTTCTATTTAGGACTTGCCTCTCCTGGCCAGCTGATATCTAAAATGAGAGCTTCCTAGTCTTTCTCTAAAACCTCAAAGGCAGGGGTTTAAGGATACACCATACCTTTTGTTCATACCAGTATAAAAAATAGTTCATATCTTCCAGTCCAAAATTGCTGGCAGTGCCTCTCATGGCATGTGCTTTGCACTGCCAGGGTGAACTGATCTAATACCCTAGATTCCTGAAAAAATAAATCCTCTACCTGAAATATCCCAGCAGTGTTGAGCAACAGCTTACTAGACAGGTATTTATCACACTGGGAGTCTCTCTGCTGCTTTTAGTGCGAGTGCACACCTCTTTCCTCATTTGAGCCTCCCCATGGAGGAGTCTCATGCTTATGGAAGAGTTATAGCACATGGAACTCGAAGACCCAAGGGGCCCCCCTGCAGCTGCAGGTCTCACTGCCTGTCTGAACAGCCTGCTGGATAGACACTGCTGGAGGCTGAAGCTCCTCTCTTCACAGGCAGAGCAGGTACACCACTGGCACCAGCCACACAAACTTCTCCCTTGGTGGCTCAGATCTGAGTCGGATTTCAACCATCTACATCGCTGAATCTCTGCAAGGAAGTGCCTTGTATTTACTGCTCCTGACTATAGATTACCTACAGGACATGGAAATGGTTCCTTCCTTCCAGTCACTGAACTTTACACTTTGGTGCTTGGTGTTTATAAAAAGAGATCTAATACTTGTTGTCAAAAGCTCCCTATAACCAAAAGGACAAAGAGGATCATTGTGGAAGACATGCTACCCATTTTGAGAAGAATCTGTGGTGAGTATGGTATCCCCACAAACAGGCTACTTAACCCTTTCTGTCCAGCTGACATAGTGCACCACTTCGGGCAGTGGTAGTGAAATAAGAGGAATCTGCCCCACTGCTTCCCAGTGGAACACAGAGAGGCACAGTCAAGTGTTGCATGACATAAGTTTTCTGCGGTCTGAATGAAACCCATGTATCTATTAGCAGTACAGTGGCCCTTCCCTCCAGGGAGCAGCTGGGAAAGCACTGTTCCTAATGGCTACATTCTCATTTGCCAAAGGGAAAATGAGCATTGTATCTCTTCCTTGGGAAGCATTATGTTGTTCATTATTTCAACATTAGAGACAAAGTACAAAAAAGAGATGATTTGCTGCACAGCAATGGAGTACCAGGAAACAATGCCGATCATCTGAAAAAGTGACATATCACATTAAATGAGTTGGCCAATGCATACATTTTTTTATGTAATTTTCCACCAGCTACCAGGCAAAATTATCTCAATTACATAAAAATGCACAATTTTGCAATGTCTGGCTCACTGAACAAAATGATACCACTGCAAGGGCTGTTCAAATTATCAAACTCCATAAGCATAACGAAATAAAATGCCAATTCAATGCAAAGCTATTCTAAACTGTATCTACAAGAAGAAGAAGGAGGGAAAAAAACCTCACTGAATATCCCTACTTTTTATTTTTTCAAACCACTGGAATATATTATCATCTGCTCAGCCCAGTTTTTTTTTGTAAGCAGTAGATAAATGTCTGGGTTAAGTGCTATTCCTTGTAGCAGCAAGAATAATTTTTTTCCTCTATAAACTTTATTACTATTATTCGTCACATTTTGAAATACATAGTTATTTATACTGGGAAGGGGCTAACCAGGCAATCACCTGACAGGCAAATTCGGATAATACGCTCTAGCAAATAAAAATGGTGACCGCCTGCCAACCTCCAATATCATTTTCTCAGCAGAGCAGCAATTCATGAGTAATTCAATCAGGTATTCAATAGAAAATTATTCCTGTTTTACAGACTGCCATCATTGACAGTGGGGCCTGATTTTGCTGCTTAACCACTTTGGCACACAACCAGACTGTGCAGTATTGGATTTTCTCCCATGCTGTTTCAGTAACAGCTATGTGAAAAGAATGAGACCGAATGTAGAAATGTGGATAGAGGCCTTTGTATGTTACCATAATATAATCTGTGCTTCCATAATAATTTTTGAAGTATTCTTAAGTGGGAAAACATTCACAAAAAAATAATAGCAGATCCATAGCACATGAGGAGCATGGTGGCAATGCATTTCAGCTGTGACAAGATAGCAGGTGCAGTTACTGTGTGCTTCACAGAGATAGATGTCCAAGAACAGATCTCAGAGTGTGGCAGACATACTGCCTTTTATAGGAACATAGACTGACTGAGTCCTTCCTGGTACAATCCTGATGGTAGAAAATACACCTTAACTCCCAAAAATGTAGTCCTAGATCTTCCTTGCTGTAAGGGCAGATGGGTTGCTCAAAGGGCTGTTCCCAGTGCTCTGCCAGCCTTCTTCAGAGCAGCCTGTGGTTAGTCTGTGGCTATTCCCACGGTGTCAATGCTCTGCTAGCTTCTCTGCTGCCTGTGGCTTCTTTTTCCTATGTACACTGTTTTGCTAACAACCTCCACTGCCTCTCAATTCTCTCATTTACAGCATGCATCATATACAGACCTAAATTCTTTCTGTCAGCTTCTTAAGCAGCCTCCTTTTTCCTTTTTAGAGCAAATACTCTAAATACTTGGGGTATCATGCCATTTATGATATACCTCCTTTACCGCACAAATGCCCCCAAGCAAGCGTAAGGAAAAGCAGCAGATGCCTCTGAGCCGTCACTGATTCCTCTCATCATCCCCTTTTCTCCAATCTGTGGCCAACAGAAGTCTCTGACTCTTGGTTCCTCTGCCTAATGAAACTCTTTGACTTACACATAGGTGGAAGAGCAATGATGTCCCAGCACACATCCTCTGTAATTTATGGTGAGTCACAGAGACCAAACGAGACTTACTCCTTCAATCTCACAGAAGCACAAGACAGCAAAGTAGGCCATTTCAGTTAGAACTGGAAGCCCCAGAAGGTCCTCTGAACATCTGCTCTGTTTAGCACAGGCTATAAAACAGCTCTGTCTCCTTAGGGTAAAAAATTGGGAAATCAAGCTTCACCGGTTTGAATTGTGCAGGACATGCTCACTGATGTACATTTTTAAATATACAAGAATTTTCAAGCTCTGTCTCAGGTCAAAATAGAGTACACTGAGCCTTGCAGTTTTTTCCCAGCTTTGAAAATGATCTGGACTACTTAAAGTACTTACACAAAAGACCCAATTCTCTTTTTCTCCTGGTTTTAGCATGAAGCATGGAACTTGATTTTCTCTCATATCTCTGCTTTAGTTTGTTTGAATTCCAGTTCAACCACCTTGTGAAGGTCCAACATCTTATTCTTAGTAGAATCATGCTATAGCATCAATGTTTTTGTCCTCTAAGATACTCTTCACTATGATAACAACAGAACCTCATTCCAAATGATCATACCTTGTTTTAAGTTCTAGAAAATTTTAAAGTATTAGAAGTCATTTTGATCTGAAATGTTCTAGCAGGATTTCACTGCCAGGGGAATGCCCTGTCAGAAAGAATCACCCACTGGAAACAATCAGAGAGCAGCCCCTGTCTTATCACAGTCTATCATTTTTTAAAGTGCAAAGCCTACAGATGAATGATACTGACCTCTAGACATTAGCTGGAAAACAGGAGTTCAAGAAAGCCACCCCAAAGAAATTAGCCTTTCATGATAACAGACAACAAGAATTCTACTTAACAACTTGTCGATCATGAAGGTACAACATGGCAAATTCATGTGCTACAATAGTAAATAGAAAACATGTAAACCCTGTATAAAAAATAATAAAAGGAATAAAGGAATTAGGTTTGGAAAATAGGGGGTAAAAATTTTGAAGAAACACTAGTTGCAAATTTGCCTTCTGGGACAGGTGTTTCATGTAATTGTTTTACATTTCAGGACAGGTCTTGACTTCTGCAGACTGAAATAAGTGCATAGGTGAGGGGCAGGTAAATGTAGCTGAACAGCCAATAATGTAAAATGCCTTAAGACAGCCCATGATATAGCCCCTGTACCTTAATCTGAAAGTGGTAAAATATGTTTATTAGCTCCTCAATCCTCAAGTTATTCCTTCTAAACTCTTTTCTATGGGGGTAAAAAAAGCCTTATAGGTCTTACATATCTGTTCATAAAAGTTCTTAGCCCTAAAACCTAAGTTTGCATGAGCTACCCCAATAGTCTCACATACGTGCTCTAATGCCTAAAATAATTAGGGCTATATAATAGGTCTGAAAAGACAACTCTTGAAAGACCCTCTGAGGTAAGAACCATTAAAAACTTTAGGGCCACAGTTAATAAAGAACTGTATTCTATTTTGGATTCTTTTCAGAGATGAAGGATTTTAATTTGCAAATAGCAAATCTATAGCAAGCCACCTTAAGCCAGTTGCATGCTGATCTCTAAGGCTGACAGAGTGAGAGGCTGATATCTCACCTGCAGTTCAGGAAATGTGAGGAGAGATTTCAATTCAAACCTCGGCAGGAACAGAGAAGCCTTGTTTGGAAGTTTCTTTCTTGGTGGTCCATACATAAAAGAAAACTTCTTAAAAGAGAATGGATTTTGATTTCTCATTGCAGAAGGGGTCCTTTTAGTCAGTTTTACATTGCAGAATGAAGGCTCTATGCAAGCTAACATCTACAAATAAAAAGTAAAGACTTTTTTTCCGTAAAACATGCCCCTCATTAAAATTTACAGCTTGCACATTTTTTTCCAGTGCCACTGCTATCCTGAGAATGTCTGCTTTGCTCCTACAGCAAACAATCCTTTTCTCTTATATCTACGATGGGGCTTTTTACCTTAAGTTTTTATTTTATCAGGCAGCGCAGAGAGGATTGTTGTGGATTCATGGAGTAAGGAGAAGAAACTGATGGTAAATGTATTAAAGCTGATCATCATACGCATAAATAGATAGTGTAATTATTCAAAAAAATGATGGGTTCCTGCCAGAAACAGAAAGCAGTCAGTAACAGGAGCAGAAGAAAAATGCAAAATGCACTGCAAATCCCAGAGAAGACATACAGACGCTGGAATAAATTCCTACAGATTTTACATTAAATTGGGGCAATTTTTAAAGCTTCCACATTGTAAAGATAATCTTGAAGGAGAAGAAATAAAAAAGCATTCAGATGGCTTTGTTCATATAGACATCTGTTTCTGATGAAAAGCACACTCTCTAATGGACTGTGGAAAGAGATTTGGTAGCAGGTCCCTGTGTGCTGGAGGAAAAGAGCTCTCATTTTGTGTTTGCAATATGTTGCTGTGGTGATGTTCTGTCAGGTGCCTCATCCTGTGTAATTCTCAGTACTTCCTAACTGCAATATTTTGAGATGTTAAGAGGGTTGAAAAATGGAAAAAATAAGTGGAAAAGCCATTCTTCATTCAAGAGGTGAAAGGTAGATATTTTTTGACAATTCAAAATTTTCTCAGGGTCATTAACCAAATAATTCCATGATTCTACGATTATCAAATATGTTTTAAAAATGCATAACTAAAGGAATTTTTATAGTTAATCCAAATTCATTTGAGGAAAAAGAGTTGATTGAACAGGTCACATTTCCAGTATTAAATAGTTACAAATCAAATTTTTTAAAAATCAAGATTTTAAAAATAATTTAAAATCAAGCTGGATTTTTTTTAATGTCCATTTCAGAAATAATAATCCAGCCTTCATTTTCAGGAATGCAAAAAATTATTTTTGCTTGAGTCAGCCTTCTAGGAAGCACTCTGCTCACAAGTGATTCCTATTACAGAACAATTCATATATTCAAAACGTGGGCTTAAATTCTAAATAAAATCCACCAGTAACCTACTGTTGTATTGTTAATTGTTCATCTGATCAAATCTTGCAGCACTTTTTGCAGTGGTAAAGTTCTCAGTCTTTTACAATATAAATACTCATGATCTCCATTTTTTTTGCGCAGAAAATTCAGTCTGTTACATCTTCTACACATCATTCACCCAACTCAGTCTTGGGGCCCATTTAGTTCAGAGGTGCTGGTGTCCTCAGGTTTGAAGCCACATCTTCCTGGCCTTTCCTCAACTCTGGCCATTTAGCATTTGTAATGCTTCCAGAGTTATCACTTTTTTTGTTGTTTGTAATCAGAAATATGAGCAGGCTTAGGTCCTAATTTACGTATCTCTGTGTTGCAGCAGAGGTTAGGAGAGATGGATCTTCACCTGAAGGCACACTGGCTAGAATTTCAAACAGAAGTAAGGTACTTAAAAAACTGTGAATCTGGTTCAGCTTTTAGTAAATTTGAATTCGTATTATTCGATTGAAAGTAGAACCTTCAAGTCTTTGAAAATTTAAAAAAAATCTACATTTGATTTTAAGGTTATCTGACTTCCTGCAAGTCCCTCATCATTCCTATTTCCTTTCCTACATTTTTTCCTGTACAGTTTGTCAGAGCTAGATTGGTACAGTACAGAGTCAGTGCAACAAGTCTGTCTTTACACTAAGTAGTGCAAAGAATAAAATGGAATAGAGGACATCTAAGTTCTTATTTTTCAAATGTACCAACACACCATAGGAGATAGAGCAGCTAGAATTTAATTTGCTGTTTGCTTGTTGCTCACTGAGAAAGCCTGATTCCTATCAGTTCCCTGATGAGTCTGATGAATGTTATCGAACACTGTACCTGTAATTTGCCAGAGATCTTGTTTTTCTTTATGCTACAGATAATCCCTGAGGCTTCTTTTTCATGCTACTGGGAAACATTCTTTCCCTGAGTAACCAAGAATCAAGAACACTGAGCCTGTCCATTCCAACCTTTTGCATGTCTCAATGGGACCTGGAGAACAACCTTTTGTTCCACACTTTTTTCTGTAGGATATCTGCCTTGAGAGAAGAAACATTATTAAGGGATCTAAAAGTAAGACTTTTCTAAATTTCAAGTTTGTAAAAATCTCATACGATTTGTATTAGAAGATGGCCTTTACTTTTTTTGCAGGAACTTTCAATTAAAAAAAAAAATATGTCAAGTAGCCAACAAACCACTGGAATAGCTGGTGAGTCACTATAACCAAGGGTCTATAAATAGATCATATAGGTCTGTGTTTGTATTATACTATGCTACAGGGTCTATCCAGAGCAATCATTACTCAATGAGAGAATTGCTATTTCAGTTTTTTGCTACCCACTGAAGGGTACTTTTGAGAGCATTCACTGACAATACACTGCCAAAAACACTATTTGGCAGCTAGTAACAGAGAGATTGTGATTCTAAAAAAGTACAGTAACTTTCTGAGGGAGTTAATCATACTCTATTAGCAAATTCTTCATTGCAGCAATTTTCTACCTGATTATACCACTAATTATTGTCTCTGGTACAGGGTGAATAGCTATTGAATAATATACTTGACGTTTCCCTCTGTATCAAACAAATACTGGCTACCACTAGTATATTTAAGTAATGTATTTCAAATGGATGATAATTTTACCATAAGATAAAGGCAGGATGAGACTGCATTCTTGCAGCAAAAGTATTTGTAAGCAGTCTGTCCAACAAAAAAATTTCAGATTGTAGATGTCAATAATGCTTTGCAGTTGTAAAATATGTACAGCTGGTCTGAGAGTGACTTACTACTGAACAGTCTTCGTTCATATTAGAAGTTCATATTAGTTTCACAGGTATATAAAATTAAATACAGTGCTGATTAGGCCAGCACTGTCAGATCATTATGCCTAATTTTATCAAGCTAAGCATTCACATTCATCCACCTACATCAGTGGACTCGATTCCCAAAGAAGCTGAGGGAATTTACTTCTCATTGAACTCTCTGCTTAACACATTAGCTATATTTAAACATCCAGACTTTTAAATGTTGCTGTAATTGGCTTAAATGCAGAAAAAAATTGACGCCAGAGCTATAATTAGGCATATTCTGGCTCCTGAGTTTGTTTTCTAAACACCAACAAAAATGTCCTCTATTCTATTACAAAATACAGTGTTTGCCATTTTTTCCCAATTTCTAAAAGCCAATGTTAAAACTCAAGTTTTCTTTGGATACATCATCGGTTTTCCCATCTCTTTAATAGATTTAATTACACAGCTTTACAAATAAATTCAAAATCATATGTGGCACTAGCAATGAATAGAATTTTAAAAGCTGGCTTTTATGCAACCTTGTGAACAGTTTTATCATTCTGCTTTTGCTTGCCCACTAATTGGTCAGTGATTTCAGAAAATCATTATTCTTTTATAATTCAAGGTCTTAAATATGAGTTATCCATCCAAAAGTATATTACTAAACACACATCCACAGGAAACAATATATTTTATCATCAACAGTAATGTTTTAACTTCCAATTTCTGTCCGTGAACTTGACAGAAACTTTCTGAGCCCTCAGTACCTTGATTGTTTGGTCATGCCCACCTTGAGGAAAGGCTCCTTAGGCTGGGATGATGATGGCATGTGGTTGGTCTCTGTGCACTGGGGCACCCTGGCACAGCTGAACCTGGTGCTGTGGGCACGGCCCTGCACTGAGCTCTCATGGCAATCCTGTCACCAGGCTGGCTGGCAACCAAGCTTTTCTGTACTTTACTCCACAGTGCAGTCATGTTTTTATTACCCTGGGTTTAGAAAGGTTGAATGGTTCTCAGATCTAGGATATGAAGAGCAGTTTGGGCAGGGACCTGTCTTTTTGCAGCTGTGCTGGCAAGCTTCAGTCAGTGTCAATTCTATCAGTTATCAAAAACCTTCCATAAGGGCATCTAGAAAGCCAAAAATTTCCTTTCTGGCTCACTCACTTCATGAAAGATTCAGATCCTGAAATCCCATCAATCTTCCCCCCACCAAATTTATTTTTTTAGGTCCCATTTGGGAAAAAAACCCGAACTTTAATGATGTAGCCTTTTCATCAAAATCACCTACTATTTTCCATCCAGGTCTGCTAATGAATGAATGGATTTTTTACATCCCTAGGGACTGTATATCAGTGAAGGGGGAAATTCTAACCCAAAATATTTCAGCTGCCCTCGAAGATTCTGGGAATCCAGATAATTTGCTCCTGCCCTGAGCACCAATGGCAAAATGAGATGGATGCAAAATTCAATTAGATCTGAAGGGCTCAGCTGGCCATCATTTTAGAACAGTATCAAAGGCATTGGAATCAGCATATCGCATTTCTTTTGACAGCTTATGGAAAAGCAACCAATGAGAGAGTACAAAATGTCATCCTGGCACACCTCATGTGTCAGTGTGCAACAGGGACCCCAGGAAACCTCTTCTATGGAGTTGTTGAAGAGGAACAAAGGATTTTGCAGAAACATTGCAATCCAAAATTGAAAATTCATGCTCTTTTGTCAGAGGAAAATTGAGAGCAACTACAATTAAAACCATATAAGGTTTTGTGGGAAATGTTTAAATGTTTCACAGTCAAGGAAATAAATCAGAATCCTGATCTGGAAAAAGCTTGAGACGTGGTTTATGTGATATAGATGTAAATAAAATGCAAGGCATGTAGAACACATCTAGATGCAAAAATTAAGACATATTCCTGAGGATTACAGAGAGAAATAGTAGGGGGCTATGAGATTAGGGATTTAACTGTAACAGCTGAGAATGAAATGGCTACAGCAGTAAAACAATTCTCCAGCTGTATAAAAGCAACAGTCTGACTCAGATTTCTAAGCAGAAACACAAAAAATTCCCAGAGTAAAATGAGAGAAAAAAAATCAATCACAAAGGCAAAAGTTTTCAGGGAAATTTCAGTATTCATCAAATCAATTTTTGTTGCAAATGTGAAAGCCTGTCAGAATAAAACATGGTTAAGAAAGTTTGATGTGTACCACATGTATTCTGTAAAATACTTTTGTTTTGCTTTCTGGATTAGATGGCCTATAATGACAGTCGCTGTATGGAATTCTGTTGAAAAGATGGGTCAAGCTGAAATGGGGGTCTTAGAATCATAAAATATGCTGAGCTGGGAGCTACCCAGAAGGATTATCAAGTCCAGCTCCTGGCATTCCACAGGACAGCCCCAGGAGTCACACAGTGTGCCTGAGAGTATTGTCCAAACACTTGAACTCTGTCAGGCTTGGTGCTGTGACCACTTCCCTGGAGAGCTGTTCCAGTGACTGACCACCCTCTGGGTGAAGAACCATTTCCTGATATCCAACCTAAACCTCCCTTGGCACAGCTTCATTCCCTCAGGTCCTGTCACTGTCACCACAGAGAACAAATCAGTGTCTGCCCCTCCTCTTCCCCTCACAAGGAAGTTGCAACTGCAGTGAGGTCTCCCCTCAGTCTCCTCCAGGCTGAACGGACCAAGCGACCTCAGCTGCTCCTCACACAGCTTCCCCTCAAGGTCTTCCACTATCTCTGTTGCCCACCTTTGGATGCTTTCTCACAGTTAAAATATCTTTTTATGTTGTGGCACCCAAAGCTGCCCCCAGCACTCGAGGTGAGGCTGCCCCAGGTCAGAGCAGAGCAGGACAATCTCCTCCTTTGCCTGGCTGGTGATGCTGTGCCTGATGACCCCCAGGACAGGGTTGGCCCTCCTGGCTGTCAGGGCACTGCTTACTCTTGTTCAACTTGCCATTGACCAGGAGCCCCAGGTCCCTTTCCACAGCAATTCTCTCCAGCTTCTCATTTCCTAGTATATACACATAACCAGGGTTGCTCTGTCCCAGGTGCCTTATCCCTGAGACTGCTGGCTGTCATTCATTCAGAACATATTATAGTTCAGAGCTTTAAAAACTGAAGATATTTCCCAAAATATGGGCTGTACATATATGGCTGGTCAGAAACTATGCTGATTAAAGGGGCTATATTTCCTATTTTCTTCGTGGAGGTTTCAGAATTTCTGTCTACTAGAAACAGTCCAGGAATCTTCAGAAAAGACAATTAATTCAATCTGGAGTGAGAGCAGAACCTGCTATGTGAAACTGAAATGCAGAAAAAGCTTTGCAGATAAACTTCTCACTGAGAAAGTGCCTTGGACATGTGAGAGAAGGTATATCCCACCATTTTGTTTCTACTGTGTATCAAAAAATGATAGCTTGCATATATTTTCCAAACATAAAATAAGACTTACTCATCTCCTTTTATACTTTTTATTTTTAGCCAGTGAAACCGTCAGATCATACGTACCGGCAAATTACTGAACACAAAAGGAACATCACAAACCCTAACAAGTAATAAAATGTACTATCACAGGCAACTGATGAATACTGCAAGGGACCTTTGGGGACAGAAGGCCAAAGAATTCCTTTAGTTAATTAGGCCATTGTTAAAACCCACCTGTGTGTTGGACTTAGGGATTGCCTGCTCGAACTCGCAATTCTCCCTACCTAATCTAAAATACACAAAACCTTCAAATCTAGATTCATTCACAGTCTAATCAAGACAGAAGAACTTGGGCCCTGTATAAGCTTAAAAATACATTAAATCTTATTTCTAAGAATATGACCTTAACTACCTTGGGTAATTAATCATCCACTCCTAATAAGGGTCATCATTAGCAATTAACCAGTCTGTTTACTGTGGCTACAATTACACTATAGTCATGTATTCTTGTATTTCTCTTAATTATTATTAGACATCAGTAGATTAGGTGGCAGCACCAGGCCTCTGTCATAATTCCTTAGGAAAAGTTTTGATTGGTTGCCCTTTGCACAAACAGGATCTCACAGCTCACTTACCATAAGCCCTCAGGACAGATGCTAACATCACCCAAACTCAAGCACTTTAGGGATATATATGCACTGCAATGCCTAAAATTCTGAAGGAAACTGAGCATCAGTATAGTTCTTAAATAAGGTGACTGGATCAGAGTTCTATGCATAAAATTGGTAGTTAGCAACCATGAATCAGCCCAGCTTCTAAATGGGTTTCCAAAAGAATAGGCTTAAACTTAAGGATGATAGAAAAGTATCATGTTTGCCCATGTCTTCTGTGTGTTGTTGGTGTTGGAACTGTAATCGACATTCATTTTATTGTCTAAGAAGAAAAAGTGAAACTGTCATTTTTAGTTCTGTCCAAGTTATCCTTTTCTACTATGACTATAACTCATGGTTTTAACAGTATTTACATCATCAACTAAATATTCAATTTCTTTTATTAGTATTTGTTATTTGCAGATTATATGAGAAATGCATTTTAAGAAAATATGTGTACTTTAAAAAATAAGTCCAAACAATAGTGTCAGCAGAATCAAACATATTGATGTGACACTTTTCTAGTTACACACTGAAATATTTTCAGAAAATTGTATCAAGTGAGTATTTAAAAGACTGTAGTAGACACAGTGCTCCTAAAGTATCCAAAAGTGCAATGTCAAATCTACAAAGACTACTAGGGAAGATCTCTGTTACACATTCTCAGCCAGCTATTTTTTCAGGAGTATTACTTGGAAGTATCGTTGCAACTCTACAGCGCAGCAAATTTTATTCAGATTTACAAAAAGAAAATAACCTGAATATTTCTCACAATGACCATGATGTCCCTTCTATTGATCCTATTTGTAAGCAGAAATAAAATCCCCTATGAAAAATTTGTAGGTGGTGCTGAAGAAAAGATTTACTGTTTGACTAATTTGTCAGGGACTCCATGTTTAACCATACTATTGTATTATATTAGCACAAGGATTCCTCACATGACAAAGTTGTAACTAGTCACTAAACATTTGAAGTGATGTAGACCACCTTTTGCTCCTAGATTATAATGCAGTATTTCCAGATGCAGAACAAAAGATGACACAGTTAAATACCCTTATTGTGTACCCTTAGTTTTCACTGAGATGGATTAATATCTCAGCTCCAGGCAAGTTGCCTTATTTGTCCCAGCAAACAAATCCAAAGAACTGTACAAAACCAGATATACCTTGGCTTCACATCATTGTAATTTTGTGGCATTAAAATCATTTTATAACCTACTTAGTAATAAGAATTTTTAAATTTTATTTTATATGAAGAGGTCTGAACTCTACAGCAAGTATTTGTAGAATGAAGGATTTATAAGGCAGATTTTAAAAGTATAAAATATGCCCACCAGACAGCATTCTGCCCAAGTCTAGAACAACCCTGGTGTCCTGGATGAAGAATGGTCACAGTTACGCAGATGCAGTACATCTGGATGACCTTGTTTGCAGAAATTGAATGGCTTTGAGTGACGTTTTCTTCTGTTGAAAGTAGACTGATTTTACCACACAGAAGTGCCATTTGCCATACCAGAACTTTACAATCTTAACAAATATCTTCCCTCCATACCAGAGTTTCCAACATGTGCCACAAGGAAATTCTTCCACATCGAACTAGTCCTAAAATTTAATGGATTTATAATGTTAGAGGCAGATTATTTCAGCCTGCTGTCTGTGTGAGAAGATCATATCATTCTACTTTCCAGATTCTGAACCAAGACAATTACTCTGGTAGTGTTGGAGAGTTCATCTTAATGCAAATCCTTCTAGTAATAAAGAACCTACCATAAATTCTCTGGTTTAAAGTAAGGCATTCTAGTGGTTACTTACATTCATACCTAGACAAATGGGCCCTTTTCATGTTTAAATTAGCCTACCTTCAGCTTCCAGCCACTGAGGCTTACAATGACTTTTCTAATTAAGCGCATCTCTATAGTCTGATACCTACTGTCCATTTATTTCCAAGGAATCAAGTCATAACATGCAGGTAAAAACTGTGTTCTGACTAGTTTACCCTTCCTCTGCCACAGTGAGCTCTGGCTGCAGCCCTAATGAACTACATACATTGACTTTTGTGACTTTTATGTATTGCATATAAACTGTGAAATACACGGGTCAAGTGAATCAAAAAGGGAGGGCAAAAGTTTGATGAATCCTTATCTGCAGTTAAGGAAGCAGTGTCATTGAAAAGGAAACACGTTAAGTTCCTTCTAGCTACAAGTCCTGGATTTCATTATGTTTCTTTCAGCTACAGTGAAGTTGGGGTACACAGGTTCCCTGTCTCAAATGTCTCAGTTTTCCCCGTAATGAAAATTGAAGAGTAATTATGCCAGCAGAAATGCTTTTTGGCTTTCATCAGAATAGCTTTTTTTTTAGCAGAGTTAGCTGCATTAATCCACTCTTAAATCAAGCCACATAACCAGACAAAGAAAAGCATCAGATTTAGTTTGAATAGAGGATAATATAAATAGGCAATATTAATAATAACAAACAAACAAACAAAAAAAAACCCCAAAAACCAAAACAAAAAAACCACCCCAACAACAAACGAACACCCTACCCACAATTAAATGGTTAGCCTATACCTCTTCAAGCTGTCCGGGGACATTTTCATTTAGATGTTATCCTTAAAATGCAAACATTACATTATATTTTATATTTTATATTTTATATTTTATATTTTATATTTTATATTTTATATTTTATATTTTATAACCAGAACTACAGGAAAATCGGGGTGTCAAGTGAGCAATCTTGGTATTGTACATTCAGGAATGATTTAGCATGCAATTATTGAAGTCACCAGTTGCAACAGCATACTTCAATTTGCTAAAGGTATTATATTATTTAGCTATACTCCCTTCTCATTTTTCCAAAACAAATCCTCCTGTATTTAAATTTTTCAATCTCAGTGTTAGCTAAAATTGAATTTATTTTGAAAAATGTCACTATCCTTCCATATTAAATGATTCTATCTTTCATTAATTTTCATATTATTTCACTGATATAAAAATAATTCTTCTATACCTAGGTTATGCAACTATGTCACTTCATATATTTCACTAAGGAACTTTTACACTAAGAGTCAGAGCTAAATTATTTTGTCTAATTAAAAGAAAAGTTGATTCTTTGACATCCACAGGTAACATTTATCTGCTCTTCATTTTCCTGACAATAACAGGTTGTGCCACAATTGCTTGAAGGAAGTATGTTTCTTCTGGTAAAATGACTGGATCAGGACTCAAGAGACCAGACCCTGCTGCAGATTATCTGTATGATCTTTGACAAGTCATTTGATATATGTTAAATAGCTATATCTGCAATCAGAAAATAATATCTGCCAGATGTGGTAGGAATGTATTTGCTTTAGATTTAGGGGTCTAGAACTAACTCAGAGTGCTGAATCCTCCATGAAACAATGAATTCGAGAGTATGACTGGAATATGAAATAAATATGAAATGAATATGAAAGAATAAGAAATTAGTAGAAACACCACTACTCTACTGAAAAGACAATACATAAAAATACTATTAAAAATAAAGTCCATTACATGATATTGTGTAATAACAAGACGAGAAACTTACAACTACTAGGCATTTTGGCAAAAAGCCTCTTGAGGACCAATTAGAGATACAAGTATTGGTCAGAACTCTGTTTTTCTCCAGGTCCCATGGTCTCTTAATTCCCAATAAGAATTACTCGCAATTCTTATTAACTATCCTATCCTACAGAAAGCACTACAGTGTAGTGTCAGGCTTGAAAATGTTTCCCTCCGTTCTTTTTGTAGGGTAAATTATTCCTAATGCTTGATTGTTACTGCAATGGGATATCTGGAGGGGAAGGGCAGAAAAGGAGAAAGCTAACTGTTAAATTGGTATTCCCAAGAGAAATTTGGTCTCTTGGCAATCCTGGAGCAGTGATGATCATACAGAAGCAGCAAATACTTCTTTTAGCTGGCATGAATCTAAGGGATTCACTTAGTTCCAAAAAAACCATTGTACAGAGTTCTTGTTCTCTTAAATATATTTACAGTCACTCCTAACATAGTAAAAAAGGAATAGGAAAATAATTTTGTCCCCAGTGTAACATAGCAGCAGCAAAGTTTACAAGACTCTGGGAACGATGTCTTTTACAAAGCTTGGACAAATTTAGGATGGCTAATGAAAAGAGCTTATACTCTATGACCAGTTTGCACTACATTCAACGGGCAAGAACAAGGAGAAACTGCACTAATGGAAAAGTTAGATGAATCATCTGGGATGGATCACCTGGCTACAAAAGGCTGTTTTAAGTGCAGTGGTGCAAGAGAATTTAATGCATGAGAGAAGGTACTGTGTACAAGGAGAAAAGAAGAGAGAAAATACAGACTGGTGAACAACAGTAACAAACAAGACCTGTGCCATGCTGCACAGAAAAAATAATCATCAATGTACTATAACCCTAATGTACTAATTAATAAACCCTGATTAAATAATACCAGTAATAATTACAGTGACTGCTGTTTCTATTTCACATTGATGTTCTCTTGTTTCAGGATACCTAACATCAACTCCATTCAATTGTTGTACACTATGGGCCCCCAGAAAGGACAGCATTACAAAAGTCTGAGGAGAGTACAACATCTGGTTTCATAGGGAAAAAGGAGGGAGAAAAGGAGTTCTAGCTTTCATCACCTTCTCTTCTCCATGTTCTCTTCCTTTATCCCTTATCTCTGCTACTGGGCACATCACTCACCTGCCAGTCCTCTCATGTCCTCTTCTTTTGGTCTCACTTTTATGCAGATTGTAGAAAATTATGGCAAAGGAAAAGTAAATACAGTAAATGAGTACTTGATAGACAGATGATAGAATGGGGAATTCCTTCACCACAGAGAAAGGACAAGGGGAAAAACAGAGGGAAAACTCTTCTTTGGAGGTGGTGAATGACTTCTGATAAATCATGCACTACTTACTCATAAAACTCATTTGTACACAAGTACCTGAAAAGGAAAACAGGTTAATCAAAGATTAAATTTCACACTTATACACAGAAATTGTTTTAAGTTACAATATCAAATACTGTTTGAATTACTGTAATATCTCGTTGTTGTTTAGGATCAAAGCCATCAGCTATGTCAGTCTGGGACATTCTCACAGTAAAATGTTCAGATCACAGCCCTCAGCCTCTTGCCTCTTCACAAAAACTGTGGTCAGATATTGAAGTATAAATGCTATTAATACTGGTAAGGCTTAGTCTGAAATCCTGCATGTAGTCACCAAAACTCAATAAAGTTAATTCTACAGGGATGAGAAAGGGTGCATTAAAAAGACACATATGATGTAGAACATATTTTGCATAAGTGAAAAAAGAAAACACAAAGTTCTTTAGCTTAGCAGGGAAAACCAGCAAAAACACAATTGAGTGAAGATATTATTGTTTCTTATAAATACGTCAGGGGAATAAACAGAAGGAAGGTCAAGATTAAAAAAAAAAAGCTATTCCCTACAATGGGCAAAATAACATTGTATGGTAATGGACAATGCTGACACAAGAATGAATGAGCAAAACCAATATGTGACTCAGTTTAGCCTTCAATTTATGACATTTTGCAATAATGGAAGAATATGATTTTGTTACAATATTCTAACACAAAGGTTGGGCAAGGGTCTATCTATATTTTTGTCCTAAATACAGCTTATTATGATCAGGCAGACATGACTACATGATAGAAATTGCAATATATCACTGGACATCATGATCCAATGATCTTTATGTTTCAATGTCTTGGTCATGCAGATGAAAATGGCTGCTAAAATTGCAGAACAAGGATGTATTTCAGCAACATTCATAACCTTCTCCCCTATAAACTCTAAATTTAATAGTATTATTATTACTTCTCCAGTTTTTCTGGTTTTGTGAAGTTATCATCAGAATACAGCAGTGCACAGCCTCATCTTCTTATCCCTATAGTCCCATTGCAGCAGCACCTACACACATACAGCACACTGAAATTGCTGATGCCTCTACCAGTTTCTTTGTATGCATGTCCACAGTTAAAGTACCTTGTTTTAAGAGATGTCTGCTATTTGTGGCTGCCTGTTTAACATTCTGTGTACTAATTACAAGCAAGGGGACTGTGTACAACAGCTTCACCTAAATACTTTAGCATTAATTCTGAAGCGTAAGGATCATATATATAAATAATTTTTTCTGTCATAGGAATGTTTTTTGCATTTTAAACTCAGATATTTCATTGATAACAGTGTAGAACAAAAAATACAGATTGTTTTGATGTAGAGAAGACAACATAGAAGGGTTCTGCAGATACTCCATTCCGATCAACATTGTGTAAGGAATAGCTACACATGTGGAACTACATAGTATGAATCAATAGTAACTTCTAATTAAACTTCTGGTTTGAATCTATCACTCAATCCATCATTGCGTTACTCCTGTGCCATCAGTCAGCATGTCACCTTTAGTGAGGTGCTTTTGTTCTTCAGTGAACACACCTCCATGAGCAAGAAGGATGCTAAAAGAGAGGATGCTAAAAGAAGGATGCTAAAAGAGCAATAATATTGTAACAGCCTTATAGGCATAAACATGTAACCTTTTTGCCAGGACAGGTCTTCAAAGAATGCTATAATAGGAGGTCTATAACAGCATATTTTTTCCATTGCTGCATACCTTTGAATCTCTATGACACTTCCTCAATCCCATTTTGGAATGGGATGTCTGCAATTCCATTCTCTGTGTCTTCTTCCCTCTCCCTACCCCCCAAAAAGAATAATAAAAGAATATTGTGTTGATCAATTTGTCTATGTGGACAAGATGAAAAAGCCCTCAGTGTTCAGAAAAAAAGGCTTTACTCTGTGGCAGTAAGCCAGAGGATTTCTGATAGTAGACATCCAGCAAACAGTAGTGGTTTTGAGAGCACATAGCAAGCAGCTGAGGATACAAAGTTTAAATTTGTTTGCATAGCTTTTGTACTGTACAATAGGTCAACAGTGACAGATGCAGACACACCTGAACTTACAGTGTCTTGCCAAAGCCAGAAGGACATGCCTAGAACTGAGCTGGCAAGTCTGTCTGTGATTCCTGCACCGAGTGAACTTTCTCTACTGGATCTCAGCCAGGTGAGGGGTTTCTGTACATTGCATTTTTATTAAGCACAGCATGTCCTGCACATCTGAAAGTCATCTTGATCCCCATGTCATCAATACAGAGAATGGCCAAAACTAGAAGATTCACAATGTATTTATCATAAATTATAGTCAGCTTACAGACGCTTTAATGCAGAGATGGCCTTCTGGGTTTAATTCATAGACAGAAACTCTGCAAAATATTTTATCTGCTCTCTTGCTGCATAAAAAGATATTATTTATAATTTCCCACAAAATTTGTTTGGTCCGTTCTTAAAGGAATCTCCTAATAGCTATTCCATAATCTTCTCTTTTACAGAAAAAGACATCCAGTTTGTAACCTTTTTCTCTCTTACCTTCCTTCCCTATGACCCAGTATATCCTTCTCAAGATAATAAGAAAATATTCCTTTATGTGACAATTCAAGTCTCTTTAAAAGATTAAGAATGCAACTTGCTTGTACATCTTCATCTTTTGGTTGAACATGGATCTAGCAGATATGGAAGAACCTCTGTGTTTTGACTGTCTCTGGTACTTCCTCTCCCATATTTTTGTATGCAAACTGATTCCATTCTCATGCTCTTTCCATCACAGGACAAGAAGCTGCCTCATCATGTGAGGAAGACTGGCATATTTTGTCCCCATGATAGATGGTCACTTGTCTGTTCAACTAAACAGCAGCAGCACAAAATCTTTAACTACATCCAAAGAAGTGGCAGGTTTAGCTAAACCTTAGAGATGGCTCCTCTGATTTGAAGCAACAGCAACATTCAGTGAAAAGCTGGCTAGTCCAGCTGGAGCTTGCTGTGTGCCTGTGATTGTAGTCAATATTTTTTCTGTCACTAAAAAATACATCAGCAATGGATACTATTTGGAGTAGAGGGCATGAAGGAGAAAGATCTGGCAGTGGATCTGGCTGCCCTCTGCAGTCCTGCAAGTTCTAATCCACAATTACCTTTGCCTCTGGGCCCTTCTCCACACCAGATTTCCATTTTGGAAACAAAACCATCTAGGACATAATGTCCTGAGACTCTATGTTTTGTTTTCCACAGTAAACTTTCTTTACTGTACAAGTAAATTCTTGCAGACATGTATAATACAAGGTGAGATTTCTTCTATAAAAATTTCTGTGTGTATATATAAGGGTATCTGTTGTTCTTTAATTTATGGAGTGTTTCCTTCTTTTGCTTTGGTAAAGGATAATCAAGAGAGCCTGTCTGACCTTCTCCACAGTAGGAACTATTATATGTGCTGGTTTTGTTACATCCTCTGTTGCACTTATTCTTTCCATAATAATTAGCCCTCACTTCTTTAATCTCTCTTCATATGGAAGCTCCCATCAAAGGCTTACACAGAGAACTGGATTTGGTTTTAGAAAAGAAAACTTCTGTTAAACTAATTGAGAACCTGTTTGAGGAAAATGGAACAAATGTATCAAGATAAAGGGGGACAGCATAAAAAATTAAAAGTAAGCTTTCTTTTCTTTGCATACTGGAAATACCTCAGGCTAAGAGCTTATTGAACAGGGCACATATATTATTATCTCCTTCTCAAGGGACTTGCTACCAAAGGCTTTTTGTCCTCACTATTAGTTATGTTGGCAGGTGTTCCTCGCAGCTCAGAACTTGGCCATTTGGATATCATGATTTAAGTTATATCAGAATCTCAATCTCCTGACAGGTGCAATTTGATGTCATTCTGTGCTACACAAAAATACATTTCTTAAATGCAACACATTGGGCTGCTACTTTTTTCCTGGCATAGAGCAGAACTTTAGTGAATACTATCATTTGATCTCAGAACATGGCTTGGAGCTCAACTGATTGTTAGTGTTCATCTTATTCTTGTGAACCTGTCTCTGCTATTATGTGATTTTGGATTAATCTCACTAATAAATCCACACTTTTAATTTTAGCAAGATCAACACTGATCTTACAGAGTCAGATTTTGCATTCTCTGGAACCTGAGGGCATGGATAAAAAGAAAGTCCTGTCCTGCATATGGAAGCTCATTGGAGCACAGACACTGGGCTAGATAGTGTCATATAGAATTTTGGTAAACACTGACTTGAGGGGTTTTTTTTCATAATATATTTTCCATGAGAATTTCAAATTACATGTGTTATGATCTTTCTGCCAGGAGTGAAAGCAGACAAGGACCAACACCCTGTGCTCCTGTCAAAAAGTAGTTAAACACCATCAACTGCTTCCCCCGGGAGTCTGGAAAAATATATCACGTCACCTGGACATGCAAGAACTTTCTCACCTAAGTCAAAAAGGAGCTGAAGAGTTATAGTTTTGTGAAGTGGGGAAGGATGAGAGAAACATATTAAGGTAATTTGGAAAACAAAAATGGTTGAAAGAAAGGAAGATTGGCACTTCTGGGCTTTGTTCTTTATCAGCCTGTCCTCTTCCTACAGCTGTCAGTATGTTGGCAGAGTGCCCCTCTCCTTTCTGGGCTATTCACCACTCACAGTTTTTTGCCCAGCCTCAGAGAAATCCAACTGTTTCCTAGTCATCTGTTGTTGTTCCTAAGTGATGTATAGTTTCCTGGGACTCTATTAGCAACATGATCTGAGGCATTGCTGACCAAGGGGCATCAGAGTTCCAGTCCAAAGCTGCTGTTTTGGGGACCTCAGCCTCAACAGCTGCTGGTTTTGCCCCTTCCTCTTGGTTGCTACTGTGAGCCATATGGAGGCATGCTTCCTGTCCTCCCTCAAATCTACTGGCTACATTTCACAAGAAGCTCTGCAGCAAGTCAGCTTTTGTTTAGGATTCCTGCCTAAGAGACTTGGCAGACCTCTCATCCTAAAAGTCCTGTACATGGCTTTCTTGTCCATCCATTGAGAACTAGGAATACAAATGTTGTGTTCATCTCAACTTTATGGCAAAATCTTCTTTTCCAAGGCACCATGGCCCAAAGTGTTAGCTCATATGCATGCAGATGACATATGGTGCTGAAGAGATCTGTGTGTGTGTGCCAATGAGTGCTGGCAGCACACCCCTTCCCTCGGAGGGATGTGTCTGTTGTTCTCAGAACCTATAGATTACCCCTCTCTCTGTTCCCCAACAGATGTCAGCGATTGGATCTTGCCTTCAGGCCTACACCTGGGTTGAGACACTTCCAAATTACATTAACAGGCCACAAACACAGGAAAAATATAGGAGTTAATTTTAACATGACCATCCTCTGTGCCTATGAGTGCATGTTGTACTTTCAACGTGGAAGAAGCGTGCAATGGAAGACAAAATCCAGTTCTGGTTTCTCTTCTTTTAGATATAGAGTATAGTCCTGAAAGTCAGTCAAGGTAATTTTGAAACAGTCACAGTATTTTTTTGAAAACAAGAATCTCAGTGGCTTTTCAGTGGAAACCAGTATTTTAAAGTCAGAGATTTTCTCAGAAGTTCGGACAGAACACTGCAAAGTGTTGACTGGCTGGAAAATGAGATTTGCCAAATCAATTATGTCATTGATTTATCTGCATGGGTAGCTCACCTCCTGCAGTAGCCAGGAAAAGCACTTCCTCAAAGGCTAATGCACCAATCGGATCAGCCATTAGCTATTCGTGTTGGCTGTTTTTGGCATGTTATCTATCAAAGAGAAATATACACATTTCTTGTCAGATGGTAGTCTTTTGCCCGAGACAAAAGGCTGAAGGATTTATTCTCCTGGAAAAAGAACTTCTTTATATACCTAACTTAAAGAAGTACAAAAATAGTTTTGAATGGATCTGGGAAAGTAACCTGTCCAAGACTACCGTCTTCCCAAAATTTGTGCTGGCCTGCACATTAGAGCAGACTTGTGCCTACATGTTAAATGGAATAAATCTATTATTGTATGAGCCTAACATCACCTAAGTAGGGTTTGGGTACAGGATTGACTGCATGCTCCTCTCTGAGAGAAGTGCAGGATGTAGGAACTAAATAAATCCATGGGAATATCCTTCCTTATCCAGTAGTCATCGGAGTTGAATTTTCAGAGGATCTAGTGAAGATTATTCCTATTCAGTGGAAAAAAGGAGAATGACAGAGAAACTGTATATCAGAGGGAGGGGGATGCTTGCTAGTCTCTTGGGATGATGCACCACTCATGACTCAACTCTGAGTTAAGGGTTTGCTGTACCCTAACATTACATCAGCAATTGAAAACATAAAAATATTACTAGATCATATGCCCCTTGAAAAGAAGAAGTCAAACCCAACAAACAGAAAACCTGCAGTAATAGTGAGTAAAGTATTCCACTGAAAGAATTGTATAGAAACAGAAAGGATAAAAACTAGAAATGCACAAGGCTGGGAGACATATTTTCTCTTTGTAAGACTCCTTCTACTGTTTCATTCTATCTTTAGTGGTCTATAGTTCTTTATCACAGCTTGCTAGATTTATGTACTGTTGAGCATGATATTGAAAATTATTCATGCTTTTGTTGCTGATTGGATTATTCCTATCTCATAATAAAGTCTATCTTAAGCATACAGAAAGCTGTTCAGAAATCTGTAGTTCACACACTTTCCCAAGAAATTTAAATTGAGCATCTACCATAGAAGTTTACATCCCGTATTTGATATTTTAATAATATCAAAGTGCATTATAATGGATCTATTGGGGGTTATTTTTCAGTTTATTTCTGCCAGATTCTCACAAATTTGTCTCCACACAGTATTATAGAGTAACCACGGCTTTTCATTATTTCCAAGTTAGGAGTGACCGTGCTTGGACTTCAGGTAGGTAGTCAAGACAAACACAATAGAGAACTATAGAATCAGAGAATTCTCATAAAATAATTTAGGTTAGAAGGCATCTTGAGAGGTCATCTAGTCCAACCCCAGCCTCAGAGACTTGACCAGGTTATTTAGAATTGTGTCCTATCCAGTGCTGAACACCTCCATGGACGGAGGCTCCACAACCCATCCAGGCAACTCAGGTATCATTCTTATGATTTGAATGAGAATTTGACTATTGAATCAGAACTTCACATGTTCCAGCTGGTGCCCAGTGCCTCTCACATGTTGCTGTGCACCTCCAACTGTGAAGCTCTGTCTCCTGTCTATCCTCCAGTCCTTCAGATGTAGGCAGTAATAAGGTGCCCTTTCTATTTCCCATTTACAGGCTGGACAAAAGCAGGTCTCAGCCTGTGCAGCGGCCCAGACTCAGAAATGGCCCCCCCTCGCTGCCTGGGGGAGCTGTTCCCAAGCCAAAACACGCCGGGAGGGTACTCAGCGGCTGTGGGCTGTGAGGCTGAATCGTAGCAGTTCGAGAAAGGCAGCTTTTCCATGCCAGGTTTCCAGGCAGTTTATTAGGGTAATAAGGGGGGGGATTGGGAACTGTGGAGAGGGAAGGGGAGGCAGGGAAGGATGCGAGCTCCATGGAGGCCGGAATCAAAGAGGCCCAGTTCCGGGTCCTGCCGGGCTTTTATCCGTGGAGCTGGGAGGCAGTGCTGACTCACATCAGCCAGTCAGGAAGGGTCAGAGGGGAGGGATTAGGGGAAGGAACATGCGTTACAACAAGTCTGTCCCTGTCTGATGTGTGCTTTGTTGTCTTTAGCTTGGAATCTCCACTCAATTCACTTCAATATGTCCATGGCTTTCCTGTATGTACTCATGCCAATGGAAACACTTTTCTCAAATAGGGTGGAATTTCTGCTTTCGTCTAGATGTGTGGGAGAAGTGACACAAGGGAGCAAGACCTCAGTGTTTACAGCCCTGGAAGAAGTCTTCCTGAGGGCACCAGCTGACAGTGGTGGGTCCAAATTTCAAGACCTACATTTTAATTTGTCCTAAGCGATAGCACTGCTTTTTTGGTTTTTTCTTATTCAGTCTATTTCTTTTGTCAAAATTTTATGAGTTGATTCCTATAAGCCAAAGATATATGCCTCTAAAAGACCCAAGGAGCATTCACACACCAATCAATTTCTGTTATAACATCCTGGGAATTAAATTCTATGTATGTTTGGAATTGCTAGTTAATTATTTATGGACAGTATAATAGCTGAAAAATATTGCGCACAGATCTTTAAAATTATTTAATTCTACATAAAATATAACATAATAAAAACAAATAAAAACAAGCAAAACCACCCACAAAACAAAAGAGAGTATTTATTTAACAATGCAAGAAATTCAGAGAAACCAACAAAATAATATATGCCTCATTTTCCACGTTTTCTAAACATTGTATGGATTTATGGCTATTTAGGATCTCGGAGATCCCCAGAAGCATTTATCATCCTTACACAATGCTCAGAGTATATTATATTTCACAGAATCTCTTTCTCTGATGCTGTAATATTAGTTTCATTGTTAACCTAAACTTTCTATACACAACCTCAAGCCTGCATTTCTGAAGTGTTTAAATTTGCCTTTACAACATCCTATTTATGTAATTCCAGCTCATGAGGTTTTTAATCCACAAATCCTAGTCTTTTATAAGGTATTTTCCAAGTTCATTTTCAGAAACGGAAACAGAATTTTCAAGGTATGCAATATTCATCTGTGTGGAGACAACCTAGGCACAGAAAAACCATACTAAGGTTAAATCCCTGGCCATCAGCACTATTAATGGAGTTTGTTTGATTTATCTTTACTCAGAGACCACAAAAATATTTTATAAATTTCATTTTATTAAAAAAAAAAAAAAAAGCAAAACCACAGAGAGAATTTTTGGCTTCATTTGTTTTTCCGAAATCGAATATTCATTTTTGGGCAGATCGGAACCCATTTGCCCACACCTCCTCACTTGAGATGCAGGCAAAGCTCTTCTCCCACGAGAGGATACTGAGCAGGATCATCTAATAAGGCAGGAAAAAAAGGAACATGGAATAAAATTTACTACCTTTCAGAAGAAGAAGCCATGAAACTGGGTCATTTATGTCATAGAAGTGTTGTGCATTAAGCTGTTTATAGGGAAGTATGCCTACATCCTTCCTATAACAGCAAGTTTCTTGTAAACTTTTATGCAATTCTACTTGACCCTTATCTGAGTCATTCTCGACTATCATCAGCATTACCTTCACTAACATGTGAAGTTGATATGATAAACCACTGTCAGCCCTTGCTATTCAGACAATCCTAAGAGTCTAGAGAGTCTTTAATCTGAATGTTTTACTGTGACCAAAAGTTGATGCATGAATTAGCTCAAGCACTCCTTGTGCTTGAGCTAATTCTCTGTGGGGTAAGGGGAGAGAAACAGTCTCCTACAAAATCACACCACCATCCTACATTTATCAGCAAGTTAAAACCTACCAGGACTACAATACTAGTGGAATAGTTGACAAAAGTAGAACGTGCTGCATGCAGTGAGCTCTACTTACTACACTAATCAGAAATGTCTCGTCACTTTGGGCTTTCTGATGTTTGTTGTTGTGTAAGCCTGTTATCCCTTTTTTGTTTCACTCTAGCTGTTTAAAGGATGTCTTTTTATGACACACAAACGTAGCATCCAGCAGAATGTCTCCTGACTAGGAACTATAAGACGTTACTACAAAGCACTTAATAAAGTCATCACTAACAATGACTACAACAATAACAACAAAACCAACAACAACAACCAGTTATTATTTTACAATAACATTGAACAATAGCAATACTTGTGCTATTGCTTTTGTTACCACTATTACCTGTCTGTACTTTGGACAGTTTTTCTCAGATTTCTGGAAACGAGCAGGGACTCAGAGGCTCAGAGCAGTGCTTTGCTTGAGTGTACTCTTCTTCCAGTAAAAACAGAGGCTGGGATAGGCAATACAAAAGATCTATTACTGTTGAAAACAGTCAACTCTTACTTTCAGGTCAATAAAGTCACTGAAAATCTAACCGAATACTTTTTTAGGTCCCTACCTGAGATTTTTTGTCCATGATTGATGGTACGTTGTTGTGGAAAAGATTAGCTTCATAAGGGAGAAAATAAACATATAGTTAAAGCTAACTATTAGATGCTTTATAAGTGACTAGAAACTCACCTATGAATTAGGAAATAGAACTGCTCCATAAAAGGGAAAGAATTCAAAAAGGAATCCATTTTGCAGAAGGGAGTTATTTAAGTTCATCTGCAGAAAATGTCATAAAGACAGGCTGCATGATATACTTAATTCCAGAAAAGATGGATATACTTTCCTCTGCTTGAGATGTGCAGCTAGAAACTCTGTCCTAGAGCTGATCCTGTAACCCACCTTTTTTTCCCTTCTAAAGTAATAGTGATTCTGCTTTTCTCTTCAGTACATATTCAGTTGTTGGAATACTGTGGAGTGTGAGAAAACCAGGTTAAATTGTCTAAGCTGAAATACCAATTTAAACTTGTGCCTGTACAAATGCACAAAGCCCTGGCCTCCATGGGAAGACCACTTGCTTTTCAAGAGAGGAAATCTTAATTCATCTCTTTTGAAGTGCTTCTAATATGCAAAATAATTAAATCTTGGTGGAAACATTATGGTTGAGAATAACCTTATAGCCTGTATTATGGTATTCCTTTGGCTGCCTTGAGTTCAAACCAGCATTGGAACTTCCACTCCAAATTCTGTAGAACATTCAACACTCCAAAGTCAGAATTAATTAAATGTCTTTTCTGCATTGCTGCACTGCATCATTAATTTCTTATCACTGTTTTGGGAGTGTTGGGTCTTTGCCTGGAATTTCCAATAAGGTATTCGAAGAAATGCCATTACACAAGTTTGTCCTACACACAGGAGTGGGATAGACCTTGAGATACTCAGCAGTGTTCCAGTTTGTTTAGTGATGTACAGATATCATCATTGAAATGTAAGTGTTGGGACCAAGACTCAGAGAGGTTTTTAAAGTCCTGAATCTGAAGCAGTCACCACTTCTATTACTTTCAGTTAATTAAAAGCTGGCAGGATAAATCCCTTTGGGAATCAGCCTTCTTGTAGCTATAGACTTTTACAGGCTTAGGAATTGGTTGAGTCAGGTCTTTTAAATGCTACTGGCACCTGAATCTTAGAAACCCTTGGGTGTTTGAAATAAAAAATTTAATTCAGTCTTGTCAATCTATTTCCTTCTGTCTATCTTTAATCTCATTTCATCCTGTCAGAGCTGAAGTTTCCTCAAGGATAGATCTACCTTTGTGCACAGTCTATATTTGCTGGTAGTAGTTATTTGGTGTTTGAGGTTATAAAACTGTTACTGAGAATTGTGCTGTTCATGTTGATTAGGATTCTTTAGGTGATATACTTTGGAAGATACTTTTGTTTTAGTGATTATTGTGTTATCATTCGTCTTTGTTAGTATGACTTTATTTATCACACAAATAGTACTTTATTATTTGGTTAAATAAATGTCCAGATAATAAAAGATTTAGACTTATGTAAGATACTTGTTTTAGAACTTCATGACATTTTGACTAAAAAAAAAAAGCACTATACACTATCATCCACATACATTCTAAATTAACGAAGAAGTAGCTTGCTGACATATTTCATTAAATATTTGTGGGTGAGAAATCATTATTAAGTAGAGATAGTATTAGTGGATGTTTTCCACATTAATTGATATGTGGAACTAACATTTTCTCCCGTATGCAGCTGTAAAACTACAATTCACAACATATGTACCCAACACACAGACATAGAGTGGCAAAATAATATGGACAAATCAATTATGCAGAGGAATCTGAGTTTCTCAGCAAGCCACCACCTTCCATACTAAAGATGAATGCAAAATATGTACCGAGGAGTGAGGAACACTGGCCATACCTATGGAATAAGACATTATTCCCTGGAAGATGACTTCTAAAACACTTTGGGTCACTAGAAATTAGTACCTGAACATGAACCTACATTTAACACAGTGGCAGAAAAGGCTCAAATTTGAACTGGGATTTGAGGAATGATTTTATCACTGTAGGTTGCATTGCTGGGACTAACTTGAGAAAACTATGTATAGAGGTTCCATTGCAACTGTTGAGATTGACTGCATAAAATATAGACATGGTTCTGTTGTATTTCTTCTGTTAAAAAGATATTGGGAAATCTGAAAGCATACACAAAAGAGATGTTGCAATAATTCAATAGCTTAAGAAAAGGCTTTACCAAGAGACTTAAAGGAATCACTGTAGTTTATAAAAAAAAGATTGAAGGCTGACTTAATCATAGTTCATAATACCTTCCAGGTGAGAAAATATTGACTTTTAATGGATTCTTTAATCTATTAGAGAAAGACATAATAAATCCCCTTAATACATATGGCAATCACTTCACCCACCAGTGAAACAGAGATACTTCTGAATAAGAGTATGGAAGTTAGCAGTGTTCGAGAGCAATAAAGAATAATTAAGGGCAGAAATAAAGCAGGATGTTATGGGCAATTAAAACTACAGGAGTAATCTAGCAAGGGAGGGTATAATTCTTCCATATGGATTTTCTCAGAACACAAGGCCACAAATTCCTATTCTTTGTGAAGTCGTTTTATAAAGTATCACAGCTTCTTTAATAGCCAAAGGGGGTGGCAAACCTTCTACTTTCTGCACAACCCAAAGCATAGCCCTGCAAGTCAGGTCCATGGAGTGCCACAATGAGAAAACAGAGCAGAATCTTTTTCACACTGGGTTTCTCTCAAGCTGTCCTCAGCTCCCAAGACACCCATATCCCATTCATGCAATTGTGTAGCCACATCAGTAATGACTTCTCATGGCTGTGACAAGTTTTGCACAGAGGAAACTATTCCCAGTGGTACATTGCTTCTCCTTGTGTATGAACACTGTGTCATCATATGCTCTTGGGGTGTGAAAAAAATATGAGTAGCTGTTCATATCTGTCATTCGATGGAACAAAGACTAAGCTGACAACTGATATAGTGGCTTGTGCTAATTTGACAATGCTCACTTGAGACTGAGACCAGAGCATTTATCTGTTATCTAAGCCAAATCCTGTCATACAGATGAACAGGTAGGGCATTCATTGTTTTTGTGTCACTTTGTCCCCTAAGCGTTGCAAGGACAAAAGAGCAGGAACTGTTTTATATCCAGTTTCTGCCTCAAGCAATGTTCAGAGTTTGGCTCCAATTGCGTGGGAAACAGAGACTTTTCCTTTCTTATAAAAAAAATTGTGATGAAGTTTAGAAAGTGACAAAAAAAACTTAATGTCTACACACAGTGATTGCAACCATCAAATTAAATCACAGTTCTGGGGAGAAGAGTATGTGGAGCAAGTGGCTATACAGGCAATCATGAAAGACAGCAAGCAGAGAAGCAAAATTGATAAGGAGACAGAATAAAAAGGTAGGCTAGGATATTGTCAAAGTAGACTTTCATATCTATCTCAGACTGGTGAAAATGAGACACCCTTATTCTGAACTTCCAGTTCTAGGAAAAGAATGGTACTATAAATTATTAATGCTCCTAATCATTCCCTACAGAGAAAAAAGATTGAAGAGAAATGAAAAAAAATTCTCCACCCAGTAATCCCACAGTCAACATGTACAAGATGGCCTTCTGCTTTCTCTAAATCACACACTTATAATCTTTTTGTTTTTATTCTCAGTAAAGCAAACTTTTGATATCTCCAACACTGTCTTTTCAAAGTCTTAGTATGAAATTAATGAAATAAAACCACAAGTACTTTGTGAACATCCCATTTGCCATGTAGTTTATTGAATTCTGAAAGTTCTCTCTATCATTTTTTAGGCTTTGTTGTTGTTTTTTGCCCCTGCAGTTCTGATGACTGGAACTTGTTTGAAAAATGCACTTTAAGAAAATCTGAGGGTTTGCAGACAGCAAGACTCCTGAGATTGGGGTTTTTGAAAATTCACAACAGTTATGAAATACAGAATAAAATCACAAGGTTTGCCAGCACAGAATGAATAAAATGAGAAAATAATCTTCCTGCCCATGTCCCAGATACCTAGGATACCTACAAGCTTTTGCATGTAGGTTCTGCATTTACAATCAGAAGTTTAACTGACATATTTGAAATAACGGATTTCAGATTTGTACATCTGAAGGTTGATGCAAGGATTTTCTCAACAACGCAGTCTTGACTTGGGGACTCACTTTGGACAAGAAATAAGCATTAAAGTTTTATGAGAAAAGCATGTCAGTAAAACTTGAGATTCCATGGGAAAAAAAGCTTAGGTGATATAGAGAAAAGTCTTTCCTGATCTCTCTGGCTTAGGTCAGGTTTTTTCTTTACTCTAAATTCTTTCTGGTTTTTGACAAAACTTTTTGACTTCTTATTTAATTCATTTGGCTTATTGCTTCCTTGTTCTTAGCATCCATAGATTGCAGCAAACAGTGTCCCACAATGTTATCAGGTTCACTTATGCATATTTGCTATCTTTTCTGCACCTTATCAAGAGGTGTTCAAAACAACAAGCAGTTGTTTCTAAGTAATATGAGCAATAGTTATGAAGTTTCATATCGTAAGTTGCATATATATGTGGACTTATCAAAAATGCAAATTTTCTTTTTTCACCTTGGTGGGAAGAAAATGTGCATTCAGAATCTGTAAACAGGCTTATTTAAAATTGAAAGGCTCTAAAAAAAAACCCAACAACAACAAAAAAAAAACCAAAAAACCAGAAACATTTCTGTCCTAGGCAACCAAAAAAAGTGTATTGTGTTCCATATTTGTGCTACACCAATTCTGCCCAAGATTGTAGCTGTTCCTTTAAGACCTGGGGCCCAGGAACAGGCATGCAGTCTGTCTCTCTCTCTCTCACTCTCTTTAGCTCTCTCTCTCTCTCTCTTTCTCTCACTTTCTCCCTCTTTCTCTTTCTCTCTCTCATTTTCTCTCTTTCTCTCACTTTCTCTCTCTCACTTTCACTTTCTCTCACTTTCTCTCTCTCTTTCTCACTTTCTCTCTGTCTTTCTCTTTCTCTCTCTGTCTTTCTCTCTGTCTTTCTCTCTCTCTCTGTCTTTCTCTCTCTTTCTCTCTCTCTTTCTCTCTCTGTCTTTCTCTCTCTGTGTCTGTCTTTCTCTCTCTGTCTTTCTCTCTCTTTCTCTCTCTCTTTCTCTCTCTGTCTTTCTCTCTCTGTGTCTGTCTTTCTCTCTCTGTGTCTGTCTTTCTCTCTCTGTGTCTGTCTTTCTCTCTCTTTCTCTCTCTCTTTCTCTCTCTGTCTTTCTCTCTCTGTGTCTGTCTTTCTCTCTCTGTCTTTCTCTCTCTCTCTGTCTTTCTCTCTCTCTCTCCCTCTCTCTTTCTCTCTCTTTCTTTCTCTCTCCCTCTCTCTCTTTCTCTCTCTCTCACACATACTTTCTCTTTCTCTCACACACACTTCTCTTTCTCTCTCTCACACACACTTCTCTTTCTCTCTCTCACACTTTTTCTTTCTCTCTCTTTCTCTCTCACTTTCTCTTTCTCGCTCTCTTTCTCCCTTTCTCTCTCTTTCTCCCTCTCTCTCACTTTCTCTTTCTCTCACTCTCTCTTTCTGTTCTTGCAGGGCTGCTAAGACAGTTCTTCTCTGAGCCAAGGCAGAAGCTTTCTTTTGTATCTCTCTGAGCTCCTTGTTTGGCACAGGTCTCCAAGAAACTGCATTTCTCCATCCTAAACTGTCCCAGAGCAAATATTACAAATATCTGTCTGCAGCAACAACACCAAACCAGGGCCTGCAGGGTAGGGGCTGCTGTTTTCAGTGCCTGGCAGGACTACATTTTTTCCCCTGCATTGTGGTGCTGACTCAGAACTGCAGCACCGACAACTGGGTTCAGCCCACCACAAAAGGGGTAGAGAAATTCACACTGCCAGTTCCTGCCACTGCCCAAGTTCCAGCCACCATTGTCCATGGAACTGCCACTGCCAGGGGAGAGACCCTGTCAGGCGGCATGGAGGAAATGTCTTGATGGGCATTTGACTGGTTTTGGACTCAAGGATTTTTTTTTTTGTCCTTGTTCCCTGATGGTTGTTGTTTGGGGGAAGAGGGAGCTTTCCTCAATGCAGAGGTTCAGTTGATCTCTTCCTTCTGTTCTTTCTTTCTGTTCTTCTCTGTCAACCACATGGTCAGGAGAAGGGAGCTTATTGCCATCTTGCTTTTTTCTCTTGGACCACACAGTCTTTTACAGAGCCTGCCATCTTTAGGGAGGGGCTTACATGCCATCTTGTGTTCTTGGTTCCCAGGTGGACCATGGGTTTCAGCACTGTTGTATCTAGTGCTCATTACTGTTATATCGATTGTTGCTGTTTCATTTTTATTTAGGGAACTATTATTTTTCCACTTATATCTTCTCACACATGTTTCTCCTTATTGGTGAAAGGAGAGCAGTTAAAACTAAAAGAGGATGTAACTCATTTCAGATTGTCTGCCCCATAAGTTGTCTTAAACCAAAACAATTTCTTTGGCAGAAGCCTTGGATTGAGACAAGCCTTCTCTTCTTCCACTGTCTGTATCACAGTTTGGTACAATACGTCTTTGGTTGTACAATTTCAGTAGTTTGTGGCAGGGTTTTATAAACATCTGAAAGAAAATTGCTGAGTGGATGCTGTAAACATAACATTGAAAAGCAAATCAGAGTATCATTGGATATTTCATGTTGGAGTTAGCAGGTGTTTAAAGCATGTTATTGCTCCCTTACCATGCACCTTCTTTCCTGATCCTTGCACTTCAGTCATATGAGATAAATTTATGTCTGCCTTGAAGAGAGAGGATGCTGGAACACTCCAGGCATTTTTGTTGCTGAGAGCAAACCAGTCCCAAGAAAGGGTTAATTCTCCTCTCTCACTGTGTTGGTCAGCTCAAAGAGGAGTCTCTCAAGAGTCGACAGGACTTCACTATCTTGCCAGGAGCCACTTGGTTTCTGACCACACCTGACTGTTCTTAGGAAAAGAAATCTCTAATTACAAGGATCAGAAGGGGTTCATGCCAGGAGCTGGCCTGTACCTCAAAAATTAAATGAAGGAAAACAGTTTTCCTTACCCATTTCTGTAGCAGTGTGTCTGATCGGCACTGCGTATCTGCTTTCCCGTATCTCACATTGAGTTAAGAGCTAGAATGTTCCTTTACCCGCAGCTTATTATTGGTTTTTAAAGTTCTGTATCTTCCCTCCTTGCACCCCCATTCCCTGAAGTCCTTGTCAATCTGTATCCCCTGCGTCCCGGTTGGCTATCCTCTCAATACCCCTCCCATCTTTCCATCCCTCTCAATCCGATGTTCGCTTCCGCTCGGCGCTCTCAGGTCATCGGAACTCAGCTGCCCCCTCCCTCTGCGTTCCGTCCCGGTCCCAGACGCCTTCTCCTCCCCGCTGTCCCACCAATAAACCCTGGATTCCAAAAGCTGAGAGACTGCATCTCCTTCAATCGCCGAGGCTCCTATTATCCTGCCTTCGAGAAGCCAGCCCGAGCTCGGGTTCCACCAGACCCGGATCCGCTCCGCCACCGCAGCGTGGAAAGCACCCGGCGGGGACCTCTGTTAGGTGGGGTTTTCGGGGTTCCCCTGCCTCCCCAGAGCGAGAAAACCTCACATTTCAAATATTTTAGATTAGTTCTAACTAATTTTAGATTAGTTTTAACTGATTTAGATTCGTTTTATTATGCCTCTACTTGAAAATCTTTGCTTACTATTGTATCTAAGTGTATATAAGGTATAGGATAGTGGGAGATAAACTCTGAATTAACCCAAATTGTCTTTTATACTAAAAATCTCATATTTTTGAAGTGTGATGTCATTTTGAACCAATCTAATGGTAATGAGGCAGGTAGCCTGAAGGAAGAAAAGATGAGATGAGAAGCTGATGCTGGTGGGAAAGGAAGCTGGGTGACAGGAGGAGACACTGGGGCATGGTGAGGACACCAGGGGTGGTGAGCAGTAAATCTGGATTGATGTGAGGTGCTCCAGCAGAGTGGAACTGGACAGGCCAGGATCAAGGAACTAGGGACTGAGAAAGCAGTCAACAGTAACTAAAGAGCCAAGTTAACATGTAAATATGGTAAATGTCTGAGTGCTGACACGTAGCCCTAGGATAGTCTAAAGCATCACACCATCTGGTAAGTTTCAGTAAAACACATTTCAGAATGATTGCTGTTTAGGATGTTGTTAATATAGGAATCTTTTGTAGACAATTTAATAAAAGTGTGATATTTAATAAATTTGTGACTGAAACCAATGAAGGAATCACTGAACCAGAATAGGATAAGGTTGTCATATTTAGACACTATAGAAAAGGAGCAGCAATTTACTTCTGTGATACAAATGCTTGCATTTGCCTCCAGGTTAGTAATGCGAATGTGAGACATTGTGGAACCATAGCTGTACTCACCACCATACCAATTCAACAAATTCCATGGGGGAACCATTTCAATTCAGAAGTTCTCCTGAATATCTTAATTTCAATTCAGAAATTCTCCTGAATATCTGCCTGCATAATTGAAGAGAACTGTTACCCATTTTTCCTTCTGACATTTCTGATGCCAGCTCTCTGCACAGTCTCTGAGAACTCCCCTGCAGCACTTCCTGTTATACATTTTATACCCTGCAGAATATGCCTGGATTCATGGTTTCATAGATTACCACCTTTTGTGAGAGTCTGTCTCTTTCTTTGTCAAAATACTTTGAAATCATCCTCAAGGTAAGCCAGGTTAAATGCATGTAAAAGTTGGTAGTTACAACATACAGAGTAGACAATAGAGTTACAAATAATTATTAAATACCAACGTGGAATTAAAGGATAAATTTACTTAATTTTTTCTAGGATTAAACAGAAAAGACTCCTGGGCTTTTTTTTTCAGTCACTGATGCTATCCTAACATCTGCCTGTGAGGTGTTACTCTTCAGGCTATGCTCATCATAGAACATTTACAGTGTCAAATAACTGAATTTAAAAAAAGGTGGGGGGAAAAACCCAAAACAGAACAAACCACACATTCCTTCAGAACAAACCTGTATGGTTTTTTGGTCTGGGGTTTTTTTGGGTGTATTTTTTAAAAAAGGCTCAGGAAATTCTACACACATGTAAACCCTTAAATTGTGGTTGGCAGCATAAGCACTCTGAATTTAGTAACTGCTGTAGTGAAGGTTGAATAAGAAAAAAAGTTCTCCAAGCTGTATCATGCTGGGAAGGAAGGGATGTATTTTATTTCTTTGTCGGAATTCCTCAGTGATACGTAAATCACTACAGCCACAATTATCAAAGAACATCAGTAAATATTTGATTTCATCTTCCTTAAATCTAGTTGTTTTAAGTGTTTTAGTCAGTAGAAGGAGACAGGGATTTTTAGAGGGCGATTCTTAAAATCCTTCTGAGGACTTAAAATGCCAGGAATCACCTCTATAAGTTCTTGTCCTTCCTAACTACAGCAAACTAATTTAGAACCAGACACCTAACTTTTAGACCTCTGCCTTTACCCTCTCAAAGACTGGAATTCATCTTACCTAGCCTCAGTCTACAAACAAGGCAGATTTTCACTGCCAGTGTGGAGAGGCAGCTGAGCTTCATCCTGTTCTAAAGGTCTTTTCTAACAGGTGGAGGCAATTTCCCTGTCACTCCATTAGCTGAAGAAAGAAGTAGCTTTAACAGTTAGTTGAGGTTAGATGCCTTAATGTTAAATAATAAATTTGAAATTAATTTCAACCCATGTTTGCTTTTTGAGCTTTGGATTTGGATTCTGATTTTCTGAAGTTTTGAGTGCACATTTAGTCAGCAAGAGGCATACCATAGTCTGAGCAGGAAAGAGGGCACACCACAGTCAGAACTTTGTAGAATGAGCAAAGAGAAAACGCAAAGTGGATCTGCTAAAATTAGTGGATAATCATTAGGACCAAATCCAACATGCTTCTGTTCAGCACTTATGGACTGGGATAATGCCACGCTTTCCCTATTGACATATTTTGTGAAAATTAAGAAACTGATGTCTGAACAGTCTAATAATGTGTTACAGAATAGCTCCTGAACAAATTAGCAACCATTGTTAGAGCATGAATTTAATATTATATAGTAAACAAGCCTTGAGAGAAATACAAAATATGAAACAGTCATTCACTGAGACCATCAAGCACACCAGATGTTAGAGTTCTCCTTTGAGAACAAAACTTAGCAATGCAACACTTAAAGGAGTTCACCTTAAGGCAAATCTTCAGTTGCAGATTTACCTAAATTTGGGTTTCCTTACTTCTCTCTTTATTTAGTATTCTGAATAAAGTTTAAATAATATTTTGGTGTGTATCATATTACATTTTTTGCACATAGATATGAAAAAAGGATGAGGGAGGTGATACTGCCTTTTTGCTCAGCCCTGGTGAGGCCACATCTGGAGTGCTGTGTCCCCAGTACAAGAGAGGCATGGAACTCCTGAAAAGGATCCAGTGAAAGGCAACAAAGATGATTTAGGGACTGAAGCACCTCTTTTATGGAGAAAGAGAGGTGCTTATGCTGAGGGAGCTGGACCTGTTCAGCCTTAAGAAGAGATGACTGAGAGGGGAAGTCATCAATGTCTATCAATATCAGAAGGGAGGGTGTCAAGAGGACGGAGCCAGGCTCTTCTCAGTGGTGCTAAGCGAGAGCACAAGAGGCAGTGGGTAAAAAACAGAAGACAGAAAGTTTCACCTGAACGTGAGGTGAGGAAGAACTTTACTGTGAGGGTGACTGAGCACTGGAATAGGTTGCCCAGAGGTATTGTACAGACTTCCCCACAGGAGATATTAAAAAAACTGTTTGGACACAATACTGAGTAACATGGTCTAGGGAACTCTGCTTGAGCAAGGTGGCTGAAATAGATGACCTCCAGTGATACCTTCCAATCTTAACCACTCTGTGGTTCTGTGAAAAAGTACGTTTATATGTATGCCTGAATATATTTCTGCATAAATTTATATATTAATATTTTTATGTGTGTGTATGTATGTATGTGTGTATATAAGTGTGTATACATATGCATTTGCATTTGAAACTGTGCTGGGGTTTGGAAGGTTAGCTTAAGTCAGTGGAAATAATTTAGTGTACAAGTGGAAGGTGACATGGTAAAAGTGAGCAATAAATAATGTCTGGCATGAGCTATAACTTCCTAGCAGCTAGAATATCTAAATTAAAATGCAGTTTAACATAACATTATTCAAACTATAGAAAAATTTGCAAGCACTGATGATTCTAAGCATAGAAATATTCATATTTCTAAGCAAAGAAATGACTGCTGTATTAATATTTGACAAGTGTGTTTCAGAAAAGAAACTACAATTCAAATCCATTTTAGACCTGTAGTACATGAAGAATTTTTTATTTATGTTGTTTGTTGCTCATGCACTTTATATCTGTATAGATATTTATATTGTTCTCTCTGTTGTCATGCCTAAGTATGTCTTAAATAAATGACACAGTAAGATCCATTCAGTAGAGAGTCCCGGAAAAAAAAGAATCACAATCACAGAAGAAGCTTCAATGGGTAATGTTCATCTAAATGGCAACATTGCATTCAAAAGACGGTCTTTTCAGAAAACAATTGCAGAGGAGATGGACATATTCCTGTTATGGAGCTATTTATAACTTCACAACAACTTCTTGTCAAATGTCTAGTTAAAGTCAACTTGTGTTTGTCCAACAAAGAAAATATTTTTTTTTCCTCTACATGTGTGAAAATCTGATGCAGGCAAAATAACTGTCTGCATTAGAAAAGAGCAATAAGTAAGTGTAGAGTGTATACACTGGCCAGGTATAAACCAATCCTTGGATTAGCTCTCCCAGCTTCACTATTCATCATTAAGGTCTTGAGAAAGCATTTGAATTAAAGCCCATCATTTGCAATTGGCTACTCTTCTTACATTAGGAAGAAAGGTGGTATTATGAGATTCCACTGACCAATTCAACTTCCTCTCCAGTCAATTATATTTAAATTACAAAAAAGTAAGAAATAAAGAAAATAACAGTTTATCTCAGGACATGACATTATGAAAATTACTACCACCTTAGAGTGGTCAAGGGTGTATCATTAACTTATGAAATGTGGAGAACCTGCCCATGCTGTTCACGTAAATCAACTGACACATAAGCAGTGCAGCCAATTGTCATGGGTTAAGCTCAGACAGCAATTCAGCTACACACAACTGCTCACTCACTCCCCAGCAATGGCATGGGGGAGAGAACTGGAAAGATAAAAGTGAGAAAACTCATGGATTGGGATAAAGCCACTTTAAGAGATAAAAAAAAGTTGCACACAGAAGCAAAGCAAAATAAGGAATGAATTAATTCACTGCTTCCCAAGGGCTGGCAGGTGTTCAGCCATCTCCAGGAGAGCAAAGCCCTGTCACACCTAATGGGGGCTTGGGAAGACAAACACCACCACTCAAAATGTTCTCCCCTTCTTCCTTTTTTTCCCTCTCTGTATATACTGAGTATTATCTCATATGTTATGGAACTTCCCTTTATTATTTACATGTAATCCTTACTTATCAGTTTGGGGCAGCTGTCCTGGCTGTGTCCTCTCCCAGCTTTTGTGTGCCTACAGCCCCCTTGTAGGCAGGGGCTGTACAAGAAACAGACAGGTCTTGGCTCTGTGTGTGCACTGCTTAGCAATAACATCTCTGTATTATCAACACCACTTTCAGGGCAAATCTAAAACATAGTCCCATAGCAGCAACCAGGAAGCAAATTAACACTATCCCAGCAAATGGAAAAGTTTAGCCTATTATGATTTCACTGCTCTAGTTTCTTATGCACCCTCTCCTTTAACACATGAGAAATTCAATTGGAGGAAAAATAAAAATTATACTGGTGCACATATAATGGAATACAGTGAGTGAATCATAAAGTCCCAGTAGTTTGACCCTATTCAAATTGATATCAGTTAAAAATAGTCCCAGTGACTTCAGTGCTGCAGAATCAGCTCCCAATCTCCAAGAAGCCAAAGATTTTACTATCCCTGAATGCTGAATGCCTCATTTGGGGTCTAAAGAAATATGTGATTAAAATCTAATTTTGTCACAAGATGTACTCAGACTGAAGCTGAGCAAATAATTGATCATGAATAATTTATATGAGGAAGTTTATCTCTTTTCTTTGTCCCTGAACATCCATGAATAGATCATCATTTCTTCAAATTCACTTTTGCAGATTTTCTTGATTTTGGGTAAACTGGGTGCAGTTTTCTTCACGTATTGATTACTTGATCTTCACTCTTTCAGCTGTGTTAATTATTTGTGATTAGTCAGAAATCTCATGATGTATCCCTCTAATAGAATTTCTGGCACAGATACCTCTTTAAAACTAAATTACATTTTTAAAAAAGTAAACCATCAAAAGCTTGTGTAAGAGCTTAGTAAATCTCTTTCCATTCCTTGCTTCAAAATGCAAATATAAAGGGGCACAAACATAAGCAAACAAAGTTGTTTTCTTTCGTTTGACTGACTGATTAGTCAGAGGCTTTCCCTGTCTGACTTCCCAATCGATCTCTGTTTTAGAGATTGTGTTGAAGTGGAGGATTATATGGAACTAAGTTGCCTGTCCCTGTGCATGTCATAGGGCTGCAATCTTGCAATATTAAATGGTATATTTTTCTCCCTCTACACCTTTATGAATGATGTCATCACTTCAATTTATACCGATATGTTGGTGTTCACTTTTGAAATTGCATAGATCAACTATCTATTCACTATATATATTTCCCTGTAGTTAATAATGTTGAATTTTTGTTTGAGACATACTTATGATTTTCTCATTCTCTTTTAAATTTCCACATAATTTTCATCTGTGAATTTTATGCAAAAAGTAAGGTATTATGAATTGGAAAAAAAAATTATAGTGGGAAGCCAAAAAATGTGGGTGTAATTGTTCAAAAATTAAATCACCTTGGTAAAAGAAAAGGTGCAATTTTTTTTTCCTTAACATTTAGGGAACAACACAGGGGAAACCCTTAAGAAAATATTCCTACAATATTATAATTTGTACCATCAAGAAATACATAAAATTCATCCAAAGATGAGAATGAGCCTATATGTATTTCCAAACTATACTCTAAAAGCATCTAGACTTGATCAAGAAAAATCTGGCAAAGTAACTCTTCAGAAACTATGAATCTTGAAAAAATATTATTTGTTACAAATAGTTACTAAATTAAAAACAATAGAGACAGAGTGGTAAGATTTTCATACTAGACATTTAATTTTTAAGAATGCTGTCTTCCTGAAATTCAGTGTGCAAATGTGACAGTGAAACCAAGAATATATTCCCACGTGAAATTAGATCACCTGAATCTGAAGAAGTACTGTAGTTATTCTTAGAATTCTATTTGAAAGCTGTGTTTAGTTTTGTTGAAAACCAGACACAAACTGCAAGGAAGTTGAAAAAAGGTCTAAAATGGTTTAAAAAAAATTAAATTTTTCTTCAAGAAAAATAACAAAAAAGGAGAATTTCTGAGCAAAAAGGTTAGAAGATGTCTTGGAAACTATTGAAGGCAAAATATTAAATGAAACAACAGAGTTAATTAAAAGTAATTTTGCTGAGGCTTTTAGTTAGGCACTGAAAAAACACCAAGACAGCCTCAGTATGCTATCAGCAAACAACAGCTTAACTGTGATCAGAACAAGCTGAAGGATTATATTACCACTTCTAGTAAAACAAATGGATCATCAAAAGTTATAGGTGTGTAGACAGTGTGTTTCTTCTGCTGTTCTCATGTGATCTTACTACTTAAAAATTGATCCTCCCATGGGAGTAAAGGAGGAGCTAAAAGCATTGTAATTTGCAAAGGTATGCATTTCCACGATTGATAAAGTAAAAGTGTGGAATTTAAAAACATTTCATTCAAGATGGTGGAAAAAGTAATTTCCCATAGAAATTTATCATTCAGGTGGTGAAGAAATGCTGCTACTACAAACATGGAATTATTATTTTGTCCCAGTTTGTAACTGAATTAGAGATGTATTTTGCTGGGAATTGCTCAGTGCCATTGTTTTTAATACAAATGCTAATTTATCCAATTTGATTCTTTGTGGAAGAAAGTATCAATAAATATTTAATTAGGGAATATGTCTCAAAATGTAACACTGTAAAAAACAGTGTTGCAAAGACACAGATATGCCCAAAACCACAGTCAACTAGCAATATTACTTAGATATCAGGCTGTCCTTATTGTTTTCTTTTCTCTTACTTGAACCCATATTTCAGTAACCAATGGCAATGCTCAACAACCAAGCTAAGAACCCTCTTTCTCCAGGCCAGGGAACATGTATTCATTTGTGTCTATACTAAGCATAAAAAAATCCTAGAGGAACATTTGAGAGAAGTTCTGGATAAGCTTATTTATTTTGTTTTTTCTTGAACTAATGATCAATGCTCACATTCATTTCAGAAAGAGAACTTAATAGTTTATCTAAAGAATGAGTAGGATACTGGAAAGAAAGATTGTCTCCCAGTAGCTAGGAGCCCACTGAGGGTGCAGAGCAAGAATAAACAAAAAGGTTGAAAATTCCGGGTCTTACTTAATTCTTTATAATGATTTCCATACATTTGTACTGGGAAGTTTGGAAAAATATTCTGTCATAATGTTACTCTCCTGTGTTTTATCAGGTATGATTCTTCCAATGCAGCTGGTTAAAAAATGGAGGTCTTAACATTTTATAGTAGAGCCCACAGTATTCAGTAATACCAGATGCTGAACTGGTGACACTGGCAGCATATGTTCTGAGATCCTACTCATCTAAATGCAGAGTGATTAATAAGAAAAATATTTGATTCAGATCAGAGAAGAGACCTGGATTCAGATCTTCACCGTGTTAGCTTCACGCATACCTGTAAAAATGTCAGTCCTGACTGGCAACCTAATTTTTTTTCTCAGTCTGTTATGAAAGTAACCTTCAAAAGCCGTTAAAAAACATTATTGTTTTTCTTGAAGTACATACTAGGTTATCCTCAGACATAAATATGCCACAGGCAGTGTTATACTCATTTGATGACATGCAAGGTCATCAAACAAGGAGATGGTTTCTAACATGCACCTATTGAATGCAATCGAATGATTTTGTATTGTCTAAAAATTCCTTGATGCTTTGTCTTTCTCAATGCATGAAACAAATTGGGAGCCAGACATTTTTCACTATAGATGTCTATTACAGAACCACGTTATCTCTGGTATAGTTTAAAACAAGACAACAGGGGGGGAAACAAGCAGAACGAACAAACAAACAAAAAAAAAAAGCACAAAAAATCACCAAAAAAAAAAAACCCAAGAAAACACCCCAAGCAAACCTCCAACCAGAACTTTTAGCTAACCCACCTGGTTTTGCCAGATTCATATCAGGAAGCCTGTACATTAACCATTCTGCTGCAACATTGTGAGGGCAGTAATTTCCGAGAAAACAACAGTAGCAAACAGCATGCGGAGCACAATTACTTCATCCCGCACTGACATCTGAGGAGCAAGCAGATGCCTTAAAGGTTGGTCTTTGTGCCCTGGTGAGTTCTAACAAGTCTCAGAAGGCATACTGACTAAAAGAGATTACAACTGAAAGAAGTTTTCTTCCTGTTCGCAGAACTCCAACATAAAAGAGGAAAGCCACCTTCACTCTGCTATTAGCCTCTAATGGTCTGGACTAATTTTTAACCATTTCAGTCTGAGCAGCTTCACTGGCTAAACTAATTCAATCCTATAAGAAGAAAGGGCCTTTTGGCATTTTCCAGTCTCTAAAAGTTTCAGACACCCTGGTGACAAATGTACTTTTAGAATATATTACAGAAATATAAAAACCTGAGATATGCTGCATGGTTAAAGTAAACCCATAAAAATTATCTTCCAGAGTTCATTCCTTGTGGCTCAGTTGTATTAAGGAGAATGTAAATATAACCTAACATCTTTTAAAATATTTTTAAAGCATACAATAATGCTGCAAAAATAATAAAATACATCTTCATACATATCTTGTTTTCTGTAATAAGGTCAGGTAATAAAATCTAGGAAGAATAAAGGCAATTTAATTATTTCTGTAGGTCAGTGAGCAGTTAACATTGGTATCCTGATATAAAACTAGATTTAACACAGATGGGATAGGTTAAACGTTTGAGTATATGTATGCCCAAGATCATAAATAACTGTCAGAGGCTTACAAGAAATATCATTCTCAAAAGGTCCTTTGTAAAACAGGAATGTGATTCCCATTGAAAATCTCATTTAATTTCAAGGTGTGCTCTCAAGATTTATATTCCATTAAGTATTTACCATATGTGCTTCTCTGAATCAGATGGCTAGAATCCCCACTGAATTGCCAAAGGGAAATGAACACATTTGCTAACCTGTAAATGTCTCTTGCTGACTTGGAAGTCACGCGCTATGTGATCTATGGTTTGGAGGCTGCTGGTGGAATGGACATCAATCCATAACATCAAAATGAAAAAGAAAAAAATAACTTTTCTGTCAGTACCTTTGTCATTTCTGCTGTCAGCTGTTTCAGGACTGTCAAGAGAAAAAGAAAAATAAGGTCATTTCCCTAGACTGTAATGCAGAAAGAGAGGTAACTTTCAGTGATTAGAGCTGCCAAAAAACTTTAAACAGGGCCATTTCCACAAGAGACTACCATGTAAGTGATTGGAAATCTCATGAGTTTTAATCAGCTTCACTCAAATTTAATAGCAATAATTAAATCAAAGCAAAGTTAAAATTAATTGCCCACTTTAAAGTTTCATATTTTGTCTCCCATATGATAATATTCATCTTGTATTGTATTGTACATTGTATTTAACAATATTCTTTTGTAAAATACCATGAAATAGATTTTCAATATTGAAGGGAATGTTTCAGCAATATGAGAACTGATTCCAAAATCAAAGTGGTCAGAATTTCCATTCGCAAAAAAGTGAACTTTTTAACTTGATTGTGAACAGTCTTGAATTACAAAATCCCAGAGTAATCCACCAAGTTGAAAACTCTGCATTCTGAACATCTCCAAATTTTATTTTCTATGGAATCTTAATTAGGTTCAGCATTCTTTTCTAAATAACCAATCATGGAGTTTGAATTGTGCATACAGGCAGCATAGTCAGAGCATACAGAAACAGGCAGATTAGGATGGCCACATCACAGAACAACATCAGGGAGGTCTGAAGGCTAAAGAATGTGATTTCAAAGTCATTGCATTTTCACTTTCTGCTTTTACCAAAATACCTATCATATGTTATGCTTTCCATGTCACGATTTCTAGATTCTGCCTAATAGAAAATCTTCTAATGGAAAGGAAAGAGAGTTAAGAGAAGTGTTCATTATGTTTGCATATGTCATATTTGTTCTACATTCAGAATGCCCTAGAAATAACAAATTAAGGGATTTTCATGGTCCAAGTCTAAATTTGCATACCTGTCTAGGCTAATTTATTTATCAAAACAGTAAAATAAATCCTCACCTAGATTCTCTGAGCTTTGATTCTACAGTTTATTTCCCTCCAACCTGCTCTCTACAGTTCCAAAGTTCTTAGGCTGATTTTTGTCTTTTAATTTAAAAACAACTCTTTCCTTCTGTTACTCCCATATTAGCAAAGGGATGTCTTGGGAGATATCTGGGATATGTTTTTCCTATCGACCAAGCATGGATCTAAACCTTTTTGAGGAATGCTGGTGATGCTGGCAGTGCTGAGGTGCCTTAGTGTCCTAGGTTACAATATAGCTGTATTTATTATTCTATTACCACCAGCTGTGGGCCATTAGCTGTTATCAGCTGCTAATGACCCACCCCGGATGACAGACAATGAGCCATCAAGAAACCACTGCATGACTCATGGACTTATTTCATCCTATTGTGAGATGCTCTGCCCAGGAGGGAGGAGCCAAGCATTCCCACCTGGATATAACTTGGCCTTGGAACTACCTAAGTTAGCCCTGTCTACTGGGTTCCCATAGGATAATAGCTACTACTGGACCTTCAGGAGGAGACCAAACCTTCCACAGGATCACTGCTTCAACTGAGCTACTTCATTTGGACTGCTACCACCACCCTAACAGGGTGTCAGGTTGTATCTGACTTTGTCAGTGCTTTTCCTTGTATTATAGCACTTATTTTATTTAATCTTCCTATTAAATTTTAATCCTGACTTGTGATCTCCCACTGGCTTGTTTTCAAACTAATACAGCTAGCCAGAGCCCCAGCACCTGATGTTCCTACATGCAGGGCCAAGTTCTCCTGCCAATATTCTGAATATACTGGGCACAGGTGAAATAGAACTCATTACAGTTCAGTAGCAGATGACCAAAGACTGGCACTTCACTGAGAGCAGTGGGACAACCTTCAGCTGTAGCTGGACAGAAGGTTGAGCAGCATCAGCTGGCTCAGCAGGCTTGCACCAGCTTTGGTACTCAAACTTAACAAAGGCACATTCCTGGGTTCCAATAGTCCCTCTTGAAAAGTTCTTTTCTAATTAAGAAAAAATTCTTCAACTCACCATCACCTCTGCCCCAAGCAAGAAACAAAAATCATAAAGCAACTGTGGGGCAAAGTGAAAATTCAGTCTAAGATGCTTACTTTCCATACTGAGCAGAAGCTCAGATGTGGGTTGACCTTGTCTGGCCATTAGGTGCCCACTATAAATAGCCTCTCTGTCACTCTTCTCAGCAGGATGGGAGAGGAGAAAATAAAGTGGGGGTGATAGGGGAAGAGCTTGTGTGTGTGTCGAGAGGAAAGAAGTTTAAGAAAGAATAGCAAAGAAAAACGAAAATATTTAGTCTCTACTTCCCATTAGGAGACAATGTTCAGCCACTTCCTGGGAAGCAGAGCCTCAGTATACATAGCAGCTGCTTCAGAAGACTTTAATAAGGAATGTCAGCCCCCTCTTCTCCTTTCTCTTAGATTTTATTGCTGAGCAAATATCACATGGTATGGAACATCCCTTTGGACATCTTGGGCCAGCTGTACTGACTGTTTCTCTTCTGATTCTCCGGCTCGTTCACAGCCTATTGGCCTTTTGAAGGCCGGTGAATTTGGAGAGACAATCTTGAGGCTGGAGCATCAGAGCTCAGCAGTAGCCAAAACATTGCTCTCTTAGCAACAACTTTCAGGCTACTTTCAGTACAAAGCACAGCACTATTAATACTACTATGGGGGAAAGTAACTCCACCCCAGACAGACCCAATGCAGCAGGGAATAAATATCTGCATGTATTGTTAGTCACTTTGCCCATTCAAATCTGACCTAGTTGATTTTTTTTAAAGACTGTGGATCCTGTATCTATACTAGCAGAAACAATTTTGTGCAAGGAATTTGCTAAGATTGCATGCAGAGCTACAAGAGATCTTTGTTTTCCCCTGGGAAACAATTACTCACTTCAGCTACCACAGTTAATGTTAACCCTCTTACTACCTTTACCAGGCCTATTAGCAGCACCTCTCAAGTTTTTCTGCTTCAGTTCATGATGGGTAGGGTAGTAAGAAGGGAGCCCAGAGCATCTTAAGTAGTGTGCTAAGAAGGAATATTATTCCAGGCTGCAAGATCCTACATCTTACATCTAGCATATAATTGAAGCATGAGCCCCCAGCATTTACCCTTCTCCCTCGTCCCCATACAACAGGTTAAGGCAGAGAAGGCTTAAGTCACCACCTTGCTGTGAAATCAGGTCATGGAGTACAGAGTATAAGCCTTTGCACAGTGTAAAGATACAGAGTTCTCTCTTCTCTGCATAAGAAAAAAAAAACAAAATCAACTTTGTCCAATGGAAAACAAAGACTGCACAGGTACATGAGTAACTTACCTATTCATTAATGGAGCTGTCATCCCTGGGTACAGCAAGAGTTGAGACATGGGCCCAGCAGTTTGCCATGCAACACCTGTGCTCCATTCCTTTTCTAAGACAGCAATTTTCACCACCATTAAGCTCTCTTTAAAATATGGCAGAACATGTGCTCTCTGAGTTGCAGAATAGAACCTTATGCACCAATACTGTTTCTTTCACTAGTCACCATAATCTGATTTCCTCTTCTTGTGAGGACTCAGGCTGTGACAAATTGTTTGAACCAACAGGCCTACCATGAGATACAGTTTGCATTGTTAGCAGTTTTCACAGAAGAGGAAAATAGAGAAAAAATATATTTTGCTGAGACATCTCTTTTGCATGATATTAGTAGGGGAAGAGAAGAACATTCTCGATAAATATTCAGTGAATACTGTAAAAGATCATATGTTTCTATTTTCCTTGACTAGAATATTCTACAGTTTTTCTGTACAGCTACTGTACGAAGTAGTTTTAATTCTAGCTACCAGCTAATCGATGCTTGAGTGTATTATAGACAACCCAATCTCCTCCCAAACCTCACCCAGGGACAGATTAATATTTCAGAAGAATCCCTGATTTATTTAGTAAAATAATTGCATATTTAATGTGGTTTATAATACTTTCTGTAGATAGATGTTTTACTCACTGTGGTCAGAAATGTAAGGGGCTGTAGCAGTGTCCAGAAGTTTCTCCTTTGTTCCCCTTAGCTCTGTATGTTATTGGTTCTTTTGAATTATGTACCCTCCCCTATCAGAAGTCTATTGGTGTGTACACCTGCCCCTCTTCCCTCGCACTTTCCCAGGTTGGCTCTCTGGAGGTAACTCCTCCCCTTTTCCCTTCCCTTATAATCCCCTGCCATCGTGTGCTCGGGGTCGCAGTCTCTGGGCTTTCAGCCCCGCCGCCCTTCTCCCATTTCCCGTCCCCCTTCGCCGCCCATGGACCCTCACCCAAAGATCCTAATTCCTTGGAAGACCTCAGACTGTATCCGTACGTTTCTTCATCCCACCTCGTTTCCCTCTGGGCTTCTGTCCCCCGAGCTCCGTGCCACTCCTGCGTGCTCCCCGGCTCCTGCACAGCCCGGCGCGCGTCACGGTGCAGCCAACTGCCTTTCGGTGTGGCGTTGGGGCTTTCGGCTGCTTTTCGGGGATGCAACGCCACAAGGGGGTCTGTGATTTAATATGAACAATTTATATAATGTACCATATGCTCTTTATGGAGTAAAGGGAGGGTTAGGATGCATTTGGCCCATATCTGAATTTATTAAATGAATAAGGATCATTTTCACCCTTAGCATGCATTCTGATATGAGCACATTTCTAGGGCCAACAATCAAGGAAATAGGCCTGAAGCAGGATATATGGTCTCATAGATAAGAAAGAAAAACCTAGCTAGTCATGGTGAATAATGTAAGGATATATGAACTGACTTCCTAGAATATATGGAAGGTCTCTCTAGCTTGTATTCTATTTTAGGCTGTGGATAAATCAGTGAAATTATTTGGTTGGAAAGCAAAAGATTCAGAGTGCAGGAATAAGAATGATAAAACAAGGTGAAGTGACACCCACCTCAAGTTTAAGTACACAATTGGGAAGGAGGAACTGAAGCGCCATATATGGTCAGAAAATGATGACATTGGAGGAATAACCCAATTGTGATGGGATAGCTCTCAGAGGAGAAGGGAAGTATCCCTCTGGGAAGCAGCAGCTCAGATGTGGGGATGGGCAACAGACTGGGAAAATTTCATGGTCAGAATCAGAGAAGAAGTCGGTGAAGGTATCATCATGGTGGGACTGTGCTTCAGACCACACAGTACAGCTGAGAAAGTGGACAATGCTTCTCATTTAAAAAAAACCAAAAACTTTAAACAAATCAAGGAAGTCTACAGATCATAGACTATTCCTTAATAGGGGAATTCCTTTAGTCTCACTGATACTCACTGATACCCACTGAAAGACAAAACAGCAGTGTGCTGTAAGCAATCCAGGGAATTTCTGGAAAGTAAGGATAGCTCCTTGATACAGGCACTGGGTAGGCCAACCAGAGTTGTGTACAGCTGTATTTGTTACTAAGAAATGAGGAAAAAGTGGTTAAGGATGTGACTCTAAATGGCAGCCTTGTCTGTAGGGACCATGAAATAAGGAATCTGAAGAGTCTATGGGAGTAAAAAAGGCAACTACTAGAGTATAGAAAGGTTTTCGGGAGAGCTGATTTTGGATTATCAAAGAGCTGCTAAGTGAGATCATTTGGAGTGAAAACTTCAGAAATAAAAACTTTGCAACAAAGAAAATTTGGGGCTGTTTCTGAAAGGAGCAGGTCATAACGTGACAGACCGCAGGCACATATAAAAACCAAAAAACTCCTACACCTGAAGGACTCTCAGTGGAGATGGATAGAGGTGATGTGCTTGTGAGGCTCAAGGGAGAATGTAGGGAGCTGCCACAGCTGCTGCAAAGATACTTTTACTTAACACAAAGAGGATCATACTTGTTTTGATAAATGGTTTAGATAAATGAGTTGAGTGATCAACTGGTTGTGTACATGGCTTCTCCAATATTAGCAGTTTCCCAGAGTTAATTTAGAGTTTGAAAGTTTTCCCAAGTTAGATTTATCAGCAAGTGGGAAGTGTAGATGTGGCTCAGTCCAAGATAGAGTATAAAAGCTGAACACCAACCAAATGAACTTTGGAGAGAGCAACAGACTAATGCTGGAATGGGGAAAAACATTGTGATGGTGTGCATTTATGGATAGGCAATGGGAATCACATTTACATCATGTTCCAAGTATATGTTGCAAGTGTAATATTCTGCATAGTGTAGTGTATTGCAATTCCATTGCAGTACGTTGCTGTATCACTCTGCCAAGTCAAATCCCATGTAATTTATTCAAATAGCTAAATGTGTTATCAAATATTAACTCCTCATGTTGAATATCTCAAGGAACCCAGTCAGAGAATATTGGACTCTGATAAAGATCCTCAATGACACATTTACTTTAGCTTTCATTGATGTCTCCCAGGCATCTGTGCTTAGCAAAAAGGTTTAAGAAGTTCACGGAAAATATTGGTACCCTGGAGTGAGTTCAGCCAGGAGATTCACAAAGGTGATGAGGGCCAGAGCACTTGCCCTCTGTGGAGATGCTGAGGGAGCTGGGCTTGTTCAGTCTGGAGAAGAGATGGCTTTGGAGAAACCCAACTGCAGCTGCCTGTGCCTATGGGAATGGTGCTGAGGAGATGGAGACGGAGGATGAGAGACCAAGGCTGTAAATCAAAACAATAGAGGCTGAAAGACCAAATATGAGGAAAAACCTTTTCACCATAAGGGTAGCCCAGCAGTAGAGCAAGCTGAGCAGACAAGCTGTGCTGGCTCTGTCCTTGGAGGTTTTTCAAAGTGCTGAACAACCAGGTTTGATCCCATAGCTGGCCCTGCTGTGAGCAGGAGGTTGAGGGAGAGATGTCCTGAGGTCCTTTTCACACTGAGTGAATCGGTGATTCTTTTCAGTAAGGATATATGACATAATGAGGAAATAAAGCATGATGCTAGACACTTCCTTTTTCTAGAAATCTGAAGAGGTGTCCTGAGCCAGCAACTGTGTTTGTATTTTATGCTTTATAGACCTTCATCCATGAATTAGTCTAATTAAGTTATAACTTCTTCCTTAAGACTATCAAGACTATTCTGTAGCAAAACATCAATGGTGCTTGCAGTAATTTGTTTGCAACCCATTGTCCACCAACTTGCTCAAGGCCCCTTTTGCATTGTTAGAGACTGTAATGAATTGCTCTTTATTCCTATTCTCAATCTTATTTATTATTTTCTTGGTGGAATTTTTTTCTCTTTTCTGGTCTTGGTCACCTCAATGCTGAAGAATCTTGATCCATTCAGTAGCATTGAACATAACCCTGGTGGTTCTCTGAACTTTTGCTTAGCTTTACCATCCCTTTTTTTAGAAGTGTTGATGAGGACAACCAGATCTACATATAGTGTTCAAGACTTGGGTGCACCATAAATACATACAACAACATAATATTGTTTCCTGGTTTGTTCTCTATTCTTTATTAACAATTTCTAGCTTGCTTATTTTTTGGTATAGAACACTATGTTGCTGTGAGATGTTCTCATACAATTATCCATAACAACAATTTCTCCTTTGAGTGGTAATAGCTAATTCAGAAGTTATCACTGTATATACATACTTAGGCTTGTTTTTCTCCAGGTGCATTACTTTGCATTCATCAACACTGGATTTCACCCACCACTTTATCACCCAGACACTCAGTAATGTTATGAGACTCTTCCCTAACTCTCTTCATCTGGCTCTGAATTTTAATACCCAGAAAAATATTGTCAGGAAACCTGTCACCTCATTTTGTATCTTCTTTTCCATATAGATGAGTACACTGAATGACAAGGTCCCAACTTCGTACACCATTGCATTTCACTTGTAACTCCCAATCCCAGCTGCTCTTATAATTTCCTTTTAACAGGCTCCCCCAAAATTCTAGCATCTCTTTGTGAAGCCTTAATTCTTACAGAAGTTGCAGGAGGATTTTTGCTCCTAGAAATAAGTTACATTTGCAGTCGTGTCTGTCACCATCACAGTAGCTCTTAGAACAGATCTCACAAAGCCAGTTTGTTTAACAGCACTTTTTTACTTTTTCCCTTGCATCAGTCTTTCCTCCTCTGCCATTTATCAATCAATTTTGCCCTGCTGTTAAGGTGTTCTCTAGAGGGTGCTTCTCCCATCAATTTTGGGATTCTTTTTATTCCCATACCATTTTAGCCCCATCTTATTTTTAGACTTCTGGTATATATCTAGACATCTAGATGTCTTACTCTGTTTCCCCATCTTTATGTGTCTTGTTTACAAAGGCCTTTATTTGTTGAGACTGCACTTTGACTATATTTTACCTGAATTTTATTCACACCTGCCACAGATGTGGCAGGTGAGATGTATGGAGTTATTATAAACCATAGGATACTGCACATTGCTTCCATGTGCAGCTGGGGGTATCACACTTCTTGAAAGATAACTCCTGCCAGCTCTTTCCTTCCTCTGCTCCCTGAAAGTCTGTCTCTGCATTGCTAATTCCTTGGACTTGTCTTACCCTTGTGAATTACTTCATAACACAGAAAATAAAATATAAATAACACAAACAGATTTTAAGTTCTAGGGCTAATTCTGCTACCTATAGGCAATGGACCTGACTGGAATTGCACAAATTGAACATTGCCTCATCTGTTAAATTATGGCATTATATTGCAGTATGCCTAGTTTAATATCTCAAGATTGCACTAAAGTCATTCTATATATAAAATTACTTCATGTTATCATTTTCATACTCAGTGAAGAGTCAGACTCTGCAAGGGCACCCAGAGTTTTCTGTTTGGCTCTGGGGAAAAGGACATATAAAAGATAAAATGACCCTTAGAGCATGACAGGAACTATCTTTATCTTCACCAGTCACAGATCCTATTGACCTTTAGGAAGAGCAAAATTAGATTATTCTCCACAGAGAGAAAAAAAAATATTCATTCCATCACAATCCAAACACCCAGTTATCATCTGCAGCAGATTTAGAATTCTTGCCCCTATGTTGAATTAAATATAATTCATAAAACAAATGTTTAGAATGGAAGCCATAATTTATAATCATATTTGGGAATACTCACTGCATTCAGGCCCAATTTTTAGACACTAAAAATGACCATGAAAGAGGCAGCTATGTGCTTAATAACATATTCTTTCCCCAAACTGATATTTCCTTCAGCTGCTGTTAAAGTATTTAGAAGAAAGAGGTACTGTCTCAGAACACAGAATATTTTACATTTTGTAAAATAAGACTAAAATGACATACCAGAAACATTGCTTTAATGTGGGAAAATTTCATGAAATTAAATGAAACAGGGAAAATAATTTCCACAAAATCTTGTTACATTTGCTCTCCTAGAAGCTCAGGTTTTTTCATGAAAATGTATTAAAAATATTCAGGAAAAATAAGGCAGGTAATATGCAATTTTGTAGTGTTTATACAGAGCAGTTTGTAAAATGTTCCTGAAAATAAATTAAAAGCATACCTCTGGAGTCAAAAGATTTTTTTTTTTCATGGAGAGGGAGAATAGTAATTGTTATTATGACAGTGTAATATGTCAAATTCGATTTGCTTTACTGATGCGTCCAGTTTTGAGCACCAATTACTCTGTTTAAAAAGAAGTACAAACAACAGAAAGTAAATTATAATCAGCACTTTACAGAATGTATCTATTTGATGGGCGGATTTCACACATCCATAAGGGAATATAATCTCTATTAAGTAACTAGTATTGTAAAAGTCCCCCGTTGATTTTTGAAATGTTATCCACAGAGAACTAGAAAACTTTTATGTATAAATTGGTTACAAAAATCTTGTCTCTCAAATCTGTGTGGCAAGAAGAGTCTTCAGTTACACAGGACACAAATTGCCTTCCTGTGGTAAAATTGGCAGAAAGCCAATTTACACTTTAAGAAAGGGACCCAGAGAAAAACCTTTTAAGAATTATTTATATCACTTTAGACTGTCAATACTAATTACATCACAATTACATTACGTACTGTATTTTGAGACTAAAATGTGTAATATAATCTAACCTGTTAATTTTTTTTTCCCATCAAAGTCTTAGTATTGGATATTGTCGTGACTGTGCTTGGATGTGAATAAAATAACTGCATTCAGGAATTATTAACATTAGTGGTAACAATAATTATTTATTCCATTTTAATAACAAGGAATAACTGGGGGAGATTAAGTTTCTGTAAATACAGATTTTATGGATTCTTATTTAACAGTTTATATGACAGAACAGAATAGAGTAGAACAGAATATTTCAATAGGAAGTGACCTACAACGGGCTGATCACCTTGTCCAGCTGCCTGACAACTTCTGGGCTGACCAAAAGGCAAGGTATGTTATTAAGGGCATTGTCCAAATGCCTCTCAAACACAGACAGGCTTGGGGCATTGACCACCTCTCTACAAAGCCTGACCATCTTCTCAGTAGTAGCCTGACCAGGGTCTGACCATCTTCTCAGTAAAGAAATGCTGCAAGATATCCAGTCTAAAGCTGCCCTAGTGTATCTTTGACCCATTCTCACAAGTTCTATCACTAGATTGCAGTGAGAAGAGATCAGCACCTCTCTCACCACTTCTCCTCAGGAAGCTGTAGAGAGAAATGTGGTCATCCCTCAGCCTCCCTTTCTTCAAACTAGACAAACATAAAATCGTCAGCCACTCCTCACAGGACTTGCCTTCCAGCCTTGTCACCATCTTTAATGCCCTCTTCTGGATATATTCAAGAATATTTACATCCTTTTTAAATGCTGAGGTCTGGAACTGCACACAGTTCTCAAGGTGAAGCTGCACCAACGCTGAGTACAGTGGGATAATCACCTCTTTTGACCAGCTGTTTGTCCTATATTTGATGCATCCAAGAATAAGGTTCGTCTTCTTGCCTGCAGGGCACATTGCTCAGACTGACTGCTCAGATTTCCACTGAAAAATGTTTTCCCCTTTCAGCAGACTTTTCCACTTGAATATGTTCCTATACAGCTGGCCTGCACTATAGCTCTCCTGGTTAAGGGCTGGCGCAAAGGAGACTTGTGGAGTCTACAACTGCCTGAAAGGAGGCTGGTTGTAGTAAGATTGTGTAGTAAGATTGTGTGCCTATTCTCTCAGGCAGCCATCAACAGGACAAGAGGAAATGCTCTCAAGGTGTGCCAGGGGAGTTCAGGCTGGACATCAGGAAGAATTTCTTCACTGAAAGGGTTATCAAGCATTGGAACAGGCTGCCCAGGGAAGTGTTGAAGTCACTATCCTGGAAGTGTTCAAGAAATGACTGGGTGTGGCACTTAGGCTGTGGTTTAGTTGAAAGACTGGTGTTCAATCAAATGCTGGACTCGACGACATGGTAGATCTTTTCCAGCTGTAATGATTCTATGATTCTATAGCAATACAACAGTAGAAAAGACGGCATTTGTACTATTAGCAGAAATCAGTTAATTGAGTTGATTCTGCTTACTGACAAATGTCTAAGATTTTTTTTAACATAGATCCTTTTTTTTTAACATAGAGCCCTGCACTTTTACAGACTCTGTGCTGAAAGTCTGCCTGATAACATTAAATTATGCAAAATTATATAAAAGTTCTCTTATTTTCACTGTAAGTAAATCAGAGACATAATTTAGCTGTCTGTCTTTGCAAGCATAAGCGTGTTTTGAATGTCTTGCTTGAAGGGCCATCAATAAGCAAGGAGCTAAGATACTTCTAAGTCTGCATTGTGATCCAACCAAAATACCTCTGGGCTGTTTTCCCTGATATTTTGAAACTTCTAGCAAATGATCAAAGAAGGAGCCTGTTGGCATAAGAGGGAGTGCTATGACTGATAAACACCTAAAACTGTGGACTCTGCCAGCCTTACAAATCAGAAAATGTCTTGCTTCAAAGAATTAGTAAGTAAAATGAACATTGTTAAATGTGCTTAATGAGGATAATAATGTTGCTCTTTGTCTTTTCATATTTAGTCCTATTAGACATATTGAATCATATGTTATAAACAACATTGCATTGGACAGGAGAGAACAAGCATGTGAAAGTAAATATAAAATACCATTTTTGAAAAATCAAAATTTAAAATGTTTCAGAAACAACAACGTTGTGACCTGGTTTAAAAGAACAACCAACAGCATTCTTTCCATTGGGGTCTTAGAATATTTATCTCATTTTACTTTCCACAGAAGCAATTTCTTTAAAAAACTAGGTAAGAAAATAACACAAAAGAGATGTTACAAAGAAACAGACATCATCTAAAGACAACCTCCAAACACTTAACACATTTGACAACAACCTCTTGCATGATAATAATTGTCCTAATGTCATCTAGCTCAGAGTTACATTCTCTGACCTATGCTGTTATTCTCTGTGGCAAAGTTCACAGTAAGCAATAGCCATCCTGAAATGAACTTTTTTTTTCCTCTTTTCTTGTCTCCTAATATTTCATCATATCAAAAGCCATCTAGAACACTCAGAGGAGACAACTCACTTACTGTATAATAATCCCTGAAAGCTAAGAGTCAAGTGTTTCATTTGATGCCTTGGATTAAGTGACAAACACTGCAGTGACACAAACTTCTGCACAAACTTCTGCTCAACTATCCAAACAATCTCACACCACTTCTTCCAATCTGTTTAAGATTCAAGATTCCCCCTCTACATACTATTTATGGGCAATAAAAAAACAGAAATGTACGGTCCAAAATTAGTATTTGGCAACTACAAATAATTTAACTTCAGATCTCCCTTCAGATCTCTTGGTTTTTTACCAAGATGAGTACTCTATGGGTGGATTTTAATGTCAATACAATAAAACTGATGGATTGGGTAAACAGCAAGCCACAAATTTCTTTTCACAGTTCTCTGTTACAATATATTTCTACACTATTTTTCTGTGAAAGTTTGCATTTGGGCGGTGACCACATCTTTGCTGTTACAAATTCTTGCCTTCATGAAAATTTTTCTTTCACAGAATTTTTATTTTTGCTTATTTATTTTCATTTTATATTTTTTCCCATTTCCTAAACTGCCAAAACCTTTGATTTAACTTGTGGCACTTCCTCACTGTATCTTTGCAGTATGTTCTTTGTAGCAAGTGAACCAAGATCTCTGTGCTTTGGGTGCCTGTCAAAAGTGATCTAGGCATTTAAGATCAAATCAGGACTGCAATCCCCATGTGTTGAGAAGCTGCTCACTTTTCCATTCCCAAATTCTACACTGAGCTACTGACCAACACTGTTAGTTACCAAGGCTTTTCCATTTGGTCCATAACTATGTGGAGTTTGACTGTCTGCTCTATCATGAGGGGCTTTGCCTGCTGTGAGGCAGTGCATGGAGTGCTCCATCCTCCCCCTCATCCCTCCATTACCAGTCCCTGTGCCCAGAGCCTATCTACAGGAGTAAGCAAGAGTAATATGTCTCATCTCTGCCACTCAGACTATGTGTATCTGCTCCCAAAATTATCTGTTGGATCACCAACTCTGCAGTAATCCTTCTAATCCTTGCTTCAGATACTGTAACCAATGGGCCATTCGCATCCTGTGCAGGTCCAAAAATGTGGGTCAATACCAGGGAGGTACTGGAAAAGGGAAGGTGAACAGGGCTGGAGCTTTTGTTTGCTTATTAACAAGCTGTCTCTCAAATCTATTTCAGGCTATGGAGAGTTTTGTATTTTTGTAATTTGGTTGTCAGGCCTAGTTACATGATCTTCAGGCACAGTGGCAGTACTGCAAGATTATGTCTTACTTGGACTTCCACTAGAACAAGGTTTCTGCACTGAAAATTTTCATATTCCCATCCACCTGTATGACAGAAAGTAGTGAATGAGGCACTTACAGTTGTTTCAAAACATTAAAAAGTACTGAGTATTCCTAGCAACTTACAAGGAAGAACAGTAAACTATATTAAGCAAGTCCAATTTTATTTGTTGAAGTTATGAAGTTCTGTCCAAGCTCTGAATGATCCAAATAAAAATAACTTACTTAAAAGTAAATTAAGAAGTACATCTATATCCACAACTTGTGTAAACAGCTCCTCTAATGGAAAGAAAGTGAATGTGTAATGCAAAATCATTTACAAAGACTGCAAGGGATTAAGGGGATTCACAACTAACAAGAAAATTGAGAGTTTATGCCATGAGCCAGCTCAATCCCTCTAGCAGAGGCTTTATTTCTGTAAACAAAAGGAATTTGAAATGCATCAATTTTAGTTTCTGGGTATCATTTTTATGCACTGAAAATTAGCCATCTTACTGTTATTTTAGCTCATCATCTGACATAGCAAATCCAAACAAGACAGTAATGGTCCTTCTATTATGGGCTTCATTTCTAATTACCAAGATTATCTGATAAACCCCAGCCTTAGGTTTCTGGGGACAAAATAGCTGGAAATAAAATAGCTTGGCTAAACTGATTTAATATAAGACTGAGGGCAGAGGATTAAAAGAATATAATGTGCCATGATGTGCATAAACTGCAGGAAGGCATAGCACTGTCATGAACATTTGTGAAGGTGTGTTGATAGCACTGGAAGAAGAGGCAAAGAGCAGCTCTTTGGTGAAGTATATTTTAGCAACTTGAGAAAACTATTGAGTGGTTTTAGAGAACTTGCAATGGTTTTCAATATATCTCTCAAAGACAACAGGCAATATCAATTCTCAAACTCTGCAGGAAAATTTGTGTACCTAATCATTCTCATTTAGAATCACACAGAAAACCTCCAGTTTTTTATCAGCTCCATGTTTAGTGTGAGTTGAAAAACAGGATTGAGTATTATGTTTTTACTCTTTTCTCTTAGAAAGGAATAACTATTACATATTTCTGAGAAGCAGAAAAAATATCAGGATATATTAAACTTGCTATGATTCATATTTCTTCCAATGTAAATCACATACAAAGGCTCCAAATTCCAGGTTTAAGCAACAAGTTGTATTATAAAGTATTCACTAAGGGATTTTAGGAGAGGCCACCACCTCCAGCAGCCCTGGCCGAAGACTCCTTCTTATCCATCTGTCTGGGAACCTGGGGTCATTGCTTGGGCTGACAGACACAGCTGCTGCTTTGCCACTTGCAGATCCATCCAGTAGGAAAGCTGAGCATATGTTCCAGAAAAAGAGGGACACTCATGGAGAGAACACAGACATAGCTAGCTGCACAGAGAGCGTGCTGCCTTCAACCGTGCCTACATATAGAATTGATATAAGAGGTAAGCCCAGAGAGCCCTATCTTCTTATTCTCTTGAGCTGGCAGACAGGAGGTCACTCATGCAGGAACACACCTGACACTCTCCTGCCCCATGAGTCACCAACTCACTGGTCCAGCTCAGTATTTGGTGCTAACAAATACAGACACTTGCCAAGCATCACAGAATCATAGAACTGTGGAATAATAGAATCATAGAATTGCAACATCATAGAATATACTGACTTGGAAGGTACCCATCAGAATCATCAAGTCCAAATCCCATCCCTACCCAGGACACCCCAAGTATCGTACCATATGCCTGAGAATGTCCTTGAACACATGACCTTAAAGGGAGCTACATTTTTAGGCCAAGTATTTCAGACTCACAGAATGGTTGGCATTGGAAGAGACATCTGGAGTCATCTAGTCTAACCTCCTTGCTCAAGCAGAGTCACCAAGAGCCAATTCCTCAGGACCATGTCCAGATGGCTTTAGAACATCTGCAAGGATAGAGATATCCAAATAATCTGTAGATATTCAAAGATACCTGTAGATATCTGTAGATAAATTGTGTCTTGTCCATACAAAAATGGGAATGGCATTGTTTAGTCTGGTTAAGTTTAGTTTAGGCCCAGGAGTGACTCTCTACAACTGCCTGAAAGGAGGTTGTAGCCAGGTGAGGATTGACCTCTTCTCCCAGGCAACCAGTGACAGGACAAGAGGACACAGTTTTAAGCTGCCCTAGAGGATGCTTAGATTTGACATTAGGAAGAAATTCTTCACAGTAAGGGTGATTAGACATTGGAATGGGCTGCCCAGAGAGGTGGTGGAGTCACCATCCATGGAAGCGTTAGGTTGCACTTATTGTTATCGCCTAGCTGACATGGTGGGGATCAGGCAAAGGTTTGACTTAAAGATCTCATAGGTCTTTTCCAACCTAATTGTTTCTGTGATTCTGTGATCCCTCCTGCCAGTAGGGCTTGGGTGGTCACAGTGAGCAGGTAGAAGATAGCAACAGCCCACTAGTAGAGAGGAAACATGGGAGGTGGTAAAACCCTCATATGGTCTTGGGAGCTGTGTTTCAGAGAACAGGCACCAGAATGAAAATAAATTAAACCTTGCCTAATGAACACCTGCACTCAATAATCAGGCCATTTTCCGAGAAAGCAGCAATAAACTACTATACAAGCCAGAGGTAATTATCTTATCAAGGGAGTGAAAAGTTCACACTGATGGGTGAACCAATTATGGACTAATGTGCATTTAAGGATCTTGTGACACAAGTCCATCAGTGATTTGTTTTAAACAGAGCTTGATGCCATTACAAATCTTCTGAGCCTCATGCAACTACAAGCTTTGCAATAAACATGGCTCTGCAGTCCTGTAGCTGTCATTTGAATAAGAGGCTCTCTTTTAGGAAACAATTCCTTGCCATTGGAAGAAGATTCAAGAATACATGTGCACTGTGAGAGCAGATGGGAGCATTAAGCCCTTTTGTCCTGGTCTCACTGCTGCAATTACGGATAATATCACATACTGATGCCAGTGATACTCATCTGGCAATGACCTACAATTAATATCTCAGGTGCATTGAGACAGAGGAGGAGGTAGATGGCCCCAAATGAGAAAACCTACATCTTCAACAAAGTAAGGGGGGAATGGTTATGTTTTACCCTCGGAAAGGGAAAGGGAAAGGGAAAGGGAAAGGGAAAGGGAAAGGGAAAGGGAAAGGGAAAGGGAAGAGAGATTTTCAGCAAGGATTCACTCATCACTTTGTTGTTTACCCATAATGTTACACTGTAATTCTGATTTAAGAGGTCACATCCACCTTCTCTGTCTAGTGCCTTAGCTACAAACACATCTAATTGTGGTGATATAACTCTTAGTGGGTTTGTGGTTTTAAGCAGCTGAAATTGTCTGGTGTTATAATCTTGTTGTGGTCCCACACATCCTGTTTTTTCTTCCTCCATGCACAGAATTTTTATTTATTTACCTGAGGGATTCCAGTGAGAATATTTGCAAAGGGGCCAGCAAACGCTCATGTCAGCACTAGGATTAGGGTCTATGAGCTGCTGACAAAAAGAAAGCAAGTGGCTCAAAGTAGAAAGGGGATGGTGTCAGAGACTGAAATAGTTCATGCCTCAAACATTATAGCAAAACTGTATAAAGAAGCTACAACCAAAGAAGCCTCCCTGAAGATACCTGACTGGGACTTTGGGCTCTAAGTTAAGCTGCCAATATACTATTGTTTAATCATCCTGGCCTAGGGAGAAACAAACAAGGTTGAGGGAAAGGAATGCATACACAAGAGAGACAAAATCCAGCAGCTGTGATGAGAGTCACCCCTGGCTGGATTTGGGGTGGGGGAGACCACAGCCCACAGAAGCCAGGTTTACACAGACTCCCCCCCAGCCGAGGTGGGGGGAGGAGGTTTCAGGTGCATGGCATAACCTCTGGTCAGAGGCTCTGAACACCCCTCCTCCCTCCCACAAACTGACCCAGCTGTGGAACCCCCAATCTCACAGGCCACATCCACAAGACATTCATGAGAGGCAGCTGAGGGGGTGTCATAATCCATCAAAGACCCCCCAAAGTGCCTCCAGAGTCATTACTGAGGCCTTGCACCACAAGACTGCACGTGATGCAACAAACATGGAGTCTGTTGTAAGAGGCAATGGCAAACTCCCCCCTGCCCAGGGAGGTGCCTGGATTTTCCTACCTAGCGAGCATATATTAACCCATCAGATTCTATGCATTTCAGAGAAACCATGATGGTGGTATCCATACCAGCCATGGATGGTGATATTTTCTTTATTCTGTCTCTGTCACTCTCTTTCTGTGTCCCCCACCTATTTTCCATTTCTTTGTCTTCTTTTGTCTCTCTCTCTCTCTCTCTCTCTCTCTCTCTCACATATTTACTATCAAATAAAACCCATACTATTGACTGGCATATGGTCTTGTTTCACCTTAATTCAGGCAGAGGCATTTCTAAGAACCTTAATAATTGGATTTTGACAGATGGAAGAGCTCTGCTGCCTGTGAAAAACAACAGTGATCAGAAGGATGGTATTTACTGCTATTCATATATAAGGCAATCTCAGTTACTTTGTATTGACAGCATGGAATTGAAAGACATCACCTGAGCATGGATACCCACATTTGTAAAAGAACATGTTTCAAGTTTACCTCAGACATGTTTTTTAGAAAAATATCAAAAAGGAACCACTAGAGATGGCTCTTAAAAGATCAGGGGATACTTAGTTTAGAAATTAAATCAGCTTGCAATTTTCAATCAAAGGCACTCTATATGGAACTCTTACATTCCTATGGCAGAACCACAAAGTGGAGTGGCCACAGGTAAGCTGCAGCTGCTGCTGTTTGCTTGTGATATTCCAATGTTGTGTGCAGCATTTCTGAAAATTGGGTGTCCCCGGTGAAAGGTGAAGTTGCACTGTAGCCCTACTTGAATCTACTTCTGCAGCTCTCAACTTCATGCCCTTGCTTTGCCTGTTGGAATGATACTCAAAATTCAAACAGCAGGTGTATCACTTATTTGTTCTTTCATATCATGGTATTCATTGGTGCCAAGATTGCTATTAAATGTGTTTAGTTTGAAGGAGTAGAGAATGACAACATATGTAGTCCTAAGATTTGACATGCTCTTTCAACTAGATAAGGAGACAGACTGAATCACAAATACTTCTGGGCAGCTTGTTCCCAGTGCCAATATTTGTTCACAGTGGGAGAGATATCATGACTGTGACAGTGGTGGTCACTTTCAGAAGACAGAGTCTCATAAAAAACAACTTTGGAGAAAACATTTCATAGTCAAAAACACCTTTGTGCTGCTGCCAAGACAATTTTCATCCTAAAGCGGTGCTCCTGAAAGTAACATTTAGCTTAAGAGATCCCGCTTTCACTTTCTGCTGGTGTGCACATCATCTCGTGTTTCCTGCTGATTGCCAAGCTGCAGATGGCTATATTTGGATTACAGTGTCTTTTTAGAGCTCTGATCTTTCTGTTATTGTCATGGTTAATACAAGTTACAGGAAAATCTTCCTTATCCACTGAGAGTCTCTAAGGGAATTACATGAGCAAATGAGATCAAAGTTAACGTTTAAATACAGTAAAATACTTACAACACTTCTTGAACAATGTTTCTTATGTTGAGAATATGGCAAAGAAAATAAACTGTCACTGTATTAGAGATATAATTTTATAATTAATCTCATGAACAATATGCTAAACTCAATTCCTTTTATAATGCCCTCTCATTTTCATTAGAAACAGACTTTCCAAACTTGAGTACTATAATTAAGGTAAATGTGTTTTTAAGGTAGGTAATCCCCTTTTGTTTATGCCTGCTAGCTACATATTGACTGTTCTCATCTGTATTAGCACATAAGCACTGTATTTTAATTAAGTAAATAGAGTTTCCAATTAGCAAACCTTAATACTTCACATATTTAGCCTAAGTATTTGGAGTTCTACAGGAATTTTTTTTATCATTCAAGTTAGTTTTGCATACTTGTCATGTGCAATTAGGTAGCTCAACTAAGAGTTTACTCAACCCTCATTCAGTGACTATGTGCAAGTCAACTGAAATACTTATTTGCTTTTGCTATTAACAAAGGAATAAAACATTTATTGAAATCAGGAACTATTCAAAGATCCTAGCATGTCAAATTATACACTGAAAGGCAATTGAAATATATATTTATTAAATAACTTCTAATACACCTGAAAGTAACTTCCTGCTCGGGTCCCGCTACAAGAAAACATCTTAGCAAGAAATATGGGCTTCAGCTCTGTTATGCATAAGGAAAGAAAACTGTCATCTGTCAGCAAAGATCTGCCTATACAGGAATCCCCAAGTGCTGAAAGACTTCTATAAATTATCTATAACGTACTGTGAATTAGTTTCACTGTTGCCTGGAAACCCAAAGCTTAGATCTGACTTGTGGGAAATATGTTCAAAATAGTAGCAGACACACTTGTCAGACTCACAAGTAGGATTAACTTTAGTATGTCTGGGATGCCCTGGAAGTCGTGACTTTTTGCAATTTTCTATGGACAGTATTAAATAGGCAGGAATGTTCCACAGTGTTCAGAAATGTTTGGGAATGTTCAGATGAGACAATCTTTCTATTCTAAGTTTGATTTTCCATAGTTTCTATGGAAAAAGTAAAGACGTTAGTAATGATGCAGAGATTTGGAGTAACTCTTTTGTCTTCTATTACCATTTTGAAGTTAGACATTTTTCCAGCTCAGATGTTTGATATTAAATTCCTGATAGAAACAGTACATTTATATATCTATTGAAGTTTGATTTGTATTTATATATAGTAATCGGCATAGTGGGCATAAACTGCCGTACAATTTCAAAATGTTCCCTTTTTTTTTACAGTAATATGCAAAGAGCACAGAAGATTAAGTCATTGAGCAAAGTAGGTCACACTGTCAATCTTTGTATTGTAAATAAAGGAAGTAAAATATTCATCTATTACACCTGCTTGTAGTGTTTTTCAATTTGAAAATATAAATAATTTTCTATGAAAAACCTGAGCCACCTCAGTTGGATGTAATAATCATGCATTTCAAATACAGTCCTGTCCAATACAAAATATATCTAAAAGATACAGTATTTTGCATATCAAGCAAAAGGATTTGTAAAAATTTCAATGTTTCTGTGCCCTAAATGCAGAGGTGAAAAAATTACCTTTGCAATATGAAAAGCCAAGACAGCAAAGTCCTGTCAGAAAGTGCTAATTTTAAATCCCAATCTGTCATGAAGGACAAGACGATAGGAGCTTCTGGCACAACTCTTTTCTCATTAATTAAAGTATTAGCTAATAATAACTGTTTAGCATGTCATAATGACAGAGAGTAGAACTTGGATCTCACACAGCCTGAGATTTACAGTTGACCTCCATCCAGAAACAAACTGGCAGTCACTGGAGACCAGTGTTGCACAAACACAAAACACTGCCTATGTAGGCAACTGTAGTTTGTTGACAGCCTCCTTTCCATTTCAGCCTATAGACCCACACAGAGTATACAATAGCAATTTTATCCCAGACTCACAGAGATATAGATCACTGTGGCAAAGTGTACCTTGAAGTAAAAAGGTTTTGCTCTCCTTGTCAGTCACAGCTGTTGTTAGCTGTGTTTCAGACAAATGCACAAATGCCCATGCTGCAGTGATACTCTGTGGATAGGCCTGCATGGGGATCCCCAGGCCAGCTCTGAATGAGTTAGGTTTAGTTAGGTTTAGGAAGTGATGTAGCTGCAGTGCACAGACTAATCACTCTCCTAGCCAGGGGCTCCTCACAACCATATTTATTGGGCAGTCAACACAACTCTGATGCAGGTATGTTGTTTCCATGAGCCAAGCCTTCGGCTACACTGCAGTGCAGATGAACTAGTTCACTTAGAGCAAGCTGTATTGCTGACGAAGTGTTGTTTCGGATGGACAAATTGGGCCATTTATTACAAAAAAAGGCGATTTGAATAACCCAGTGATGCTGGCCTACCTAATCAATCTGGACGTGCCCTGTCAAATCAACTTTTAAATTGCACAAACCACAGTGGTGAAATATTCCATATAGCTATACAGAAAGCTTTCAAACAGTAATTATCAATTTATTTTACTAGATTTTAGACAGTTTGATAATAGCAAAGAGCCTCAATCTGTATAAGTGGGCTTATTTTCATTACCTGTTCCACAGTACTAACAAAACCAAAAGCACATAATTACTGTACCCTTGTATAAGGCATAAGGGTATACTATTTTTTAAGCAAGAACAAGACGAAAGAATCATTGTTTCTGGGAGATGGGGAGCTTTCTTGTGAGTCTCCTGGTTGACATATGACCTTTGGAATGTAAACACACACCTTCAACTGGGGAAGGTGGCTAAGGTCTTGATGATTTCAGTTGAAAGAGTTTTATCCATTTAAGCATTTAACATGCATTCATCTATACATTTGTCAGTCAGTCTGTCTGTCTATGTATTCTTTGGCTATGCAGAATCTTAAAATCAAAGGAGCCTGGATCCATTACGTAAAAGAGACATCACTCTTTCAAACAATCATTCATTATCTGAATATCACATGCACTACATGCCATGCAAAGGGCTTCATTTGTCAGAATAGCTATAACACACTCTTTACATCAAGCAGAATATTCTACATCAGTTAAAATTAATTAGTGCATCAGATTCTTTCACTGCCATGAATACAACCACTGGGAAAAATTATTCCATGGCAGCTCAATAGTCTCTTGATGTTTCCTTTCTGGCATAAGAAACAGAGACCTTTGATTTTGCTTGAATCCTTCAGCCTGGTGAGCAGGTCCTGTTTTGCTTTTGTTTAGTATTATACTCAGCATATCTGCTTAACAAGAAACAGGTATCATTTGCATTCATGAAAGATACATGAAAAATAAACTGATATTCTTTTAAATATACACAGGGTAATTTGATCTTTCTTTTGGTAATGCAACTTTCTTTTCAGTTTTATTTTTCACAGCATAAAGATAAATTGACATGATGTTTTATCTTCCATACTTTCTCATTTGACTGCAAGTACAGACAATGGGTAGTGTTTTTAATAAAATGCTACTATTCTATATGGAAAATTTATGACTTCATACTTTAGGATATGTAGAAATTGGACTATTCATTTTGAAAGATACTATTTTTCTTACGCTAACAATTTTAAACAAATACAACAAATAAATAATGTCCAATTCTTCAGCTACTTTAATTTGAAACATAAATTTAAGCAGAACAATCTTTTCCCATCTTTTGAAACAGAACAGAGGCTGATGCTTTATTTTGCCTCTTTCTAAACACATTAATGGAGAAATGAAGATACAGATAAATAATAAATGGTAGCCACTGCTAAATAATAAACTAAGTGAGGAATCCCATTACAGAATTTCTGCCTGTCACAAATCAGAACTCCAGTTCTGTGCTGCAAACACATATGACTGCAAGACACCTAGGGGAAACTTGGAAGATCACTTACAAGTTTGCATATCTTAGAGCGTTTTAAGACTGAATCCTATAGACTACAATCAAACATTAACATCGGCCTTAAAACACAGAGTGAGTGCCATGCTAGAGCACTATCTTATAACTCTTATGATTAGTTTCATAGCCTTTTAAGCAGACAAAGCTGCTGTTCCTCTACAAAGAAAAGCTGCAGACACTGGATGGAACTATTCCAGTTCTAATTAACCTGCCTAAATACTAATTTAGGCGGGGGAAGTTGTATTTAATCATTCAGGTTTGCAAATTATGGCTATGAATGAGATCCAGAGAGCCCATCTAGGTGCTTAAAAGAGTGAGTCATGTATTCTCAGAAAGTCTGTTCAGAAAGCCAGACATCTCCATCTGTAGCCAGCCAGTCTTTCAGCATCTGTTATTCATCACCTAGGTTTTGAATCACAGACACTCCCTATGCACCTTGCACAACTATGCAAAGACAGCAACAGTGGGGATATGATATATTAATATAGTTATATCGAAAGTCTATCTGCTTCCCTAAATAATCCTACTCACTGGACATTTTCAAGCCTTCCTAAAATACATCAAAAGCAATAAGCCCAGCAGAAAGCACCGCCTTACTGGCTAGTGTTCTGGTCATGACATGAATTTTTCAGGGAAGACAACATCTGTATTCCACCTCATGTTTCATATTATATGGATCCTGGTCACCAGAAACAACCATGGACACTAGAACAAAACAGTAGGGCAGAAAGTAGAGCTTTTCCTCCAGGGAACAGGCCAGTTGCTAGGTGGGGATAAGTGACACTCCTACTTTTCTGTGTCCTTCATGTTCCCTGATGAGATTGATATTTTCCAGCTTTGTCACAAAGACCACGGAGGACACATCTGGCCAGTGCCCCTTGGTACTGTACGCAGCACACCTGAATGGTGCCTCCTACACAATTCTGCTGGGGCCATCTGCCCATGGAGGAGGCTCCCAGAGACACCCTCTCATGCTCAATGCCTCCATTTGCTTATACTGATGTCATTACAACAAGAAAAATATGCCTAAAATAACAACAGATTTGTTGGCTTTTGTGATCTTTGCTTTCCCATTCCCTTTTTTTTTTTAATTTGTCCACTGTTGCCTTTGAAATTTAATTAAAATACACATTTGCAGCCAATAATGATTATATTTTAAATATCAGAATTAGGTTGCATACTATGAGGATCGAAGAGACACTATTAAAAATGACTATTTCTGGTTATATGTAGGAAGGTGCATTTGCTCCCCTGATGTTTGAAGAGTGGTTTGAGGTACAGGCTGGTGCATGAGCTGATAGTATTTCTGTACATGTTGCAGCCTGGAGTAATGACAGGCTGTTTGTTGAATTGGGGATTGAACTTTAAATATTTTGCAAGACACTTGCAGTCCATATGTTAGACCTTTTATCTCATTGTGAACTTAAATAAAAGGTAGAATAAATATTTTTTCTTTTTTTAAATATCACATCACTGTAGTAGAACAGATGAACAGTCTATCAAGTCTAACATTTTAGCTATATCAGTCTCTAAACCTTTTGAAAAAGTACATATGTGTATACATGTGCATGTGTTTGGAAAGAGGGTGAGTGCTTGTGTTAGTGAAAATTTACTGTGTAGACATATTACATCTGTCCAACTGTTTTTAATACTCTGAATTTATCTAAGACTTGTCATTGGTTTTATGGGATTGCAAATCCAGTTGGAGAAGGCAACTCCATAATCTGAACCATTTTATTTTCTGTGATTTTTTTTTTTATTTAACTTACCACTATATATAAGGCTGTCTAAAATCAATAAAAGCCATACTAGTGGAGGAGAATCTGGGTGACAAATAGACTTCCCAAAGTAATTGGAAGTGGGAAATCATGTTTTTTGTAGACTCCAGTTTAGGTTTTATGGTATTTGGTATCTTTAGCAATGATGAGTAATAAAACTACTCCTAATAAAATCTGATGATACAAAAACTCATTGACTAGACCATAACAAGAAGTCACTTATATGGATCTAAGATGATAAATGTATATTTGCATATTAGGAAGTAAAATCATTACAGAAATTGTGTTATATGCAGCCATTTCTCAAAATAATGGCTTTACTAAAGAGAGGGAACATGGAACATACCCTCTCAGCATGATATGCTGGCAGCAAAGGCTAACACAGGCAAAGCATGATTAAACTGGGGAGCTTGGATCTGGAATAAGTCCAGAGAAGAGCACTAACAAGTACTAAAAATGAACCTGTGGGCTGCTCTATTCAGTTCTGACAGTCACATCTCAAAAAGAGTGTTGAAAAATGGGGTGACCTTCAGCAAAGAATAAGACAGGTTTTAAACTACTCTCTCCTTCAAGGCAATGAATCTTGCACTTGTACCTGCACAGACTTGCCATGTTAAGGGATGTTCCACCCACAAACATTACTCTAGTCATAAAATGAGCCAGATACTTTTCAAATCTAGCTCTGATATTTTATTCTATCATTTCCTGTGGCTATGAATTCCATACGCTAAGAATAGATATGTCCGTAAATCACCTTAATAACCATTGTTGAAAAGTAGTGTTTAGGGAGTTTTCAAAATACAGGGTTTTTTCCTGACATATGGCAAGAGCTCTATTGTGCACAGGGAATTCTGATAGACTTTAAAACTTGCAACAGGAAGTATTATAAACCATAATAACTATAGTTAATATACCCAACTTCTTCTACAATGCAATGAGATAAAGTATCTCTCTCCTGTAGGGAAAGGTCATTAAATATATTTTTATGTGATATCTGGTAATAGTTACCAGTTTGTACTATGTTATAATGTTAATATGGTTATGTTTCCACAATTCCAAATTATATAAAAATGAGTTACTATGTACAAAAATTAGTTTTTAAGGGACAATAATTTGTCCTTAATAAAAAAAAGAAAAACTACAAAAACTAGCAAATATTGGGAGCATAGAAATTTTATTTGAATGAAAATTGTTGTCTACTTGAAGAAAACATTAACAGCTCATCTAATGTAACTTTAAATAATAGATAGGTATTTTGAAAATAATTAACAGTGAAAGATGCAAATGTAAAAGATGGCATGATGAAGGAATAAAATTCAGCCATAATATGATTTTCTCAGACCAATAACTTCTGTGAGTTTACATGGTACATATTGTGCAATATTTAAATACCTAATATGTTCAATATGTGTTCACATGTTTCCATACCATTAAAAAGGTAATTTCTAGAAGCTTAAAATGAGGAATGGGGGTGGGGGGTGGGGAGGTGGGAAGTGACACTTCTGCCTCAAGGAAGATGTAACACACTATAAACTGCAAGATATAGAACACATGACATTAAAAAAAATTAAAATTAAAAATATTCAGGTTTCATTTCACACAAACAGCAAAATTCATGGCTTCCTTCTGCACCTTCAGGACCTTGAGAGAAGATGAAAGCTCTGCAGATTTTGGTAATCTGCTTCATACTGGCTTCATTCAGTCATCAGAAAGACTTTAGATAATTTCTTAAAACTCTAATTCAGCAATGCAAAAACTTTATTGCAGAGCAGCCCTTGCTCTTCCAGTGGTGCCATGCTGTGCAGCAGGGTCTCAGTCCCTGTGTGTCACCTGTCCAAGTCTTCAGCTGCCCACACAACCCTGAATCTATAATCTCTTAAGATGGCCAGCTATATGGTAACAACATTGATAAAAATGTTTCAAAATAAGGGGTCCTGGCTTTGGAGTTTTCTGACATAGGTGTAAAGAAACGTATTCTTTGGCCAGTAAAATAAAACAGAAAGGCAGTTTTGAGGTATTTTTGAATTTAATTACATGGAACTCTATAAATACCATGCCTTAACTGGTTTTATTTCAAAATACTGGCCATCAACCTTCTTGAAGGCCAATCTAATTCAGGATTGAAGGACTTCATGGTTTAGGACAGGCAAACTCCAAACATTTCAGATCTTTTTCTCAATTTTTTGAATAGCAGTTCTCGATGCTACTAAGAAAGGCACCTTTGGAGAGCATATATATAAAGGATTGATGTGAAGAGAACAGCTGAATATCTAGAATTGCCACTAACAAGTACATTACAACAATATTGTCTCTCCCTTCAGAAATGGGAGAAAACTCAGGAAACACAGAGGCTTTGTCACCCGTTCAACATTTTTCATGGAGGAAATTACAGCTGTACCACGTGAGATAATCTGTGTATTATTGGAATTGCATTTAATTTCATTTGTGGGTTTGGTTTTTTTTCCCTTTCTCATTTAGGATGCATTTAAAACCCCAAAGCTGCTTAAGCTTAATACCAGAATTCCTGTTCATCATAGAAATGCTGACAGACTTCTACCAATTGCAGAGAAGCAGCCACCACTTCACAAGTATAAAACTTAGACATAAGCACAAACCCTTCACTGTCAGGTTCACTGTTCTCAGCACAGTTTCTCAATCGCATGGCTACGACCAATTAGTACAAGCTGTCCCATATTCCCACCTCCTATGGTTTGCAGCACTTCAGGTTGTGATTCTGCCCTTACAGATGGGATGTGCAGTCCTCTATATGGAGTATGGTGTTTGCATCTCAGAAATCTTAAAATAGAATATTTCAGTTGAAAGGGCCCTATAAAATTCATCTAGTCCAACTGCAAATGGCTACTAAACTTACTAAATTTAAATATGCCTAAAGCATGTATAAAGTATAATTTATTAATGCAACTATAAAAAGTAGTATTAAAATATGTACAGTCATTCATAAATATACTCCGGATTTCTTTTTAATGCATATCTATTTCTATGAAGGAGCTCTGTTTACAAGCTCTGTTCCTATTTTAGTCTTCATTTGCAAATATCATTAATACTTTCACAGGAGACTTTTATGCCTAAAAGCTGATCAAATAATCTAAGCAGCTTGATCTGGAGTACTGTGAAAATTAAGCATCTCTGTGCCTCCACAGTACTTCAAAAAGAAACATAGACCTTTCAGTTTCTGGAGTATAGGATCCATGGCATGACCTTTGGAAAATATTAGAATATAGGTCCAGAATGAGTCAAAGGCCTACACTGAACCCTGTTACCTACTCTTACCAACCTAACACCTAAAGTTTACCCTTAATTTTGGATTCTTCAGGATACATATGAGTGAATGAATGTCTATATAACTGCTGTGGCAGAGTTTGCTGCTGTGCCCACTTCAACCATAAGCACCAGTGGTGGTTGTGATGGCTGCATCCAGCTTACTCTGGACTTGGAGCGACAGATGACAACAGGGTAGCCAAAGGCTGTCTGGAACAGTGACCCAGATGTCTTGCTGCTGTGCAAATAGGATAAGTCAGTTAACTTTGAAATCTTAGCCAAGTGCTGTAAGGGATTGATCATCTGTATATAGTCCTTTAGACACAAACTATTGACCAAGTCTCACGTAGGAGTGGATCCAGCCACATGTATACTCCCCTCTGAGAGGTGGTTTAGGACACAAGGGAATCCTCTCTGAACCTCATGACTCAACTGAAGTTGAAGCTCCTAGCAGTTTTGCCTGACTCTGTTCTCTATGCAGTAAATAATCTGGTATGACTTTCCATCAAGTCTTGTCAAACCACTGTTGCATTTACTATCAAACTTTGTTATATCAAAAAAGTGAATTGTTGCTTCTCTCTTACAAGCAAAGTGCGTGGCTCCATCCACAACATCTGTATTAAAAGGGAAGGTTCTGATGCACAAGTTATTAACAGCAAAAGGTGAAAAAGCATGATGTGCTATAGACAAAACGCTAAACAACATATTTTCATACTGTTTCGTGCTGCTTTCCTCAACTTGTGTCACCCTTAACAATGATATTGACTTTTACCTCAAATTTAGTGGCTGCTGGTTTTTAAATATATTTTACTAATTCACATCAATGAAAGAATCAATGAGCTGATAGTTGATTAGTGACTGGTATTAGTCCTTGCTTCTTATTCTGGTATGATTTACTGTATTCAAAAGGGAAGCAGGTTGATTCATGGAAATGATCACATTTAATATCTTGTGCCAAATGCCTGGGAGAATAATGAATTACAACTAACGACAGGCATCTTCATTTTGTCTGTGATAATTTGAAAGTCACTCAGATGTTATTGGTTCAGAATTGAGTGCTATGGAGATTTTATTTTATGTATTCATTCATTTCACCTGTGGGAACAGATAGGATGATGGAAAGTAAAATTAATAATGAAAAATAGGGTGAAATTGGAGCAGAGACTAGGCAGAATGAAAAATAAGATAAGAGTTCTGTATAGAAGCAGACAGAAGAGAGAATGAAAAAAAACCCCAGCAGTAGAGTTGTCAACTTTAAGCCTTTAAACAGGGAAAAAAGAATAGTGATGTCCAACAACTGAGTTGGAGAGAGTACAGACATAAGGAGATTGAGTACAGACAACACTAGGTTGGGAGTGTTGCTCTGCTAGAGGTAGGAAGGCTCTGCAGAGGGATCTGGACAGGCTGGATCCATGGGCTGAGGCACAGTGTATGAGGTTCAACAAGGCCAAGTGTCATGTCCTGCCCTTCAGCCATGACAGCCCCATGCAGAGCTACTGGGGAAGAGTGGCTGGAGAGCACAAATTTTATGAGGAGTGGCTGAGGAAAGCGGGATTGTTTAGCCTGAAGAACAGAAGGCTCAAGGGAGACTTTATCGCACTCCCTATCTACAAGGAGGTTCTTGTGAGGTGGTGAACATCCTTCTCTCCCAGACAACTAGCAATAGGACAAAGGAAAATGGCCTCAAGTTGCACCAAGGGAGGTTCAGGTTGGATATTAGGAAATATTTCTTCACTGAAAGGATGGTCAGGCATTAGAACAGGCTCCCCAGGAAAGAGGTGGAGCCACCATCCCTGAAAGTATTAAAAAAAAGGCATAGACATGGCTCTCCATGATGTGTTTTAGTGGGCACAGCCATGCTCAGTTGAAGGTTTGACTGGATGATCTTAGAGGTCTTTTCCAACCTTAATGATTCTATGATTCTTTGCTATACCTGATGTATACCCTCCATCACTACTCACTGAAGCAGATAGATTTTTTTTAAATTATTTTGGTTTTTCCAGGAAACCATCTTACAACTGAACTAACCTTACCCCCTGCTGTCTTCTGTCACCAGTCTCGCTGAAGGTACCAATCACCCTACTCATTGCAGGCACCCTGTTGGGACCAAACAACAGCCTCCACAGGAATCCTTTCCCATCAGCTGTAGAAAGAGTGCCCTGGGCATTGCAGGGTTAAAGCTTAGTATGTTCTCTATATTTGAATTTAGTGGTGATTCAACACAGAAAAAAATGGCAATGACAACTTTACAGTTCCTTTCATAACCAAACAACTACAATGAGCAAAAAAACACAGAATATACAAAAGCATATAGATCCATTTGGGAGGTTTTGTTGCTGTTTTCATTCAAGCACATTGGTCTAAATTCTGATTCTCCTTGAGACTAACAGCAACATTCCAGCTATCTTCAGGACTATTGGGAGCTGCTCCATTGAGATGTTGTGCTGCACACTATTTTTTGGTATTATTGGATATACAAAATAACAGACAAATTCACCTAGAAAGCCTAATTTTAGAGGCCTCCACAAGAGTCCTCTTGCTTATTATTTACTAACTAAAACAATCCTACCTTATTAGGAGTTGATTTGCATTGGATACCAAGACTCTGTTTAAACCTGAATGCTGTCAGGTCTTTGTTTCCTTCACAAACAATAATGATGTTCATTTCATATATTACTGCAATAGTGTTGACCATTTTGTGGTGATCTTTGTAATGCCTGTTGCTATGTTTTACAAATGGTGTCTTTTGGGAGATAAAATACATTCTCTGCAAGGCCCTGAAAAATGAAACATAAAATTTATCTTTCCGTTCTTCAAATCAGCAGTCATACCTTTGATAAGAAAATAATGACTGATTAATGTGTCTAGGTAAACACTAATTACTGATACACAAATATCAATAAGATAGTTGTGTATCAATGATGAAAGAATATCTCCAGAGATTAATATGAAAGCCTAAGGACATCTGGATATTTGATTTCAGATGCAAGAATTCTTATCATTGTCGATATTCAACAGGGTTTTTTTAAGAATTATTTTGCATACCACTACTACATGGTACAAATGCAATGTTCTTATGATTTTGTTGTTTTCTATTGTGGTTAATTATGCATTTCAGCCTTGACTTTGAAAAAAGCTAAGTGCACATTTAACTTCAAGCATGTGAGTAGTTTCATGAGCTTCCCAAGACCAAAGTTTATAATTGGGCCAAGAATACCACTCAGATTTTGTCTACATTTCTCTCCAAATCCAAGGTTTATCCTTCATAATAGTAAATACAAACTTCTGAATCTCACACAAGATTTACACGCATTTCACAAATACCCTAAATAACAATATAAAACAAAATACATACACCTATTTTTTTTAAAGCCATAAAAGTGATACTGCAGACTAGAGAATGTTGCCTGAGGAGCAAAATTCAGCTACAGTATTCTAATAAAAGCAAGTACAAAATGGAAAGCAAGTTATATCTGGATGAAAACACTTACATGGATAAGAAGAAATTCTGCAAGCATGTTAAATGATAACAAAGGATTCAAAGGAACCTATTTATAAAATAGGAGGATTGCACTATGACAAAGATTTTGCTGACTTTACATTGGAGAAGCAGGGAATATGCTTTGATGTTTCAGAAATTGCTGTTTCTTTGCCACTTTACCCACACTATTCTGATCCATTTAAAAGGTCATTCAGTAAAAAAAAAGAGCCAAATCAAAGATGATGATGTGAGTGAGGACTGCAGAAACAATATTGATGCATAGAAATAATGGACAAAAGGGTCAAGGGAAACCTTACACTGAGGCAGGTCTGCAGAGTTATTGACCATCCTTAATCATACCTATTGATTTTGAAGTGGTGTCTCAAGGAGCCAAGCAGTGTCAACCACAGCAACTCCTGCTCAATGCACTTGGTGGATGTCAACAGATAGGTTTCTGCTTGTAGTTGTAAAAAGAGCTTGTTTCCTGGAGGAAAATGAAGGTAACTCCACCCTATCAATAAACCCTGGATACAATTAAGCTTTAATCATAAGTTTAACATTTGCTAACAATTTATTTGCAATCTTTAGACATGCTTGTTAAAAAAATTCTTGAAAAGGCAAGTTCTGAAGAGCAATTCAATATTTTTCTTATATTTGCCTCAGTGATGCAAGTGAAGATCTACAAATGCACCTGCATCACTAATAGGCACTGTCTGCTCCTATCAGTCTGCAGTCCTCTCCAACACAAAGTGGATTCCTTGCAGGAGGCTCACATGCACATTTGAATTTTAAAGATATGAGTACCATAAATAGATTAGGAGCTTAGGAAGCTGAAAGAAGACACACTGTGGTATTTTGATATTCACATTTGATGGTCAGGATAGTCAGTGTGTATTGCTGGTTACTTCATTTTGATCTGATGACATGCTTTCATTCTGAGATATGCTTCTAAGAATTATGTGAGGCAGTTTGAGAAGAGAAAGGAAAGCAGCTCCATTTCAGCATTGAATGGCTTTGCTGCACAGATAGCAAGATCTGATCCTCCTGTTCAACAACTGGAATTACAGGTATGCCTTCTACAAGAGTTACTCCTACAAAACTACCAAAGAGTCCTTTGGCCTGAGCAATCAGATGACCTCAAACCTCTGCATAACAGAGCAGAGAATATAAAAGAGTATCTTTTCAGTTAGAAGAGACCGAAAATCATCATATAGTTCAACTGCCTGATGACTTCAGGGCTGACCAAAATGCGGAATTACTTCCAAGCACAGGAGTATTGCTTATTCACTCTACATATTTCTTTTCCCCTATGACTCATTTCCTGAACAGTGTAGAATAAAAACTGCCATGAGTTTCCTTGCTCTAGGGTCCTGGCCAGACTCTGTTTCTCCGTGGGACTGGGATACCTGGGATTACCTGGCATGAATTGAGACTTCACCTGCAGACTTAATATAGACAGTGGGGATACTCTGTCATTAACCTTTTCAAAATAGGGTTGCTGACCCATTTTTGAGTTCATTAAATCAGATGTCTGAAAAATCACATGCAGGCTTCCTAATAGAACATAAATAATTAGAGTGCAAAGAAAGGTGTGAGAATTGGAGAGGAATCCTGTAGGATATGGAAAGAAGAAGCACATGGAAGAAAGGGAGGAAAACCAAGAGATGCAATAGGAAATTAAACAGGAAAATTAGAAAATCAAGAAACGAATATGACTTGCTCAAAAATGACTAGAGACTTTGAGCATGCTCAGTTTCGGCTGTTCATACTTTAGGTGGCCAAAGGACCTTGATTTCATGGGAAAGTGTTTACTCTTTCTTGAAAACTGCTTTTATGGTACTTCTGGTTAAATAACCAATATAAAGTAGGCAAAACCTAAAATCTTCTCTAAAGGATGTATAGGCTGCAAATACAAATATAAAACAAATAATAAGGAAATAGAAATTCATTGGGTATTAAAACATAGGAGAAGATAGAATACAAACAAATAGTGCAGTAGGTTTTTAAAAATTGTCTATTCACCTGAATACAAAACAAAATTGTAAAAGAATATCAGTAATGCATATTGGATAATGATGAAATTATGTTTTTATTCCCACATAGTTTTTCCTTAGTATCTACAGAGCATTGTCTGTACCATTCTTAAACTACCAGCAACCTAAACTCTAATCTATCATTTCCAATCAGGGATCACAGACTACATGCAGATCCTTATTTTTGAGATATATATGGAGTATTAGTTACATGTAAAGAGCAAGCACATATCCGTATTGATCACCCTTTCTACTTCATTGGTCTTTATTATTTGTTTTTCAAGATGGCCACACACATAAGGTGGGCCCAAATCTATTTTCTCCGTGAGGCACATTGTCAGACCTATTTTTCTAGTAAGTAATCCTCTCTTTTGCCACCCAATAAGAGCACTTGCTCCTGAATCTACATAGAAGCCTAAGTCAATATTTAGGACTGTTTTGGGGATGTCTTTTTATGCCCTCCCATCTTTGTTTGCTTTTTTTCTTTTGTGTCTGGGATGGTCACTGCCCACCCTTCGCTGGTGCCCCCCCGCCCCGCTCCGGAATCTCGCAATGGATGGGATCCAGCCCAGGATTTCCTGCTAGAGCTGGAGGCAGGGGAGAAAAGGGGAGCTCTGCCCCTTTTATTGGCATGCGGGGATTCGGCCAGCCAAGGCAGCAGGGGACTCTCTGAGTTTGCCTGTGGTTTTTTGTTTCTTTTTCCCTCAGCACTGGGACTGAGTTTAAGGGCTTGCTTCCCTGCTTCTCCAGCTGCTTGGCAGCCCAGCGCCACAGCGTGGCCAGGACCCAGGAACACCTCATTTCCCACCAGGGCGCACACCCTCTGCGCAGTGCAGACCAGGGAGCAGCCATCGCCTGTGAGCCGCCTAGAGAGTGACACCCTGTCCAGCTCCCAGCGTTTCTCTGCTACTGCTCTGGGTTTTTTGCTATGTTGTAACCCAACACACCATGCCTGCTGGGACACCTGTGGCTCCTGCAACAGCTGCAGAGTTCCTGCTATCTCTTGCTTGCTCACCCGGGTGAGCCAGCCCTGCCGGTCCAGCTCACTGCTCTGAGCTCCCTGCTGCAGCTCCTCCACCGGTCCAGCCCGTCCGCCATTGCCGCGTGACGGAAACGCGACTGGCCTCGCTCCACAGCGCCCCCTGCAGGAGCGGAGGAATCATTGCAGCTGCCCTGCCCAGCTGGGAGCCGCCAGCGCCCCTGCTGGCAGTGGCCGTAACTGCACCAAAGGGAGGCTGTTTTCCAGCCCAGGGCGGGCTGTTCCTGGGTTTCTGGTTTGTTTGCTGTTGCTGCCGTTGTTGCTTATTTGCCTTGCTATAAATACTAGTAAAGAGCTGTTATTCCTTTTCCCATATCTTTTCCTGAAAGGCCCTTGATTTCCAAGTTATAATAGTTCAGAGGGAAGGGGAGTCATATTCTCTATTCCAAGAGGTTCCCACCTTCCTTGGCAGACACCTGTCTTTCAAACCAAGACAAGGACACAGATTGCTGATTGACTTATTCACAGGAATTTCTCAGGCCTTCCAATCAATTTTAGAGACTAAGGAGCAGTGTAACTCAAAAAATCAAATGAACAGAGGAAAAAGGGGCTTGTTCTTAAAACAACATTTGCTAGCTGCCTCTTCAGATAAGGAAATGCACAGCACAATGTGTGTGCTGGCCAAACTCCAAATCCCACAATGAATCCCTGGACTGGATCCCAGAATTTGAATTTGATCAGGGGATGCCTGGAAAGGACATGTTGCTGGCCTTCCATGAGGAGAAACTATTCTGTTTTGGGAAAGGGGAGATAATGCTCAACCTGAGGAAATGTGCAGGTGGTAGCTCTGAAAGGCATTTACAGCTTACAGTATTGAAACATCAATAGATCTTCTTCCTCATCTGTTAGAGCCAGCTTTCCCTACAGTACTGCAAAAACACATGTACAAGGCAACTTGCTTCCCTTGCACAAATCTAGCATGCCAACAATGAATGTAGGAGTGTCCTCACTGCACTTCAGCATCATCCACAAACAAAGCTTCAACGTGCCAGTATGCCAATGCTTGTCAATCTGAGAAAGCCACTCACACTTTTAAATGGCATTAAGGCTCCATTCTCTTCTTAAGAAACCAAGTTAAACTGAAATGAGATAAAAATTAAGTATTCAAGGATAAAAAAATTAACTGCATTTGGTGCTATGTAGCTGTAATAGAGCAGCTAGGGGAAAAACAAAGCTTCTTAGCAGCTGTTACAGGAACAGAACAGACAATTAAAATTCCAGCTGCAGAGGGAGAGAAATGTTCAGTCTGGGGTAAAAATAATAATGAGGCACAGAGAATGTTAGAGGAAACCTATTGCTTTTTGGTCCCAAATAAGCTGATGTTCTTAAAGGTCAACTGCAGTCAATATTACTGAGAAACCAGCACCGTACTTGACACTGTAGTCACTGTCTTCTCCTATGTCAATACCTAGCCTAGAGAAAGGGCCTGTGCTCATAAGTCTGTGTCAAATGCAACAGAGTTCTCACATTAGAAGTACTTGCAGTTCTTTTGACTATCTCCATTAAAAAAAATAAAAAAAAAAAGAGAGGATCACTATACCGCTAAATAGAGAGTTCGAAGTTCAGCTCAGAAATAAAACAATTCATTTTGGGTAGAGATGTAACATTTCTCAGCACCTGTCACTGATGTAATCTTTCAGCTATAGTAACTAATATCCTTCTTCTCTCTGTTACCCAACTTCCCCTCAACACCTCCTTCCCTCTCTATGGCAACAGCTGACAGGCTGTCAGGCACATCTAAACTGTTGGAACAAGCTACAAGTCCAGCCCTTCCTTTTATACAACAGGAGAGGGCAGGCAGTAAATTCCCCTTTCCCCATCTCCCAGACAAACCATATTTTCCTCACAATTAAATTAACGTGCTTTAGAAAGAGATTTGTCACCATGGCCCATGTCAACAAGGTCACAGGTTTGGATTTTGAGGGAAAACTCAACTACAAGGGAAGATTAGCATACAACACTTCATGTTGATAGTATTTCAGTCACCAACCTTCTGAAACAGTTTGCAATATACCTCACGATTCTCATCTCAATCCATCATGCCAACCTTGCCTCCTTCAATGGTGATCATTATCGAAGAATGCAAACAAATACAGTGTCAGAAGATAGCATAGGGCTGTTTATTGCATTTTCAGGATTAAATGTTAGCATCTGTGTACTATAGAGCATCTTCTCCTTTTTCCATCAGCACTCAACAATAATTTAGTGATTTCTCTCCATTATGCTATGCTAAAACTCCAGTATATAAATTGGGAACACACTTTCACCTACTTTGTTTAGTATTTTTAAAACCTCAGACTGATCACTGTTGATGAAACTCATTCTAGAATCACACAACAGTATTGCAGAGTATTATCAGAACCAGGGAAATGGTTCGAGAAATATTAATTAAAAAGAAGAGGAAGAAGGAGAAGGTCATTGTTGCTAGCCAGTGTTTCTCACTTATAGGAACTAATGAGATATTTCTGACTCTGTGAATAATGTCACAATAGTCATTTAGTTAGCTGCCATAGATATTGAGGTAAACTCACAATACTGATGTTTCTGGACTCAACAGAGGATTTTGCTTTCAGGGTCCTATGCTTTTGTCTGCAGTATATAAACTATCCTGTCAGATCTTTGCTCTAGAGACCATACCATCAGCATTTTGCTGTTCTTTCTTTCCCCATCACTTTCCATTCCATCTTGTAAGAGTGGTTTGAGGCAGCATTCACTTCAAAATTCTCAAGCACCACTAATGCTGCTGGGTTTACTCCTGGATTTATTTTCCTGCTGATGTAAACCCAGATTTCTGTATTTACAGTCCCATAAGAACCCACCCTTGTAAAACCCTATATGATTGTCTTGACTGACAGTCTTTCAGCTGCTTTAAAAGCCTTCTTTCCAGTATTTTCTCCTTTTTTTCACTTCCAGCATTCTAATAAAAATACTGCTTTTTTAGGTTCGTCTGGCTAAAAAATCTTAATTATTTTTTGCATATCTTTTTATCTTCTCTTTTTCCCTGAGGGCTTCAGAGGTCTTGATGAATCAAAATATTTTACAGGATCGACTTGAAATAAAAAATGGAGTTGATTCTCTTTCACACATTTTTACATTGGGGATCAAGGAAGTTAAAAATCCACATAGTAAATCTGCATGCAAAAACATACACAGAACACTTACCCACGGATTTAACAAAAATATCAAGCTTAAACAATTTGAACAAAGATGGAGAGCAGCCCATTGTCAAAGTTCATAAGAAAACAGCAGGTCTCTTCCCACTAACTTTAGAGCTAGGAATCATACCAAAACCAGCACAAATAACTTTCTCCAGTTCAGATTTGACAGGCACACATCATTCTTGACCTTTCCAGTCCTAGCAAAAGAAATGCTGTCACAATAGACAACCATTCCACAGTAATGCGCTTCTGAAGTGGGGAGATCATGACTGGATTTTAGGTCAAACCTAAACTACATTTACTGATTTTATTTCCATTCATAGATGACTATCCACTTAAAAAAGAAATTCAGGGAAAATTGAACATTATGCCACTACAGGAAGAAATTAGAATTAACCCAAAGGCAGACAATCCTTATCACAAGAAAATGGAGAGGTAAATGGGTTGGAGATGGGACTTAGCACTTCTGTTTACAGCAGCACGAGAAAAGGAACAACGTGTGCTGTGGGAGAGACTCTCCCTTCCTTGAATCTCCTTGAAGTCACCTTAATCTTACCCTGTGTGTATATGTCCTTCAAAATGAAACAAACACACTATCTACCCCTGAATTACAGAAAACATCTATGAGGACAAGATTTCAACTTCACACAGGCTAAGGACTAGATTCCACCAAAGAGTCAGGCATATTCAAGTCAGACAGGGTTGAACTGGCTCTACCATGTACGTTCCTAGTGGGGCCACAGAATTTCTGGCTGAAATTTGGTTGATAGCTGCATGTGTCTGAGACCTAGTAGGTGGAAAATTCCTGTCTGCTTGTGAAAGACTTCACGCATATACCCTTGATAGTATCCAGTTCCTCAGGGGGAATCTAAAAGTTGTTTGCACACTGAGTGCTAGACCAATTCCAGTCAACTAACTGGAAATTTTAAGTTCATCCCAACTACTATGGATATGCACAAGTTTAAGGATCTGAACCAAGTATCTTCATCCACTTATGATCCAGATTAAGCATCCTTTCTCCAAAGCAAGCAAATGCAGCTACACTTCCAAAGACAATGGGAAGTCTTCTTTTGCCTTTATTTCCAGTCATGTGGTAAGGATGGCTCTGTCCATCCTACATTGAAAAGTTTGATTTTAGTCCATTTATGCAAGAACTGAGACAAATAAGGTCCAGATCCTTGTCTTAGGTTGTTTTGGAAGCCACCTTTTCCACATATCTTAGGAGAATACAACAGCAAACAACTTGTTGTGTAGCATGGATAAAGGCATCTTCCAAAACCTTTTCCACAAGTATGTGTGTAATTTCATGTCCTTCTCAATTACATTGCAATTCAGTTGCATTATATTCCTCAATGGAGGAAAGAAATGGGGACTGGAGGACAGCTAAGTTCAATTCCAGTTTTAGCATGATTTAGTCTAAGAGCTCTAAAATGAGAAGGAAACATTTCAAGAAGAGTTTACCTGAGACTCAGAGACAGAGCTAGCAGACCTGAAGACGCAAACTGATTTGTAAATTAATCAGCCTGTAAATATAGATTTATATTTCATGACAGTTAAATCATGTCACTTCTATTAACTGGATAAAATTTTTTTCATCTGAAAATCAACTGGTTTTGTAGAAGTGAAGAACGTCATAAATACAATTCAGGGACCAGGGATCACGATGAGACCTTTCTTATATATGCTTTATCTTGGTGTAACTCTACTAGATTTTGATGCCTTATGAAAGTCACAGAAAGTAAGATGGATATTCTACAACTAGTGAATCTGTTAAGGGTTCTAACACTTGTTAGGCAACACACACTGTTCCTAAGTTGCCTTTCCTAGAAATCAATGAAAAGTTGCACTTAAAAATAGCACAGTATGGCAAATAAATATGAAGGCCATGAAGTTACTGATTCAATGTAGAGATTTCCTGTGAAAATCTTGGGTAGGACAGACTTAATTAAATAAAATTAGCTAAATAGTTTAGCTTCTGCATGAATGAGCAGTGCTCTGGAGGTATTGTACGTTGTTTGTTGCAATTTACTGTTTTATAGTTCGTCCTAATTGCAGCCAAGGATGAGAGGGGGTGGAGCCTAGAGCCATGTGGGCATGTCTAGGTTGTTGTTCTCTGCCACTGAAACCATTGCTGGGGCTGGGGGTAAGGGATTCTCACTTCTGAGAAGGTGGGTGTGGCTTTGGGTGAGTTAAAAGGTGGTGCATTTTGTCCTTCTCCAGGGGATCCAGCAGCAAAGGGAGAAGTGGGGTAACTCTGCTGGAGTCCCAGCTGGTGGGTTTGTCTTGGTTTTCATTGTCTTGGGCTCGATGGGGAAAACACTTGTGCAGGGGACATTTTGGTCTTTGTGTCAGAGGGTGGGGCAGTGCCAGCTCAGGTTGGTCAGTTGGATAGCATTTTTTTTGTATGAATCATGCTCTTTATGTATACTTTTTTTCTTAATATTGTTGCTGTTATTGTTGGTTTTCTTATTGCATTGCTATTTCCAGTAAATTCTTCTTATCCCTGCTTGTGATCTCTGCCTTTTGTCTCTCACTGGAAGGGGTTAGGGGGAGGAGCAGCTTGTGATTTTTTTGTTTTAGTAGGAGCACTAATATGATTTCTAAACCATGACATAGTTTTATAAAACAAATGTTTCTATGGTATTAACAACTTTCTCATAAGCCTGTTAGAAGAAATGTAGATCTCCAGGCACAGATCAAGACATAGAAAATACACTCAAAAGATTAATGTGTTGAAGATGTTAGAGAGATGATATCAAGGATTAACTGACTGACCCTATTCTATTTGTATTACTTCCAGAATTTTAGATAAATAAAAACATTATCTAAAAGCAATACCAGATATTTTTCAGTCTTTGTACTACAATTATTGTTGAACTGTTTAAGATTACTTAGATCAGTAACAATATAAAGAGAACAAGAGCAGACGTGTCTCTTAATCAGTGTTGTTAAGGGAATTACAGCTTTCTTAAGCAAAGGCATTACAGCTATAGACATAATCATCATGCTTTCTTATTTGATTTTCAAGATTGTTACAAGCTGTTTCTGTGCTAACCACTTATGTATCTGCCAGAAAATGGAAGCTGGAGTCACATATGGGATACACAATTTGGTAGAGATACATTCTCTCCTCCACACTTTACATTTTTCTCTTTCGTTTCACTGTTTGCAAAATCAGAAATGCTTATAACAAAGAATCCATTTTGCCCATATGAAGTACCATAATACAGAATATGAACTAAAGATATGTCTGAAGTATTCAGCAAAGTAGATGTACAAAAAATGATTGAGGCTTTTCATTTTTAGACAATTACTTTGATGGCTAGAAATTATACACCAGTGAAAAGGAAAATGTGAGGCAGATATTCAACACTCACTTTACTTTGTTCATTCATTACCAATTTAGCAGGGTTGACAACATTTTTTCATGTGATCAAATTTTGATTTGTATTGAAACCGAAAATCAATTTGCTTTCTGATGGACATTAGTTTCAGTAGAGCAAATGTAAAAGCTTCACACCTTTCATTGATGCCTGAATTAGGCCAGATTAAAGGACTTGATATGCTTGATTGAGTGGTTATATGCCACTTGTCAATATTACTAAAACAAGCCATACTGAAAATCACAAATTTGTGACACTGAAAGAGCACGGGGAAAATTGCTGAAAGATATTTGGGATAATGGTATTTTGTAATAGTGTAGCAATAAGTATGTCAAATCAAGAGAATTGCATGCAATTAGGCTTCATCTATGTTTAGAGCTTTGACCCAAGTTTCCATTAATATCAAGAGGAATGCTAAAGGAAAAGTAAAGGTAAAAATAATCCAGTTTCTATATCAAAGTGCTCATATTTGACTAGTCAGAACTTCTCCAAATAAACATCACCTTCAAATAACTCATCTCCCAACCAAAACCGAAATGCCAACACAGCATCATCTAGGCCCTAAAACTGTACAACATTAAAGTGAGTGAGGTGGCCACAGCTCTTTTTAGGCATGTTGTTTCATAACTTCCCTCACAAGGAAGTTTTCAGAAATTTATAGTTTCAGAGCCTAAATTATCTCTGGTGGGGTTTTTTTGTTTTTTTTTTTTAATTTTGTTTTATATTTCTACTAGATCTGTATGATTTTTCTAAATAGAAGGTATAGGAAAAGTTTGATTTGCAGTGATTGCTGTCTTGGATGGACTATCCATTTTTAATGCCATTCATGTATTGTTATTTGAATGTACACAGTGGTGATTGCAACTATTTGATATAGAAAATGGGGCATTCATCATTTAATGACCATATTGAATTAATTTCTCTGCTTTCATTTTTTTGTTTTAGCTTCTCCATTTTTTCAGGAGCTTTTCTCGACATCCCAAAGTAACAGTAGCAGACCATGGATGAGTCTTTAGTAAAGAAAATTATTGTTTCTTTTTTGATCATCTGTTTCTGCAAAGTCTGGAAAGAAACCCAGAATAAAGTGAGTGCCATGGCATTAAGATCCATACTAGCCCTATCTGGGACAAAAGAAATGTTTGTCTTAAATGATTCATAATCATATAAAATCATAAAATTATAAAATTATTTGGATTGGAAGGGACCTTAAAGATTAACTAGTTCCAGCCCCCTGCCATGGCTAAACAAGCTGAACAATGCCAGCTCCTTCAGTTGCTCCTCACAGGACTTGTGCTCCAGACTCTTCACCAGCTCCATTTTCCTTCTCTGGAAAATCTCCAGCACCTCAATGTCTTTCTTGTCACAAGTGGCCCAGAACTGAACACAGGATTTGAGGTGTGGCCTCACCAGTGCTGAGTACAGGGGGACAATCACTGCCCTGTGGTCCTGCTGGCCACACTATTGCTGATTCAGGCCAGGATGCCATTGGCCTTCTTGGCCACCTGGGCACAGCTGGTGCATGTTCAGCTGCTGTTGACCAGCACTTCTGGATCCTTCATTTAATCATTATTTTTGTGGGTGACCTGACACCAATCTACACATCCTATGTGAGTTCTTTTTAGTTCAAATAATGCAAAGCATGGCAAAATATTGTTTCATACAGAAACATTTTCTGACAAAATAGAAACAATTTATCTACTAATTCTCAATTTCTTTTTCCTTCCTTGGTCCAAGTAGTGTTCTTACTGAAACTCTAGATATAAAGATAGTTTTGAGATGCTTCTTTTCATCTTGTCACCCAAAATATTTCAGTGGAGGAAGTCCAAGTGTCAAAATAGATTTTTTTTTTCTTTAAATTTTATACTGCAAGTTCATCCAAGGCATTTGACTCAAGAAAGACCAAAAGTTACTTCTGCTATGATTAGATAACTTTTTTTTTTCTCAGCCATCTGAATTAAACACCTTGAAAAGCCTCTCAATGCTAGTCTTATTTTTTCTTGGAATCATTACCATTGTTTAAACCATTTGTGATTGCTCATATATATCATACAGTTTTATTCATCCATTTCAAGAGAGATTAATTTAGACTGGAATATCTGCAGAGAAATCCTGCTAGAAATGGTTAACTGAATAGAGTCTTTATGTTTGGAAAGGACACTTGAGGAAAAAACACATTCATGTATTCAGGAAATAAAACATACAACTCAGTCTGTAAAATCATCGGGGTGACAGATGAGAAGGAGACAGAAGAGCTAATTTAAGCTAAAATTTTGGCAACTGAACAAATTAGTATGAACTAGTCATGAATAAACTTTGGCTAGATTTTATCCATCTGTAAAATGAAAAGTGGAAATTGTCTTCCCCCTGGATAGTAGAACAAGCAACAGCTGATTTCATCCATCTACCCTGTAACACAGAGAATTCACTTCTATAGATCTTAATGCCTTTTCTTTAATTGTTTCTTTAGCAATTGTTGCTTCTACAGACTCTCCATAGATCATATCCCTCATGCTCCCTACCCTGTTCATTAGGAACTAATCTGTATTCAGCAAGTCAGAGTTCCTTCTTCACCAGATATTGGCTCAACTGTCAGAAAGGCTAGTGAAAATGCCCCTCAAAAATATCAGTTTGTGTTTTGTGTTTGGTTGGGGTTTTTCTTACTTTTTTTTTTAACTTTCTGCCTCCATTCCTCAGGAAATATTGTGGAGAAGTCTGACACATAATCAGAGACCCTAGTGTGTGATCTGCTTGCCAGACAACTCATCTAAACCAGTTCTCTTGATCAGGTGCCAGGTTGTCTTTTTTTCTGTTTGAGCAGAATCTTCTATTCCTGGCAGCATAGGCTTACCTCTGTGAATACTAAACTGTCAGGAAGGCAGAAGAACAGCGAGAGTTAGGGAGGTGCACCTTAAAGCTGAGAAGACTGACTTTGATTAAGATAAACAACACCCATTGTGCTATAAAAAATTCAGAAGCTGTTGATATCTAGGTCTTCTGGATTTTCACTGGCTGTACTCAGCAGCACATTTGAGGATTAGGCATTAAAGCTGGGAAGCAGACCTTGAAGGAAAAAACAAAAAATAAAACCAAGCTTTGGCCAACAAAGCCTATTTGCTTATTTTAAAAATTGGTAATTGGATTTGCTGTCCTGCAATTTTTACCACTCAAGAAGTCCAATCAATACTAAAATGTGAAAAAAATCAGTTAATTCTAGGGTTTTTTCCTAGACAATTTATCTTTCACATATCCAAGTTCTTTCAGTTATATTTCTGTCATTGCTTAGCATTTTGGGAGTACAGTATTTAATTGTCTTGTCATGCATGTACATTCTAAAGTCATCTTCAACTGTACATTAAGGTTGGATCAATTTTATTGAAATAGAAATAAGTAGAACTATCTGAACAACATTATTGTCACAGTTCAGGGTAAACTGTATTCTTTGATCCACCCCTGCATCCCTATGGACAACCCTTCCAAGCAACAAGTCTGTATCCTGCACAGTTGTATTCCAGTGTACTGTCTGTGGCTAAGATGGAGGTAAATTTCCTCATTGTATCCCATATGGTGCTGTGCTTTGCATTTGTAGCTAAAATAGTATTGAGAACACCCCAACGTTTTGGCTTTTTCTGAGCATTGCATTAAGGCTTTCCATCCCCTCCAAAGGCCAGTAGGCTGGGGGTGAGCAAGAAGCTGAGGGGACACAGCCAGGACAGCCAACTGAAATTCACCCAAGGGACATTCCATACCATATGACATTGCATTCAGCTGCCGAGGGCAAGGAGATGAATGTGGGTACAGTTGTGGTTATGCTGCTTGGTTCCAAGGAGCCACTATAGGTATGGAGGCCTAAAGAATGGTTGGATGTCTGCCTGCCAGTGGGAAGTAAATAATGTTAAGCTGCTTTATTTCATTTCATGAGCTTTTGTATTTTATTTTTTGCCCCTGTTCTCTTGAGAAGGGAGAAAGGGAGCAACAGGCTGGGGGTCCAGCAGCCAGCCAAAGTAAACACATTACATATGATTGATCGTGTCTTTGTTGTAACCCACAGCTTGCAATCACAGAATTATGTAGGTAAGAAGGACCTTTGCCAATTTAAAGTCCTTTGCTTAAAGCAGGTTCCCTTAGTGCTGGCTGCTTATGGACTTCTCCAATGGAGCTTTGAATACATCAGAGGGTGGAGGTCCCTCAGCCTCTTTGGAAACTCATTACAGTATTTGATCACACTCTTGATGACTCTTTTTCTTAATATTGAGCCAGAATTTGCCATCTTCCAGCTCTTGTCCATTACCATTTTTCCTCTAAGAGTCCATCTATTTTGTCCCTTGTTCCTTTCCATTAGATAGTTGAGGACAGCATTAAAATCCCCCCAGAGCCATCTGTCTCCAGGCTCAAAAAGCCCAACTCCCTCTGTTTCTTTTCGCAGGAAAACTCTTCCAGCTCCTGGCCAATCTTGCTCCAGTTTATTTACGTTTTTCTTGCACTCAACTAACACCTGGGTAACATTACTTCAGGGGAGATGGCACTATCTCAGTAAGTCTGACTATGTTCAGGCACCTGCAGTTTTTATGACTCAAATACAAATCATATATAGATACATAACAGCCTCCTTAAAATGGAAGTGTTACGCTATTGTAACAAAGGGACAGTATTTCCTGAGAGAGCAGCTGGCCTGCACATCTATCTTAAAATCTTTTGATCTCCTGATGATAATGAAGTTAGTTGTAACTTCTGGTCCCACAAGGTCCTGTGTCTCAGCTGGCTGTTCCAAAATAATTACTCTCCATGGAACAAGTGTTCATTTTTAGACCTGCAGGAGAGTTCTTTTGATCTCCTGCATGCCAGGAACTTTTCTGTCCTTCCTCAGAATAGTTTCTCAGCTCAGTGTTTTCACAGGCAATGATATCCAATTTTTCCTTGCTTCCTGTGCTCTGACTTAACTTGAACCATTCTTTTTGTATCTTTAAAAAGGAAAGAATCTCCTGAGTTTCTAAAAAATGCAATTCTTGTGAAAATGTATCAATAGTCAGTTCAATATACTGACTAAATTGCTCCTTATTCGTAGCATTTTAAGTACATAACTTGAGTCTTCTAAGCACAAATGCTTTAAGAAGTTTCTTAAATCTCCTTCTGGGTTGTGAATGGAGATTAAATATTAGTAATTACTTTTATCTGTATTCCCACAATATCATGCTCTCGGAGCAGAAGACATCAAGTTAGATGTTTGGTATTAAGTTTTTCACACATGGGAAATGTTTCCAAAGCAGCTGAGCACAGATGTAAAGGTGTTCTTTCTGTTTCAGGCTGCCTTCTCCAAGGATGCTGAAAGGTAGCTGGGAGCTCTCCTAAGACCAGAAGTTAAAGAAAGCAAATCACAAAACCTCTCAGTTCTGTCTTTTAATGCAAAGGCTCAAAACCTTCCCATAACCTGACCTAAACACTCAGAAATTATTACAGAGCAGCTCCAAACAAGTTTCATTATTGCTAGTCCTTGTTCTCATGGGGGACTTCAACTTATTGGATATCTGCTGGAAATAAAACCCAGCAGAGAGAAAACAGTCCAGAAGATTCCTGAGGCATGTGGAAGAGATCTTCCTGACACAGCTGATGAGTGAGCCAACCAGAAGTGCCACACTGGAAGCACTGCTAATGAACAGAGAAAGACTGGTAGGTGATGTGATGGTTGGAGGCCTCTTTTGCACAGAGATCACAAAATGATGGAGTTTTTGGTTCTTGGGGAAATAAGGAGGAGGGTCAACAGAATTGCCACCTTGGACTTGTGGAGGGCAGCCTTTGGCCTGATTAGAGGACTGGTTGGCAGAGTCCCTTGGGAAGCAGACCTGAAGGGCAACGTGGCCCAGGAAGGATGGACATTATCCAAGAGGGAAATCTTAAAGACCAGGAGCTGGCTGTCCCTGTGTGCTGAAAGATGACCTGCTGGGGAAGAATACCAGCCTGGATGATCAGAGAGCTTTGGCTGGAGCTCAGGATAAAAAGAAAAGTTTATGGTCTGTGGGAAGAAGAGGAAGGCAACTCAGGAGGACTCCAAGATGTCATAAGGTTATGCAGGGAGAAAATTAGAAAGGCCAAAGCCCAACTAGAACTTAATCTGGCCACTGATGCAAAAGATAGTAAAAAAATTTTTTATGAATACAGAGAGGAAATGGCAAATTGCACCAAGGGACATTTAGATTGGATATTCTGAACACTTCCTTCACAGAAAAGCACTGGAACAGGCTGCACAGAAAAGTAGCTAAGTCACCATCCATGGAGGCATTTAAAAGACATTGAGTTGTGGCACTTGGGAATGTGGGTCAGTGGTGGACTTGGCAGTGCTGGGTTAAAAGTTGAACTCAATGGCCTTGAAGGTCTTTTCCAACCTAAAGGATTCTATGATTCGATATCAAGGATCAAAATGAATTAACGAAAAAAACCTCAAATAATAAAAAAATCCAATACTCGAACTAGGTCAAACATGAGTTTTCTTCTGATGTTGTTCAAAAGGCAGAATTTCCTCTTTTATTTAAAAGTTAGTGCTTTTTCTGAAGTTTCATGCAGTGACAACCTGGAAACACTAAAGACACCAATAACTAAATACTAAATGGCAAATAGTGAATAACAAAAAATGAATAATTAAAAAAAAAAAAAGACAATACACAAGGAAACAAAGAAAAACAACTACCTTGAGGATTATTTAAAGAAAAAGCATCATTCACAGGGTATAATTATTCAAAGTTTGTGGTGGTGATGATAGAACTGTGCTCAGCAAAAGAGTTTCTTCACTGATAGGCCTGAAGCTTCTGGCCTTACATGAACTACACTATAGACACTATCCTATTCAGAAAGAGGTGTTAAATATACAAAAATGGTCCTCTGAAATTAATGGAAATTATTGTTCTTTTCAGGTCAATAAAATGGATTATTCATTAAGTCAAAGGCACAAAACATTATGCCAGAGTGTCCTGAGCACCAGCACTGCTTCTCCTTACTGAGGTAAGATGGCTATCACACAGACATGTTTTAAGCAGAATAAAAAAATTCAGACATTAGGGCTTTTTATTTCAGGAAGGCAATGCAATACAGGCATTGTGGTCTAACCAACAATGATTGTGTGCTCAGACAGATGTGGGTGATATTTTTGATAAGCTAAATACGTTCAACTTCTCTCTGAAGAGATGGGATTCAAACAGTCTGAAATGACAGACAAGTTATCTCCATCTCAGAAAGCTTAGCCTGTGGGAGGACAGGAAAGAATGGAAACAGTGACATAACCTTACTTGATCTTTTTGTGGACTTCTATGAAAATTAAAATCTAAGTTGATACAATGAAAACACAGAGAACTGAACTCTGCAGATTTAGAAAACAAGTTCAGAAAGTATTCTGAGATGACAATTGACTGTAGAATTTATTAAGAAATCTTTTCAATGAAGCAGCTTTTGTGTTTCTCTGACTGCCAAAGATACTGATTAAGTTTTCTTTTCACTGTACAATGAAGATAAATCAGAGGCACTGTAGCCTAAAAGAATATTCAGCCTAGCTCTGTAGCACTAAAAGAATTTTCCAACTGATATGGTTTTCCTGTCATTTAGGTCTACAGTGAACTGCAGGCTTCAGTATATCTGTAATATTAAGCAAAAACTGAGACTGCACCTCTAATCCTGTGTTCTGGACCCCTCACTTCAAGAAAGACTTCTTGAAGTGATGGAGCAAGTTCAGAGAAGGGCAATGGAGTAGATGAAGGGTCTAGAGAGTAAATCATATGAGGAGCAGCTGAGGTTGTTTAGCCTGGAGAAAAGGAGGCTGAGGAGAGCTTATTACTCTCTGCAAGTGCCTGAAAGGAGGTTGGAGCCAGGTGGGGGTTAGCTTCTTCTCCCAGGCAACCAGCGACGGGACAAGAGTAAATGGTCTCAAGCTGTGCCAGGGAAGGTTCAGGCTGGACATCAGGAAGAATTTCGTCACTGAAAGGCAGAAGTGCAACACTCTGCCCAGGGGGGTTGTGAAGTCACTTGGCCTGGAAATGTTCAAGAAGCGACTGAATGTGACAGTGCTGTGATTTAATTGATAGGATGGTGTTAGGTTGAAGGTTGGACTTGATGATCTCAGAGGTCTTTGCCAAATTTAATGATTCTTTTAACCCATGAAGCTGCAGAGGAAATTGCATCTTGCTTATTTAAGGACAGGTTTATAAAATCACGTGGAATAATAGAGATATTGCACCATTAAGCCAATTTCATTTTCAAGAAGTGTCTCCTGTCTACTTACTCAATGAGTGAAAAAAGAAACCAAAAGCTCCCTAATGTACCTCAAACAAAATCACATTTCAGGGGTGTTACATTGCAGGTTATATTCTAAGCAGCAGATATGAGAGGCAGTGATTTTTGATAGGTGAGCATTTGATCAACTGTCAGAAGGAGAAATCACATCAATACCAGCCTGACTTAATGCACTGACATGCACTGACACTTTTCACAGAACTCCAGTGAGCGACGCTGCTTTTCTCCGAGATTTGTCCCATTCAGGCTGGCAACAATGAATCAAGAAAGCTGTGTAGACAAATCTCTGATGATCAGTGCGTGAGCAATGTGGATGAGGAAATCACTAGTGCAGGCAAACTCTGTAGACCAGGCTGTGTTTTCCTGTTTGACTTCCAGTCGGGATGGAGAACAATTTTTGACAGCATTGCTTGGTTTATAGGGCTGTACAAAAAGACTTGTTCCTATCGGTGTTGGCTCAGTAATGATCCTATACTTTCTCTGTGCTTTTCTCTAGGCATAACATGGGGGCAGTTGTGCTGTGGGGCTGTTTTCAGAATCTTATTTTCCAGTGCCACTTCTTAGCACTGTCAGACAAAAATATTCTAAAAGTCCTCTGTCCTAACAGCAACTGTTGAGCAGAATAACCTCAGAACAGGCATGAGAAGTGGCGTTTTCATTAAAACAACTGCAATTTCCCTGCTACTTGTATGAGTTTATTATTCCATTATTGATGTTGGCCATGATCCAGGCCCATTGTACCATTTTACAAAATGTGCTACAAAGTGGGTTTGCTACTCCAATAAAGTGCATCTGTCACCCCAATTATGCAAAGCAAGTGGCTGACTGCAAAACTGCATCAAAAACTGAATTAGGATCTTTCATCCATTTATACAAGAAATGCCAACATGAAATACATGTTTATTTTGTAGTAGAGGTACTATATTACCACTACCACAGAAAATTGAGTCTGTATCAGAATGCAGTTACCATAATAGAAAAAACTCATTTTTTTCTTTTGGTCAATACTGCCACTGCTGTGAACAATGTCATGCAGAATGAGACATGACTTAGCAAAGCCATAGTTAAACAAAGTCCAAAAGAATCTTCTTACCCTAACAATTTTATCAAAGGGGCAGATTCTGGTCCCCTTTTTCATGATGGATAACAATAGGTTCCATGAATATCATCAATGGTATTAGTAGAACACCTTGGGATTTAATAAGTTATTAACTGTAATGGTATTTAAATCTCATTTTACATAAACCTTTCAGTCAAGTTCTTGTCTGCACCACAGAAACCTAAATTCTGTTGAGGATCCCATGAAGTCAGCTGGTGAGTTGAGGTTTGAATTCATTCTTAGTGTAACAAATAAGCCAGAAAAACTTTCAGAATGCTTTCGTCTTGTTGGATTTCGGAGGTACTGAATAAGGAGGTTGTGGAATGTCCATCATCAAAGATATCTAAGAATATGTCACACAAATATTTTGGAAAGAGGGAAAGATATTTTATCTGGCCTTGGGACAGACTGCCAGACAAGGTAAATTCTTGAGGTCACTTCTAGCCCTGGTGTTTCTGATTCCATGACATGTGACAGAGGGTCATAGCTCTATGCCATTCACATCTCTAAAATCCAAATCAAAACCTCAGATTTTATCCTGAATGACTAATATGAAGATAAATGTGATGTTTTGTTTTACAATTGCAGCGTTGGTTTTGTTTCTAAAGAGGAAGAATACTTTTTTAATGCTCACTGGAGTATAATTTAGGAAACTCAGTATATTTTTATCCATTCTGCACATATTTTCAGAGGCTTTTTAATATAACTTCAATAATATTCCTGTAGAGAAATCAGATTTTGATAGTTTTATCTTTCAATATCCCTATCAGCTGGAGCCACACCAAGATGTGTGCCATTTAAATGCCCTTTTCCTGGGATTAGGAAATACAGGGGGAAAAAAGGAGACTGAAAGAGTTAGCAACAAGAAGAACCTCTGGTGTTCTTAAACATGTGAAGAGCCTCTTCAAAATAGCACTTTTTTTTTTGTATTACCTGTAGATGTATATTACATGTCTGAATTAACCACCTAAAATCTCCATAAAGGTGGTACAGGCATGTTTTCACAGCATGTGCACAGTGAGTGGAAGAACCTCAAGTTCTAGAAGGAGTGCATCTGAAATGTTACGTACCATGGCTATTTCCAGCTCTGGCATTCTCTGACCAGAAATACATGTTGGATTTAAGACTGTACACCATCTGTTGGAAGATTCATGTTTGTAAACGAGGATTTGCCCAGTATGCAGAATGTACCTAATACTTGAATAGTGCTTGATTATTTGCCAGGAACTGACACACATTATGTAATTACATTTTATGTAAGTCCTTCTGTATCTGAAACCGTTCCAAACTACATATTTTTCTCCCTGCTTGTGACTCCCTAACCACGAGTCAAACAGTAAGTCTACATGTTTACCAGGTGTGCTCCACTTCTCATGACAGAATCCACATCCAAGATTATAATTCCACAATGGCAATAGAGGAAAGTCTTGGGTTCTGGTTTACACTGCTAGAGCTGTTTATTCATCTAGCTTTAAAAGAGTCCTTGACACTATCTTTCAGCAGTGCTTAAGCACAGCCCCAAGATTTCCCCTTTCCAGTAAACATATAGATTTAAAGTCAGCGCTGATTTAGAGAGAACTTCCTGCTCACTTGCTCACTTTTCAGTACTTATGAACCTTGTGCTCTTTGCTGTACCATGCTACACCTATATCAGGAAGGCTGAATAAAATGTCTTTCTCGGCACAGTCTTGAAAGTCTTGAATTTGGAAGGAAAAGAAATTTTGATGGGATAAGAAGGAACTCTTTAATTCTTGCACAAATATAAAATAAATTATATAGTAAAAGATTAACCTTCTCCACCCTCACAGTTTTCCTTATACTGGTGGGCAGCACTACCTTCCCTAACTGTGCTTTTAAGTAAATAGTCACATTGTATGTTTACTGCTGAATTCAATATGGTGAGCATTTGTAAGGTTTCTTCTGAGCATTTTTAGTCCCTGTGTGTCGCTGTTGAGCCGCTAGCAGAGAAAAGGACCCAAGTTCTCAGTGTGGCAAGAAAGAAAGTTTATTATTTTGATTTCAATATATATATAGACTTTTCAGAGGTCGCCCAGATTGGTCAGCCAGAAACCTCCCCCTAGGCCTGATTGGCCAGGCCTGAACTGTCCAAATCTCGAGACACTGTTTTAAAAAACATCCAAACTTTATCTTTGTTTATAAAACACAGTGGAATGTTCTCACGAGAAAGACCTGTGCTAGCCACACCTGTGCACTGGAATTTCCACTTTTGTGAATGGTGAAGAAGCCTAAATGTTAAACAGATGGCAAGACACCATTGAGCTGAGATGGGTTTGTCACCACAGCACTTGAAGCCTTGGGGTACTTCACCATCCTAATGCTGAGGCATTTATCTGGGTAGACATAGTTGTTTTGTGGATATAATTTTTGGTCTCATTCCTGACTTCCATCAAAGTTGCACCCTATTTGCCCAAGTACTTTTTTTTCAAATCTGTCCACGTGCCAAGTCACTATGAAATATAAAATACAAAATAAAGTCACAAATACTGGGAATGTGTAACCCACACTGAAAATAAAATAAGATTATTAAAATGCATCATAAATGTCAGTGAATAACTCACTTACTATATTTTAAAATTGGATTTGGACATGACTGTTTTCAAGCCTCAGGTTCTGCCAGTCACACATGTCCACTATTATTACAGATTCATCTACATCCCTGAGTTTTTCTGTCTTCCTGGACTTCTGGAACACAGAGTATTAAAATAGAAATATTCCAAAAGTTGGGCATTTTATTAAAGTTTTTTATAAATCCTAAACTTTTGGTTCTTGCTTTTTTGATTGTGTCCACATATAATAAGATGCAATAAGCCTGATCTTGCATGTTGAGGAAAAATATTGCATAATTCAGAATGCATTACTTTAGGAATCATCTCTTGGAAAATGTTATTTTCTGGAAAAAAAGAAAATAGTTTTAGCCAAAAGTGAAGCAGTTATCCACACTCATTTTGCTTGGCATTAAGTTCAGCTTCGGAAAAAAAAAAACCAATGTTGCAGCTAATAACAAGCATTTTTTTGGTTGTGGTTTTTAAACATTTGCAGCAGTTGCAACATAGTTGCTTCGCTAAATTAACTTGTTACAGGGAAAGGACAACACTGGAGAACGAGACAACTCACAAGTGAATCTCCAAATTATGTGTGAGCAAGGTATGAGACAGGATCAAGCAACAGTAAATATCATAGACCTTTAAAATACTTTAGTGATTGTTAAATGTGGCCACTGGCATAAAAAATGAACTGGCTGCACAAACCTATCAATCATCAATGTAAAACTCCTACTATGTCCCTCAATACCAGCTCCAGTCCCTGTTTGCAACACTTGGATTCAACAGCAGTGACAGCTGTAGTCATCTGATCTGGTTGGCAATATTAGACACAGACATCCTTTTCATATGAGATGAAATATGTGGAGGAAATACACTATGATACAAACCAAAGATCATTAAATTTGGTGTATGTGCTTCTTGAAAAAACACTTTGGTTTATATACAGCTGTGGAACCATGGCACACTGAGAGAGACTGCTGAATGAGAAAACAGGCACTGGTTTTCCAAGTCTTTTGCATAAAAATAATGCTCCCTTATACAGAATTCCCTGATCATCATCCCTCCACCACCATCAAGTCTTAAGGGAAGAAGAATAGGAAATTCTATGAGTTTAGGTTGCCCCACGTCAAAAAAACCCTCCCCAAAGTCCTGCAGCTTAGATACTTAAGCCAGAAAAGGTTGAAATCATACACGCTCAAAAATTTTTAATTCCTTCACTGGTTTTGGGTAAAGGGAAAATTGAACTTCAAGTATTCAAGAATGTAATAAATCTGGGTTATGGCTTTATTGTTTCTTTATGCAGGAAGCAATTTTAAATGAAAAGAAGATGGGGAAAAAACCACAAGATAAGTTTTAAACGTCCTTATTTTCTTTCAGACTATAACTCCTTGTTCCTAAAATATATTTCTGCCCTTTCATCTTCCTGACAAGTGGTAAAAGATTATTTTAAAAACAAGCAAAACCATATTTATGTGGTTTTAGAATGTTATTTAAGGGATAAAAGGATACCAAATAATTTATTTTCCTGTTTGAAGGACAATTAAATAAGGAATTCCAAATATTCATATTAACAATAGAATATACAGGGCCCAGGTTGCCCAAAATGGTTCACGTCAATGCTTTCAACACAAAATTTTTTTATAAAAATGTGAGTTACAAAACAAAAATTCATAGTACAGCAATTTGTGAACAGAACAAAACCAGTTTTGACAAATACATTATTCATTGCAAACCTTTAATTTAGATCCTGTCTTGAAGTACCACATTAGCTGTCAGTCACTTCTGCAAATGTATTAGATGTCACATCAACACTTCTGTGTTTATTTGGCCTGATAGCTTCTTATTTCTTTTGATTGTTTTAATGCCAAGAAGTACAGAAAAAGCCATTACCTGGTAATGCAGTCAAATATTCACAAATAATTTCAAAGACAGACAAAGAAATCTTCCTTTATCATAAGTATTTCATGGCTGGATTACAGGACAGATTCTTCTCTCATTTGTTGCACTATAGATTCTCCTTTCCTAGGTTGAAACAATGAAGCCAATGTAAGCTCCCATTACAATGTGAGTAGGGTCAGAACTCCCTTTTATTGAAACAGGCTTTCTGAAGCACTTGATTGCAGTGTGATACTTACCAAACTATAATTATCAACAGGGAAGAACATCCTACATAGCACTTTCTAAATGCGGTTTGCTTAGGTAAGAGCATTAATGACAGTATCAGCAGCAAAAGCTCCTGGCTCTATGCTAGGTACGTGCACAGAAGGAGTAGCTTGCATATTCCTCGTGGGATGCTTACCACAGCTTGAGAGCTCTGGCCCAGACCCATCTTTATATTTGGATGGCAGGGGTGCAGCAGTCACCTCAGTCTCGTCAGGAGTGTGTCTGTGGCACCTGCTGCCTGCTGGGGCACACAGCAGCACTTCCTCCCTGCAAGCACAGAGCCAAGTGCAGCAACAAACCTCTCTGCTGAGCTGGGGGACTCAATCATTCTGCACCAGGTGTGCACCCCCGTGGTTATGGGGATGGCAAAGGGGAGGCTTGTATTAGCAAGTGCAATATTTGTGGCATAAATATGCAAATCTACCTTTCTATGGGGAAAAATTAGTAGAGGTGGTAATGATCATCATCATCGTAGTTGTTCATACTGCTTAAAAAAAACCCCAAAACTTGAGTGGGATTGTTATAGCAATTTAATTGCAATTTGCAAGTTTTATTGATTTTATTCTGACATACATAGAAGACAAAGTAGATATACTGTAACTGCTAATATTTAAAATGGAAAAAAATGGGGTTTTGCTGCAAACTGGGGTATACTACAGCATATCAGGAGATTTCTTTGTTAATTATTTCTTGTCATAGACATGTGCAGAAGTCATTCATTACTTTCTAAATTTGCAAGCTTATTGCAGACCAGTCCAAGGTTATGTAACTCTCCAAACATAATTGTTCTGTGTATAATATTAGCTAACAAGTAATTATAACTACTAGCTGCTCCCAGCTGATAATATACTTAGGAAATTCATATATTTGTAGTTGTCAGTTTAGGTCAAATTATTTGAGAAAAGGCCTGACTTAATTTGAGAAAATGCCTGACTTAAGAGGGTGCCAAAAGACAATATTCATGTGCCACCCTTAAAATTGAATAACTTAAAATTGAAATCTCTTAAAATTTACAATTCGTAAGATAATTTTTCTCATAATATGAATTTGAAAAAGCATTATATTGATAACATTTTGACAAAGTACTGAAAGCTCAACTCTAGGACCACATGCTAGGTGGCAAAGGAGTTACGTGGTTTGCATCAATTTTTTAACTAAATTACTACTTTGAAGTCAATAATTGTATAGCTATCTTGGATACCAAAGGAAGCCATTTCTAACATCCAGTCATGCTTAATATCCACTTTAAAAATAATAGAAGTATTTTCATTTGAACAGTTCTGCCTTCAAAGAAGATTTTCTTCAGCACATTGGATCATATTGTTTTGGGGCTTTTCCTTGTGTTTTAACAGTGTTAGGACACTATTTTGTTAAGTACAGCATTACAAAGAAAAACTCATCAATAACAAGTTTGGGAATAAAAATTTAAGCACCGAAGAAAGAAGGATTTCAAAATTAGAAAAAAATAGGGAAAAGGAGCCTGGTAACTTGAACCCCTAATGTTCTGTAGTCACTAAAAAATCACAAAATTCAGAATTGAGTTATTAAAATTATTATGGTAACACTTTAGCGAAAGTCACAGTACTGATTTTTGCCCAGAACACATGAAAAGAAGGGGAAGATTTCATGACTTTAAGAGATTTGACAGGCCTTTCAGCTTTGAGATGTCTAATGAGATCAACCATCTTTACAACAGAACAAGTAGTGCCAAAGAATAATCCACATTAGTGCTCAGAGGCCAACAGACACCAGATCTCCCAGGAGCCCCACAGTTATGTACAACTACCTCTATGTCTCAATGCCTTTATAGCTCACAGCCAGCATTTGCATGGCCATTTGCCATTCTTTCACTAGCTAATTTCACCAGGACTTTAAAGCATTTTACATTTATTTGGATTTTGTACCAATGTAAATGGAACTGGACCAATAGGCTAAGAAGTAACTTTAGCATTTTTCCCACAAAATATCTAATCATATGACAGCATTATGTCATAAAGTGTCATTTCTCCAGAAGGCAACCTGATAGGGTAGAAGCCAATGAGAACATTAAATTTAAGAATATGTACTCACAATCTCTTTTTCATTCTTCTAGGACATGCAGAGTTGCATAGTATCTTTTGAAATTATGCAACTTAATTGTAGGAAGTGTATTATCTGCACCAGAGAAACTCCTTGCAATTGTTTTTTGTCTCAAATAATCAGATTTGCTTTATCAGTTCATCAGCTGTTGTTGCCTCAGAAATACTACTTGCTGTTCTATAACTCCATGGTTTTCTCAGCCTTCCCAACAATGAGTTTTGAGTTTTTGAATGCCCTTGTGTCACATATGTGAGGACTTAAGGAATGCAGTTGAAAGTCTGAAAACACTGTCCCCATAAGGTAGGTCACCACAATAGGAACTTGAGATAAGAGCAGATAGCAGAACAGGAAGGCATTAATTCCAAGCCTAAAAAAGGTGAAGGTTTGGAATTAGCACACCAGACAAAATGCCACTGTGCAGACTGTGGGAACTTAAGACTTACCCAGACAAAAAATTAGCACAGTGGAAAACTGTGGGAAAGGATACACATGCCAGCCCAAGTTGTGGGAATGGCATCTATGCACATGGATACCTGGGATTTGGACCATATAAAAGTGTTACCTCCAGAAGAATGACCCCTACCATTAAAGACCAGGGTGAAGAAGGACCAGTGAGATGCCACAAGAATCCACATTGTGGTGATACCTTTTGCTTAATCTCTCTGTCTGTGTCTCATTCTGTCTCCTTCCTTCCTCTTCCTATTTCTTCTTATCTCTCTACCTCACATTTACTGTTAAATAAAATCTGTACTATTGACTTTTGCTTTTGCTCTTGTTCAGCCCTTAATTTGGGCAGAGGCATCTCTTATAATTGGATCTTAACAACATAATTCTCCTTCACATTATATTTGAGAAGAATGAAAAATCTCCTCTGCTATTCAGGGCAGTATCTTGAATAACCTCATCCCAACAAAACCTATCATTTTAGAATAGACATAACTACAGTATCAAAGTATTTTTCCTGCTGAATTTGCTGTCTCAATCTTCAGAGACTTCACCTTTACTCACAAAAAGCATGCAGTCAGCTGAACTATAAAATGTGAACCTGGTGGGCAGCCTTTACCCAAGATGTCCTGGTTGTTACAAAAAAAAAATCAAAAACCATTTGTCTGAGAAATTTCCTGTCATTTGTTTTCTTTTCTTGGTGGAAATTGCAAAATATGCATTTAGTTCACACTGTGCATACTCCTCTGTAGAAATATGTATGCCCCTGTATGCATCATTTGACTTAGCATTGTAGTAGTTCTATACCATTCTTTAAGCTCTTCTTAGTTCCACTGGGTTGAGCTTTCAAGTCTTTTTTCTTTGATGCGCCTTCTAGTTGCTGGTGCTTGTTAAAAGTGACTGCAAAAGACAGTGCTAGAGCCATCACACCCCAGAAAGGCTCTAATATACCCTAGAATATGTGCTCACACACTGCGAGTTATGGATCCACCCAATTTCCTAGGTATCCTCAAATTAATTGCTCTACTGCTCTACTTCCTCTTTTAAAGCATGAGCCATGGCAATGTCACATCCATCTGGCTAAAGTTATGAGCTTTTCTAAGGATGGTCATGACTTAATTCTTGTCTTAGACAATAAACTATTCTTCTACTGTCTTAGCTATAGCTGAACCATGCTGTCACCTATTCTTCTCCCTTTTAGAAGTGATCTCCAAAGGAATACTTGTAAAGGAGAATTGCACCACTGCACTTGTATCTGGTTTTGATCCCCACCAAAGACCCCTGTTTTTTCTGCATCCTCTTGGTCCTCATATTCAGCTGATTGAGTATATGTACAGTTTATAAATTATTGTACAACTTACTCTGTGAAAGCAACACCATTATCAGCAGATAAGTAGACACAGCTATTTAGGACCATGTAAATTGTTTAAGTTCCTTATTTACAGCAGAAATATTTTCTTAGTGAAATCAACAGAGGGAGAGTTTGTAATGCAATCTTCATCATCTTTTAAATTCACTTCTATTCATACAGTTTGCTGGAGTCAGTATCTGATAGGGCTAACCCATAAATATCTGAAAGGCAAGATGCAATTTCTATCAATACAAAATTTGTAAAGGGCAGCCAGAGTCACTTAAGCCAGGAACTGATGCAGCTTTTAGCTGCCTGAAAGACTATATATTCTTTGTGAGACTGGTGAATCTTGACACTGGTTCACTAATTAGGTGGATGGTGATACCTCACTTCACTATCACTGCACAAAGTAATGCATCTTCACTCCAAATTTGTTCTGAATATAAGAAATCTAAGAAGTATAACAGGGCCATCTATTTGGGAAAGCATGAAACCTTTTTTTTTTTTGAGGAAACAGGCAAGTTCTGGTGATGCAGTTTGTAAGCTCATGTTCACACTGATAACCTCCTACTGATCTAATTAATCATACCTATCACATCAAATTTACTATTATCAGTCTGGCCTTGAGGTTAGAGCTAATAGAAAAAAATCTGAGGTATTATAACTTCTAAAGACACAGCTTATTTTCACCAGAAAAAAAGTAACTTTAAATTAGTAAAGTACTCTCTTTCAGTAACACACAGCTTTCCTGACCAAGCACATTTTTACTTGGCCTTGGTTTCATATACTACATTTTTAGCCAGGTCGTTAACCTAAATTTATGAGAGAAACATAATTAGGTATTTCACTTGAAAGGGGTAGCTGTTAATTCAATACCAGTCTTCCCCAGTGAGTGCTAATACTACTAAGGACAGGTGATTTCTTTTAAAAGTGAAGAGCAAGAATGATACATAGCAAAAAGGGAGTTATGTCAATGCTTTGAATAATTTATTTGAGGTTTACTACTATCACTGTCTCTGGCTTATGCATTTCACATAACAAAGCACATGCCCTGTCCAGTACTTGCAGGCGCCATTTAGATCTTTAAACTATGAATATTTTCTAAAGTTAATAAAGCATTTTTTTCCTTCCACAGCAGCAAACTGTTCTGGTACTAAGAAGAGGGTAACATTCAGCAAATATTTAGAGCTTTCAGCTGAATCAATTGTTAAATAAGCACAATCTTTAGTTTTCACTCTTTCCTGGCTATTCAAGCTTATAAAAAAGCTAATCCATTACAGCATTTGGAGAAAATACACAGCAGAAAGCCCAGGGATGGAGCCAGAAGCCAGTTTTGTTTCTAAAGTAGATTCAGAAGCTACCTTATGGATTTTCAGTAAGTGTGACAAAAGAGAGTTGGAGACTGCAGCAGGCTGGGTTCTTTTAGCTACAACTAAAGAGAGATCTGAGTCACTTTGTACCATTTTGACTTCATGAAACCTGTAGCATGCTGTCAACCTACACAGAAGTCCAGCCTTTCATCTAAGTAAATCTGGCTGCAGGAAATGAGCCAAGTCAAGGTCATGATGTAGGGGAGAAATCTTGGATGCAAGTTCCATATGGAGCCTCTCTTTGGGAGCAGAAGATTCCTCTTGTGCCTAACAGCACATTAAAATGGGAGGTAAAGTAATATGTGAGGATTACTGTACATCTGTACATCTGTGACATCTGTAACTGTGTTACAATTATGGAATATTTCACACAGTATCTGCAGCAGCCATTTTATAGCTACAAAACCTTCACTGGTTGGTTTTGAACTTCTGAGGCATCCACCAAAAAGCCCCTTGGTATATAAACATCTCCATGAACTCCTAGGAAAAGGCAATTGGCATAGGCATGAGTGCTGAAATATGGCATCCTCTTCACTTCTACCAATAGGTTGTGTCACACTGATGGCCTACAGAATGGAACTGAGGAGTCAGCTAAAAGGGGACAGGGATAGAAATATGCATAAAGTAAAAATTACATGGTAATCTATTTTTGGCTTCAGAAGAACAAAAGGGAAACTGAATGTGGGTCTGGGCAGGGAGCTGTTCCTGTGCTGTTCTTCAGCAGTTTTCATCTTAATTTCAGAAACTCAGTGCCATGTTTGCCCATCAAAATGATGATCACCAAGTCCTACAACCTTTGTGTCAACAGCTGAGTCAGTGCATTACCAGGGAGGCAAGGGAATGGAAACAGTGGGACCACAGTGAGAGGCTCGTGGGAACAAGCTTAGGAAAGGGAATATGCCTACTGACATCCCTGAGATTTATGCTTTTACTAGTTACAGGACCTGATGAGAACAGTCCAGAAAGGGAATTTTGACAGTGATGAGGTAAAGGAAAGGCACTGAACTTTTGATTGTTGGTATAAAGCAGGATGAGAGAGAACAGAGATCTCTCCTGGCACAAAGGAAGCTGCACTCAACTCAGTTTGTGATTCAAACACAGACCAGGAGACTGCATCCATGTCCACTTTTTGGGATATAGCCCGTTCTCTGCGCCTGAAAGCAAGGGTCACAATGCAACATGTGTTTATATAGCCCATACAATCTTCTCAACCATGGCCAAGCACTGTCTAGGACAGAAAAACATGGCACAGGCCAGAATTGTGCCAGAGAGCTTACAGGTGGTGATACATCAAGTGCTCAAATTGGGCTGTGGCACAGTGATTTTATTTATTACAGAGTTAGATTATGAAACTATCTTAGACAATAGGAAGGACACTACTACACAAGATAGCATTACTGCTATGACAGCACTATGCAACATCTGAATATAACTCTGAAATGCACTTGCAAGTAAACCACAGCTGCAGTACTTGAAGCATCTGCAAATTTATGGAAATAAAATCCTTTACCCATGTGAAAGATGATCATTTAGACTGGATGTCAGGTAAGTGGTAAAGAGCAGACCCTGCCAAATTCTGACTGTGTCATACTAGCCATTCCTATGTTATAGGAATTTATTCATTACATAGTTTTCTGGAAGAGACACTTGTTAGGACTAATTTGGGGTTATATTATGAATATATAATATGAATTATAGAGAGAAAATACATTTCTGTAAATTTCTGGAAGAGACAATTGTTAGGACTAATTTGGGGTTATATTATGAATATATAATATGAATTATAGAGAGAAAATACATTTCTGTAAATTTCTGGAAGAGACAATTGTTAGGACTAATTTGGGGTTATATTATGAATATATAATATGAATTATAGAGAGAAAATACATTTCTGTAAATTTCTGGAATTATTGTATGGGGACACAAATTTTCAAATGCATTAAAGTAAATTCAGGCTTTTCTGCAGGTTGCAGCAAATTATGGATATTTGTGACATCTTTCTGGAAGGTATGCTAGTGGCACACTCTTCTGGGAATGAAGAAGTGCTGTATCATTCAGATTAAGTCACTGAGAATTGACTCTGAATTCTCAAGCAGTTTACTAAACTAGAGGAGATTATAATAAATAGGAAAAGTGAGAAGCCAGCAACAATCCCTCTCTCTCTCTGAGGGCATCCAAGGCAAGCTCAAGCAGATTTTAATGAGTTTGTTTATGGGAGTGCAGATACTACTTCTGGAATTACAAGAGATGCATCCATAAAAACCAATTCATATTACCATTCCACCAGTGCTATTTCTAAGATGAATGGAACAGAACATCACAAGATGGGGTGATAAACTCCAACCAGGACAGTACTTGTGTCTTACTGCAATCCAAACAAGACACTATGCTTTTTTGGCCCCCAGGGTGACTATTTGAAGATAATCTATTCTTTGAGGGTCAGGTAAACCCATAGCACTTCTTAATTCCTAGAGAGGTTAATTGCTAATATTTTAGTTAATACCTACAGGTGGGTAATTCATTACACTGTGAAGAAGAGAAGTGTCAGCTATCTGTATGGGAAAGGCTTTTCTGATGTTGAGCTGAGGAGCAAGAAGGCCTTTAGCTGCCATGGTTAGTTTGTGTTCAGGAGAAGCTGGGAGCATTGCAGCAGAATGCTGCAGGACAAGCCAACTGCAGCTCAAACACTCAGACACAGAGATCAGCTGGTTATTAGAGATCATACAAGAGTAAGGTGAAAGTTTGAAAACACGCAAAATTGTCATCCTAACCATTTATCTCTCTAACATAAGGGTTAGCTATACCTACCCCAGTCCTTTTAAAGCCTTTCAGTGAAAGAAACATGCTAGGGTCTGTGGGCAGTCTATCCAGTGTTCCATTAGTTTTACTGGTAACAAACCTGCACATAACTTCTTGAAATTCAGAAAAGCTTGTCTGGTTGTAATAAGATTCATCAGTCTCTGACTGCTTATGCTAGTGCATCCAGATGGAGACTTTTAGGCAGTACAACAGATCCTTGAAGGATGAGGGAGAGGATGACACTGCATTAAACCCCAATTGTTCCTTGGATCCTGGAAGGATCTATGCTTTTGTGAATCACCTCAAATGCTACAAATTTTTCAAAACTGGTAACTCAATTAGCTCTTTCTTGTTTTTAAATGCCTTGTGCTTAACTAGTTTTTTGCAAAAATGCAACTGATTTTGGCATTGCCAATGAGCTTCCTACTCTATGTATAAAAATCAGAGTTTCCTGTTTCTGAATGGACCTCAAAATGTTAGAATTTTTCTATAAAATTCCAGTTACATTAAGTACATTTTATTGCATATAGAAATGATGTGCTGCTCTAAGATATGTTGGTGCTGTCTGTGGTGTATATCACTATAGCTGCCTTCAGACCATTTTTAAATTCATGCCAAAAACCCTTAAGAAGTCAATAAAGCTGCTTCCACTTGCACTATTTACCAACTTGTCTGAAGTTAATCTGAGTAGAACTTGTATGGACTAACAAATGGAAGGGAATTAGTATAAATCTTAAATGAACCAATTCAGGTATAAAGGAGTTAAAGATTTTTAATCACATACAGAGATCTTCAAGCAAGATTCAGTTTTGACTGAAGACCTAGATCAAATTTGTCAAATGTGAATGGCTCAGATTTGACTCAGATATACATATCTGGGCAAATAAGTGGTAAATAAAGATGCTTGTCTGTATCACAACTGTTGAGCATATGCAGTACCTATTGATTCACTGAGAGGTAAACAGAAGACATTTTGTGTAATATCTATGTGTTTTAGTAATAGTACATTTGTGCTGCTAAATTTGTTGCTTTAGTATCATGAGACAAGGTTTAAATGAGACTTTCTGAGGCAAAATTTCATAAGCACTAGTTTGCTGTGCTATCCCAATCTAAGTCCATTTAAGCAACTTTGTATTTGAGTAATTTGTTGATTCCTTCATATTTGTCATAGGGTTGCACCTGTGTTTATCAGGTGAATGTGCAGTAGGATTACTGATGTGATAAACTGGGCAGTTGGTCTTAAGATCATTTTTTATACCACAAAAAACATAGATAAAACTACATCAATGACACTTTATATTACAGGCATTACTTACAGTGTGCACTCAGAGGTCTGTCTGTGTAAGGACTGAAGAAGGTGCATTTTTAAACACTCTCAGTGCTACCAAAGGGAAGGAAATAACAGAATAAAAATCCTAGAAAAAAAACCCCAACAAAAGCTAGCAGCAACCTGGGAGCAATATTTCATTCTAGTAGTTATCCAGAAATCTGAATTCCTTTGCTTTGTGTCAGGTACTTAGCATGATTGTTGCAGTTAAGGGAACTTTATGAGAATGATTAAAATAAAACTTCTTGGAGGAGAGGTGCCACAAGAGACTGCAGCATCACTTGAGAAGTCATTTATCTACTGTGAAAACACAGATTTCTTGCTTTATTAAACATCTCTGCACAACTCCCCTTGATGTCTGCAGCCAAATATTCACCTGGCACAGTTCTGTTGAAATCAATGGACCCATATTGACTTACACAAGCTGAAAATCTGAACATCTGAGTTTATTACAACATCACTAAAAGGGCTGATTAATTGTAGCATAGCATCACAATATGATAATAATGCTCAGAAACCTCTCCAGAGCGGAATAGAAATTTGTTATGTTTTTCTGCAGAGCATTTGTTTCATGCAATCTACCTCTTTTTCAGTTGAGGGGGGGATGTGTTTTATTTTTGAAATACGGATGGTAATCTTGTTACCATCTCAGGTTTACCCTGCCAAAAACATCATGACAAAGTTGCAGTATATATTTCCTGAAATCTTGATTGTCAGTGGGTCTGAGGCACACAGTGGTCCTCTTGAAGAAGAGTATACATTCTCCGTTTGACAACATCCTACAGAAGCCATGACCTTCCTGTTGTACAGGTCAGTTCAGTCTCAACCTCTGCACCCACCGAGGGGCTTGCTGCCTGTGCTGCTGGCCAGCCCTGAGCTGGTGCAGCTGTCTAAGCTGGGATCAGGCTGCTGGGGCAAAATCTGTGCAAGAGACATAACTCTGTCAGGGCCTGCCCCTGCTTTACTCGTGCATTTAACTTGTAGCTGTTGTCCTTGGTTCTGGCCTGAGCCATGTTGGAGTTGTGCCTGTGCCTGACTAACATCCTGACCTGCTGATTTGACCTCAGATTTTTCTGGGCTGTTGCAGCCCCCAGTTACCATCACCAGACCTGCCCTGTTCTCCTTGCTCAGGCACCCTGGGACTGACCCTTTCTTATGAGGACACTGTCCTACCACCTTGCCATTCCCCCAGCTTCTGGCTTGCCTTCCCTGGGGAGTAGCCTGCTTTTGTTGCTTCCTGAGAAGATTAACCCTTACATACTGCACAGACACTGCTACAGCAGGCATAAATAAAAGAGGTATGCTGTTGTTTTTCCACAACTGAGATAAACAAATGTCCCTCACAGGTTCATTCTTATTTAATATTATATTTAGCAGGAATAGTAAAAATTGAACCTCTCTTTTTGTTTGTTTTGTTATGCATAAATTTTCTGTCTGCTAAGAGTTCATAATCCCAGAATCCAAATGGCAGGGAGAAAATTGCATCCAAAGCACCACAATCCAAGCAAAACATTTCTCTGCTTTTGCTTAATTTTAGTAATAAAAGTGGGTAGTGGCATGTTTCCCACAGTGCAGATATGTCAGCTGTCATGCATAAGTGTGAGACACACTCAAAGGTTTACAACCAACCTGTGTTGTGCTGCTGTATGTAGCTCCTGTAGTTGTGACACAGTGCTCCAGTCTCCTTTCCCTGCTGAGACACATCACATGTGAAGAAAAAGAGGGCAGAGGAGACCAGGTCCTGTGCTGTAGGAAAGGTTGGGGCTCTTCATGGAGCATCCCACACAGAGTCACAACAGAAGAATTGTTTAGCCCACTGCAGCCTCATGTCATTGTTCCTGTCCTGTCACAAACTCAGCAAGGGGAAATGAGCTGAGCTGGTGCAGAGGGGCAGGGATACATCCATCACAGGATCCACCTTGCTGAGTCTCATGGGAGAGGTCAGAGAAAAACAAAGCTGTGAATCCTTGACTGGCTTATCTCCTAATTTCCCATTTCATAGCAGATCTGGGCCAGAAGAGGGAAAATGAAAAAAACCCAAAGGTAATAAATTTAATGCATTAGGCTCTAGCCCTGGCTGCATAGTTTAATTCTGAAAGAACAAAGCCCAAAGCTTACTTATAGGACTGTCAGTAGCCAATAACAATATAAAGTCAAAATATTTTTAATAAACAACTCTTAATAGAATTTAACTTGCAAAGGACAAGTTCTCTTTTCACAGAGGAGTTTAACTACAGTTCTGCACACTCACCTTAGCAGCAGCACTAAACATTGATAACATGAAGAAATTAAGTACAAAGTCCGACATTTTGGTATAAAGTTCCTCAGCATGAATAACTTCCTGGAATGGCAGCAGACATGACACAGATTCATCCTAATGCAGCTGCTGTCATGAAATGGTGCTTTGAAATGTTTTGGGGAGCCAGAATGGCAGCAGTGTTTCCATCAGAAGCACACAGGTCCCATGACATGCCAAACCTAGGGCACTACAGTTCGGCAGCTCATTAAGCATTTCAATCATGCCTTGCAGTCCTCTGAATTGTGGTCTTTCCAGTACATCAATTTTTTTCTCTAATTATATTGATTTTAGCAAATTGCAGTGTCCTTCTGTTGATTTTCAACTATGCATAGTAAAAACTTGCGATGTGTGAGAAAAAACAAACTCATTGTGCTCTAGCAAGTTATTCCATACCATTAGACCTTTCATGGGACAAAATAGAGACATCAGAGCTAGGAACATATGAAAATATTGCAGTGACTACAAAAATTAACAGAAACTAAGTTTTAAAATTAATATAGACCTTATATTCATCACCCAGAAAAAAAAGACCAGTAAACTGTCTGGAGCACCAGCTCTGTAATTACACACCCGTTTATTTTCAGTGTGTGGAGGATGTAATTGCCTCTGCCCAGCTCTATCTTTGGGTCATCACAAAGGACCGACCATACCGTGTGCCAGCACCTGCCATCTGCAGGCTGTCCTCCCACACCAGAGACCTGAATTCTAGCCCACATGCCTTACTAAATCATGTCTTTATAAGGCAGAGAGCTCCAAAATCTGCTCAATTAATTAGGGGCTGCCATACAACCTCTAGCAAACCAGCAACACAATCCCTATCCTGTTTGTTCCCCGTGAAGATAAGCTATGATTCCCCTCTACACTTTCATTTTACAAAACATTTCAGTAAATGCATTGTTGAATCATGCCAGAGGAAAGACTTCTGCATTGGTGAAAATGTTCTGAAGTCAATGCAGCTAAACAGTATAGCACCAGTTATCTCATTCGAGGTGGGAAGAAAAATACTTCGGTGTTTAGATGGTATGTATCTGTTCCTGTTTCTTTGACCTTTTAACCCATTTTAGTGAATGATTTGCTAATAAAAATGCATAAGAACATTGGGGAGCCAATAACCAAGCCTGGAGTGAGTGTTTTAACAAACCAGACAGTACCAAGAGTATTTTAAAGAACAGTGGAACCTGGGCCATTCATTCAAGAATTTATGTGCTACATACAGCCACCTGCTGCATTTGTGGATGTAGCACCCATATGGTGGGAGATAACTGGCTCATCACTGCAGGTAAATACCTTAGCTTTAGAGAAGAGTGCAACACAAATATGCATCTTTTTGCACTGCTCCCTTCTGATTAACTCTGAGATACTCCTTGTTCACTGTTTTTGGTTTAGGTTTTGCTGTAGTAAATCAGCCCTTTACTATATTTAGTTCACGTATTTTTCAGATGGTTTAGAATTGTTTTGTGAAGTTGTAAGGGGTCCGGCGGGGTCCGGCCGCCTGGCCCCAACGAGCTCCGGGGCTTCGGGAGACCTCGGGGGCCTCACCTGGCCCAAGCTCTCAGCCCTCCCGGCTGTTCAGCTCTGTCCCAGAGGCGGCTGCAGTCAGCCTCGGTGTTCCCAGGGTCGCTCCTTGGAGCGGTAGGGACCACGCGGCGGAGGCGGGTGCCTCCCGGGCAGGAACGCCGTGGAGTCGCTGGTCGCTTCCCGTGATAAAGAGAGTGCTACGAGTTGAGAGTCCGCAGTGTGCAGTTTATTCAGGAGAAGCGGCGCGGGGGAGGCACACTGGGGGCTCTCGGGTGGGGCGGTCCACGCAGCTGCCGGGCGCAGAACCCGGCGGGGCTGGGGTCGCGGCCACACCACCCCGAGAGAACAAAGGGAAGGGGTTTTTAGGGGGAAATACGGGGTTTCCCGGGGAGGAACAGCAGGGGCGGAGCCAACGGGGCTCCGGGACAACATGAGGGACAAGCGGGGGAGCAAATGAAATATAAGTAGGGAGGGGATTACAAGCAACTCATGGGGAAAGCCCGGCAGCAGAACATTCTAGTGGGGGCAAGCAGCGGGGGCGGTGATAGGGGCGGGGAAGCAAACCTTAAACCAATAAGCTTAGGAAAACTTTCCAGGGGAGGGAGAGAGCGGTTTACGGCCCGGACTCCTCCGAGTCCCAGGCGATGGCATCCTCGGCAGCGTCCCCGTGGATTACGCCGACCGCCGGCCTCGGGGACTCGGGATCTGCAGCATCGGGCCGCCGCACCCCCACACCTCCCCCTTCTTTACTAAATAAGGAGCGAATATGCTTAACTAAATATTTCTTAATCAATGCAAATGAAGCAGCAATTAAAGCAATAGCAAATAAAACAATAATGCAGTCTTTTAAAAGCGTGGCTCCCCATTCGGGCAGTCCCAGTCCTTTCAGTGCTTTGTGGGCCCATCCTCCGACGGTGGAAAGCGTGGAGTTCACAGCATGACGGACGCCATCCACGGTGCTTTCAAACCAGAGACTGCTGTCGAAGGTGATGTTTCTTATCAAGGCGTCCATATCCTGCAGCCTCTGGTGGATGCTACGGCTCCTGGAGGATAGGTTGAAGCAGCAGAGCCCCTCAAACTGTTGACAGCCATGTCCATGCGCAAGGAGCAAAAAATCAATGGATACACATTTGCTCCTTGTTCATGGCACGGGCTGAAGTCACCCAGACGTTGGAGCTAGGCTGCCTCACAACCCACGGTTGGACTGGGACGATGGTCAAGAGGAGGAGGAAAAGGTGCGCGAGGGTGACGGTGCGCATCTTGGCCACTGAATGTGGAGATAAACAAAACAGCATTAACATAAGAAACACGTGTTGGGGTAGGAGGAGGAGGGAGGACGGAAAGGCCATAGGGAAGAGGGGGAAGGAAAGTGGGAGGCTGGCTCAGGGAACTGCGGGATGGACTCTTGGTGACTCAGACGCTCTGCTTGCGAGTGTGGGGTCGGAGGCGGCGAGGTGAGGAAGGTGGAGTCTCCGCCTTCTTCTTGCGGCGCCAGTGGGCCGATGTCACGTCCTTTGGCTCCGGTCTCGGGGAGAGTGGCCCTGCTTTTAGGAAAGGCTTGACAAATTTAGCTGGGACCCATCGTGGCCCTTCAGAGGTGGAGACGCAGCAATAGCCACGCCCCCAGATGACGAGAGGGAAGGGGCCAACGATCTTTAGGGAATCCGGTTCCTTGATCAGGACAAGGGGGCGCTCCTTCAGCTTGGCTCGCGTGTGGTTGGCAAAGTGGCGAACCACCGGGGGGTCTGGCTCCTTATCGGAGCAATTGAGAAAATTTAGAGTAAAAAGAGCCCTGGCGAGCCGATTTGCCGGGGTCTCTGTTTCTGGTCCCCCTTTTTGCTGCTGAAGCACCCTCTTGAGGGACCGATGGGCCCTTTCCACCAGGGCCTGACCCGTGGCTGAGTGGGGAATCCCGGTGGTGTGGGAAATGCCCCACTGGAGGAAAAATTTCCTCACTGGTCCAGAGGTGTAACACGGACTGTTGTCCGTCTTAACCTCTTTAGGAATGCCCAGGACGGCGAAGGCCTGCAGGAAGTGCGAAATCGCATCCTTCGCCTTTTCCCCCGAATGTGCGGTGGCAAAGATCGCGCCTGAAAAGGTGTCTACGCTCACGTGTACATATTTTAGTCGGCCAAATTCAGGCACGTGCGTGACATCTGACTGCCAAAGTTCCCCACTATTAAGCCCTCTGGGGTTGATTCCAGACCCCATGGATGTAATCTGGAGGGGTTGACAATGGGGACAGGCCGCCACAATGGCCTTGGCTTGGTCCACTGTTAACTCAAACATTCGCCTCAAGGCCGGGACATTTTGGTGAAAGAGTGCATGGCTCAGCGATGCCTGCTGGAATCGATCAGGCACGTTGGCAACATGCACGGGCGCAGCGAGCGCGTCTGCCACCCTATTCCCTTCCGTGATTGGACCCGGAAGGTCAGTGTGTGAACGCACATGCATCACGTAGAAGGGTTGGTCACGGTGGGAAATGGCTGTCTTGAGCCTCTTGACCAAGCAATTAATTTTTGGGTTGGAGGAGCCGGACAGCCAACTGTCCTCAGCCCTTGAAACGATCCCCGCTACATAGGCCGAATCAGTAACCAGATTGAAGGGTCCCGGAAAGCGCTCAAATGCTCTGAAGGCGGCTGCGAGCTCGGCCACCTGGGCGGACCCAGAAACGATCTCGACATCGCAATCCCACCGCTCTGTCGAGGGGTTCCACCAGGCGATCACCGATTTTCCTGATGTGCCCGAGCCGTCAGTGAAAAGTGTCGGAGCACTGAGGGGTTTCCGACTTTGGACCCGGTCAAGAACAATTTTTAGTTCAGATATTGCGAATATCTTATGTTTTGGAAACCAGGTAACAACCTGGCCGGGAAACGATTCAAGTGCTAGCTGCATCTCCTCACTCTTTATCAAGGCGAATTCGAATGATTTTGTATCAAATGGAACGTGGATGTATGCGAACTCACGTCCTGCTAGGGTGGACAGGCGGGACCTCGCTCGTCTAACAAGCTGCGCCGTTTTGTCCAGTGGCGAAACTAAAACTTTGGAGGACGAGATAGGCAGGAAGACCCACTCAATAATGAGCAGTCGGTTCTCCATGTCTTTCAGGTCCCATTGAAAGATGAGCCCGTGCAGGTGGGGCATTTTACCGAGGATGGCCAAATTAAAGGGCAATTTGGGGTCGCATCGGTGAACGCGACATGTTTTCAGGGCGTTCTGTACCTTTCTGATGGATTCCCGCGCTTCCGGGGTCAGTGTCCTTGGGGAGGTCAGGTCGCGATCTCCACACAGGAGGGAAAACAGCGGGACCAGGTCTTCCGAGGAGATGCCGATCAGGGGCCGAATCCAGTTGATGGCACCACAGAGCTGGTGCATTTCCTGCAGGTTAGATGGATTGTCAATAATTTTGATCGGCAAGGGTGTTATTGTTTGCTCCTCAATTTTTGCTCCCAGGTATCTCCACGGCGCCGTCACCTGGACCTTGGAGGGTTGGATCTCAAACCCTTCGCTCTCTAGGGCCCCCACGACTCTAGAGAGTGCTGTCCGCAAGATGGCTTCGGTTGGCGAACAGACCAATACATCATCCATATAATGGACGATGATTGACTCACTCGTGACCTCTCGCACTGGTGCGAGAATGCTGTCCACATACCACTGGCAAATGGTGGGGGAGTTTTTCATCCCTTGCGGGAGCACTCGCCAGTGATAGCGGCGCATTGGGCGTTCCCTGTTGGTGGAGGGAACTGAAAAAGCGAACCTGGGCGCATCGTCTGGGTGCAGGGGGATCTGGAAGAAGCAGTCCTTTATGTCCACCACTGCAATCTTCCAGTCCCGCGGGAGCATTGAAGGTGATGGCAACCCGGGCTGGAGAGGCCCCATGTCCTCAATGACTTCGTTTATTTTTCTGAGGTCATGGAGGAGCCTCCATTTGGTCCCTCCCGCCTTCTTGATAACGAAGACGGGCGAGTTCCATGGACTGGTCGAGGGCACGATGTGCCCCTTCTCCAGTTGCTCCTCAACGAGCTCTTCGAGCGCTCTTAATTTGTGTATAGGCAAAGGCCACTGGTCGACCCAGACAGGTTTATTAGTGAGCCAATTCAATGGCTGGGTCGGGCGCTCACCAGTGACCCCAATCAAAAAATCCCGAGCTGGAGCCAATTCGACTCGGGCACCCCATTGGGACATAGTGTCTCTCCCCCACAGGTTGAATCCCGAGTTGATGATGAATGGCCGCACGGTGGCGATGCGACCCTCGGGGCCTTCAATTAGAACGGGGATGGAACTCCGCTCTGCAGGAGTATATCCTCCCACACCTTTCAACGACTGAGCTACAGGCTCCTTGGCCCATGCCGACGGCCAACTCGCTGAGGAGATGACCGTGACATCCGCACCAGTGTCAATCATGCCAGTAAGGGAGATGTTGCTTCCCTTCTGGGAAAGGCCACAAGTAAGCATTGGCCTGTCCTTACCAACCGCCTCGGACCAGGCAACCAGCGGTCGTTCCGTGAGGATAGCGTGGAACGGGATGACCTTGATCCTGGCCACGACCTGATTCCTAGAGAGGATAAGAGGGGGGTCGGCAACTTCAACCTGGAGTGGAAAGAACCCCTCTGCATCCACTCTGATCAAGGAAGGGATGATGGCAATCCCTTTGGGTCCGGCGTCCGCATCTGAAATGGCAAGGACAAGAGCGTCAGGAAAGTCACATTTGAGCTTAACAAGAAAGGAGTCACATCCGGGTATGGTACAGTCATCGTCGACCCACGCCTGCTGGAAATCCGTGGGGTCGAGGCCGGCCGGTGGCTGTTGGCAGCGTGAGGCCGGCATCTCACGCTGCGCTCTCAGTTTCCCTGGCCAGCAGGGAAGGGAGGTGGAAACGAGGAAGGGTCAGTTAGGGACATGGGGGAAGGACGCTGGGCGCGGGCAGGGGCAGGAGAACGGGAAAACTTGGAGATTTCTTCGACCGGTGTGGGGCAGTCTGCGGCGTAATGTCCTCGCTTGCCACACCGGTTACAGGTGGTATAGGTGTTTCGGATGGCCAGTGCCTGAGAGGTGTTAGCATTCAGCGCCTTGACCGCAGCCAGGCGCCGACAGGCACTGACCATCTGGGCGATGGTCGGCCGTGGGTCATGTGGCAGGGACAATATGATTTCTTTGCAGATGGTGTTGGATCTGGTGATTGCCCCGTCCACAAGCAGCTGCTCCCTGATGGTGTGGTCGGGGACCTGACGATCGATGGCCTGTTTGAGTTTGTCAACAAAACTGGGGAAGGCCTCGTCAGGCCCTTGGAATATCTCCAAGTAGGGGATGGTAGGGGCATCCACCGGAGGGATACCAAGCAGTACCCTCTCCGCTGCACCAGCGAGAGACACCAGAATGTCTATGGGTATCTCTCGGGCTTGCGTCTGGGGTTTAGAGTAATCCCCCTCACCCAACAACAACTCGAAGGTGGGGCCGTTTGGAGTGCCGTGCCCAGGAAGCAGTCGCTCTAGCCCCCTGATCTGCCTTTTCCACTCGTCCTCCCACTCTTGGTATTCAACGGGGGACAGTAGACAAGACATCACTAATTTGATGTCGGAGGGAACTAGAGGGACGCCGGTGAGAGTGGCGTGAAGGACTGCTCTGAAATAGTTCGAGTCCCGGCCAAACTCCTTTTGCGTTTTGGCCAGGTCTTTGAGCGCGGCCCTATCAAAGGGCTCCCACCGTGGGTGATCGCGTTGCCCCGAAACGCGGACTGGTGCGGCGAAGGGGGCCTGGAGGCTCCCCGGTTCCGGATCTAGGTGACAACCTTTCCCAGCCAAGCCGGAGGACCCATCCAAGATGGCCTCCTTCCGGTCAGGGACCATTGGAGGACCAACAAAGATGGCCTCCTTCCGGTCAGGGACCGTTGGAGGACCAACAAAGATGGCCTCCTTCCGGTCATCGTGGGAAAGGGGATCCAAGATGGCATCCTTCCGGCGGACGCCGGAAGGGTAGCCGTGGGAACCGGGAAGACCCGCCTCCGGGGAGGGGTTAGGAAGGGGCGGATCATAGGGAGGGGCGACTGACGAAGGTCCCGGGGAGGAGTCGAGGAAGAGGTGGGGTTTCGGTGGGAAAGGGGAGGTAGGTGGGGTAGGGATAAAGGGGTTGGGCGCAGGGGCGGAGGGTCCGAGGGAGGGGGTGTGCCCGCACGGTGATGGATAGGCCGCCCAGGGGGAGGGATCAGGGAAGGGGCTCGGCGGGAAAGCCGAAGCAGCAGCAGGAACGGAAGGATTATAGGGAGAAGGGATGGGGGATGGGAAAGCCACGCGGCAGGCGCCATCCCGGTGCCAGCCGCCGCTCCTTTGTGGCTCTCCGGGGAGACAAAAGGAAACACGGCGGAGATTGCGGGGGACTACCAGGGACGAATCAACTCGGGAAGAGGGGTTAGGAGAGACAGAACCGGGGGTGCCCGAGAGGGTCGCGCGTTCTCCCTCCCAGGCAGGGGACGAAGTGACCACGGGGGCGCCGGAGACTAGATGAGAACTCCGTGTCCGCGGACGTTCTGAGCCGCCGCGGTCGCCTCGAGAAGGACAGGGGCTAGGGTTAGTTGAGGAACGGGCAGACGGGGAAGGGTTAGCAGGGACTCCCGCGCTCCGAAGGGAGGGACGGAAAGCGTGGAAAATCTGCGTTAAAATCCCGAAAAACTGGTCCACTCGCTTGTCCCCCCGGGACAAAAGCTGGTTCATGCGCGAGCGGACCCCACGCCAAAAATCGATAGAGTTAGCATCTTGGGGAGAAACATCGGGAAATTCGGCAAAAATAAATTTAACAAAGCGTTTTAGGAGCGGGGAGGGAAAAGAAAATTTCGCTACTCGGAGGGAGGTTTTAACGGAAACATAAAATTCTCGTTGCTTTTTGGTTAGGTTAACTCCCATCTTTTCCACCCGAGATAAAGGTTAGCCGAACCAAACTCTCACCCGACCGATCCGAACGAAAAATTAAATGAAAAGAGGGCAAGCTAGGGAACCCCTTCCCCTACCAACTCACCCGAACACAAAGCGGCGCGGTCGGTTCACGGGGCTCACGGGGCTGGCGGTGCCGGCGAGGAGCACCTCTCGATGGAGTCCAGGGAGGGTGCTGCAACTCGCCGGGTGGCGGAACAACAGATCTCCACTCTTCCCTTCCAAGGAGCGAAGGCAGGTTCGGAGGGTCACGTTGACGGCGCCACTTGAAGTTGTAAGGGGTCCGGCGGGGTCCGGCCGCCTGGCCCCAACGAGCTTCCAGGGCTTCGGGAGACCTCGGGGGCCTCACCTGGCCCAAGCTCTCAGCCCTCCCGGCTGTTCAGCTCTGTCCAGAGGCGGCTGCAGTCAGCCTCGGTGTTCCCAGGGTCGCTCCTTGGAGCGGTAGGGACAACGCGGCGGAGGCGGGGGCCTGCCGGGCAGGAACGCCGTGGAGTCGCTGGTCGCTTCCCGTGATAAAGAGAGTGCTACGAGTTGAGAGTCAGCAGTGTGCAGTTTATTCAGGAGAAGCGGCACGGGGGAGGCACACTGGGGGCTCTCGGGTGGGGCGGTCCACGCAGCTGCCGGGCGCAGAACCCGGCGGGGCTGGGGTCGCGGCCACACCACGCCGAGAGAACAAAGGGAAGGGGTTTTTAGGGGGAAATACGGGTTTTCCCGGGGAGGAACAGCAGGGGCGGAGCCAACGGGGCTCCGGGACAACATGAGGGACAAGCGGGGGAGCAAATGAAATATAAGTAGGGAGGGGATTACAAGCAACTCATGGGGAAAGCCCGGCAGCAGAACATTCTAGTGTGGGCAAGCAGCGGGGGCGGTGATAGGGGCGGGGAAGCAAACCTTAAACCAATAAGCTTAGTAAAACTTTCCAGGGGAGGGAGAGAGCGGTTTACGGCCCGGCCTCCTCCGAGTCCCAGGCGATGGCATCCTCGGCAGCGTCCCCGTGGATTACGCCGACCGCCGGCCTCGGGGACTCGGGATCTGCAGCATCGGGCCGCCGCACCCCCACAGTTTTGCATACACCAGTCATCACAATATATATAAGAAATGTTTATTTTTCTGTTCTTTGTTTTTGGAAAATTAATACATGTTCACATAACTGGGGTTAATCTAGCATCTAGCAGGTAATTTGCCCTTATAATTTCTGACCTTTTTATTAAGTATAAAAAACCCAGAACGATACAGTCTATAGTTAGTTATATTTAGCTGTTGTCTTACGTGTATTTAATCCTTATCCCAAGAATACTAGGTGTATGCAAAGGGCAAAGTAATTTACACAACAGAAGCTTGAAATGACATGTTTAAGGGCATTCCCCATGACTTACACTTATGTGTGTTTGAAAGCCCCCTTTCTCTGTAAATCAGTAGATACCTTGGTAGTATCCATTACAGGGACTTACCAGCTTAGTAAAAATGTGTAGCTTCAAAACTCAATTTAAAATCTGCTTAGGTACTTGTTAACCTCACTATAAATCAATGGACCAAATCTCATACATCTCGTATGTATCACCAGAATTCCACTTAAATCAAAGAGTTGCCTTAGGTAAATGAGGAAGACATTTGTCCAGTGGGGATGTTCATTCAAATAATCCTACAGGCTTATGCCTATCTTTGTTATCAGACACTCAGCAATGTCAAGTTAATGAATTTATTTCCTTTTTAAGTGTTTTTCACCCATCAGTGGAAGAATTCCATGAAATGAGCAAGAAAGAACTACCGCAAATCATTGATACCTAAAGATAGGATAAGTATTTTGCCTTCTGTTGTGGCCTGCACTCTGCTGCCAAAGAGACTGAGAAAACAATACCAGTTTACATTTGGAGCATACCATGTGCTACCATACCATACCATACCATACCATGTAGTAGAACTGCCTTCTACTGCAGTTCTTACTGAAGCTTTAGCATGTCGGGCATAGCAGCACTCAGTGATGGTGTGACTTCATTAAGGACATGATAGTCCACTGTTAGTCTCCATTCTCCGTTAGACTTTGCACTGACAATGTAGGACTGCCAAAAGGTGAGCAGGTCTTGCTGGTGAATCCTTGGCTCTCCAGTCAACAAATCAGTTTACAGAAAGGAGTCCTGTTTGGTGAGAGATTGCCATCAGTGCACTGCTGTAGTAGCAATCAGCATCTGTTGTTCTTCAACCTTCAGCAACTCCACAACAAAAGGGACCTCCAAGAGACTGGGCAAGGTAGACACCTGCCTAATTCCCTCCATATGCAAGACAGCTATACAGAAAGCCCAACATTTTGGTAGACACCTGCCTAATTTCCTCCATCTAGAAGACAGCTATACAGAAAGCCCAACATTTTGGGTCCTTGAAACACCCTCTTCTATGCCAAGTCTATGCCAAGTCTATGCCAAGCCTATGCCAAGTCTATGCCAAGTCTGCATGGAGCCCTCTGGACCAGTCACAATGGGGTCCTTTTGCCACACATTCCCAGTGAGGTTCACTTCAACCTCCAATACAATTAGCTGTTGGGACACTCCAGTCATTCCAGAAGTCTGAAAGGGTTCTGCTTCTCTATAGCTTGATGGTATTAGGATACTCTGTGCACCGGTATCCACTAGAACCTTATACTCCAGTTGGCCTCATATATCAGGCCATTGAAATCACACAGTCCAATAAACCCCCTTGTCCTTCCTCCACCTGGCTAGAGGCAGGGCCCCTCTAGTCCTGATCATCATTTTTGTTACTCACTTTTTGTAAGTACAAAACAGAATTCTCTTTATTAAAATCAGAAGAAAGATCAGCTCTTCTACTCTGTTTGGGAAAGTGCCCACTTGACACTGGAGCAGAAATTTTCTTGAAGAATCCCATTTTGTGGTTGTTTTTCCTACAAATCAGATACCCGTGAGGGTGTCAAGGTAAATTTTCCTTCCTACTCTTTCATGTCTTCTCTGTGGTTGCTCGGGTAAAGCCACAGGATGGTCTGTGGTGTAAAACCACTACATCCTCTTCCTTGAGCAGAGGAACTCTAACTCCTAAAAGCTGAGATACTGGTCCATACAGGTGCACACCAGGACATATCCTGTTTGAATTGCTGGAACTCTTGGAACACTCTCCACAGCTGAGACACAGGCCCATTGGAGGAAGAGAGAATTTCCTCATGTTGCTGGAACTGGACTGCCAATTCATCCACTGTTTGTCTCACTCCATCTTTCCAGGTCATCATAGTCCATGAGTTGGTGCATAAAAATGGTGAGCTCTGTACAAACTTCTACCACATGGGTCACGTACACTTGATTTCCTCTGGATCTTTGAATAATTTCTCCTTGCTGAGGTCATCATAAATTGCCTCCAGCATGGCTAATTCCCTCAGGTACAGGATACCTTTCTTGATGGTGATCCATTTGCCTGAATGACATAACATCTTCCTTGAAGGGAAACCTTCCCTTATCGCCTGATAGACATCACTACTACTACTACAACTACTACCACATCTACTTCTTCCTCCTTCACTTTCTAGTAGGAGTTTCTTCCCTTACTGAACAAGCTCACTTTTGCATCCAGTATTTCTTCTCATGTATAATTAGGGTGTTAGCAGCAAGGTTCAGGTTCATACTTGCCAGGATTGGAGGAGCTGCAGTGCCTGTCGCAGGGGGTTGAGTAGCCCTAGTGACTGTCGTGGTTGCTGCAGTGTCTGTCATTTTGTCATCAGATCCAGAGACCTCTTCTTCCCCCTGAAGACTGTTGAGCAGGGCTGGATCTGCATGGGCCAGGCCCCAGCACGTGGCAGTGATTTGTTTCTCTCTGGAATTGTCAGTGTCTGTGTCACAGCATATTTTCTCCAAATACTTTCCCAGTTTTTCTGGATTCTGCACTTGTTTAAGGGTCAAGTTCCATAACACTGGAGGTGTCCGCTCTCTGAGATTCTTGCCCATACTAGCCCACACATCCTGTCACCCATAGCTATCCAGCCTTGGGACAGATCTGTGGGTGATATTCCTAAATAGTTGTTTAACCTTAAACAACACCTGAAGTGCATTCAGGAGACAACAGTAGGAAGACGCTTGTTTGAACATCCCAAGGATTCAAAATTCTTAAGAGCTATTGTAACTAGCCTGGAGGAGAATGGGAAGGTGAAGTAGTGGGGAAGTGTTCCCTCTCGTCTCCCCCACAGGTTGGCTCTCTGTGGAGAAAAGGCGAAGAGTGTAATTGTTAATAGTTTCTGAAAGACAGTTCCCAAAGTACAGAGATGACAGTAATGCTGAGTACAAATACCAGATTAGTCTCACGACCACTAAGTTTATCATATCATAAGCCAGTGTTACACAGTACAGCAAAATGATAACCTTAATCCAGCCCCCAGGGATGATAAACAGCACAACAGGGAACACATACAGCAAGTAAGGTCTTACATAACATAACCCTGAGAGCAAGCACAACTCCTCTGAGAGCAAATAAATCAACCTTGTGAACAGTGACTATTAAGCTAATATAACAAAAGAATTAAACAAAAAAATTTAACACATCTCTAGTCAGATATGTTATCTCCACCCTTTGTACCCGATGTTGGGCACCAAAAAGGACTGTTGTGGTTTAACCCCAGCCAGCAGCCAAACACCACACAGCCATTCTCTCACTTCCATTTAGTGGGATGGGGGAGAGAAGAGGGAAAGAGGTAAATCTTGTGGGTTGAGATAAAGACAGTTTAGGAGGACAGTAAAGGGAAAGGAAAATAAAATTAAGGATAAGAGAATATACAAAGCAAGTGATGCAATTGCTCACCACACATTGACAGATGCCTAGCCCGTCCCTGAGCAATGGGATGCCCCACCTTGTTGGCCAATTGCCCTCAGTTTTATTTTGCCCTGAATTTTATTGCCCAGTATGAGTTTATAATTGCCCTGAGTTTTATTACTCAGTATGGTGCTGATTATGGTATGCAATATTCCTTGTGTCTGTTGGGCTCAGCTGTCCCATACATGTACCCTCCCAGCTCCTTGTACACTCCAAACCCCCTCACTGGCAGGGCAGCATGAGAAGTTGAAAAGTCCTAGAATCGGGGTAATCCCTGCTCAGGAACAGCTAAAATATCAGTGTGTTATCAACATTATTGTCATCCTAAATCCAAAACACAGCACTGCATCAGCCACTAGGAACAAAAATAACTCTATCCCAGCCAAAATGAAGGTACTAGTTCTTTCTTTCCCTCTTCATCTCCAAGCTTACAGCTCTAAATTAGCAAGACTATCTAGTATCTCTAAAGTTTTACACTGTCTTAAACTTGGTTCTCATGAAGGATTTTAGAGGCCAAGGAGTCAAGCACCTAGGGAGATGCTGTGGTGAAAAGAAGTAAAGAAAGGCCAGCAGTAGAGGAGTGGAGGGAAGTAATCACAAAAATTAACTTCAGTCCTGGGGATACCTGACCTGCTTCTCTAAGCTTCTTTTTAAAGAACGGAGGATAATTATGGAGCAGACAAGTCAAAGCAGAAACCTAATTTTAGGCTGTCTGAAACTGCACCCCCAGGGGAACTTCACTCTCCATCATAGAGTGTCCACATTTTAAAAACGGATCTTTAAAAAGTAGTCAGTGAGCAGAAGGGAAACACAAAAATAATTTAAGGACTGTAGAAAATGTCTTTCTTCTTGCTTGGTCTGTTCATCTTATCAGAAAAAGAAGACTGGGGTGTGACTAGATAAGGGTGTATAAATGCTTTTATGAGTAAAAAATACTCATGTAAAAAGGGGGACTTTAATCTAGCAGAGTAATACATAACTAGAAGCAATTGTCTGGAAGAAGAAGCCAGAAAATTCAAACTAGAAATTAAGCAGAGGTTTTTAAAAGTGAGAGTGAATAGGTACTGGGATGTGCTATAGGGGAAAATGATAGGTTTTCACCATATTCAGATTTTCAAGTCGGACTTAGGCTAAAAGAAAAGTTTCAGTTGAAACTAAGGGTCTCAGTGAAGAATCACTGTCTGATACTTAATGGCCTGTGATATTCAGAAGATTAGATAGTCTGTCTCAACCTTGACCACTATGAAGCTTAATTCTATGTGGCTGTATGAGTCACTGGGGATATCGGCTTTGTACAAAAAAAAATACTCCCCAGATTCCACTCAACAGTTTTGATAACTTCTGGTATCTTTCAAAACTGACCAAACTCTGAAAGATTTCTGGCCAAACCATCACTTCTGCTGAGAACTGAAGAGCTGAATATAAATTGAATGCAACTGGTTTTTTTGCAACACCTGTTTATTAATAATGGGAATGTTTTCTGTTCTTTTATATTTGTTCTTAAAATCAATAAGGTGGCTGTAAATTTATGGCAAAAATTACCTTATTTGTGTGTCCTAGGTTGCAATATTGATGTAGTTAAGTATTCTATTACCACCAGCTGTGGGCCATTAGCTGCTATCACCCACTCCGGATGACAGGCAATGGGCCATCCGTTAGCTATTATCACTTGCTAACGACCCACCCCGCATGACAGGCAATGGGCCATCAGGGACCCACCGTGTGACTCATGGACTTATCTCATCCCATTGTGAGATGCTCTGCCGAGGAGGGAGGAGCCAGGTGTTCTCACCTGGATATAACCTGGCCTTGGAACTGCCTGAGCGAGCCCTGTCTACTGGGTTCCCAGAGGACCAGAGCTACTACTGGATCTTCAGCTGGAGACTAGACCTTCACAGGATCACCGCTTCAACTGGACTACTTCAGTTGGACTGCTACTACCACCCTAACAGGGTGTTAGGTTGTATCTGACTTTGTCAGTGCTTTTCCTTGTATTATTTCACTTATTTTTAATTTCAATCTTGACTTGTGATCTTCTACTGGTTTGTTTTCAAACCAACACATTGTGGTAATATATATAATATTTAGCAGCTGTAATTCACCTAGAAATCAAGCTACAGAGAGGGAAGCAGAGTATATTGTTGTGATTTGTGAATAGCCATTAACTGAACATCATTAAAATGCTGTGAAGTAAGTAAATATTATTACTGAGATTTCACAGACATTTTCTTGCCTAGGACAAGTGGCTTATTCCAAGCTCTGTGTGTATATATATATATATAAAAATATCTATGTATGTATAAAATAAAAATCATTATAAAAAAAGACAATGAGGAAAAGAGCATCCACACAGGGAGATCCTGACCCTCTTGACATTATTTGCACATTTGAGGGAATTAAACTTTAAACCAGCTTCATATTTCAGCTAGAAACTAAATCCATTCTAAGCACAGTGAAATGTTTTTCATTCATTTGGTATCTGACTTGAAAACTTGTGTTTAAAAAGAAAAATAGTCATTCCATATATATCTTTTTTCTCCTTTTTTCTGCATTATGTCTTGTTTGACAATCACATTGCATTACCAGATTAAAAAAATTCTTCACTCTCTGCCCACTTTATAGTATTTTCAATATATTTCCCATGACAGTAAAGTGAACTTAATTCTGCTTACAGAAACACTTGAAAATCCAAAATAAAAATGTCCAGAGGAGATGAAATTGGGCCTTTATTCCTAGTAGTACAGTCTATTTCAGATGATATCTTCAGCTAAGTAATCTGATACTTAGATTTACTGTGTACATAAGAAAAAAAAATTAAGACAAATCTTATGAATTAGAAGTGTTAGTCCTAAATGGGAAGTATCTAAATGATTTGGGGTCAAAAATACAAATTCTATAACTTGGAACACCTATTAACTCTGTTTAATGGAAACTCATTCAGGCATGGGGGAGGGGGGAGTTCTCCCCAATAAATTGATATAGACTATTCATTTTGGAGATATTTTAAGGGATTTCCAACACCATAATTTTGGTTGTTTGACTTGAGCTACTGGGGAAAGACAAAAATAACTGAGTGTAACATTGAGATTCAATGTCATCTTTTTCTACCATGTGGCTGCACTCTCTCTGCCCACACATACTCTTATGCTGCCCACACATCAGCATAGCTTTTCTCTACCATCACATCAAAGAGGAGAAATGGGCAAATAAACCATCACAAAACCACAATCTTGACTTCTTTCCTACTCTGGCCCCCAATTTCACACAATTCCTCCCCTTAGCCAGGATACCACCTTCCCCTTAGAGAAAAACTGCAGTAGCTGAGAGGTTTCATTACTTGATTAAACAGGCCACAAAGATTTTCTCCCTCTAGCCCTGGCCTCTCCAAGCAGGAATTATTACTCCATCATTTCTAACTGACTTCTTCTGTGCCTTTTCACTCGATAGCGGTATGGATTTACCAGGGCTCAGCAGTCAGCAGCAGTTTTCAGTTCAGCCACTTGCAAGCCTTCTGAAGTTTCTCTTTCCAAGGAAATGGCATTATGCAGAAAAGTGACATATGTTACCTGGAAAGCATAGACCTTGTCTTGATCTCCTGGCAAGGTCATTGCAGTATATATTTGTATATTTTTAGTACTTTCCTTATATATAACAGTACTTACTTTGCCTGAATATTACAGACAATTTCATCTGCCAGTATTGTAGAATATTTGGTCAGTTGCTTAAGCAAAAGCAAAATACTTGAAAAATGTCTCTATTATGCAAACATACACAGAGGAAAGTACACATAATGGGTACACATCCACAGTGTCAAACATCTTCACATTGCTCTATTGCGAGTCATACTAAAGCACTCTCCTCAAACCATGTTTCCCTAAAATGAACTTCAGTTTTGGCTTTGTGAGCTGAAGAGAAGACTTACTGATTTCTAGCAACACGAACTATGTTAGGTTACAGGTAGTTTAAACAAATTGCTTTTCACTTTTGAAATGTGCAGGCTGCCTTTGCTGAAGGACCGATTGGCATGAGAAAGCATATTTGAGGTCCATTAAACATGTTAGTTATACAAAAGAGCATGATGAAATTGTTACAGTTGTACATGAAGGCACAGAGGTGACTGTGAATATCATTCTCCAGAATGATCAGTTAGGATTTTGCATACAAAATTTGACCCAGAACATAAAGATCAACTTATTTTCCATTTCAAAATAGGAAGCTATTAATCTATCATACACAATCCAAATATATTATAAATAGCACACTTAAAAACAATTTGAACTTTTCTTGTGAGTCTTACAGGATGGGTTAGATACATTGAAATTTGAAAATTCCTTTTGCTTCCACTGTCATGTGTTCTTCTCAAATGACAATAATTAACACATACAATTTTATCCTGAAACAATCTGTGGTAGATCTGATGATATATTGCCTGTTAATAACTTTCTGTCAAACTCTTTTGGCGAGCATCATTCTCATGAAACCATTAAGAAGGGAGCCTTGGTGCTTCAGGCCCAGTCATGAGACAGTTTTGTTGGCAGCACAGCTTTGGACTACAGCATTTGGTGGGACGACAACCAAGTTTCAATGCTGAGTTTGCAGACCTTAGTAGCAGAACCAATTACAAACTAGATGCCTCTTCATCACAGACCAGCTCTTTATGCTAAGATCAATGGGATGTTTCTTCATTCATGCCCATGCTGCATTTCAAATTACTTTATCAAATTATGTTGACCAGCACATGGTTATGTTCCTGCAGAAACTCCTTCAACTTGAGCATATTTGCCCTTGTATCTGAATATCATCAAGGATGTTCTCCAGGAACAAGTATGGCCATTGCTCCTTCACATCCTCCTTCTGCAGTCACTTCTGGTGAGTGCCTTGAAGAAAGCAGTCAACTACTTGTTGAGGAGTACATCTGAAGTTTCCTTAACACTATGAAAGGTTAGGTTACACAACAATGAAGAGAAACAGATGTTATTTGTTTATTAAAACAAATTTCCAGATGGCTCAAGATCACCACATTGTGCAAACAGCCAGCTTAAACAACTGCTTGCTTTTATTGTAATTACCCTCCAGTTCCCTTCTGCCATCACCCTCTAGTGTGTGCTATACTTCATGCTTCAGTTTGTGTTCCAGGGTTTTATGTTATTTGAGACATGAACTTTGTCTGCTAATAAAGTTTCTAGAAATGTCTGCAGCAAAAATGGTAAAATGAAAATGGTAATAATGGATCAGGATAAAACCATCCCTGTTACCAGAAATACAAAACCCAACCAATCAGTTAGAATAATACCTATTAGTTTTGAAATTGCTTAGGAATGAAGTTGCTATGCTTTTAACAAAAATATGTAATTTCTCATAAATGTCTTATCCCAATAGCAGGAGAATGTCAAGTTAATGTGTTGGTCACAGCCTGTTGTTCACACAGCATGTGTCCACACAGCAACAGCTTCTGAGTCCCCAGAATTTTCTTCTGCCTCCATCTGATAATGAAACACACTGCACGCCACACATTATTCTCTCTCACAGAACAGTACAAAACCTTACCTATGACCTCAGCAAAATAACAAGTACTCAGCCCTGAGATGTTTTCCAAGATTAGTTGTACAGTGTTATACTCTAACACCTGTTACAGTATAGGTCCCTCACAGACACTTTGCATTGTAGTGCGAAGAAGACCTGCGTGTAGTTAGAGCCCATGGAAGATTGAAAGCCTCAGCACCTTGGTAAGGGCAGATACAAATGAAAACCAAGTGTAGCAGTTTCCCCATCAGATATAAAACACCCATAACTCAATCAGGTTCCCACTGTCCTAATAAGAGCTTGAACTTGGGCATCCCATGTACCTCAGTGACTCTTGTTTCATGTAATGTTGAGAACCCTTTCCAAGGCCTGGTTTCTTCAACAGTGACAGCATAGGATGATTGACTTGAGGACTGACCAGACAGATGGTGCTAGACATACTTGCCCCAACCACCTCTGGTAAGGCAGTCATTTTCCACAGCATATGCAAGACTTTTCATAAATTTTATACCTGCATATGGATGCAATATGAATTCAGAACTGAATGTGACCAGGGTTAATGCTTAAAATGTTCTATTGATCCACCTGATCCTATCTGTTGTGCTATTACAGCTATAAGCTCTTCTTCAGAGCAGTGCCACTGAAGTGTGCATTGGCACATTTGGACACCATCAACTATGTCCATTGAAAACTCATTCTCGTATTCCTATACCTTGGTGAGAAACACACTGCAAAAGCACACAACAGTGAATATTGGATCCCTGTTAATATTTTAACTAGGTAAAAATTATCCTGAAGATATTATTTTCAGTGCTGAAATTTTTAACCTATTATTCAAGATAATGATACAGAGCATTGTTATTGTTTATTCTCCTACTACAGTTTTAAGCGGTGAAAGAAAAGCTTATCATTCAGATGAGCTACTTCTCTGAAACTGTGAGACAACAACCAATTATAGATGCCTCAGACAGATGGGATTCTGCTCCTACTATGCAGGATCCCAATTATGTCACATACACACTACAACAAGGAACAAATGAAAAACTGGGAAGAAAAAGGACTTTGTTTAACAGATGCATTGGTGTAAGTCATTCTGGGCTTACACCTGAGTAATGGTGGCCTGGTTGTTCTAAATAAATATAAACCTGCTCACTAGTGGCATTGGAGCACCCCTCAGTGGGAGCAAAATGTCAGCTTATCCCCACATAACTGGATAGCCTAGAGATATGAAGTGTGAAAAACAGCAACTGTGCTTTCCAGGCAATGCATGACCAATTCAGCATATTCATCATTCAGATCATTGTGAACAGAAATCTGAGAGATTATTAGTAGTACTTCCCGTCTTTAGCTCTGGAGGATACTACTTCATACAAAGACTTTAAATTTCTTATTTTCACCCATTAATTTTAGTTTTGCCTGAGGGCTCAAAAAGAAGCACCAATGAGCATGAAAGGTTTCCTGCAGACTTTGTCAAACAAGAGACCGAAATGGGACTCACCTGTCACATGTTGGAGATGCTCAGAATTCCTTCATTTTCTTCCTCTGTGTCCCACTTTGACCTTTGGAAAATATACTTGTTAAGAAGTAGTGCCCTCTTTTTTGATATATGGGCTTTGTATTTCTACAAAACATTTTGTATATAAGTATTTGAGGTAGCTGAATCACTCCCAGCCTACACTGTACATTTTCAAAGGGACTATAACTACAGAGAAGAAAATTACAACTTTAGCTTTATTGGAAGTGCAGTACCTGGCTCTAGTTAGTTAGCCAAGTGAATAAATGAATGAGTGTAAAAACAGCTGTAAATGACATTTGTTATTTTTACTAGCCTGAAAGCTGTTAATCTTATAATTAAAGGGTTTGAGATTTGAAATTTTATTGCAGTATTTCTGTCAATGAAATATTTCCACAATAGCTCTGGGTCTGGAACTCAGATAGGTTAAAACCATCTTCATCATTTTCTCTCCAGCCAGAGATTCAAGCTGGGACCAGTGTACCCCCAAGCACTCATTGCAAGTAATTACCCTGCAGAGGGAACACAGCCAGAGAAATGTTACAGCATTACTATTATTACTTTTTATGGATTAAGTAATAAATATTTAAGAGAGTAAAGCTAGCCCACATGAAATGACAAATGAGCACACGCCAAATCCCCACCTACTCAATTGTGCACCTTGAGGCCTCTTCTCCTTGAAATAAACAGCAAAAATAATTCCCTTCCCCACTACTGAGAACTCTTACCTTCTTTAACAAACTAGAGTCTACTTCAAAGCTAAAATCTATTGTGATGTTAGTTACTTTTGTAAAAGTTTCTAGTCTGTTTCCAGAGTGAGGTCAAAACAACATCAGACAGCACAATAATGGATGATTTTCTTTGTAGAGCTAAGGGTGTTTCTCAATCTTTTTCCATTTGCAAATCCCCAGGCCTGTCTGAAAGAGGTGCAGGTCTTTGTACAGCAAAGTTAATCTTCTCACCACAGGAGCACATTTTCTATATGCTTTTGCACAGATTTCCAACATAATTCAGAATCCCAAATATTCACAGACCCTGGAGAAAAAAATCAACAAAACTGTTCTTTTTCCATTGCCATGTCATGCTTTGTCACTCCTTTACTACTCACTCAGCCGGTCATACTTTCTCATAACAAAATTTTGTGCAGAAAATTTGGAAGAATAGATAGTAAAGAAACAATAATAAAGTGTGAGGCATTTATAAAAACTTCATTTTTTATATTTTTTTATAATTCTTTTTTTATATTTTATATTAAAAATATTAGTTTTCAAATGACCCCATTATTTGATCTTTCACTACACTTTTCCTGAATGTAAATGTTTAAACATCTACATCAAGTTTAAATTGACAGGTGTGGTACAGATTTTGGGAAATATTTAGACATCTTAGAAGTTATTTTAGTCATTCTAATATTTCTCAGTTTTTGATAAACTATCAAAATTCTGAAAAAAAATAATGGTGATTTTGAAAAATGGCTGCAATTGGAGTATGTTCTCAATTCTACTTTCACATACATTTCTAAACACTTTTTTTGGCATGTGGTAATAATAAAAGAAGATCTTCAAAATTCAAAATATTTTTCATCAGTTGATTTGTATCAATACACTGTTTTAATAAGAGTTTTAAAAATATTGACAGAATTATTGGTCACTTGAGAAAATAAGCTAACAAAGACATAAATTCCACAGATTTTAAAGCTCTTACTTATTTGTCTATTCATTATGTAGCAAGGGCAATCTACATATTTAGAACTTCTTCAGGTCATGGACACAGGAATGAAAAAACTGCATTGTATTGGTAAAAAACTAATATTTCTAAAATGCCAAGACCTCAGACAATTCTGAATGCATTTTGGCCCCACCTGAACTACGACAAATTAAATCCTTTGTGAATTGGAGGTGCATTTGCCTTCCTCCAAACATCTGCTGTTCATTTTGCAGCTTCTGCTTCTCTAAGAGCTTGTGTCAGATAATCTGCTTCAGGTTTAAACCACAGTTATCCCTTCTTTTTGTCATTCATCTACAACCACAGAAAGCTTTCTACAGATATAAAATATAAAAACTAAAATTAACCCACTGACAAAGTTTCTTCTCGTCTTTTTACTATAAACATTGCTTTAGTCAAGAAGATTCTGGAAAAGTTCTTATTTCCAATATATATTTCTACAAGGAAACAAAACATGGCTTTCGCATAGACTGATATTTCTAATAAAAATATTATGAGCGAAGTCAGGAGCAGTAAATCCAAGAGTACAATCATGTAATTATTTCTAACAAATTGTGGCATAGTAAAGGTGCTGATAGGGACAAGCAATGTAACTGTAAAGGTCTCTAAAGCCAGAGATTTGCCTTACTTTGACTGTACCCTAGAAAGGCAAATGCATGTCTCTTGAGAGATCCAGCTGAAGTCCACAGGGAGCTTGAGTGCTTACAGGCAGATTCTACTCACTTTTATAAAAAAGGATATCTTAGAAATTCTAACTCTAGAGGTGTTTGAAAGACACATTACACACAGAACTTGGCTAGTCCTTGAAAAATACAACCTTACAAGATCAGACTAAAAGAGCTTCAGTACGAGAAAACCCCGTCTCTAATCTGTTAGAGGCAGGCTGAATTCTGGGGGCAGGGGTGAGGTTAATAAATCAGGATGTAATGATAACTACTAGGCTGTTTCCAGTCATAGGAGAACACTGGAACATTGATCAGATTCTTTTTCTTGGCACAAAACTACTATCTCCTTATACAATAAAAAACAAACTACCAGATGTCACTTAAAATATCTCCCAATTTCAGGAAATTTCAGGAATTTTTCTTTCTTACCCAGATACGAGACTCTGGGATCAGCCTGTTCATCTCTGTGGTGTTACCTGCCTATGTAAGGCCTGCAGGTGATCAACACAGCTTCCCTTCTCCCAGAGCACCTGCCATGGCCAGTGCTGTCTCCCTGAACTGTCCTACAAGGTTACCATTCTCTCTTCCTTATCTTAAGAGAGTTTTCAATGTCTTTTTGTATTTTTTGTTGTTGTTGGTTTCTGGGTTTATTTTATCTTGCCTTCTTTGCTTTGTTCAGCTTTGAAAAAAGAAGGCTTTAAGATGACCTATCACAGCCTTCCACTACCTGAAGGCAGCCTACAAGAAAGATGAGGAGAGACTAATTACAAGAATAGGAGGGAATGGCTTCAAACTGAAAGATTATTAGGAAGAAGTTCTTTACAGGAAGGTGGTGAGGGACTGGAATGTGTTGTCTAGAGAAGTTGTGGATGCCCAATCCCTGAAGGTGTCCAAGGCCAGGCTGGATGGGCTCTGAGCAGCCTGGTCTACTGAAAGAGGGATTGGGACTAGGCAATCTTTTAGGTGCCTTTCAACCCAGGCCTTTCTATGATTCTATGATTTTTATTCACAAGGACTAAGTTTTCTCATAAGAGACCTTGCAAGTTCTGACCAGGCTCAGCACAGCTGAGTGCTACAGTAACATAAATATTAGACAATAGTTGGTATCTCCTTGTGCCCACAGGACTGAATCTTGACCCAGATATTTCCCTTGTGGGAAAGTTCTATAAAATGCATTGCAACTTCATATTTACTTAGTTCCCCCCTCCAGTGTCATATGGTCTTCAGAACTAAATAAAGCTTGAGTTTTTTTCTGTGTTCTTAAACCTAAAGTTGGTGTGTGCTGGGAACAGTCTAATAAATTGTTTAGTGTGAATCTGAGAAATTCTGGAAAACAATGTATTATTTCAGGCTAGTTCTGTGAAACTTTTCATCAAAAATGACAAAAAACACCTGAAATAACATTTAAAAATACATCAAGCAGCTGTATTTTTTTCCCCAGGAAATCAACAAAACTGCTTAGGTCCAGTGGTTTTTTTTGGTTTTTTTTTAGCAAAAAATGAAGTTTTTTCTTATAAACAATAATGATATCTCTTTAATAAAAGACAGAAAACTAATCCATGTAATCTGATGGAAACTTCTCAGTGGGTAATTTTACAGTGGTTCAAAGTTTTTACTTGTAAATTTACAAATTCAACCAAATTAACACAATCTCATCTAGTTTGAATGTGTACTCCACAGAGCATTTTTATCAAGCCAAGCAAAATATTCACTCATTTCAGACATAAAAGGATATGGCTTTGTGGTATCTAACATGTTCAAGATGCCTAGAATCTTATTCAATATTTTGACCCAGAGCCTTCTAAGAATTAATTTTTGTGTGTTCCATATGCCAGAAGAATTTGCTGCAAGATCTCTCTACAGCACAGAAGCCAAAAGGAAAGGCACCCTACTGGTTTTGTTCTACTGCTCATGCCTTATTCTTTTACCTCCTTCTGTAGAGAGACTCACAACAGTAAGTTTGAGCCAGAGTTTAGCATAGCTTTCATGTGTAGAACTCAGATCCAAAACTTGATTCAGGTCTTTAGGCATTTTATTCTTATAACTTCAACTATTTAGGTAATATTAAAGACTTCATAATGAGACTAATAGAAGTTAATAAGAGATAGCAAAGAGATTTCAACTCTAGCAGAGAAGAAATCTCTTAGCTCTGATTGACAAAAGCTGGATGCAGCCTCATTGTTGGTGGCATTAACTCTATTGACCAGCCTCTGAATCCACTAATATTAATACATGGAGAAATAAAAAGAATGTGAGCTGCAATTCAAATTATTTCTGATATTCATGAAAAATCTAGTCATAATACCTTGTCAGGAAAGGAAGAGTTTGCGTTCTGTGGAGTATCAAAGCAAAATATATGTCCTTACAGAAGATCTCATTTAAATTATTCTCTTTTATTGTTTTAAGCTTGTTGTTTATTAGTTAACCTTTAAAGTGCTTTTCTCTATATATTTTTTTAATTGTATGTTTATAGTTTCAAATTCAATAAACTGAAAGGAACCCCAAAGCAGCATATGTTTGATTAACATATGTTAAAATGTTACCTCAATACATGAAAAATATTTGCCATACTTCTATTGCAAAAAAAAAAAAAAACCAAAAAACTTCTGGGGAAAGAAAAAAAGAGTGTGCCATGGAAAAAAGTATTTTCTTTAATATAAAAACTTTCATTTTAATATGACACCTTGCAAACACTGAGACACCCATCAAATGTACTGTGTTGCTCTAGTGTCACCATAGCATTACTACATGTCCAGGGCATTCTCAGTTGAGTTCTATATGCATAAAACTAGTTGATATTTTTAGTAATACTTTGTTCAGAGAGCATCCCAGTTTCATCTGAAAAATTTCACAGTCTACTGTTTAATATTCCCACTAAATTTTAGGACAAATGAGATGGAAGAAAGACTGTGGAAACTCCTAATTTGTAGAAAGCATAACCTGTCAAGTCTGCTCCCAGTAGCAATCTTGAGCTTTTTCTCTTCCCTCTCAAAACACACAGTCAGTCCATGAGTAGGCAAGATTTTTTCTCAAAGATCTCTCTGCTTTTCTCAAAGAAAGGAGATAAGGATAAAAAGACTTGGGGACAGACAGATTTTTGCTGCTTTCATTTTAATTAATCCCTAAGGCTTCTGTCCAGTGCTACAGAAACTGGGAGATCTGACCTTTCTCAAGTGGTCCCAGAGGAGAGGTAGATCAGGGATAGGTTTCAACAGCTGTAACTGTAGTACTCCTCGGCTTATCTCTCTCTGCTGAAAAGGCCAATTTGGAAGGCAGGGACGGGCAAGAAATGAAAAAAAAAGAAGAAAAAGGGAAAAAAAGAAGTCAGAGAAGATGAAAAAATCAAAACTAGATACACTTAAAAGCATATTAAAGTTGGTTGCCGAGCTCAGCTAGTTAGTAATGCTGCTCTTTAGTCACTGGAAGGACATGTGATGTCCCAAGATGATGGCTTCCGTTGCCGGAAAATAAACAGAGAGGTGCTTAAAACGTGCAGGAATAATAATCTGGGGCAATTCCAGAAGGGACTCCACCATGATGGGCCATCAAGATCCCTCAGGGTCTCAAACAGTGACCACCAGGACTCTCCATCTCATCACAAGGGGATCTAGAAAGTGTACACTGGGCACTCTACTCTTTAAACAGCTGATAGACGAAACAGAGCCTGCTCTTTATCCAATACTCAGTGGATAGCTACATCTTTCATACAGTGATTCCCCTAAGCAACACAAAAAATATTATCAAATGCAGGAGGCCTCTCAGAGAGACAGTCAGTCCTATTCTCCAAGTTTCCAAACAATATCCCTAGTGCCTGCCCCAAATGCACAGAAAGAGTCAGGCAGTGCTGAGGGGCAGGGGCAGAGGTCCCTGTGCTGGCCCTGCCCACCAGGAATATGCACAGGGAACAGATCACAATTCAGGGCACTACAGGAACTTCCCTGCCTCGTGGATACTTTACAGATCTGAGGCAGCAGGACACAGTTTCCTTTCTCTTCTAAGCTATACATTCCAGGCACATAAAAGGATTGTCATGAACATGAAAGAAATGAGCTCAGATTGTTACCAGCAGCTCTTCTGCTCCTGTGCCATCTCTGTTTTCCTGTCACCCCTAGCACTCTGGCCAAGGACAAAGGTTCATAGTTTGGTTCAACCACTGCCTCTGAGATCCCAGCTTGATCAGATGTCATGATAATAAGTAGATGGCAGGGACAAGTTACAGAAAGAAATCCATGTTTCCACAACTGAGCACTGCTGTTATTAGTAGCAATTAAAACACCGCTTCGGAATCTACTCTCTGTCCAGCTGAGAGCCCCTGCACAGAATTTCTGCCAATCGTGTCTGGCTTGGCATCCTCCAAGCCTTTTAAGAATTAGCATGTTCAGAGTAACCTCCATCACTGAATTAAAATCCTTGCATTAGATTATCAAGTGTCTATTCCACCTATTTTGGAATATGTGGGAGATTTTTGCACACAGCCCAGTGTAAACACTTACAGAAAGCCCTGAAAAATTTGGAAGAAAAATCTAACAGGGTTGAGGAAAGGTGACAGGAAGGCAGAAAAAGCACAGGGAAGCAACGAAATATTAGGGCTTAGCAAGGCAATGTTATAAGAGGCACAGCACAAGCAGACACAGTTTAAAGGGAGGGAGTTTAAAGAACTGCATAAAGACCGGCAAATATTTAAGCAGCAGGGATCACCTAAGAAGAGGTGGCTGAATTTGGGAAGAGCATATTTTTTATTTGCCTAGGTCTTGAAAAAAAAATCACATATCTTAATTTATAGTAATTTTTTTACTATGAGAGAAATTTGCATTTTGTGCGAAGAAAAAGAAGAAAATGGAGACAAGGAGGAACTAACTATCACAACAGAGTATAATTAGCAGTACAATGAGTCAATGGCCACCCTATTTAGGCTGTGGAAAGTCTTAATAGAGACAAATAGCATGGCTGCCTGGCATGGTACCTGAAAAAATAGCTTCAGCAGTTCACTGAATCATAACAGTTCACCTAATGTAATGACTGCAGAGAAAAGTTATCTGATCTAAAGGAGCATTTTATCCATGTGGGATATTTTTTCATCCTGAAAGCTGTCAGAATCATCATCCATTTGAATCCTAGAACTTATTCATTTGCGTTGAAGAACAAGAATCATAAGTGTCTTGCCTATCCTTTGTGTTCAACATGAAAAAGCATCCTGACCAAAAAATAGGTAAAGTGCCAATCTTGCAAGTCAACCCAAACTTGGTTTAATTTAAGGTTTTCAGTAGATTTTTTATTAAGTCCAGGTTTAACCCCAAACATCTTTCACAAGCAGTTTTAGGACAGAAGTAATAAATTAACTGCAATCTTTTCACATGTCTAGCTCAGTCCCTGCATTAGGAGGGAAAGAGTAGATCCTCTTCTTCTGTCCAAAGGGAAGAAGCATTTCAACACAGCAAAAGGAATACTTCAGCACAGCTACCACATAGATCTGCCACACCACTGGTGTGCAAAAACAACATCATTTCGTGATGGCCCAGCTTTTGTATCAAGGCAATTCTAGCAATTGACAGCATACAACATGGTGGAAAATAGTCTGTAAAAATCCTTAAGTGAAATATATAAATAAGGTAATGACAGACAATTTAAAGGGTACTCAGGAGTTTCTCTAGGGTTTTGTGTGTTGGAAAATTAGTCATTTGTCTTCCTTCAACAGATCCAAGCCACTGGTTTTCCTTTAACAGCAGTTCTACATGTAAAGTGAACTGAATCACTACAAAAAGTTACTACTAGTCCCCTGAGAAGACAGCTGAAATCACATGCCAATTAAATTTTTTCAATGTGTTCACCTAATAGCAAAATATTACACAGCCCAGTAGTGTTCCATATATAAAAATAGCTTTCCAGAAATAGCGGGTCTGCTGTATTGGAATTTCCCAGAGGACCAGTTACTGTTGTTTTATATGTTAACACACTTGCTGTAGAGTGAAAGTACTGAAACCAAATACATTAGCAGTAGTTTTCTTATTGCCTACAAATGGCATTTAAGCAACAGTAATACTGCTTTAGACTTGAAAAGCTTTTGCTTTCAAAGTTTTGGCAAGTTGCTGGAATAATTCTGTGCTCCATTCCCAGTGCATAAATCTCAACACAGTGGGTATATCCTCAGTCAAATTACTGTGAGGGGAGGAAGCCTTGCAGTTGTCTGAATGCAATGAGTTTGGCAAGATAGCTCTATTATTGTACTTTTTAATCTGACTCTTTTTTTTCCTCTGCTCAGCGAGAGCAAGTAATCAGAACAGAAAATGATTCCAAAATGTAAATTAGTGTATCTGATGTAGGGAACTAGTGCATACAAAAAGTCTCGTATCAGAAACATTTCCTTTTCTAGTTCACTGCTGGCAATCCAGCCTTTGAAATTAAAGAACTGCTCTTCTAATTTTAGTGTTATGTTAGTGTTGTCTTTAAGTATGCAGTACATGGGCACACACATATCATGTATCTTTGCTTAGAGGTTGCAGTTTCTATTAAATTTCATTACTTCTTAATGTTTCTAGGGTAGATTGAGAAAAAGGGCAGTTTCTATTAAATACCATAACATTCCACAGAAATATTCATGTTAAAGACATCTGGCAGAGATGTGGCTAAAAAATTAATTCTTATCAAGGCACTGCACTACTGAATGCAAACATATGGAACATGACTACAGTCGAGGCATCTCAATGATAACAGCTTAAACTTTTAGCCTAACAAAACACATGTTCAAAACAGCTAAGACCACAATCCTTCAATCACTGCATCTTGAAAATTTCATTACAATTATTCTAATGACTGTGTTAAGAATTCACAACCTGCAGGGTCAAACCTTTAAGTAATGTTGACAGGCATTGCTTGAAATTTTATTCAGTCCTCTTCAATATTTTTTCTGGCATATGAATTTCAGATTATGGTATTTAAATAGAATGGAAATAATTAGTTAAGCATATACTGTTAAAGTTCAGAATACATTATTTAGAAGATGCCTTCCTCTGTTGCTTAATAATTAATTTATAGGAAAGAGAGTAGATAACATGTATGTAACAGCACTGACATATAGAGACAAAAAAGGATAAAAGTATTTCACTCAATAAATATGGAAGAGTGGATCAGTAGGCTCTCAAAGATTCACTAAACTCTGTAAAGATTCAAATACAGGTCTGATTGCAGACGTTAGGCTCCAGCTCCTGCTTTGACAAAGTGCCATGTGATACAGGGAGAAGACCTGACCGTGACCCAGTATATTATCAGAATCCCTGTATATCCAGGAACATGGATTGCTTCACTGGCTTTGCTGTAGCTATGTACAGACACTATTATTATTTATTATTTGCATTATGGTAGCTGCCAACAACGACCAGGGCTTCAGTGAGCTAGTCATTATAGAGACATTTACAGGGCTCACAGTTTTCATGAGAGGCAGTATATCAAAAGAGACAAGTGTGATTGGGAAGGATGACATTACAAATGAATAAATCGAGCAGGGAAGTCTGCTGAAGTCACACTGTGTCTGTGTGTAAAATTACAGTCATCCTAAAGCATATTCCAAAACAACATTCTATGTTAGGCAGGAAGCAGATATATCTGCACAATAGCAGATTGTAAGTATTCTTGTTTAAGCAAAGTGCTTAAAATTACTAATAATTTTTTCATCTTTCTGCACACCTCTCATGCTTCTATGATGGGCTCTTTCTAAACCCATTTTAGTTTTAACAGCTTGTGATATGTATTTGGGTCATGAACAGAATAAATCAATCATAGCCACCTAAATTAATTTTTCTATGTGGAACTATCATTTTCCTTGATTTATTATCATTATGCACTGAACAGTTTTAAATGGTAAGTAACACTAGATTATTGAGAGGAATAAATACCAAACACCCTTTATGAAACTGGCTTCTGTTTCCTGTTTGACTTTAATAAGAAAGTAGATGTTGAATAAAAAGACTTTTAGCCTTGAACTAAACAATGCTTCTGGGAACAGACAGTCATTATTTTGTTCAATGTGATCTTGAAAGTTAGGCATTTGCCCTGAATATAGGGCAAAACAAAAAAGATGTCTTTCAAGTGCATCAACAGCATACTTCTGTAACAAAATTGTCAGCAATAATGACTAAAGGCATGGAAAGAGTGGGGCTCTGTATTTGGCATCATGTCAGCATAAGGAAAAAGTAATTATTTTTGAGAATATTATCTATAAGAACTAGCAATGTTCTTTGACTTTATTTTCAGCTGTGTTTTAAGATGGTTTAGGACTTTAGACTAAATCCCCAGATTTAAATGCTCTCAAGTATTAAGTGTGTTTGAAAACAAAATTTCAATCCAGAACATAATTTCTGAAGTTAGCACATTAAATCAGTAGAGTAAGTCTGTATCTTCAATCCAGGCATACCAGTGTAGCCTTGATCTGATTTGAATTTTGCAGGTTTTACCCAAACACTGACTCCTATAAAATGTTTCAACTATGGTACTCAGAACTTTCCACCATCTTAGCTACAAAAACTAAAAATCAAACTTCAAAAGTTATTTAAAATTGCCTTTACAGCAAATATTCACTATGCAAATGTAGCTAAAATTATCCAAAACACCAAAAATGCTGTGTTTAGATTGTCTTTTACCTCTGCTTTCAGATTTCACAATTATGGTTCATACCATTTGAAAACTTTAACTGTATATTTGCCTTTACTGTCCCTATAGCTAGAGAAAGGCTATTTCACCCTGCAAATTAATGAGCCCATCAAAGAATTCTATAGTAGGCAGAAAAATAAGCTGTAGTGGTGGATGATACCACCTCGGGAACTGCTGGGGAGCCGAGTGGTCCCAGTACAGCAGGATTTCACTGGTGGGAGACATCCTAGTCTGAGTAACCCAATGGTCCCTCCCCAAATTATGTAAATCCCCCTGGCTGTAACCCAACCCCTGACTCCATCCCTCCCTTCTCCCCATTGGTTGTGGTGTTCCCCTACTTCCTCTCCCCTGACCCCAGGTGATCCCTATATCTAGAGACACCTAGGGTTTCCTCTCCCTCTTTCACCCTGGAACCCTTTGAAATAAATATCTGGAACATCCAGCTGATTAGGCCTCTGGATTCTTTGTCTCTCCTAATGTGTGAGCTATCCAGCTCTCTGGGTGAGTGAGAATCTGTGCTCGGGTGTGAGAAGGGTCTTTCTGTACAGCACCAGAGCAGTGCTGGCTGGAGTGATCTCTCAATAGCCTCAGAGACCCTTTGGGTAAATGCAGAGGCCTGTTCCACCCCTCCTCCCCCCACTGCGTTAATAAGCAATATGAAGGTGGAAAGAAACTTAAACAGCCCTTGGTAATGACTGATTTTACAATGAAACTCATTTGACAGCTGAGATTTAACCATAATTTCTCGGTTATATGAAAATCCTAGTTTTCCTATTTTCCTTTTAGTAAAAAAGAAGAAACATTAGCAACTTCTTATTTGTGTAAAAATATTGAAAATATATCCTAAAAAGGTTTAAATCTTGGAACATCCTTCAAAATAGCTCCAAGTATTTTTTACAATTCCATTGCTTTAAAGCTATGGCCATTTTGGAGAGAAAACCAAGGCTGATTTCAGTAGTTCAGTGATATCACAGGACTTGCATGTTTGAAAACAATGATCAGTAGGAAGATCCACTCTGTTCTCTGATACAGCAAATGCTCTGGTTTTAGCTTCATTGTTATGTCTTCATTGAAGACAAAATCTACCATAAATATACTGATGCATTATGATAAAAAGTTCTTACAAATATTCCTGTTGCAGTATCTGCAGCAAAGTTTAGATGTTTTTCAAAAACTACTTACACATATCAAAAAATACAGGAGAGCTTCAGCTTCAACATTGCCCATGTAACTAAAACCCTGTTCTTTCTCCAGACATCTTATTAATAACATGATTGCAAATACAACTGAATTTCAAGTCAGAAAGCAAATATTGAAAGCAAATAAAGCTGCTTTGCTCAACAAACAACACAGCAAGGCTGTAGCTACAGTTAGGGGGAATTTCTAAAAAGAAACATCTTGCTGTGGGCTCACACAATAAGTGAGGAAAGACTCCAAAACCTCAGCCTTCCAGACACTGATAATAGTACTGCTTTTTCAAATAAAATAAGCAGCCACTAATTCAAATACTGAAGATAAATGCCTTCTGGTTTGAAAACAACACCTCCTCCTACTTTGGATTTTTTTCTTAGAACAGTAGTTTCTGCAGGTAGTTGAACCACAATCTATCTAAGAATTTTCTGGTACCAGGCTAAGCAACTTTGAGGAGGAAGACCAGGTTACATGTTTTACACTCAATAAAACTGTGCAAATATTTCCATAGTGGACAGTTTTGAAATCTGAAATGTTGCTAAAGGTTCCTTAAGCACAATGCTACATAAATGGTAAATCTATATTTCTAGAAACTGAAACATATCCTGCTATACTAAATGCCCTTCACACAGTTACGTAGAGATTGGAACCAGGAAACATTTCAGTAGAAAATTAAATCAAAGGAAAGTTCCAACTGAGTTTTTTTAAAGGAGATCTTGGGTGCTTTTTATTTTTATGATGGGAGCAGACAATTCCTTCTGAGGCTGAATATCCAATTCAATTACCAAAGAGCTGAATGTGAGAACTTCTTATGAATAAACAAAAAGCCATTTCTTTTGACTCTTGAGCAAAACATACTAGAGAAGCATTCAGACTTCCTGTGTAACCATAGTGACACTGGTCACTAGTTCATTTCTAAATATTCCAGGAACAAACACCTATCAGGACTGACCTAAAACTTGAGGGAAGTAGACTAGGTAAATGATTTTCTGTAATTCTGTGATCATTGTCATAAATTATCTTAGGCAAAGGAGACATCTATTAATTTCTTGAGTATGCTTGTACAGGCTTCCCCATGACTTTGAATGGAGAATATCTGACTATTTGCTGAAATGTAAAAAGAACCTTGAGATCTTTAACAATATCAAACCACTTTTATTTTTATGACTTTACAAACTGATATCTAAATCAATTTGTATTTGTACAGATTAGAGTGGAATAAGCATCTTTAGCATTGTCTAAATATCTACTGAATTGTTTTCAGCCACATTAATCTCTGCTATAACTTAATTGATATGAATTTTTCTACAACTGAAATGTATGTTGGTCTTAGAAAAGCACCTAAATTTAAATGCACATAGCTTAGCATTTTGTAGGGTTTTTAATCCAGCACTAGACAAAGAAAGAAATGCCAAGAAGAATTATTTTCAAATTTGCCGGGTTTTAGCTGGCAAAATTGCTAGCTCATGAAACAAATCTTTCCAAATGTGATGAAGGTTAGAGAGCACTACTGAAAAGTCAGTTTCTACATTTTAGCAATTGAGGGACTTTTCTGTAAATGGGCAGAACACATATTTTTTACTTCTTCCTATTACCATGCATTCCAAATCCTCCAAATACAAATTCTGATGTGGGATCTGAACAAGTAACCTAAAATATAGTACTAGGTTCCTAGTTAATAATAACCAATTATTTTATCTTTGTGATCATCTAGCACAGAGAATCTACATACCCTTGTACTGAATCTATGTACATCACCTCAGAGTATCACAAAAGCATTTCAGTTGCATTTCTGCTTTCCTCTTCTGTGAATTCTTGTCTCACAGGTCTTACAGAAGACTGTTAATTACTAAAGAGCTCACCTATAAAGACCATTAGGGTTAACCTTGCATTGTCTCTGCCCTTGAGAGTGTGTATGGTCTATCCAGAATTTTTTCCATGGGTTTCATTACATTTGCCAGCCTCTGTATTGGTTTTAAAAGAGCATTGGAGTCAGGCGTAAACAAACAAAAGTTTTTAAACAACTACTTTTCTCCATTTCTTTTCCCCTCTGGGTCTGTTCTTAGACTGTTGTATGAATTATTGGGTGTATCCTGCTGTTGGTACCTTCTATGGAAGAATTGTCATTTACTTCCCTGCAACCTGGATCAGACTACAAGTTATATAACTGAAAGTTCCTGCAAGGGGGAGAATATTTTATTGTTAACAAATGAAACTTCCTCACATAGCTCAAAAAAAAGTAGGTAGTAGCAAATAGCAACAAATATTTAATTCGTACTCTAACTCCTTCTCCTCATTATAAGGTTACGTCTAATAGCCATTTACTGCTGTCTTATTTTTAAAAGTGCAAAAATTATTCCCCAGAATTGTTAACTATTTGCCTCTAGGAAATGCCATAAAACATGGGTTCCCACTTTAGAGTGGAAATTTAAAAGTCAATCTACACTGCTTTTTGTCTATAAAATTAATAAATCCTAAATTCTGGCAGGACAAGAAATAATAACATGACTTGTTTCCAAGTTTCTCTCGATTGCCATGCTATTGGGTGGTTGGCCCAACATCACAGCACTTTGTTACAGATTTAAGCCAGCCATTTACTCATTCCATGCAGTGTAGGAGCCTACCATTGCTTCCTCCAGTAAAATCTTTTCCTCTGTGGACTTCCGGCACCAGCAAGCTGGAGACACACAAGTGCTGTAAAGGAAAACATCTGGTTCATTTGATGGGAAAAATAGAGGGAACTGAATTTACATTAAAATCCTCTTGAAACTTTGGACTGCAAAATAGGATTTGTGTTCTGTTGAGAATTTAGGTAACCTCCTATTATTTGCATTCATTTGAGATCTTAAAAACTCATGTGACAAATAAAGCATTTAAACAAAATTCCTGTTGATATGGTATTTCACTTATTAGGAAGGCATATTTGACAAGAAAGAGATTATGAAATTTTTAATTTCCCTTTTTTTTTGACAAATATGTTATAACTGCCAAAGAGAAGGGTGGAAGCAGGTTTGCTAAAGATGCAAGTGAGCTCCAAGAAGAAAATATAAAGAGAAAAAAACCAAAGAGAACATTTAAGTGGTGCTGGATTAAGGCAACTGAGAATGTATGAAACTAAGGAAAAGTCATAGACCAGAATATGAGAAAATTTAACCCTACTGGAAATGGAAAATAAGCTACTCAAGGGATTCAAAAATGAAGGTAATGAGGGACATATAAGACAATTTCATGGCAGCATTTCAGAGACTGGATTCTAAAAGGCAAGTGCTGTAATGTGGGACCACAGTAAGTCCATGTAGTGAGGGTGATGAAGGTCGTAGGGATAGTTCAATGAGTAATCAAGTACAACACTTAATTCAAATGCTTTGGCAGAGGTCTCTTATACACTTATACAACATAGTTATTTTATGTTTACTGGCTCTGATGGCTAAAATTCTGGGAAACTTGCACTCTCTTTTGTGAGGTGGAAAAAAAGGAAAGAAAAAAAAAAGAGAGAGAAGAGAAAGGCTTATGAGCTTCCCTAAGGAAAAGAGACAGAAAGTTAATCACATCTCCTGTTTTACTACAAAGTGAAATGGATAAGTATGTTTTGAGGGCTCAGTCTCCAATTCCCATTTCTTTAATTTGAACCTCAAAGTACAGGGGCAATAACATCAGCCAGGCCAAATGTAAAATGCCTGCTCAGTCCCAAATAAATTTCAATGTTTTCTTGACTATTGTTCACAACTCTGTAACAAGCTATTCTGCTGGCAATTGTTAGGGCTGGATCAATAATTATCTTTGTCCTAATGCTTCACTTAGATGGAAGCAGAATGAAGAGTCATTCTTGCCTCTTCAGTGAAGAAAACAGTGAAACAAATAAAAGGGAAAACCAAAATTTTATTATCAGAAATATTTATCAAGCTGTTGATTACCATAATACTGTCAAGCATTATAATAGTATTAAACTCTCTGGACGATCACTGGAGTTTTGGCAACCTGTGATAGGAAGGAAGGTCTCTCACTCTTCTCCATTTCAAAACCTCCTGCTGCACGGCTGGTCCCCATGGGGGTGCTTGTCACTGAGGGCAGTGAAAGCTTGCAGATCCCAGAGACAGCTCCACTCGCTGCCACAAGCACCAACTCCCTTATCCCCAGGACAGGGTTCCTCATCATCAGGAAAGGTCTGCTCTGCTGTATTTTGCTGGTGCTTTCTGTCAGCAGGAAAACTGAAGAAAGCTGGAAAAAAAAAAACAGGAAAGAAAGTGGTGAAAGCACCCAATAACTATTTTCTACTAAGAGAAGGTTGCCTTGAATCTGTGTAGGTAGTTCTCATGTCCACTCTCCTTTTAGTAAAGGTACTGTGAGTGATTTTGAGTTAGAAATTCTGCATCTGTCTGTGTGACTACTTTGGGCTGAACTGTGAAAACCAAAATGTGGTTCAAATGCTCAGAAGTTTGAAACACTGTCCAGGATCCTAAATATCTCTGCCCAGTTTTCCAGAGGTCTTCCCCTCAGCATGCCCCCAGCACAGTACCCTGCACCAGTCCCTCGGTGCCATTAACCACTGCCTCCCAGATGCCACAGGAGGACTGGTCTCCAGCTTCCCACAGCCCAGCCCTGCCCAGCCATGGGCTGTGGGCCATGCTAAGCTGGGCCCAGCCTCTGACCATCCTCATCCCCAGGGAAGTGCCCAAGATCTGGGGCTGGTGCTGCCTGGTGTTCCTGGCTGCTCTACTCCTGGCTGGGATGGTGAAACTGGCCTGGCTGCCCATCCCTGCCTGTGCTCATGAGTAACTCCCAGGGGAACCCAGACCAATACCACACCTGTATGTAGACACCTGCATTGCAGACAGCAAAATGCAGATGTTTAAATCTGAAGCTAACTCTCATTCCTGAAGGTCATTTCAAGAAAATATCTGGTATGAGGTTTCCTGGACAAAAAAAATAGGTTTGACTTTGACTAATGTGAAGTTTTTATTGGTGATAAGGAACTTGATATAGCTCAGTACTACTTCATAAAACCCTCCAGTTTTCCTCTGGGTGAAATACCCGGACTTCTGAATCATTCAGCAAGATGAGTAACATGACCCTGTCAATCAGCTCGGTATCTCCTAAAAATCCATAAAGGTTTATTAAACTTTTGAAAGGCAATAGTTGCTCTCTAATTCTATCAGAGGCTTTGTTGCTCTGAAGAGACCAGCAAGAATACTGGAGCAGAAGGATCTCAGAGATGCAGCTGAAGTAATAAATGGATAATGATGACTTTTATGTGATCTCCCATGTTTTCTGACAAGTTCTTCTTTAAGACTGTAAGAACTCTGTATTTCAATGCATGGAATTATTTTTTAAAATAAAAATCTTATCTGGGAACCTCAGTCTGCTCTTAAACGCATCGGCTCTTGGGCAGAAACAGATCTAACATTTATTCTAAAATCTGAATGACATCAGATTTGCTAGCATTTTTTCAAGAATAGGTAAGAGACAAAATTGATGATTTTCAGTCTGACATGTCACCTTTTCCTTGTGTAGAAAAATAGCAATTGCACCACTATAATCAACTGATGTTGTCTCATATTCCCAAGTAGATACAAATCACAGTTTATGCCCGTGAATATATGCTGCAGCACCATAATTAAGAGGAGCAAGAGGCAATGCCTTTATGGTCTGGTGAGCAGTGACTCGAGCTGATGCACAGCTTTTTGATTTCTTCTGAAGATGGTGCTTCTGTTAGTACTTGAATTGTCTCTGCCTGTGGTTTTTTTTTTTTCTCAATTGCCCTCTGCAGAAGGTTAATAGTAGGCTTAGAATGCCAAAGTTTTCTAGCCAGTGAATCACAATTTCAGATTTGTCAGTTAGTGATGTGAAACCAGCAGCTATTTTAAGTGGAACACTTACACTTCCCCCCCACCTCACTCCGCAGATGCTCTTCATTTGTATGAAGAAATTGATCATTTTGTTTCTTCTGCAAGTCTTCAGAATGTCACTAATTTCTTATTTACCACAAATTTTTCATCTTGTGTAAGTTACACTGTAGAAGCATTACAGTAACCCTATGTGCTCTGCACTGTTCTCACAGCTGGATAATGAAAGAATGAATGATATCCAGCACAGAATGAAAATTCATGAGTATGGAATTTGTTGTAAACATAAAACTGCATCCTGTCTATAAATATCCTGTAATGATGCTGTGAATTAGTATATTTAAGTTATTTCCAGGTTGAAAATTCATTACTCCTGCTATGAAGAACAATTTACAAACGGATTAGTAAAACCAAGCTGATTTTACAATTATTATTTTCTTCTAACAGTCATGCTATTTGTGTTTTGTATTTCCCTCGACCTAGACAACTTTTATTAGGAAATGTCAGCCCAAAGCAGCTGCAGACAGTCAGCAGCTGAGATCTGCATTGGTTTCCTTATGTCTTCTGGGGATTTTCTGCTCTCTGCTGCAAATTATAAATATTAACATAAAGGAGAAAGATGAAGTTTTAGACATTTTGATCATCCTCAGGAGGAGTCACTGTCAATAGGATTTGACCATAACCCTCCTATTTCCAGAACAAAGAAGGAAATGGCTGCCACTACAGAATAGTGACATTTTTAAGCCTGCTTGTTCATCTTTTTTTCCCACCCTATCATTATGATACTACATCATATATGCTCCTCTGATCTCCAGTTTCTCTCTGCTCACAGATCATTCTACATTCAGCTTTTGATAGGTCATTGTAACAGTGAAGAACATGGGCATAGTTCAACAGCTACTGTATCATTTTTATAAGTAATGGAAACACAACTACTTTAAAATAACATCTTACTCCACAAAAAATATCTATTATTTAACAGGTTAATTACGGAAAACATGAAAATATCTTCCCCATATTATAATTTAAAAATTACGGCTTTTGGTTAGCTTCTTCATGTATCAGGCAGAACATTATAACCAGTTACTCAGCTTGAAGTAACTCTCTACATGATGTGAGAGAAAAGAGATCTCATAAGTGGTGAGATTCATGTCCTGTGTTGCCAATGTTGCCATCTCTTATCTTGTCTTTCAAACTGTGTATGAGTTGCAAGTAATTGAAGCCCATTGACTGAGAGATTTTAATGCATCTTTCAAAATTCAGTCCAGATTTCAAGAATCCATTGTTGAAGTCCCTCAATTCAATAGAAGAGCTAGATAATACACATTTTTGTCTTGCATCCATCATCATGGTACCTAATATCACGGTTAAAATTTGTCATCCAACCTGATGACATCCTTGCTAATTCTAAATGCTTAAAAATGCCAAAAAAAGAGGAAAATGAACGTCTAGCCCTTCCACACAAAATTAACTCTGATAAAGACTAGTTAACAAATAAACTAGTATTAGCTACTTTCTCCTGCATAATTATATTTTTCTTTTATTGAGATTGACACATCTTTGTGCTTAGAATAAAATACTATTTACACATAATAGCACAGGAATATAAATTGCCCCAGCTAAAGATCACTTCATACAGAAAGAGTTAAGTTAGTCACTTCATGAAGGTTGACAATTTCCAAAAACAAGTCCTAAATACTTTTTAAGAGTATATGGAATCTCCAGATATGTCAAAATACTATTTGAACAAAACAAACAAGTATCTGATTTCTCTTTAAACCTGGCATGGATTAATTCAGTACTTGAATCTTTGTCACTGGTATTGATGAAGGATAGATATCAAAAAGTCATTGTATTGAATCTCTATTTTACAATCAGCATTTATAGTGTTTTTTCATCATTTCTTAAGCTTTCCAAATTGGATTACTAAGGAATTATTATTAAAAGCATACTTTTGGAGAAGGTCTTTACCTGTATGCATTTTTTTCTTTTGCTTTCCATCCTCAAAGTACTGAGGTAGATTAAATAGCCAAGAATAAACTTTTCTGAACCTTAAGAATGAGGATTTGATTTCAATGAATATCTGGATTTGATTCAAAGTTAGGATTGACTCTTATTTCATAAAAATGAGTTAATTCTTCTCAATATACCATGTCTGTAATACACATCCTAATGGAGACACATACTTTAAAACTATTGAAGTTCAAATTAGTAATTGCTTTACATAAATAGCTGCTGTGGGGAAGAGGAGGGAATATTATGTGTCAGTTCCAGAAGCAGCTATGACATAGTGTGAAGAATATGGGGCTGATCTGCAATGATTTATTAATACTCTATATTACCTAGTTGGGTTTGTATTACCTTGCTACAGTTTTTACAATATGCATATGTTGATTTACTTTTATACAAGAGTAGTTAGAAAAGCAGCAAGAAGGCAAAATAAAGATTCTCAATAAGCATCCTGCTGGTAAACATTTCAAAGGCGCAATGAAACAATATCTGAATTATTAAGCTATTCCAGGGACCAGTCAGGTCATTTCTTTTGCTAACACTAAGAGCAATGAGATTAGAGGAACAGTAACATAGTAAAGTAGTCATTCTAGAAAGAGGGTGGAAGCTTTATCACGCAAGATTAAACTTTGAGCTTCTGACAGTGATAAAAACAGGCCAAATCTATAGACAAAAACTTTCTACTAAGCATTTTAGCTCGAGTGAGGATGCAACTGGTCATAATTAGCTTTTCCATGGTTAAATTAACACTGTAAAAGGTGCAGAATCCTGACCTTATTTGGTACAGACTCTGAAGAAAAAATATCACTTCTAAACTCCCCTTTACAAATCAAAATAATCTTTAAATGAAGGTCAAACCATCACTACATGTAGACAATGGTTTTTGCAAAACATTTTGTTTTTTCTAACTTAAATTATCACTAAGATTGATGACCAGAAAAACAAATTGCACTGCAATATGAAAGGACACATATTTTTACTGGGTTTGCATTGTTGGGATTTTTCCTTCCTGCTGTTTTTTATTATGCTTTCCAGAGCTTAAAAGGGAAAACTGATTTTTTATTGTTTTTCTATGTTTAAACTTTTCCCTTCATGAAGCAGATTGCCAAACAAAATTATTGGCCTCAAACTTTGATAGAATGGAAATGAATTTTATTGAATTAACTTTCATAAGATTTTCTCTCAGCAGACAGAAGCTCTAAAAAGTTTGAGCCACACTTAAAATACAGGAATAGGAGCCACTCAAAATCCTGTAATTAGCAGCCACAGGATCTTTGTAAACAGGTAATGTCAAAGGAATCAGAGGCAAGCTAGCATGAAATAGTAAAAACAAGTGACTTCAGCGGCAAGTAATCAGCATCACATTAGGGAATATTCAGGAAACAAAGAGAATTAATTTTGAAAGCTTTAGTCCTTCAGACTAAAAAAACAATCCACACACTTCCACAGATCCTTACCTTTACTTGTGGGGCTAAGAGCAAGTTGACCAGAAAGTGCAGAAAGTTAAAGAAAACTTGCAAAAATTCCAGTTGCTGCACTGATGTTCCAGTGGCAACAAGATCAAAGAAGCATGCAAAGTCTAGGAATAAAGCCATGCAAAGTTAGCATAAATACACTTCAAATCTGAAAGAGTCTCTACTAAGTGCATAGGGACAGAAAACCAGGATCAGAACATAGTACAGTCAAAACAAAGTAAATTAAAAGGCCAGATACTCTACAGTGACTTTCTGAAGTGCGCGTAGCAGTCTCAGGAGGCTGGCACAAGCCTTTGTAAAAGAAGAGAAGAATGACAAAAAAAGTCCTAAGCCCAAAGTATTGCTCAGTAAGGAAGCTGTTCTGGCCAGAGAGCAGAAATCAAAGTTCTGTGAAGGGAACCAACAAGAAAGTAGCAGATAGGTCATGAGGTGTCAAAATATGTACATTAATTAAGCCCTTTGTAAGCTTGAGAGAAAACTGGGTACAGAAAATATATACCCAAAAGACCTTTGGGACTGCAGAGGAGACTGATGTATTTTGAGCTCTGTCCAAATTAGTGCTGCTGATTTCACAAGCAAACAAATAGTAGGAAACTCACCCTGATGGTACCTTCATGACAGTAGGGTCTCAGCACTGAGAATGAGAGGGACTTTGCAAAAGCAGAACTATCTGAAAGCATATGAATAAGGTAATTTAAAACTCAAACAGAGATGCCTGACTGAGCAAAGCATACCTAAAAGGTTTAGCTGAGTCTATCATGCAGTATTTCAGCAGCTTTCTATACTGCATATTGTACTGACCTGCATTAACTTTGCTTTTCACTTTTGTAGTGAATGAGTTCTCCCAAGGAAACATGACATACATACAGAACAAGCAGTTTTTTAGATAGGAAAAAATTGAGCAAGGTCACCCCATACTCTGTCGAAAGAGGCATTAATGCATCTCAGCATCTTCCAATAACAAACCCGTTTACGTATGCCATCACAGAAAAGTCTCAGCAATCAGAGCACTACAGCAAAATTTATCAATATGCAATGTATTTCACTTTGAGCAAAATTTTAGTACTGTTTTTCAAGGTACCTTGAGGTATGCTTTGGTAAATGGTAGCTTACTAAAGGTAGCCTGAAACCATAACAACAGGATGAGCACACTTGTTTAATTTTCTTTTCAAAAGACTAAAGTATAAAATAGTAAAACATATATCATTTTTTACCTAAGCAACAGTATCTTTTTGTGGTTGACAAAATATATGGAAGGTGTTTCTTAAAATCAAGTTGCCTGCAGTCAAATACACATAGAAAATGAACTGTCTGCAACTTTCTCACAAAGGGAATAACTTCCATTAGGTCAGATTAATGTGATGCCTCTGTTGACTTAAAGGTTATACTTTAAACATATCTTTTCTTTCCTTAACTAATTTCAGGCTCTTGCACATAGTGAAGGCAAGGGTGAGGACATTGACTGGAGCACAGCAAGTTTATCCAGGTATAACCCATTTTAGTAATACCGAATAGAATCAAAATAGAATATACATTCAGGGTAGATTGAGTACCTGATCCCAGTCTTAGAGTGCATATAAAATATATATATATTGTATAAATAATACTGTGAATTATATTACATTTAAACAAGACACTAGTACTTTTGAAATCAATGGACCTATCAGTGCACATAATGACTTTACTCTGTGGGACACAAAGTAGTCCTTTTTTTCCCAACCCTTGATGTTCTCTTCCTATTTTCTGAAGGCCAAAGGCAAATATGTAGAGGTACATAAACTACTGCCAGGGAACTTGCTTCATATTTAGCTTTAACCTACTTCTGGTATGGGTTGATCATGCTACAAATTCCTTTAAGCAGGCAGATAAGTGTTGCACAATTCAGCTTCTTCATGTTCCATCCTCTTTTAGCCAAAACGCCCAGAGGAATCCTGCAGGTTTTCAATAGGTATAGACAAGGATGCCTCTGATTCTACCAGGCAGCCCCTTGAAGATTTTGCATGGGCACTGATAAACAAGCAAAGGAGACCAGGCCTTTGCTTCAGTTTGAGTATCATATGACTTACTCATCCATTCACTGACAATTATTGATTCATGCACTAATAATTACTCTTCATGAGTTGATCTGCAGCAATTTGCTGTCTTCCAATCTTCTTCTTTCCCTATTCCCTACTCCCAGAAGTTTGCTTGGGTTGTCTCATTGTCTGCATGTTAACTGGAATTCTTCTCCCACAGCCCCAAGATATCTGCCTAGTTCTGAGGCAGAGGAAATGCAGATGGGCAAATATCTCTCCCAGTGTCAGGCTGGAGAGTCAGGGCTTCAGAAGATACCATCCACACAGAATCCAGGTTCAAGGCTTTTCCCTAGGACTGGCTAAAGAGGCTTTTCTGTTTAGGTTTCTGCCTTCAATAATTACTATAAATAATACGTAAGGTGACAACACTATCAATTAAAAACAAAAACCAAACAAATAACCCCACCCAAAAAAAATCTCTTTGAAAGACTAATGCCAGACATCTATTGAAAAGGTACTACAGTTGAAAACTAAAACAGTAGTTTAAGTAAACTTGTTATTTTCTTGAATGCTGAAAAAGAACACCAGTGAGAGCCACACTTTAGGGAGACACTGACATGTTTGGGTAGGATTTTTACCAATGGCCTTTTACCAATAGCTTAGTACTCCCTGTGCACTTACTTGGAGACAGAAACCTAAGTCTGGTGTGCAGATTCCTTTCAGGAAGCCTCTACAGTATCTGATTTCTTACATACTTAGATATTTTACTTGATCAATTCCTTAATCCATAGAGACTACTATGAAAAATATCCAAAATAGAAAGGCAAGCAACCTTTTTTTTTCCCATGCTTATGTGAAAAAGAGAATTTTTCTCTTCCTTAATTGTAAATCTGAAATAGTACTTTTACTCAGACACTTTATATGTCATATACACTGGACACAGCACATTTAAATACCTTCAGGGGTCTACTGGCTGATAAGAAGCAATGTCAATGCAGTCATGATTCTCTTCACAATTTAAATTCGTTTAAGCTTGGGAAATAAAGGCAGGCAAAGAACATGAAATGGGAGCAATTATAACAGCAAGCAAACAAGCAGCAGACTCTACATATGGGGAGCTGTCAGGCTGCTTTCTCTCCCTTTCTGCATTTTTCTTCCTTCAAGGACTATTGAATTATTATTTAGTCAGCTTCTCTTATTTTGTCAATAAGCTCACTTAGTGCATCAGTGTTTTCTATTCCCTCCTCAGCAAAATAATAAAAAATTGTTACTTATTAAATTTTCAAGGATTAATAACTTCAGCACAGGTTTTCTGTTTAAACATAAACTGCTTAATCTAGTAGGATAGAAACTAGGTCCCCAGCTAAATTTCAAAATCTGACTAATAAAGAGATAAAGGATTCCCTTCTTTCAAACAAAAGGTTTATTTGACCATGAGGGAATAGGGAAAAAAGTTAAGAATTTAAGCTAAAGGTACATGAAAGGAAGAGAGAAGATTGAATAAAAGAGGAGGGAGGTGAGAGAAACATAACCTTTGCAAATGTTCTGGGTTCTTTCTGAAGCAAACACAGTATAAAGCACTGTATGCATTTAGGCCCCACCAATTTGAATAAACCAACTGTGATCAAAGCAATTATTCATCAGAATTAAATCAAGCCCACACAGAAGTGTTTGGAGCATAAGAACTGTTGTTGCAAGGAGATGACAGAAAATACAGAGTCAAGAAAAGGAGGCCTTCAGCAGCTGTTTGAACTTTTTAAAGGAAAAATTGTACTGCAAGAAGTAGTAATGAATCAATATTTTCCTAACTGACTCTTTCCTTTGCAATTTTGAGACTGTTATATCACAAGTATTTCCTTGTAACACAACAAGTGATACAAGGTTTTGACTGTATTTTAATATCAGAGGGTCAAATACTAGTTCACACCAGTATTAATAAACTTGCAGCCAAAATAATTATGATAAACATTGGAGACTGACAAATTCCATGAGGAAAAATGCGATATCCCACTCTCCTTGAGAGAAAAACTGCATTGGCAAGGTCACAAGAAAGATCTCTGATTAGCTCAAGCAATCAGCCAACAATAACTTTTAAATTTAAAATTAATTTTAAAATGAAAATACTAAGTAGTCTAGAGAAGGGCAGCACTGGGGTTTAGTAATTTGGAATAACTTAATAAATTGTGAAGAAGCATTTGGACTAAGCATATTCCTAACATCAGCACAAACACATTCTTTGAGTAATATAGGATTAATTTTGTCAATAACTAAAACATCATCACTCTGGCAACAGAATATAGATGGTTTCTCTCCAGCAGGATTCTTCAAGCGATAAACCCATCTCTTGTCAGAATGTATACATTACTTAGTCTTTATTTTAAAGACATTGATCCAAAAATAATATTGAAATCTTTAAGTGCAGAGAAAACACTGGACTATTAAATTACATGGTTGCAGAAGGCGCTGTTGCAAGCTTTTGCCATGAGATAATTAGTTTTACTTCTATCTTGCTCAAATTCACTTTAAAATTAAGGTGTTCAGTTCTGAATTTCTGCCAAACACTGCGACAAAACATAGGCTGCAGCTGAAGTATGAGGAAAGAGAGAGAGGGAGCTGGGAGCCATCAGCAAAGCAAAAGAACATTATATTGTGATTGTGAAAAATTGAAGTAGGAGACAGCATATAAAGAGAAGAAAATATAATGGTTGTTCTGCAGAGCCTTGGGATGGAGCCATTCCACAACAAGCCAAATACAAAGGAAGTGGAGGGAAGAATGTGGTCAACAATCTAATGATGATCTCAAAGATTTTAACACAGCCTTGATAAGGTAGAAACCATTGCCAAAGTGGCAGCAAAATATGGTTCAGCAGCACAGAATATTAATTATGACACTGGTTTAAAGTAGAGATGCATATGCCATGAGAACAAGTAAATACAATGAGAAAGAAGAAAAACCTGCAGGAAAGTATAAACAATGTCTCAGCAATTATACAAAAATGAGAAAAACAGTGGTTTTCCTTTTTTACTGGCATTGAAATTATTTCTTCTTTTTACAGATACAGAATGGAAACCAAAATAAGGAAGACAGACTGCATATGACATTAGAAAAGTTAGCCTGAGGTGGCAGTAGGTAAAGCTTGTTACTGCTCAGTACCCTTTGGTATAAGAGCTATGTTGACACAAACAAATTCCTAATGGTCACAAGACAATAGCCCAAAGTTAACAGTGTGAATCTGTACTTTATTAGTTCTTTATGCTTGTGGACAGGGTCAGAAAAGAATAAAGACTAAATAGACAGATAAAATGAAGAGCTGGAGAGGAACTTTTTACAAGGGTATGTAGTGCTAGGACAAGGAGAAATGGCTTTAAACTGAAAGAGGGTAGATCAGATAAGAAGAATAATTAGATAATAGGAAAACGTTCTTTACTACGAGAGGGATGAGGAACTGGCACGAGTTGCCCGAGAAGCTGTGAGTGCTCCATCCCTGGAAGAGTTCAAGACCAGGTTGGATGTTGCCCTGGGCAGCTTGATCTAGCAGAAGGTGTCCTTGCCAATGGTAGGGGAGTTGGAACAAGATGATCTTATGTGCCTTCCAAGCCAAACCATTAAATGATTCTGTGAACCTGTAACATAGAAAACTGAGCACCTTTTCACTCTTGCAGGCAGCATGTGTGAGTGGGGAATGCAGCATTTAGACAAAAGCAGTAGGAGAAATTTAGTACTCCTGTTGACTGCAGAATTTTCACTTGCACATAATGCAGGATGGATGGTTGGGAAAGTACCCTCCCAAATACTGCATTTTGCTTTATTTTGCAAATAGATTTTAAAATGCTTGCAAAGCACTTGACAGTAAAATACTAGCAAATACCAGCTACCAACACAAAAATCATCTCATCTGCAAGCAACTGAAGGATAAGTGCCTCCTCTTGACTAGGAGATAGAGAGCTATGAAGTCCTTGAAGGATATTATATTCAGATGCAGCAAAGGACTTGTAAGAAGGCCAATTAAATATCACATATATTTGTGCTGAGAACAGAGCCCAGAGCTAGGGAATGACACACTGGCTCCCCCATGCAGCCCACACTGAGCAGGATGCACTTATTAAAGGAGTACTTGGTGGCTCCACATTTCACATAATATAACTGCCCTAAGGCTGAAGTGCTCCTCTGGGGTAGCGAACCCTAAACCCTAAGTGCCTTCTTTCTCTGGCTGTCCTACTGTCTTTCAAAATTATTTGCTGCTTACAAACTTCTCCAGTCTGTGAGGAGAGTCCCATCAAGGGGAAGCCAAAGTAAAACAACTGTGCACAGTATCACTGTAAGGAATGGTAGAAAGGGGAGAGAGAGACTCTGTCACCTAGGAAATTAACTAGAATTTGAAGGCTTTTTCCTTTCACTTGGCAGGGTTTTTTGTGGGTTTTAGTTTGGGCTTTTTGGTTTTGGATTTTTTTGTTGTTGGTTGGGTCTCTTTCTTTTGTAATTTGTTTTTCCCAATAACAACTGGAAAAAATCCAGTCATAAACATCCGATTATGAAAATGCAATAACCAAAAGTTCTGCCAGGATGTAGGACACATGGAGTTAGTGCTATCTATAAAGCAAGAGAAAGTTAATGGTCAGATTAGTAGGATGGCACACTAACCATAAAATCCCTGCTACCCATGTACTGAGAGTGCATGGCCTTGCAAATGCCCATCAAACCAGGCCCGTTGAGGACTTTGCAATCTGTTCAACCTGACTCTGGATCCTAATCACACTTAGTCCTGAGGTAGGTGCTGCTCTGCTCAGCGCAGTGCATGCAGTGCTGCACATGCTCAGATGAGCAGTCAGTGCCTAAAGAATTACAGGTGTGAGGAGGGAACAATCAGGACAGAACATACAGTGCATTTAAAACTTAGTCAGGACTATATTGTGCAACAGCAACAAACAAATTGCAGATGCATACTACCACTCCCTGAGTAAATCCAGACTAAATAAGTCATCAACCAGTTTATTTTCTTGTTTTCCTAAAAATTGTCCCAAAAACTTTAACATTAGCACTTCATAAAAACTAGGCATGTTCAGAAAATTTTGAGTATGCATTGAAGTTAAATAAAATCATCAAGCAAATTATTATCTTCTCCAAAAGAACCTATAAATAAATACAAATTATATAAATATCTATAAAACAGAACTGATGGCCGCACAAAAGATGGATCCCAAAGAGTGAGACACCTGCTTTTATAAGGCATACATTGCAGGGCTCACAAACCAATATGGAATTTGGAGGGAATTTGTTCTCCAGTTCAGGTGAAGGAACATAATGAAAGTGATTTACCTGGGTCAAAAAATGTCTGCACTTTAACATCCAGAGCAACAAGCATCAGATCACAAATGGCATCAGTTGTCTCTTGAAATAAATTACTTGCATGTTCCTATGGATACGGTTACTATTAGCAAATGGAAGTGTACAATTTTATAAGCTGTCAAAAATATATATATGCATCTTGTCAGAAGTTCTTGAAGGTCACCTAACCAAACTTTATTCTGTTCTTTTCAGCACATAAAAGTGAGAACAGATTCCAGAGTCAGATCTTTGTCTACAGAATAAAATAAAACACTGAAGTTTTTGCCTAGTCAATATTTATTCTAAAACACAAACATTCATATCTCATTAATAGTAATAATAATTAGTCAATATTATTATAATTTTGATATTGTTATCATTAATATTACTTATTTGGAAAAGGCACTGGAAAGTCTTGTCTCAAAATACTTACACAATTCTGTCCTAAATCATTGCTTGAAGAAACAGGACTAATACATGCATATGTTGATACCATATGAAGCATGAGTAAAGCACCTTCTGCAAGTACAGTGTTCAATCTGACTCAAAACAGTAACATTTAAAAGGATGCTTTAGAGTTATAGAAAGGTTTTATCCAAATGTAAAAATTCCATTTTATTGTAGGTAGGGGCATAAATAAAAATGAAATAAAATTTAAATTGTATTAAGACATGTTTTTTGGGAAAACAAACTAACCATAAACTTGGCAGTTGATCTTTGGGTAGAATTTATTTTTCATAAGTTTAAATAGCTACAGTATGGACATTCACATCTGAGGTTCTCACTCTGGCCTTCCCACGTAATTGATGTAGAGCAACAGGCATGTCTGGGGAGTCATTCATCTCATCTGTTTCTAATGTGTAGTGTCAGATAATACACATCACACCCTGGGGACGTCTATTTCTCTGCAATGTCTATAAAGGGATCTTCATGTGACTAATTCACAAAGTACTACAGGTATCCACATTTGTTCAGATGAAACCCACCCTAAATGTATTCTTCAGGCAAAGAGAATTACATAGGATAAAAAGAGCATATTGAAGAAGTAGGTTAGAAAAATAATTTAAATTTCCAGGATCAGTTGCTAAAAGATTTCCATAATCAAATCTCCTGTAAGTTCTGAACTATGTCTTGTAATGTTACCAAAAATCAATTTTAAAACTGAGTTTATTAGCTTACGCTGGCAGCCACAACCAGGTAAACTGTATGGAGACAATGTGGAATGGAGAGACACAATCCATAAGGAGCAGCTGAAATAAACATGGTACAACCAGATATGAGAAATAAAGGCCACATACAAGAAAGGGAAGGGTCACTTGCTTCTTGATTTCTATTTGAAAACTGGGAAAAGAAAGGTTTTTACATTGCTAAAGCTATCGAATTCATTCCTTTGAATAACCATCACACAGTTAGGTCAGCATAACCAATCCCCAAAACATTTAATAACACATTAATTTTACTGGATACTCCAGGAAATGTTTGCCTTGATCCAAATGGTACCATGGTAAAAGGTAGGCAGTGCCTGAACGCCTGCTGGCTGGAGCCAACTATCCCTCTGCTGTGGGTGGGACATTCCATTAGCTGGTAAGGAAGGAGGAGCTTTGAGGACAGCCAGACTGTGGGGGAATTCAACCAGAGTAGTTGTGTTATCTCTGCTTTTGGAGGTTTTCAAGACCTGATGGGACTAAATTAATTCCCACAGTCCCTTCCAACTTACATGATTTTGTGAGCATGTGAGTCAAATATGCACATATATTTAAATATTTAAATATTTTCAAATATGCACATATATTTAAAGCCATTATTAATAATTATTGATTAATATTAAATATTAATTAATATTAACATGCATTTCTGATTTTCAAGGAACAATGCATAGTATAAATCTTTTAAATGAAATAGGGCCAAAAATGTAACACCTATGGGTAATTGAATATGAGAACTCTCTCTGGCATCTGTACTTTTCCTTCTGCCTAACACTGAAGGTGACATTGCCTAAAAAAACTACAAGAAATCATGTAACCATGCTTTTATTGCATGTCCACACACAAAGTCAAAATATAAGACTTATTTCAGCTACTCACAAATAATCTCTCTTTCTGTTCTTTTTGCAAATAGAGACACGGTCCTCATGAAAACATTTAATTTGTAGCTACTTCTATCAGAACTAACAGCGTTTTGTAAAAATGATACTGATTAGTTTGATTTCTTTTCTTTTCTACTTACTTCTTTTAGGTTATATTTCTTGTCATTTTTTTCAAAAGGACAGTTCAGAAAAATGCAAAGAAAAATATATACCCAGTATATATTCCTGTATAGAAATGCTACTTACTCTAAAAGTAAAATCCTGAGCTCAGGCTAATTAGTAATCTGAAGTCTTTAAAAAGAGGATATAAATCACAAATATTGTAATTACACTAAAAACGTGCCAGTAACTTCATTCTAGAAGGGCAACATTTTCTTTTGTAATGGCTATAGATTACGCACAGACAATCTGTAATACACTTGTCTATATCCAATTTAGCAGTCTATGTTTAATGAAACAAAGAAAATGCTCTTCTTAGTTTGAAAACTTGATTATGTAGTGGAAATAACAATATGGAATGACAGCAATGAAATCAAAGTACCTCTTTAAACACACTTGATCAATTAAGGGGTTTTAAGAGAACAGTAGTAACAGTACTGGAGTTTGGGGTTTTTTAAAATGTATAAAATTTCATGAACCATTGCTCTGTAGCCACAAATAGAAAGTCACAAACTTCCATAACTTCAGAGAAAGGAATTTGCATCTTATCATTGAAGTTGTGAATATTTTCTGTGGGATCTGATTCTACCTTAATTCTAGCCTCTATCGCCATAGTTAAACAAACTTCAGTGGTATTGCACTTGATATTTTACAGTGTGATAACAAAATCAGCCCCTAAACAGTTGTATTCATTATGTAATGGTGGCCCATTAGTTAAATCAGACACATTCCACTCACCATTTATTTCAAAGCTAAAAGTCTTTCTGAGGCAACCGGTTTAACCTCTAAAGATAATTTTGATTATTGTGGGTATAATTCATTGACTTCATTTTAGATGTCTGAAAAGTAATCCAGGTACCTAAACATGGGTGTCTACACCCATTTGAGAACTTCCAGGATGTCTAAGCCACTTACATGGACTTAGCAGGAATGATAAGGAGCCTATTTAGAAACCTATATCTTTCTTTGCAACTGGGGTTGGGTATGTCTTGAACTCAAGAGGGCATTAAACACCTAAGTTAGGCAACAGAATTCCATTTTGGAACATATTTATTAGTATCAATACTAGCATTGCCTAAGTCTTATTTAAGTCTGAACTATTTTATTAATGTTTCTTTATAGGCAATGGGAAGAAGTAAACACTTCAGAACATATTGTCTATTAATTATTTTGCATCTCTATACCTAGGTCAAATGACATACCAGAAGCAGTCATTTCTTTGCACTGAGTAAAAGGAAAGCCAGTAATTGCCTGTCCCTCTGTGCTTTCAATCACTTTTATATCTACTGAGCACCTAAGTGGGCATTATGATATCATATGATTCAAGTAACTTCCTTTCTACTATCTAATCTAAACAGCATGTCCATTAGTTACTATAGCACTGCATGATGAACACAGAGGAAAAGAGAAGAGAGAGCTAATAGATGTCTGTTTTACACTGATAGCACACTTGAAGAGAGGGAGGGAAGATTCATAACAAGGATGAAGAATGCATTTCTTCTGCTTCGCCATGTGTTATGTTATATATAATCACAATGATATTACCACAATAAAATACATCAACAATTGCACAGTATCTCCAGGTGCAAAGTAAATACAAGAGTGTGATATATGAGGCAATTGATAGTCTTAAGCGTACCTCTCAGACAGGGTTATTAAAGGTATTCTGCTCAGAGGTGAGCAGTTAGTGATCACAAGCTGGTTTGTAAATGGTTTACATTGAAAGATTTGTGTAGATAACTCTTTTGAAAGATTTGAGTAGACATTTCTTCCATTGAAGACTTTCACTCAAATGTTGGTTTAAATAATTTAAGTGTTTGATAGGTCACCCCAACCTTCTGTGGCTACTAACTATAACACATATTCTAAAAAATTTCCACAACTAGCGATTCAACAAGAAAAGTCAAGCTCTGCTGATGAGTCAGGAATGAGGTTCAGTAAGATAAAATGAACAGTACAGGCTCAGCTCAGGACACTGATTTCATTCTGCCATCAGATGTACAATTATTGATCTCAGCAGTTTAAAAGAAAAGCATGTATTTGATGTAGCTGGTGGCAGCCTTCCAGTTAAATTGCTTGTCAGCTGGCAGACTATTCTGTGAGCTTTGTTCCAGAGCAGTTCAGTAAATGGACACTTTTTTTGTATTTCTCACCATACATAAGACACTGAGTAATTTGAACGACTATTGAAATATTTTCAGTCATTGCCCTAGACATGTGTAAATGCAGCCTGTGTGCATGAAACCTGCTGCTTGCCAACAACTGATCAGGAAGAATTCACCACACCAAGCGTAGTCTTCTGTTCAGCTCAAAAGACGTGTAAGAGAGAAAAAGCTGCAGAGAAAATCAGTGAGTCCATCACAGATTTGGGCCTACAGTGCTTGGGAAGTCTCTGGGGATAACATGTTGTTGATAGGTGACAAACTTTGGCTTACAGGATCCATAAATAGATTTACAATGTCAAAAATGCAGTCTTCCTTTTCTCATATCTCAAAGAAATTCAGCATAAGAAAGTGGAGAAGACAGGGACAGAAAATATTTTCCTAAAATGTAAAAACATAAAATATCACCAGGAAGGGATTAAGAGGTAGATCTGAAACTTAAAGCTAGTTCTGTGCATGTTTGTACCTGCTCTTTACAAAAACACTCCTGCATTACATGTTCTTAATATAGTATCTGTAAAGGAGGTAAAGCATGGGCTTGTATGAAATTATATCATTATTCCCTAAAAGAAATCCCAGATGAGGCCTGAAGAATGACAGCACAAACAACTAAAATCTAAGGGATAGCTGAGAGAAGAGAAATACATGAGCTATGTAGAAAAGGTTGTTATCCAAAGAGAGACGGAGAGGGTGAACAGAGTCAAAAGTAGCAATTAGTAGTAATCTCAGAGAAGGAAAAGCCCAAAAGACAGAAATAAGTCTTAGGAAAGGGAATGGCAGCCCAGCCAAGTGGAGGGATAGCACTTGTACAAACTCTCTATTGGGGTATTCATCAGGCATCAAGGAGATTTTCTTCCAGGAAACGTTTAACGGATAGAGAAAGAATACATTGTGGAGACAAATACAGGTGGTGTCAAGCAAATCAATCTCCAGGGCATACCACTACCACCCTTCCCAAGAACTTCCTTTGAAGTTGTAGGTATGTTTGTTAACACAATCTTGAGCACAGCAACCATGTTTTATTTTGTGCATATGTAACATCTCACACTGAGGCCTTGATTGTGAGGTAGAGCATCTTGACATTAACATGATACAAGTGCTACCTAAATGTAACAAATGCAGTTAAAAACTGAATGGAAGGAGAAACAGAGGAACTAGATGACCATGCAGACTCTCCATCCAGGGAGAGTAGCATAAAAGGACTAAATGTGAGCTGTTTTACTACCCCCCCTTACAGCTCCTTCCTGGTCCAGAAAACCACATCTAAATGACAATGAATGCTATTGCAATAGCAGAAGGGTTTTCCCACCTGTCCCACCTGTTAGGTAGGAATTAGCACAGTGATACATGTACCGCATGTTTGTAAACGTTCATAATGTGATTATAAATATAAGAAAATAACTAGGATGACTAGGTTATAAATCACTGTACTTTGCAGAAAAGGAAGCTAAGCTTAGATAACCTTGCAGCCAGTTTACATGTATGCTTATCACTGTAAGTACATTGTGACGTCTTTCAATTGTTCCTCTGCAGAAGACTGAAATCCTTACAAGCAAGGTCAAAAGGTTTGGGTTATTCTGATCCTATAATGCCCAGATCTGTTGTGCAGACACTGCTGTTAAGTGGCTGACAAGATGCGTGACCCCACCAGAGAATAATAGCTCAGCATGTTGCATGAAGCCCACTTGAACTCTTCTGGCAAGAACAAGTGAGTCATTCATTATCCCACAGCTGAATCTGTTGAAGACTTATGAACACTTATTCACAAGAAAGGACACTGTTTGATTCCCAGTAGGGATGGAAGAGCTGAACTAGAGACTGTTATTAAAATGCACCTGATATTAAGGTAGTACCTCACAAAGAAATACAATTTTAAAGTGATATTAGTAAGATCATCTGAAATACTTGACCTCTCTATAAATATTACTATTGTATTACTATGCAATTACTGTTCATTGCCAAACCAAATTTGCCTTAAGTATAACGTTTAGAATAACCTCTGGAACTCCAAAAATTATTTGAACTTACTTCAGTTATTCACAACCAAAAGCTAGGTCTGCCTGTTAAAATTTCCTTGATGATTATTTTAGGAATTCAGACTGATTACCTTATAAAAATCTATCATGAATTAATCCAGAAGGAATTAAAGAACACTTGCAAAGTATTTCAAGGAATAATCAAATGCATTAAAAATTATTAAAACTGGCAATTTAAAAATTGCTGTTACAGGACACCAGAAAGTAGAACAGGCATTAATTATATTGATGATAGTTAAGAATTTTTCTGTCTGTGGAAGCCAAGAGTCAACAAAAGCTTTAGACTGAAACTGGAAACAGAAGCTGAAATATATTTTGTATTCCTTATGAATTTTGAAAACCCAACAAAACAATTCAGAGTTAGTTTTACTTGTGTATTTGCATTAAAATAGCAGTTTCCATTCTAGTTGCACCAGGTTCCTCTGTGTAAATCCACATGCAGGCAATATTTTGGGATAAAGCCACCTTTAAATGTTTTCTTAATCAATAAAGGTGAACTGACAAGAATGATACAGCAACTTGGAAATCTATTATTGGTTAAATTTTCAATTTTTTTAAAATGGCTTTGAACCATTAGTTAAAAATACATTTTAAATTTTTTTGGTAATAAAACCATCTTAATTTTGCTTTTAAAATTATTATTGCTTAAGCAAACTTTAAACTTCTCTGCCATGATTGTTTAATACAGTCTGATGCCTGCTGGCATGTTTTGAAAGCTGAAATGCCTAAAATAGAGAGAAATGAAAGGTGCAGTCCTGAAAACTTTGTGGATGGTGCACAATCTTAAAACTGCAAAATTCTAAAGTATTTTTCAATGCACCCTTAATTTTAATTAACCATTTCCCAAATTACTTTTCTGGGCATCATATTTGGTATTTGATTCAGTCCTAGGAGCAGCCTGGTGCAACACTCATGACTGACAAGGAAGCATTTCTTTGCTTATATTCATTAACAAAATATTCTCAGGATGACTTTAAAGGTATTTTACGATCAGAGTACCTATCTATATGCTGTGCAGGTAGTTTTTTTCTTTCTCAGAAGCTGAAGAAAGAAATGATCCCCAGAAGGGGATGGGATTCAGATTTAAACCCTTTTGTTTTCTCATACTTCTTGTGCTCCTTCAGAGCTAGAAGCACTAATCTACTGGGCACAGCATTCTCACAATCCTGCACTGCCATGCCCATCACCTGCCCTGCTCGGCACAGGGAGCCTGGCACACAGCTCTGGTGTCCACTTCAGGGAACAGGCTAAAAGTCAGGCTCTTCAGAACTCACTGACTGAGTCCTTTTTGTTTTTAAATGAGATAATTTGCCTGACAAAAGAGAAAATATTCCTTGTAGGATGAAATAATTTTCTCATTTGAATCACTGGGGTTTTTTACATCCAGATATAAAAGATTTCATAAGGATCTTTACCACACCAAAATGTGATAAACACTGCAGTTGGCACCTGGTTGACATAACGCTGTATTATGGCATGTGGAGTCAATACTCTGTAACACTCAAAGCACTATTTATACAGTAGAAGGCTGTAGTTCTTTAAAAGAGACAGAATGATCACTTTTTAAATGTGAATAAATGGTTAGAGAACAACAAAGCTTTCTCTGAGCTGTTAGGAGAGCCTCATAATAAAGTGATTACGTCTGGTTGTCTATTATAAAATGTTCCTGTTAGTGAACCACTTTTAATATCTCATACTGAAGCTGCACACTCAGGAGCTGCAAGCATTTCCAAAAGTGGCCATGAATTTTCAGACTGATTATAACAACGTGACAGAAACATTTTTAAAAGCTTGACCTGGCAAAGTGCTGAGCAGTTTCCTAAAATGTTGGACAGCCTCGAACCCAATTGTTTTTAGAGAAAGCTGTGGCTACTCACTGAATTTTAGGAATACTCAGCATTTTGCAAGATTTAACTCTGAAGATCCTTATTGAAAGTCAATGAGAGTTAGTTTCCTAAAACTCAGTGTCTCTAAAATATTTCAGTACTTGAATTCAATGTAGTCAGCTCCCTAAATGCATTTAAAATGCAGTTTTCACTTTGCAGAGTGCAGTGGCATGATGCCTGACTCCAGTGCAAATGTTCAGAATAACTGAAGGATATACTGATGGATTTGCATGTCTGCCATCTTCCGCAAGATATTTATAATTGCCAAGGAAACAGTAATTTAGAAGGGGAAAAGGTCCTTAATAATAAGCCCAGGCAATTAATTTTTTAACATATGCCATTTGTAGAAGAGATATCACAATTTTGCAGTGCTAAAGGAAAATAGAATAGAGAAAAGGAAATAAAGTTTACATTGGAATATGAGAAAGGGAACTTGATTTATCAATCCAGGTGTGTTTGTGTTCCTTATAAAAACAATACAGATGCATTCCAGCTATTTCACATGTAAATAGTATGCTACTTTTAAAATTTCAGCTATACCTTGAAAAAATGCATCACTACAGCATTTTCTTCATAGGTAATACCAGAATTGGGTATTCAGCAGACACAGCTCATTGCCCCAAAGAGAATAAGCACATGAAATCTGTGTACCATTTGGCAGAAGGCAAAACTTTCCAAAAATAACTTACTACCATTTGAAGAGCCTGATAAGAAGGCCTTGACTGACAGTCACAGCTCTGAGTTCTTCATCTTCCATGACTTCCCTCTTCAGCACTTTGCATAGTCATTAGTGAGGAAAATGAAGAAGCCACATCAGCACAGTAGCCAAGGTATGGAGAAATGCAAAGTCTCTCCAAAATACAGTCTCTAAAGGTCTGTTTGGCAGGTGGACCAAGCTTTTTTCATATGTTTCCTCAAGACCTGTCTGCTTCACTTAGACTCCCAGCAGTGTAGGCTCTTCCCCACATATCTCAAGCAGGGGAAAAGGAATGATCACAATCCAAGCATTGGTAACTCCAGCAGTATTGCCTACAGCAAGGTCATTATAACTCAGAATATTTTACCAATTTTTCTGTTCCGATATTACAATAGTCCATGTCATACCTGTGCCAAGCCTTAAAGGAACAGTTTGTGTGTTAGTCTAGAGAAAATTAGTCTAGTGCCCCCCTCTGCAATGCCAAGAGCACTGGATTTGCTGGAGCCCCACCCTGGCAGGGCCCTCCTCAGCCATGTCCTTGCGCAGAACCTATCCAAGAACAGGAAGCCCAAAGAAAAGACAACTGATGTTATGAGTTTGTAATGTGTTTTCTCTCTGTGAAAGCAGAGTTGAGCACTATAGTTTTGGATTAATTTGGGATAGGCATTTTGTCATGCAATTAGAATGCAATTAGACTACTGTCCTCCTGCAATATTGACTTGATTTATAATCTGCTGTTTCAGTTAAATTGTTTTAATATCTCCCTTGCATGTTTCTCCAGATACTACCTTTTATTACTACATGTTTTTTATGAGACTTTTCATCTCGTTTTAAATAAAAGGAAAAGAGAAAATGAGTGCAATGCATATAAAAGCAGACGGTAACCATTTATGCAGTAGAACTAATCAAGGTACAATCAGGATGACCTCAATAATCAAGGTTTTTCTACATGGTTATGCAGGGTTCATTTCTGTCCCCCAGATCCTAGCATCTGGAGAAAAATGAACATAATCTCTGCTCTCAGGTAATAAAACCCAGCAGCACTCAAACCGGCAGATAGGCTCGGACACCCCAAGCAAGGAGTGCAGCTATGGCTCCACCTGCCCTACCTCGTCAGCTCATGGAGCATGGTGCTGGCTGTGAAGGGTTGTGGCAGCTGTCACTGCTCTGTTCTTTCCTTCAGGGACATTGCATTTGATTTCAGATAATGCTTCCATCAGCTGCCACAAGAGCTTCTCTTCACACAAGGCATAGCAACCTGGAAAAGTTGTAAAGTTACAATTTATTGCTAAGTATTTGTCAACTTAGGTTTAATCTAAAGATAATGAGTCAAATGAACATTAATGGGTTGATCTTATTATTAATGATTTCAGCCTATGACCAGTCATATTTAGGTCTATACATATGCTCAGGATTCACCACACCAACATTACTTGAGCTATACCTCATTTTGCAGCCTCACATGGTTAAAAAGTGGACAGGAAAGTACTCAAACTTTCAGTATAATTGTCTGAAGTGTAACCTCAGCTGGGTCCAATTCCCATTCACTTTTAAAAGCAGGAATAAATATTTTCTAATTTAGATATGCTATTGAGGATTTCCATTCTTTACTATAAACAATTCATGGTAGAGAACATAATTGTGTACTGAAGTAATATTTTTAGCATGTCATGTCCATTTCTATTTATCCTTTTTTCATATGTACAATTGAAAATATTTATATAATACAAAGACAACTTTAAAAAATCCAATTGCATTCATTTCCTGTTTAGATCAGTACAAGCTAACTGTTAAATAAGTGTATATGCTTGTGTATATACACCTAAGCAAAGTGAAATCTGAGAAGATTACTGGTTCAGGAAAAAATCCAGCATAATTCTTATTTTTTTTTTTATTTTTTGAAATTATTTGAACAAAACAGTTCTCTTGTTTATATTTATTTACCAACAGTGCACAAAAGTGTGCTTCAGTTGCTTATCAATATTTTTACTTATGTAAAAATCAATCTTCTCACCATCAAATCCACTGCAGATGACAGATTCTGCACATGGGATGGTGTAGTTTTAGTGCAGCTTACATATTTTTCAGAAAAAAACCTAGCCATGTCGTATTGTTGCAACCACTTCTGTGTTGTCTTATACATAAAGTATTTTTAAGGTGATTTGAATCACATAGGAGCAGCAGGCAGTTCATTGAGATGCCTGTGAAAAGATAGCTAGTACACATTGATTTTAACTTCTGCAGTAATAAACACAGTAAAAAACTGGCTTGTTAAAAGCCAGGATACTACAGGAAAAAAAAAAAGTTTAAAAATTAGTTATAGATTTTTTTTTTTTAGGCTAGAGTTCCTTGCTTCTGGCATCAACTGTATTTCACCATCCAAAGAAATTTCACTCCTCCTTTACTTGTTAGCAGGAATCACATCTACTGGAGTCTACAGTCCTGGGTAACAAAAGAAAGACTCTGAATTTCTAAACAAGCACAGCATTTACAAGAAAGAGTAGAGAGTCTTGATCTAGCAGTTACTGAGGCAGATGTAGCTGCAGAGAAACAGAAAGGGGAAAAAAGCAGAAATTCAGAAAAAAGAGTGAAAGTTCAAGGAAATAACAAGCTCATTCACCTGAGAGTTAAAGTCCATGTGAGATGAAAGGCAAATATCTTCAGAAATGCTCTTGATAGATGGATACCCATGGATACATATTATGCAGGGAATAGTGTTGAGGGGGCAGCCGAAATAGTAATATATTCCCAGTGTTGCTCATGAGTAATATATTTTCAGAATTGAACACAGAAAGCTCAAAATATTATACGTACCTTTTTGTACTAAGTGATATCTGGTATTAAATTTACCACTAAACTATATAAAATAATTTCACAGGTTTTTGAAAGATTACCTTATTGATAACAAATTTTGCAAGGAGCTAAAAGCACAACACTCCAATACCAGATCTAGTAGAATATATTTATCTCAGGACTAATATGAGATGTGGAAGCCACCAAATAATAATCAGGCCACCGAATTAGATGCCAGGTTTAGAGCCGCCGAATCCTTACCATCAAAGTTTGCAAATATTGGCCTTTGTCTGTAGTACCACCTAGTGTCAAAAACTCTTATCTCTGAGCTGAAAAGAACTGGATTGAACTCCATCTATGCTCCTTTATTTCCTCCATTCAAAACAACCAGACCATACAGAAAAGGTGCCCAGAAGGCATTTTTCCTGATATTGAGCTCAAGAAAGACACTTTCATACTTTTTTTTGCTTTATGGAAACAGAATTTTGAGCCAAAAAGAGCTTGGGGTTTTGTGACAGCAGACAGAAATTCCCCCAATGTTATGCACAGTTTTAAGCATGGTTAATTTTCTTCCACAGTGTGAAGTAGCAGAAATGCTTTAGGACTTCTTTGCACTGGAAGTGAGAGAAAGCCCCACAGTGAACGAGGCTGTGGTGGTGCAGTCCAGGCACTGCACTGCATTTGTGGGCAAGCCACGGAGTGGAATCAGAGAGAGACACTGCCTGCACAGCAGAGAGCCAGCAGCTCCGGCAACAGACTGAAAATTCATCTTCCTGCTCTCCACACATTACTTTGCCCACATGCACTTTCTTTAAAAAACAAAATATTCTCCCCAAGATCCCAGGTTCCCAGATTGCCTAGGGAGGTGGCCATGTGTGGAGCCTGCCTTCTGTCGGTCCATCTGGCAGGGAAGCCTGCAGGGCACAGGAGCCGGAGAGCTGGGCAGCCCTGGAGCCAATGCACCTGCCTGCCTGCCAAGGCAGGTGAGCTGCCTGACTGCCAAAGCCAGGCACCTGGCAGTCCCTCTGGAGCAGGGGGCTCCCAGGCAGCTGGCAGGCTGTGGGCCTAGGGCAGCCCTGTGCTCCCAGAGCCCTGGGCCTAAGGAGCAGGGAGCTGAGAGAGAGACTTGGTGGCCACCCATTCTGGGGGGTGCCATGGAGCTGGGCAGCTCCTGAGCCTGACAGGTGGTAAACAGCCAGGCTGGCATGGTGACAGGTTGCTCCTCACAATGCCCAACCAGGGCTGCTGGGATTTCTCCCATCAAAACCTTTCTATTGGAAAGCACTTTTGCCCCAGAATTTCTTAGCCACTGTTTGTGACTTCCCAAAAACACAGTGTCTAGAAGAAAAGTTCATGAAGTGACTGTAAGCACAGAAAACTCACACACAACATGAATTCAAATTAAGCTAAAACAGATTCAGCAAATGTCGAAGGATACACAGCAGGTACGTTTACTAAACCAGAATGGAGTGTGTTGACTCTGAATTCCCTGGAGATGCAGCCAGCCTTTGTGTAAGGGCCTCATATGACTAATGAGGAGCTGCCATGGCAGTTCAATGTATAGTTTGTAGGTTTAATGATAAATCTAATACAGGTGCAGGCCAGAGAAGCAATATAAAGATTAAATACAAAACAAAAATTTGCAGCAACATCAGTTAATTGCAAAGCTGAGGCAGGAGGTGTTAATTACAATTATAGATGAGCCAGCTAGTAATTCACATTAGTGAGCATAGAGCAATTATCAACCTGCTGGTTTTCTTGCTACTTGTAATATCCATGTTTTCCTATTTTTGATGGAACATAATAGCTGTATTGAACAACATAAAATAACAGTAATGGATATAATGCCTATTTAGGTAACCTGCAGCTGTGATGCGCAATATTATCAGAAAGACATTCCCTTTGGAGTTAGACAATATCCAGAAAGCTAAGTGTTTCTGTTGCTAGAGTTAAGTAGAAAATATATGATGGGCATTTCACAGATGGACAGATATACTTTGTTTGGTGAATTAAGATTTACAAATACAAATTAACCTTGACTGAACCTGAGACGAAAGTACACTTTAAATTATGCACCAGTAAAAAATTAAGTCTAAGACTATCAACATCAGTACATCTGTTTCTAAGTGATAAATTGGCAAAAACCCCCCACCATTAATTGATGGAAGAAATATAGTCTCCAAGCCTGGCAAATATATTATTTTTATGAGATTCCAACTGACTTGGTTTAACGTGGCTTACCCAGAGGACACTATGCCATCATCGTGTTAGCATCTTTATCATATAACATATCATCATGTTGGGTACTACAGCAAAGGCATTGAAGACAAGTGACCTTCTCAGGAATAGATCACTGAATGCTTACAAGTCATACCCATGTTCTTCACCTTGGATCTGTTTCAAGGCTCTTGTCACACTGATAATGCACAGGTTCCCAGAGGAAGATATAATGCTGGTATAGCCCAAAGGTCCTGGACATAGAGGTCTGGCAAAACTAACCTTTCTCTGTGCAGGGAAAGGCAAGGCTCTGTTTCACTTTACTAAGAGTTTGTGCTTTGTCCTGTGTACACACTGCAATGAAAATCCTTTTCTGTCAAAGGGGAACTACACATCTGTAACCAGGCTTCCTTGGGATAAAGTCTGCACATTCATACTTACAAGGTGCTCCACTGGTATATTCCTGACACCGCCTTACCCTTGATAATCAAGCCTTTAAAAAATGTTATAAAACCACTATTTGCTTCATAATGAAGCAGAACATGAGCTTCATTTTGAAGATGTAGCAATGTAATTTCACATGCTTCCCAAATATTTATGCCATTAGTTCAGTCACATTGGAATTCAATACAAGAATATCTAGCAACTTTGCAATTTTTCGGAAAAATAGTATCTTTTTTGTCAGATGTTTATCAATTAACAGATACAACTGGGATATTATAACTAATCTACACATTTTCTGCTTGTTTAACAGTAACTGAAGCTGAATTCATTGAGCACAAATGAAATTCCTCCTAGGTTAATGTACAAAACAAAATTTCACCACATTAGCAATATTATTATCTTCCTACTCATGTTTTGAAGTACCTGTAAACTTCAATGGAAGGAATAATGGTTAGAACTAACTAAATATTTTGAACTAATTCCATGACTATTTTGTCATATTTTAAAAGAAATTTGAGTTGCATCTGCACATTTCTATATTTCATTTCTGCATTTAGCAAAACCACCTGCCCAGCAGAGGATTTGCATGTTATATAAGTCAACAAGCTGCTGTTTTGAAAGCTTAGCTGAAATAGAAAGGAACATGCCCTTCATACTTTCTATGCAGCAATAAATATACCTAGAAATATGATATATCTATGTGTTTTTCTTCCTCCATAACCAAACAGACTGTCACCCTGTCTTAATCTGGGATTCTTTGATTAGCTTTTGATCAGATCAAATTTCCAGATGAGGCACTACCATTTTCACGCCTTTGAGTCTGAATGTGTTTCAAAGCGTGTTTCCCTCCTCCCCAGCCCCAAATACAGCTTTTAAGATCACTTTACTCATACTAGGATGTACTTGCAAGTCCAACAACCACGAGTTTGATACACAACTATAATGCCATCCTAGGACAACTAAGTAGATCATCTATTGAGTCCTTATGTTGACCATATAGTGCAAACTCTTGGAGGAGCTTCTGGAGTAAAAAAAAAAAAAAAGCAGTAATTGAGCCACTGAAGAAAAGCTGGCTCTCCAGCAACACATAATAGACAAATTCCTAAAAGCTTTCATTTTTGTGTGCTGCTGTGATTCAGTTTCAGAAATTCTAGATGTAAGTTCCAGAGCAAATGTAGATGTCATCAGAGGGAGACATGTAAAAGGCAAGAGAGCACAGAGTCACACAAGACCTTTCAAACAATTTCTGCATCATAACACATGGTGTCTTTCACTTGTGGACATCACACAAAAACTCAGAAAAATTTTGCAGTTTTTTGGGGAGTAAGAATTCATACATTATTAAGGATAGGTCTGGTGTGATTTTCATACTGCGACCTCGTAGATGACCCCAACCTGTGTGAGATAGTCATAATTTGTATTTTGTTTGTCTAGGCACAGTTGCTTTTGGCTTGGCATTGTTAAATTGTATAAATAGAAGTAGTCCAATTACAAGAACCTATACCATACATGAGGACTGATCTGAGGTAGCTGAAACACTGAGCACAACCTACTTCCAGACAGGAATTGACTGTGCTGGGGACAAGATGATCTTTAAGGTTCCTTCCAACCCAAGCCATTCTATGAATCTATGATTTTTATTACTCTATGTCCTAGTTACAAAAAACAGCACAGAGTTACCAACCAGCCCTTTGAAGCCCTTCCTGTTTGAGGTTACAAGTGCATCACTGAGGCAATCTTGTCTTGAAGAATATTGTAACTCATAAAATTATTGATCCAAACAGCAGTTAACCTGAGTGGGTGCAGGTCTGTGCTCTGCTATCATGCCTGCTGGTAGAACGTGGCCTTCAGGCTGTTGTACTGCATATAGCCCATGGCTGCAGGGTAACCTCATTGTCACAGCAGAGCCTGTGTGCAGCTCCCACACAGCACCAGCATTTACATCACCTGGCTGACCTGGCCTTTAAACACTGCAGCAAGGGGGCCTTATGTGAACACCCTTTTTTCTGACAGTAGAAGTTCATACAATTGTTTTCTTTTTAGAACAATGCATAAGACCTCAAATGATCAAAATGGAATGTGTTTTCCATGGATAGGATCCACACACTATGTTGTGCCCTGGTTGGAGATGGTCTGATGCAGTGCATCTAGAGTTTCCCAGCATTTGAAGGTACATAATATTATCTACACCATCCTCTTTTCCTTTATAGTGTTAACACCAAAAAAGTGGGACTTTAAGTAACAGTTGACAGACTGAGTGCCTTTCATTCTGGGATCATAAGATCTCAGCACCTTCTGCTGTAAAATAATACCACATTTTCTTTCTAAAGCCTGCAGTAGAACAGTTTTTCATTTCTCTAAGTTTATGCTTCATTTTGCTCCATTTTCAAATATCTTAAAATGTATCAGAAGCTAGTTACTGAAATAAATCCTGTTCTAAGGAAGACAGTGGTCATCTGTGTTTTCTGAGCATCCAAACTTCAGTTTTGGCAGCACTAGGAAATAGAAATGTCATTTTGTTTTAGCTCCTTGGCACTTATGATCACAGTATGTCCAATTGCTGGCAGAAAGACAGGCAACTGAGAAGCCCTGACACACCATAGTACAGGCATCCATCATCATGTCACCTTTCGCAATTGCCTTTTATTAAAAACTAAATTAGAAGACTGACTTAAATGTTATCAAACTTGGTCAAAAGCTAACCCCTGGCCACCAACATTGCTTGCAAATTTTGAAGCAGAAGGAGCAATTTCTAAGGGTTTCTTAGGATTAAATATGGAAGGTAGGCTTATAATGAAAAAGTACTGCACCTTTTCAGTGACAGTGGTGTGAAGCATTATTAACAGCTCTATTTATATTATGGGGAAAAAATAGACCTGAAAAAAGAAGATGCAGGAAATTTCAAATTGAAGCTAATATGAGTTTTGTACCTAGGATAACTCTCTCTTTCACTCCAGAATTTTTAAAGTTGAAGTTAAAAGTGGCTGCTAAAATAGGCATTCTTTTGATATAAGACAGGGTGAGAGAAGAGATCTAAAGTACAAAGTTTTTCAGATTTTCTGGAGCTTACCGTGGTATCATTTTTGCTATTAATACCTATTCAAGGATGCACAGCACAGACACTGAGACCCTAAGCACTTGACTGAATGTGCAGAAGAACATAAACACCATGTCTCCAGTTGGTCCCTTTCCTTCTCTCCTAGTTCATGGAAAAAGAAAATTAGATCTGCTCTGGTACCAGACTCTTAGCTCTTGATATACTTGTTCACCTGTTCCAGGTAGGGCTCTGCAGGCAGAGATAACACTTTGACTTCTAAGACAGAGCCCCTGCCTGTACCACTGTGATTACAATAGTGACATAAAACTCCATGACCATTACTATAAGTCCAATAGTTTGGCACAGGTAGTTGTAGAAAGCAGGTCTGAAAGAAATACAGGTTCATTTATTTTATGGATTTCTTTATGGAAAATCTGATTGTGACATAAAATACTCAGGTTCAAAAACAGTTTCCATCAACTACTGGTGTTTGATGGGGGTTGTTTTTTATTATTATTTTTTTAAATAAATAGAAATTTTACTATTTAAAAATAATTAAAAACATTGAAAAACCAAAACATTTCTGCTCCTGAATCTTTTCTGATGCTCTGCAAAATCAGTGAGAGAGACAGTGACAAAATGAATGCCATCTGTCTTGGTTTGAAAACAAACCAGTGGGAGATCACAAGTCAAGATTGAAATTAAAAATAAGTGAAATAATACAAGGAAAAGTACTGACAAAGTCAGATACAACCTAACACCCTGTTAGGGTGGTAGTAGCAGTCCAACTGAAGTAGTCCAGTTGAAGCGGTGATCCTGTGAAGGTCTAGTCTCCAGCTGAAGATCCAGTGGTAGCTCTGGTCCTCTGGGAACCCAGTAGACAGGGCTAACTCAGGCAGTTCCAAGGCCAGGTTATATCCAGGTGGGAACACCTGGCTCCTCCCTCCTCGGCAGAGCATCCCACAATGGGATGAGATAAGTCCATGAGTCACACAGTGGGTCCCTGATGGCCCATTGCCTGTCATGCGGGGTGGGTCATTAGCAGGTGATAGCAGCTAACGGCCCACAGCTGGTGGTAATAGAATACTTAACTACATCTATATTGCAACCTAGGACACCATCACATCTTCCTTGGCTCCGTGACATCTAACAATGGGGAGAATGAAGGTTCTGCGGTCTGGCTATTTTCCTTATTCATGGTATATTCACATGGTCGTGTGTGTGGTTAGCTATTACACTTGACTGGCATACTGGTTAGCTAACCACACTTGTACATGTGAAGTTACCTGTACTTTGAAGTGGACAACTGGACCACAGCTTAAGATTCTGTGCCTTTGCATTAAAGCAGAGTAGGGATCACATGTGTCCTGGAGATGACAGCCATTACCCCGTACCAAGAAATCACTTTAATGTGCTACTAATAAAAGTTAATAGTAAAGAACAGAAGAATTACCTTTTCAATGATCTGCTCCTTCTGATAATCAAATCCCCTTTTTTGGGGGGGTGTGGAGGGGTGAGGAGGGATAGGAGGGGGGAGGGGAAAAGACAAAATTTTATCTACAAAACTTAAGTCAGAATTTGTAAGTACTTAATAGTTTTTTCAATCCCTGGAAGCACACAAAGTTTAATGATCAGTGAAACATTAGACAACAGAAAAAGCTGAAAGACAAAACCCATAATGGACTACGTTACTCCCATCTCCTCAGTCGTAATGCACAAACTTAATGCAATATAATCAACAATGATTTCTTCTTCCAAAGGTCCTAATAACAGCAAGAGAAAAGGCATGCTATTGTCAGATCTTATGTTGCTATAAGTTAATGTTTAATCTATATGCAGCTCTAAAAATGGTCTGCTTAAAGGAACTGGTCCTAGAATACTATTTAATAACCTGTCCTGCATGCAGGTCCTGCCCCTATCTGAAGTGCTACCAATCAGATATGAGGCCATAAAATGCACTTTTTCCTTTCTAAATTGAGTGCACAAATCAGCCAAAGTCACTGAAAGCAATCTATATTGTCCTAGTGTTATCACAAAGAGCACTTTCAAAATGACCCACTCCAAAAGCTAATGTTCTCTCGGATACAGGGAAAATATAATTAACTGGAACTCTATAAAACATTCTGATGAATATCTTAAAAGTTAGACTACTTCAGCAGGATCAACCTAATCAGAAATCAGGTTACTTTCACAATTTGCTAAAACTGTCACTATCTGGCTGCCAAGCACTGAGAAACAGACTATGTTCATTTAAGTATGAAGTGTCCACTGGCTTCCCTGAATTTACCGTAAATATGACCTAAGTTTATGAAAAGGTCTTCGGCCACTGTTTCACTAAGAGAAGAGCAAACAGAAGAGTAGTTCTCATATGGCTGATGATACTACTGAAGGGCCCATTATGTGGCTCGCTGCTTGACCTGTAATGTGTGATAAGAAACCTTTTTACAGCAGCAGTACCTCCAGATAATGTTTAAGGATGCTTGGGGTTTTTTTCTAATGAATGCTGCTCCAATTCACAGATTCTGTACCACCATAGTTATATGGGCACAAGAGCACTGGAAATGAATCTCCTTTTAAAGGAGATACAAAAACACTCTATGCATAAAATTTGTATATCTATGACATTATTAATAGGCAACACAAAGCCTCTATAGGTATATGTATGTATATGATCCTTTAAATAATGGTTTGCACAGCAACTATCATTAATTTTAGAAGTAATCCAGTCATATTCTTGCACAAAGCTTTGAGAGTGTGTGAGTAAGCTCACATGTTCACAAGAATGATAAATGTATTCCTTTGCCTCACGATTTATATTCACCAGCACAGTCCCATCATTTTTATGTAATGCAATTTGTTGTAATGACTTCTAAGCAAATAAATACTTGAAAATAAAATAAAGCAGGGAACTTCAGGCAAGAGCTTGTTAGAATTTTTCAGTGAAACTTTTATTATTTGAGAGAGACTATTCATGAAAGGTTATTATGGGATTAGCATGGATGACACTTACTGGGAAATGTTTCTGATCTCTAATATGGACATGCTAGAAATACAGAAAGCAATGCAGGCAACAGAAACTGACAATTGCAGGGGGTCTTTCGATGTACCAGACTTTTAGGAATGCTTCCTTTTCATGATACTTTTCTTATATCTGCAAGTATTTATAAGTCCAGACAGAAAGAAAAACTATCACACATATACTAGAGGGGTGGTCTCCAAACTGGTTTGATTGTTCACTCCACCAATTAAAAATTTCTGAATACATACCCAGTATTTTTTAATTTATTTCTAAAATATATAAATTTATTCCTATACGAATATATTACATATATTATAAAACATACATGAAAACAGAAATTTAAAAGTATGAGATAAACACTATTTTAAAATTTATTTTATCTATTAATACTACAAAAATCATAGAATCATAGAACCATACAATGATTTGGGTTGGAAGTAACCTTAAAGATCATCTAGCTCCAACCCTTCTGCCTTGGGCAGGGATGCCACCCACTAGATCAGGTTGCTCAGGGCCCCATCCAAACTGGCCTTGAACACTTCCAGGGAAAGGGCATCCACAAAGCCTCTGGGCAACCTCACAAGTGCTTCACCACCTTTTGAATAAAGAACTTCTTTCTAAAATCTCGCTTAGACCAGCCCCCTACATTTAAAATCATTGCCTTTTGTTCTGCCACCATCTGCCCATTATAACAAGTCCCTCTTCTTTTTAAAAGGCTCTCTTAAAGTACTGGAAGGCCACAATGAGGTTTCCATGAAGTCTTCTCTTCTCCAGCCTGAGCAAGCCCAGCTTTTTGCAGAAGAGGTTCTCCAGCCCTGCGATCATCTTTGTGGCTACCTATTGACCTGCTCTAACAGGTCCATGTCTTTCTCGTGCTGAGGACCCCAGAGCTGGATGCAGCACTGCAGCTGGGGTCTCACCAGAGCAGAGTAGAAGGGCAGAATCCCCCCTCGCACTGCTGGCCACACTGCTTTTGATGCAGCCCAGGATACAGCTGGATTTCTGGGCTCCAAGCACACATTGTTGGCTCATATCCAGCTTTTCATCCATGAGAGCCCCAAGACCTTCTCAGCAGAAGAAGCTGCTCTCAATGAATTCAACTCCCAGCCTGTGGTCAGGTCCAGGACTGCCCTGACCAAGGTGCAGCACCTTGCCAGCGCTCGTCGAACTTCATGACGTTCTCATGGGCCCACTTCTCAAGGTTTATTTTTCTTCTACACCCCAATGGATTGCTTTGGACATCCTGACATGTGACATGTGCACACACCCTACTTTGGAGACCACTGAACCAGAGTATGCACCTCAAATATATGAGTCCGAATCATTTATCTGAGCCTAAAAATGCAAGAACTTGGTTTCTCACAAAAACTTCCTCCAAATATTCTGGACTTTGCTCTGACAGTTAAGATGGTATATTCCTTTTGTTTTACTTCTCCCTCACCACTAGCAGGAGCATGCCTTGCCATTTCAGCCGCTGTGAGTCTTGATCATGTGAGAGACAACTCAGAATTTCAGTATGTAGTAAAGACATCTATATTCAGCAAAACTGCTGCTATCCAATAGAATGCTCAAAAATTATCTGTTAGTGCTTCTATAAGAACATCTAAGTTACTCTTAAATTATTCTTATTACCAAGCCACCTTTCAAACATACTCAAATAACTCTCAGACATAAACAGTCTTAAAGTTGCACACAAGAGTGCTTATTCAGTCTTATCTAAACTCTGACATAATTGCATAATACCCATTTCTTAGTCCCAAATACAAAGTCCCCAAAAGCATACTAGTCTTTAAAGCATACTAGTCTTTCTTTGCTGAATACCTGTCTCTGCTTCCCTGATTTCTCAGATGCTCCATTCAAGTCACTAACACATGTGAAGAGTGCCTTTTCCAGAAATATATTAACCTCTCTCTTCCCTAATGGGCCACTGTTAACCAGGTTTAGCACGTGGGAAACCAAATCTCTGCCCATGCTGTGGGAAGCCTGAAAGATCAGTAGCAGTCAACAACACAACTAATTTAATCTGCTGTGATGGTAGGTTGTACACCATTTGTATAATGGCCAGCTCTTAGAGAACTCACATAATGGTTGGAAAATAGAGCTCATCCCAGGAGATGTGGGATTAACCATATGGCTTTCAGTTATTGTGAGGGGCAAGGTATGCTACTTGCCTTCAAAACCGATCTGCTAACAGCAGAAAATAGTGAGAAGGTGGGCCAGGATAGGCCTGGACCCCTAATGACTGGACAAATCAGGGAACAGAGACATTTAAAGCTCTGCTTATGGTCTGGAGCTATGACTAAAAGGTTTCTTTTTTAATAAAAAGTATTCTCACTGATACAACCAGACTTATCCCTGCTGGGTCTTCATCTGGTCCTGAGATACTTTTCACTATGTAAGAGTTCAAGATGCAAGAGAAGGCATGAAAGGTTCATTTATTCATATGGATAGAGAAAATAATGTTCTTTTTGGTCAGCAAATTTAAAATCACCTAATACATGAATATGAGAACCTAGTGATAAGAGCATAACTACAGCTACCTTTCTAATACACTGTTGTGAAAATGCAGACATGATGCACAGTCATAATTTAATCATGACAATAATAACATTACCTTTACAATAATAACATTACCTTTAGTAATCAATTAACAAATGAATTTTACATTGCTGATATAAAATCATTAATATGTCTTGTCAATCCAGTGCATCAGCAAGTAGTTCATTTTGCAACAGAGTAATCCTACTATACAGTTACAGGAAGCTCAATCCAGGGCTGTATTATTCATACACAGTTCTTGCTCCCAAAGGAGAGACAGGTTCCAGGCAGATCCTGATTATTCTGCCTCCCTCTTAGGTATGAAAAATTGTAGAATTTTAACTCAAAATGCAGAAAAATGGTGCTATTTAAAAATTAAATTCTGCTTCACGAAGGTTCACATTGTGTTTACAACTGCCTTTTATGGCCATTTGAGTAAGAAAAGCTTCATCCATACAAAGGCTCACAAAAAGCCATTTCTGAATCCATAAAATTCATGTGTTTTAGTTTGGTTCCAAAACAATAATTGTCTTGTGTGGAAGTGGAGACTGCTTGTATGCTTCAGAGTGAATTGGAAACAGTAAGATAGGTTTAGCCTGACCAGTCACAGCCTGCATACGAGATCATGTTTATGTGTTCCTGAAGGAAGAAGACACTATTCTAGATCTACACAAACTGATCTTAATGCTCTTTTACCACAGTGAAATATTAAGAATTATGTTTAAAACCATTGGCATGTACAATGGATAGGTCATTATTAGGTAAACTGGGCCCTTCCAATAATAAATAATCCAGAATTCATTCCCTGCCAGGGAATCTTGTTTAAAATATTATCATGCAGAAAAAACCTTGCTCAAAATACATAGACATATACCTCTTTTTCCTCAGGGCAGGAAGCACATTTGCTTCACAGTCTGTGAAGATCAAAGAAATCCTCATTGCTGAGAAAACAGAAGTACCTATTGACACAATCATATCTAGTTGATCTCCTGGAATTATGGTGATGCTTGGTATCACTGACTGCAGTAGCAGCCTTTATTGAAGAACTGTTAAGAAATCTAAATGTAACACAAAAGCCTGGTTTGTCAAAAAATGAACATGGACGGAACAGGGAAAAACAAAGAGAGCAGGACAGAAGACTAAGATCACTGCCTTAGCATTGTCCTGAGCACTCAGAAAGACAGCTAATGACCTTGCCAATACTCTGAAACCTAGACTTGAAGCCATCCATGGTCCCTGTATACTGCCAGTGCAGATACTGATGACTTTTTTATAATTTGGTCAGGGATATGTGTCCTAATACTGTCTCCTCAAATTCTCATGGTTAAAAGTCAAAATGTGTTACATGTTCCCTCTGTTTGTAATGTCACAGCCACACATTAAACTAAAATGGCTTTTTTTTCTGATTAATATATTTCTCCAGCAGCAAGCCACAGATCTGCAACGGTACCTAGCAATCGGATTTTTTTTTTTTACATCCAGTTGCTGAAAATTAAATATGTGGTTTATGTCCACTTTTATGCTTAACATAACAGCAGCTACATCAAAAAGTTAGTATAGATCTGGTCCAAGCTTTCATATATTATTCTGCAGATGGCAGAAGGAAGTCCTGTAGAAATGTTTTCAAATAAACATAAACATTTATTTAAAGTAGTCATTCACAGGACAGGTACTTTTTTCCAGAAATATTACCTGCAGTCTCTTTCTGGAAACATCTTTGCTTTAAGTGGTTTCTGTAGTATTTGCGAAGCCTCCAGACATGCAAGGCATTGAGAATACAACTGAAACTGCATGTTGTCTCACCCTACAGCAGCTTGTAGTGTTCCCTGAAAACAAAAGTAAAACTCAGACCAATTATGGCTGGAACACTACCTGTGTGGCACTGATAACTGACTAACCTTTCTCATTCCTGCATTTTTCTAATAGCTCAAACATAGGATATGCTTCTCTTTCTTTATGATAATTATTCAACTTAAGTCAGGTAAACCTAAAAAATTTAAGGGGGAGAAAAGTTCGAGACAACAAGGCAGAAGAAACACACAGGTGGAGAGAGTTTTTTAAAAAGAATTAATTTGTTTATGTAACATACAGTTTCATCATAAGAAGTTCATTTTTTCCACAATGGTTACTCCACCTTTATACCAAATTACTTGGGACATAAAGAACTCATTTAATACAGGCGTTGTTGTTTACAGTGTTTAAAAATTCATAAACTCACTGTATAAGCCCACTTGCTGAGATTCATGCTAAATATTCTTCCCTGAAAACACTCACACCTGCATAAAAGAAAATTGCTTATAAAATGGGGGGGGGGGGGAAAGGTGCAAAAGAGATGTGTAGAAGTACATACAATATTTAACTGTCTCAACTTACACTGAAGAAAATACTATAATTAAATAATTATGTAGCTTGTCAGAGCAATACATTTTAAAACATTAATGAGCATTAGATATATGGTGATGCCTAACAAGGAGCAGGATGTGCAACAATGTCTGCTTTCCATGAGACCTAGTTTGTATATATGTGATATAGATTATTCTACAGAAATAATAGAATAGATTCCTTGTTTGGTTGTGGGGTTTTTTTCTAAATGGAACATTCTAAAAATCAAGCATTCATTACAGAAAGCAAAAAGAAAATAGCATTTGAGGGCAGCATAAGAGAGAAATGATAAATGAGAAGAATAATAGGTTTTTTATCTTTTACTTATTATGGTAGCATTCAAGGACCTTAAACTTGGATCAGAAAGCCAGTGTGCTTGGAACCACGCAAGACTATTTTAAAAATTAAAAACAGAGAAGAAAATTGCCATTCCTATAATCCAAACTTCATCATAATTTGATTCTGATTTTATAATACATAGATACACTGAGCTTTGTACTCCACTCAAAATGCAAAGCACATATGCACTTTGCAGACAAGTGGAATTTTTTTTGCTTTATTCAGTTTATAATAGGAAAGGTCTGCTTAGGTGTACAAGCACTTACAAAAGGTTTAGATAAAAGCATCTGTCTTAGGTAATTCATAACATTTCTTACATAACAAGATAAAGATGAAAGAAGTTTGCTTCCTAAAATTGGGACAGAACATCAAGAAAGCATGTAGGTTTGGTTCTATATGCAATCTGAACAATTTTTCATCATTAAAAGTCACAAAAATCTTGAAAATCCCTGATATGTTCAAAACATATGGGTTCATCAACACTTTTTTTGGAACATATTAGAATTCCAGCAGTGGTAGACCTTTGACTTTGTGATGATGTAGCAAAAAAATTGAAAAAATAGTGGTGTGGCACCAGCCTAAATATGTTGTTGTCTATGGATATCAAACTTGGTAAATACAACAAAGCCAGGGGTGTGCATGATGGCAGAAATTTTTAAGAAAAGAAGAATGTATACACAAAAAGTAAGCTAGTAATTGTGTTAGATTGAAAAAGTCCTCCTAAAGTTGCATCAGGAATGTTGTTTGCTAAGACATCTGCTAAAAGGAGATCTTGGAGCTTGGAGCTTTCCCAGTTTCAGTTCTACACCTGAGCATTTCCAGGAAAACAAGATTCTCTGCTTAACTACCTCAGAAAGCATGCAAAAAAGTTATTTTAATTACTATTCAATAGAAATAAATATTCTATTTTGTTGAGGTTTTCTTCATGCTCACAATACTCTGATGGCAAATACTGCTCTGTCTTAACACCAAGTGGCTTCTTTTCCTTGTCTGTATAAATTTGATTTTCAGTCTGGCCACAAAGAGGACCTGACATTACCTTCAGTAAATAACTTAGCACCAATAAAATAGTTGCTTTCTGGAATTCGGCAGAGCAAAACATTGAAACCATAATCCTCTGCAGTGGCCATAACCTGAATCAGGAAATCAAGATCCACCATAAATTTATGTATGGCATGTTTATCATTTTATTCCCACCATTTTATTCAGCATACTAACCCATGCACCCAAGTTCATCTCCTATTTGTGATGAGGAAAAATTAAAAATCTGGACTTGTGATATTACAAATTATTTTAATGATGATGTTAACAATCTTATGATTGTTATGAGTAGTATTATGACTAGGAAAATATTTAACTCAACACAATCTGTCCACTTGCCTACTCACTAATTAAGGGAAGACACAGAAGTAGTTGGGGTGAAGAGTATTAGTGATAAAAGGGGGATACAAAGCTGCTTCAAAATAATAGGAGTTGCAATAGTCAAACGTTGCTGCTTCTCAGATACTGCTTTCCAAAAGCAGCTTTTGGAATGCATGATGCTGCAATGCCTTCTCCTTGTGAGTTAGGAGATTGGTAATTATTCTTCTGCTCAATTCAACCAGTCAGGTTGAACAAGTCTTCAAAAAGTAAATCTTTCTTTCTTGCTGCTTGTCTCTTTTGTCACCTTATCTTGGCTCATTTCCCTTTCTCTTCCTAGCCAGCAACTATTTGCATAACTTCCTATTGCAAATGCCAATGAGGGTTGTTTTAAACTTTTTCAAAGATGTAAAGGTGTTTGTTATTTTTCTTTTGCTGGTCAGACAAATTAATTTGCATTTTAAGCAAGATGAGAGAATAGCTGAAAAGGAAATCCAGTGTTAAAATTATGATTAGCTCTGACACATAGTATTCAAGACAAGCCAATTTATTCCTTCCCACTCTGTGAGACTGATTTGCCATATAAAAGATTAAAAAACTGATATGGTTGTTTTGATCAAGACTCTTCCTTCAGAGCGGGTAATGACCCTCACTGATACATTCCCAATGACAACTGGGATGGCTCCAAAGGAATCAGCAAGCAGGTTGTGACACACACTCTACTGGCTTATTTCCACTAGAATAAAATGGGAATTTCTGTCATGCACTTCTTTCCCTAGTATGAAACCCAAGTGAAGCTAGCATGCCAGAAATGGCAATTTTTGCCTCACAAATCTGCTATGGCATATTCTGAGTTCCATGCTGAGTTCTTCAGGTTTAGTTGAGAGAGTCTCCACTGTGTATCTACTGTTCTGCCTTAGGTGGCATAGTCCAAGACAGGAGCAGGAGGCAGATGCTGGAATAGCAGAAGCCTCTTCTCACCCAGAAAGCCATCTCCAGTGGCTCCCCTTTTGCACATGGATAAAGAGAGGCAAAATGACTGGATCACTTCTAGTTGCACACTTTGACAAAATTATCCAGTCAATGAAGTTGAAAGAAAGACTCTATGAACTGTGTGGATAACAGTGGATAAGTTAACCATTTGGATTAATCAAAGCTGTGCTTTCTCATTTTGCTGCTCAGTGAATGCAAGCTGAATACAACCTGAATACTCTGTGAATGCATCAGTTAGTAAATTGATGCTTCACATCAAATGTATATTCTTCAACTGATCTATCTATATCAAATAATTTTGTGAATAGTTTCTTAAACCAGTTGTGAAAGTACTGCTTCCTCTTTTGGATGACATCTCATCCCTGATTTACATCTTTTGTAGCTACTAACAAAAATAACTGTGGAATTTTAAATATTGAAAGTTACATAATGCAGAATTACATTTTCTCTCTGGCCTTGCCCCTTTTCCTCTAAGACCCTTTAACTATCATGTTTCAAATATCTATTGTGACCATTTACACAAAAACTGCATTAGCTGTTGCTTTCATTTGCCCTCCATTTCCCCATGCTTCATGAATTTAAAAAGAAAAGTGGTAGGGATCAGACAAAGGCATATATCTGGCATATCTATTTCTCTCTGGCTCATACTAGGAGTGGAAAGCCAGAAACTCAGTGATAAGCATTACACATCCTACATTGTTTTTGAAAGCAGAAAATTAAAATCTGCCGCTGGAATTGTGAAGGCTTCGAATGCATGTCAGAAAATGTGAAAAACCCCGCAGCCCTCACTAGTACTTTATTTTATTTTGTTTTTCTAAAGATATGGTACTTGATCCATCCTTCCATGCACAATCACACACACAGAGACAGAAAAAAAACCTGTATTGCAGTCCAATGATGGAGTAAATCCTGTGGTTAAAATCCCAATATACAGCTGTGAGCAAGTGATAAAGCTACCTGCCGCCTCAGCTGTAAAGGCATGTAGGAGGCTTTTTTTTTCCTCCCTTCAGGAACAATGTGAATCGGGTTGTGATTGCTACCTGTGGCATTGTATGACATAAAGCAAAATGTCCATGTTTTGTTGCAACCTCTCATCAATGTCTTATCATTCTTTATTGAATATGCAATGGCAGTTCAAAACTGTGTGGCAACCTTCCTTTGAAATATGATGATATCAGGAAGCCTGACACCATGTTAGCTCCCTCCATCCTGATAAACCTAAAGCCCAATCCTGCAGAAGTTTCATACAGAAAAATTCAAACACAAAGCAAGTATTTTGCCGAAGAATGCCGATTCACTGAAATAACAATATTTTAATAAGCATTTTGGTTTCATAAATGCACAGCACAAACATAGGCAGGCTTTGGAGCAGAAAAACACCCATCTCTGATATCTGTTCCTTTCCTAGCTAACCTGGAAGGCAACTTCGATCTTGAATCACAAGTTTAATGATTTTAAGAGGCTTGCAATATGTTTATGAAAACTGGAGATTCTACCATTTCCAAGCCTGGAACCGCAGAAAACCTCATTTTGTATACAGGACTGGGGTTAGAGATCGTGACAATGCATTTGTATCACAACTAGACTTCTGAATTTGGTGAGTGCCAGGTCACAGCACAGAACTCATGAGTAGGGACTCAGGGCTTCCACACTATGCCAGAATGTCTAATGTATCATTTTGTTGCACCAAAACTAAGGTGACAGTGTGCTTCCTCAAGCTGGGAACAAGGTTCACACAGCCTACAAACCATATGCCTGACCATTACTCTTCTGAGATTCTTGCAACCTTGTATTATCTATCATGTTTTGATCAGTTTCTGAAGAATTTAGATGTTGACAATCTCCTGCAAAAAAAAGATTACTTACTTTTAGTGATTTCAGTGGACTTAACATGAGGGCCTAACATGTTTCTTGATTTTTAAAGCACTAAAAGTTGTCTTCATTCTATTCTCATGTAAACGAAAGGGTACAAGAGACATAAAGTCACAGAATCATAGAATGAATAAGGTTGTAAAAGACCTTTCAGATCATCAGTTCCAACTCTTACTTGAGCACTGTCAAGTCCACCACTAAGTTATGTCCCTAAGTGTCACATCTACACATCTTTCAAATACCTTGGGGTATATTCAACCCCACTTCCCTGGGCAGCCTGATCCATTGCTTGACAACCATTTCTGTGAAGAATTCTTCCTAATACCCAACCTAAACCTCTCCTCGGTAAACTTGAGGCATTTCCTCTTGTCCTGCAACTTGTTACTTGGGGAGAAGGAGCCAACCCACACCTGGCTACAACCTCCTTTCAGGCAGTTGTAGATAGAATAAGGTCTCCCCTGAGCCTCCTTTTCCCCAGGTTAAAAAACCCCAGCTCCCTCAGCCTCTCCTCATAGGACTTACCCTCCAGAGCCTTCACTAGCTCCATTGCCCTTCTCTGGACTCGCTACAGCACCTCAATGCCTTTCTTGTAGTGAAGGGCCCAAAATTGGACACAGGAATTGAGGTGTGGCCTCACCAGTGCCAAGTAGATCACTAGTCCACACTATTTCTTACACAGATTGGAATGTCACTGACCACTTGGTCACCTGGACATATTCTGGCTTACATTCAGCTGCTGTTGACCAGCACCATCAGGTCCTTTTCCGATGGGCGGATTTCCAGCCACACTGCCCCCAGCCTGTAACTCTGCATGGGGTTGTTGTGACCCAAGGGCAGGACCCAGCACTTGGCCTCATTGACCCTCACACAATCAGCCTTGTCCCACCAATCCAGCCTGTCCAGATCTGCAGAGCCTTCCTACCCTCCACCCAACACTTCCACCCAACTTAGTGTCATCTGCTGTAGCAGTGTGTCTGATTGGCACTACATATCTGTCTTCCCTTATCCCATATCTAGTTAATAGCTAGAAAGTTCTTTACCCGCAGTGTTATTATTGGTTTTAAAAGTTCTGTATCTTCCCTCCTTGTACCCCCATTCCCTGAAGCTCTTGTCAATCTGTATCCCCTGCGTCCCGGTTGGCTATCCTCTCAGAACCCCTCCCATCTTTCCATCCCTCTTAACCCGATGTTCGCTTCCGTTCTGGGCTCTTGGCTGTTCGGAATCCCGCCGCCTCCTGCCTCCCTCCTTCCGTCCCGGTCCCATCTGCCTTCTCCTCCCCGTCATCCCTGCCAATAAACCCTGGATTCCAAAGGCTGAGAGACTGCATTTCCTTTATTTGCCGAGGCTCCTATTATCCTGTTGTCTTCGAGAAGCCAGCCCTAGCACAGGTTCAGGTCCTGCAGGTCCTGGCTCCACCCCGCCGACGGCAGCGTGGTAAGCACATGGCGGGAATCTCTTTTGTGGGGTTTTGGGGTTCCCCTGCCTCCCCAGAGCGAGAAAACCTCAATCTGCAAACTGACTGAGGGTGCACTCAATCTCTTTATCCAGATCATCAATAAAGATATTAAGCAGGACTGTCCCTAATACTGAGCCTTGAAGAACCCCACTAGTGACCGGCCACCAGCAGGATGTAACTCCATTCACCACCTGGTCCATACAGCCAGTTTTTTACCCAGCAAACTATGTGCGCCCTCCAAGCCATAAGCAGTCAGTTTCTCTAGGAGAATGGTCTGGGAACTGGCGTCAAAGTCCAAGAAGAAAAATCTACAGCCTCTCCCTTATCCACTAAGAGAGTCATGTTGTTAAAGAAGGAGATCAGGTTGGTCAGGCAGCGCATGCTTTTCCTAAACCCATGCTGGTTGGCCTCATCCCCTGGTTGTCCTGCAAGTGCTGCATGATGGCATTCAAGGTGATCTGCTCCATGACCTTCCCCAGCACTGAGGTCAGGCTGACAGGTCTGTAGTTCCACGGAATTTTCATCCAGCCCTTCCTGTAAATGGGCATCACTTTCCTAACTTCTAGTCACGTGGGATCGGTTAGCAAGGACTAATGGAAAGAGGCTTGGTGAGCACTTCTGGTGCTGGTTCCCTCAGTACCCTTGGGTGGATTCATCCAGCCCCATGTAACTGTGTGTAAGTAATGTAGCAGGTAGCTGACCATTTTCCCTTGGAAAATGGAGACTTCATTCTTCTCCCCACTCCCGTCTTCCAGCCCAAGGGGCTGGTACCCAGAGAAGAACTGGTCTTACTACTGAAGACTGAGGGAAAAGACATAAAGAACATCATCCTTTTCCTCATATTTGCCACTATGTTTCACCACAAATCCAATAAAGGATTAAGATGCTCCTTAACTATCCTTTTGTTGCCCTCAATATCCCTCTATACTCTGCTAGGGATATGATTATCAGTCATGATAATAGTGCAAGAATAAAGATTTTTCAGGCTGGAACCTATCTATATATAAATAATATACTAAATTCCACGCAGAAAAATTATAATATAAAAATGTACATACGTCCCAAAGAGAGAAAACTCATCATTCAACAAGGTATCACCTCATGATGGCTCCAGATAAGTTAATTCTTACACTGGGAACAACAGGTTGCTTAGCAACAGGCAAACACAAGATGGACAAAGTGATATATTATATCCAGTCCTTCAGAAAGGCTAACTTTACAAAGCTCAGGAAAATTTGAACACAGACAGAGCTGTTTAAGAGGACTCCAAAGGAAGGTCTCACCAGAGTAGTGCACAGTGGCACTAATACTTCCCTTTCTCTACTGAAAATAGTTTACAAGATACATCCTTGTGCTAAGTTGCCTTTTCACAGACCTGTCCTATTGCCACACCCTGGATGACCCAGATCATTGTCCTTTGCTGTCATTTCCAACTGATCAGTCCCCAGCTTCTGGAAGAAATTCTTATTATTAGTCCCTAAATGTATTACCTGGCACTTTTCATTATTAAATGTAATACTATTCTATTACTGCAGTCTTTTAGGTCATCCAATGTCTTCTTTGTATTGATAATACTTCCCAAATTTTGTCATAAGCAAATTTCATTACCACATTCCTACTATTTCTGCCAAGTTCCTTAATTAAACTATTATATGAGATCAACCTCCAAAACCAATCCATGGTGAAATCTACAATCTCTTATCATCACAATTATTTTTTCAACCAATGTGTTATCATATTTTCTTTAGCCAGTTCTCCTGTATTTCTATCTATTTCACTATTCTTCATTTTAACTAGTATCTTCCCAAATTGTGATGTACTAAATGCTTAGACAAAGATCAGATAGAATGAATTTAATTTCCATTATTTTTATAATATCTAAGACTGATAAAGAGGTTTACATTAGCATGTCTGATCATTAGGAGTCTTAAAATGGTTAGTTGATGAAGCTAGTATGATTTACACTCACATTAAAAACACTAGGAAGTATGGAAATTTCAGGTTAGCTATGTGGTCAGCTAAGGAGACATCTTAAAGAAATAAAAGTTTTCAACACGTGAATAAGTAGGTTGTCATCATCACCTAGCAAAATTGTGGAGAAACCCAAAAACTTAAGACAGGAGTGCAATTAATGTCAAGAATTTAGATCTTATGGAAAACAGGCCTTTTCAAACAAAAGTGATTTCATTATTTCATAAGACTGATGAATGGAATTATATACACTTAATATATGGACTTGAAAACAATTTGATGTGCACTGCATTACACTTTGATTAATAAATGATCATCATATGATATCAATTAAGCATGTGGTAAATAGTTTAATAGTTACCATGGACAGTATACACATTGAATCTTAGATTGACCCCTGGAGTCATCTATAAGGATGTGCACTGTTTCTCTCTGGTCTGTATTATATATTGTACCACCCAGCAAAGCCACCCAGGTTATGGGGTAGCTTTTTTGTTTGGTTGGTTTGCTTTTTCTTTTTTTGGTTTGTTTGGTTGGTTGGTTTTGGGGTTTTGTTTGTTTGTTTTTGGTTTTGTTTGTTTTGTTGTTGTAGTTGTTGTCATTGTTTTTATATTTCATGAAGTGGAATCGGAGAGGTGAAGAGAGATGAAGTAGGGTACGAAAATGCCAGAAATCATTCTTATTTGGAAATTTTTTAAATGCAAGTTAGCATATGCAAGTGAGCTTGAAATACCTTTTAAAAAGTATTACCTTTTAAGCGAGCAAAGTCAGATTCATTCTGGAAATTCAAGAGTCTCAGAAAAGGGGACAGACCATTTCTCTGATCATGCTAAAAGACTGACAGACAAGGAAAGCTAAGAACTTGGATGTAATGGCAGTGTGGCTAAGATCCAGTGTTAGATGCTATCTTACTGAAATACCTTCAAGAACTCTTCTTACTGAAGAGTTTTCTGTTGCGGTGGCCCTGGCGCAGTTGAGCGCCTCGGGTTCAGGGTGCCATGGCAAAGCCCCTGCGGAGTCATGGAGAATTGGCCCCGCTTCTCTCCCCTCCCCTATTCCATATAAGGTTTTGTTCTAAAAGTTTCTCCTTTGTTGTCCAGTTAAGTTGTTAGCCATTGGTTCTTTTGGATTTTGTACCCTCCCCCTCTGTGCCCCCATTAGACCAACCCTGTGTCAGTCTTCTGTTCTCTGTACCCCATTGGTTGTCTTGAGTTTCCCCTCCCCTTTTCCGTTACCCTAAAAGCTGCTGCACAGCACAGAGCAGCGCCATTTTGAGCACCCCTACCTGCCGTTCTGACCTCCCTGCCCGACCCTCAATAAACCCTTCTTCTACCCAGCTCAAAATTGCCTACGTTTCTTGCTTTCATCATCTGATCTCCGACCTCCGCAGCTCCCACAGGAGCGCAGCTTTTTCCATCTTTCCATCCGCTGCCCCGGAGGGCGAGCTGCCGCTGCCTGGGGAAGGCCTCGCAGTCCGGTCACCCCGATCCTGAACTGAGTCAATGGGTCCCAGAGACCCGACAGTTTTCCTTTGACTGGGAATGTTTTCAGGTAGTCCCAAAGACACCGGTTCAAGGCTTGGTACTATTTAAAATCTTCATTAGTGAGCTAGTTAAAAATTATTACATGACCACATAGTAAGCGGAGTGATAAATAATGATGAGGAAAAGGAATCATGCAGACTAGTCTCTCTCACTTGCTAAATTTGGCTTCTATTTAAACAGTATAGAATTTACTAATGCAAAATGCAAAATTCTATTTGTAGCAACCAAGAGTAGAGGTAAAATCCACAACTATGACAGATTGTATCCTGAAAAGCAGTGACTAAAAAGCATGTAGGAATCATAGTAGACTACCAAATAAGCATAGACAGCTGGTGCATGCTACCACTATCCAAGGAGATTGCACCTAGGTCTGGCCTATTTAACAATTTCAAATGTGTCTTTTCATTTGGCTCCTCATGTGCTAATCAATTCCTAATTATCTTCAAACATATTGACCTGCTCTCACTGTTTGTGCCATATAGATTAATGAATGACATTCTAAAAAAACACTCTTTCTAAAATATTACACTTGGAGAGCAAGGGATTCATGTATTGTTCACTCTGCATAGATATATACTGTTACCCTTTTTTTGATCTAAGCCAGACTTTGGGACTTGCTGATTGTCTGTGTGAGGAGAAGCTGATAATGCAATCTTGTTTATTTACATCAACATTTAAAAAATAGAAAACATAGAACTAAATATGTCTCTTGGTTTACTATTCTGCCCTGGAATTCTCAGTCCCAAAAGCTTCCTTTCTCAAGAGCACATTGCCAAGTCAGGTACAAGGTATGCCTGGTCCTTCTTTGGTAGCTCCTCTCTTTTCTCCTATGAGTTTTCTGCCTGAACAATGCAAGAGCCCAAAAAATCTCACCAGCCTTTCATCTGCTTTTCTTTCATACCCAGAAATATGTACCCAGGTTTGGGAGTGAGGCTGCAGTCTAGTTCTTTGAAGAACTAACTGCTTTCTTTTTTCCCCTGTGGTTGTGTTCCTCTGTCTTGATGCAGAAGCAACACATTTGGAGGAGGTGAAGGTCTTGAGAGGTGAAAGAATAAAACATAAAAAGGAAAAGGCTATTGTGTAGGCAGAGTAGGGAAGAGGACAGAAGTCATAGTACATAAACAAAGAAAAAACACATGCCTTGAGAAAACACAGGAAAGAAAGAAAATAGACTTGAAGAGAGAAAACTGACACTGGAGATTCCCTTGAGCACTTACCCATGTTCACAAGTCTTTTTCTCCCATGGTACCTACAACCAAGTGCAGTACCCTTGTGGAAAACAATGCCTTCCAATATGCTACACTGGGAAAAGTATTCCTGGTTTTGTTTGTAAAGCTGAGAAAAAGGGGAAGAATATGCTGGATCTGTGCTTTGTTCAGTTACATATAAAACTGCCTTTCTATCCTCTACTGGTCTTTCCCTAGGTAATATAATTTCCCCCGATCAGAGATTGATTCTGGCTTCTGCCAAATATCATGGCAGCCAGCAATCTGTCAGAGCCTACCTTCACTTATTCCATGATTTGCTATTCCTATGAGGTCAGATGGGACAGGTGCTTGGAGAAGGGTATTCTGACTTTGTGGAAGTGAAAGGTTGAGGTCCTTAGGTCACTTTTTTTTTTCTCTGCTGGTTTCATACCAAACAGGAATTTGGCTTCAAAATTAAACTGTTTTTATGGTTTTATACCTTTCAAACCATTGTAAGCCTTTTTTTTCTTTTGATGTAATTAAAAAAGATGGAAACACACCAGATACACAGAAAACTCAGTGATATACCTATAAACTTGCATAGAATGCAAACAAACCCTGCACACCAAAACAAAAAAACCCAAAAACACCGTCCTTATGTTCATTTTGAGTCTTTTTCAATAGATGAGGTGAGATTTGAGCAGATACTTAAATTTGGTGCATATTCTCTTTTGAGGTCTACCCTAAAAGTACAGTTACCCCAGTTCTCCTGCACAGAGTGCAAGTGCAGTAACATCCTTCAAAGCATGCCAGGTAATAACACTGTGCCAGGGACAAGTCACAAATAAACACTGAATTTGAAGTACCTTGCTATATCAATAATTGACCCAAGAACTTTTCACAATTTACAAGGTTAATCCTGAACTATATACATTTTCAGATTTTAATACTTTAAAAAGGAAAACATCTGTTATTAACTATCATCTCACTCAAAACCTCAAAACTTTGCCAAGGATCGATACGAGACTTTGTTTATGGAGACATGAACAGTGATAGCACAGTTTACAAGTCTTCCTCCAAAGCAGAGATTATACTTCTTACTGCATATTTTTGAGTGTTTTAAGGATGTTAAGGTATTCTGTACTATACAGTCAAACACTATACAAGAACATGTGTATAAAATATTCTTTACATTAATATATAACTGCTGCTTCATCAGGACCCATATGCTTGCTTACTTCATAGGAGCACGAATGTGCTATTTTAATTCTCTCTTTACTGCTTTCATCTAAAGAACATTTTCCTCTTCTGGTCTGTGACTAAACACACAGCTAGAGTTATTACAATCTGAAGAGAAGTGAAAGTCACGGGGAAGAAGAGAATGTGTCCAGAGGAAATTCTTGCATTCTGCTGCTAAGTGTATCATGAGTGGGGGCCTGTACCAAGTGCTTCTACACAAATGGATGCAGTGTGGGAAATATTACAAGGAATTACCAGTCCTTGTATATCCATAGAGAAATTATATCAGATAGAGAAATGTAGTGGAATGGCTCCCATGATTAAGTGCTGCAATAGCTTTTTGGGCAATTTTTTTTACATCAGAGGACAGAGCAACACAGGTGACATTGCGGTATGTATCTGTTAAATATCATCTGATCAGAAATACCAAGACAAAAGCTTCTTTAGACATAAGACTTTCACATACTCTGGTACACATGGGGACTTCAGCTACTCTGATATCTGCTGGTAAAATACACAGCTTGGTGCAAACAATCTGGGAGATTTCTGGGGTGTGTTGTCAAAAAAGTTGACTTGCTCCTAATGAAAGGGATCAACTAAGTAGGGATATGCTCTGCTGGACCTAGTACTCTCACAGAGCTTAGAACTGGCCAAGGATGGGAAGGTCAAGGGCAGCCTTGGTTGCAGTGACTTTAAGATTGTGGAGTTTAAAATTCAGAGAAAAAGTGAGGAGAACAAATAGTATAATCACAACCATAGACCTAAGGAGAGCAAACTCTAGCTTGTTATGAATCTGCTTGGCAGGGTTCCATGAGAGACTTTTTCAAACAAAAACTGAAAATTTGAAGAAGAACATACTTACTTTTTTAAATACTTATACTCTCGTGCAACTTCTACTATTTAATGTTCATACTTTCACTAAAGTAATAATAGTACAGAGAAGAGAGAGGATCGTTAATCACTATATACTCAGCTCTTCAAAAATGTGACCTGAAATTAGAAAATTGCACTAGAGTCTAAATATGAAGACTGAGTGGTGTTTAACATTTGCCTAAGGTATGTAACACAGTCAATATAGAAAACATGGATTATATAATGCATATACTTCTTATAATGAACATCTAATACATGTATGATGACTTTTAAAAAACTGATGTGTCATAGTTGGGCCCTAACTACATATACGACCATATTTACCCAAGGTGGCAAGTCTGTTAAGAAAATTTACACCTGTAAATGTTCATCAAAATTAATTTGGGGCTTTCAAAATTTTCAGCAGTCTATCCATTGTAAAGCATGGATTTGGAAACATAACCTCAAATTAATAAGTATGGACAGAGGGTAGGGCAGGCTTCACAGGAGCCACAAGACTTTAAACAAGGGAGAACATTTCCTCTAGAAGGCATGTCAGAACAAATTAAACTAGGCTCCTACTCTGAAGTATTTCATAAAGGAATCTCTACTAAATACTGAGGAAGTCTAGAGAAATTAGCCTCCCGTGCCTAAAGCTAGTCATTGTAAATACCCCCCAATGTCCTGCTTGATACTATCTCTTCATAGAAAAGTAGATCAAATAATTGGACTATCATAAAAATATGGCAAAGGTACTTGGGCAGATAAGGAAGGTTCCTTTGATGTAAATTTGAATTTTGAACTTCAAGAGATGCATGGTGATATTAAAATAAATCAGAAAGAATCCTTGAGGTTGAAAAGACAAAGATAAAAGCAGAATATAAATTTATTCTACCTCCATTTCTCTCTCTTTGACCATTAGCTGGAATCCTGAACTAATGAAGAAAGGAAAAAGCATCAATGCTAATATTTAAATAATAATATTTTTTTACTTTAAAAGAAGTAGAGTCTTTTTTTCTGACCTTTATTTACCATTTAATTATTCCATTTGTGTAGGAAACATCTAGGATGAACTCATTCTGGAATACTTATGAAGGCAAGAAATACACATTTAAAATTTGCTCAGGTACAAACTGCAGGACCAGATTCCTTCTAAGTCAGAATTTAAAGCAGAAAAAAAATCTGCTGGATATAAGGTAAGTTAGCCAAATGTCTAATGAAACTTGTTTACACAGCAGTGTTATAAAAATATAGATGTTATGTACGTGCATCCTAAGCATGTCACGTCACCAGTCAAAAACAATTTATATCACCTTGAAGGTCTTTTACGCAACAGTTTGAAGACAATTTTTTGCTTACTCTCTTGGGTTTTTTTCCTATTTACATTCCTTGAATATGTACAAGGTTAACTTTGAAAAAGGTGATGCATTCCCTCTGTGCTTTCCATATTGGGAAAGGCATTTTGGATATGTATCTGTTTTATCTTTATTTGAAAGGATTTCACAAATAGATTGTTTTATATTTTTCTTCATGATCAAAAGAGAAAAAGACCTGGATAAGGCATGATCAAAAGAAATTTAAAAACAATCCCGTAATACTTAATTTGAGCATAAATAAATAAATAAATAAAAGTCAGATAAGACTGAACAAACAGATGGCAAATAAAAATAGCATGCAAATAACAATTAACTTATGACTGTGCATAAGACCTTTCATGCAGTACAAAGAATCTACAAAGACAAAATCAGTAGCAAGTAGTGGGTTTAGTCTTTCCACATAAAATCAAATTTTCTGGTTAGAATTGGAAAAATATTTAGTAAAGATATCTTGTTTATTCAATTTTGCATGGACTTTTGCATATCTATTAGAGTTTGATATGCAGAATGACTTCTACAAAGGTAAACCAACATGATAACCACCATCCATGTGACAGCAATATCCCTGTATTCAAAATAGAAAGGAAAAAACAAAAAGTTGAAATGCCCCCCTCATTAGTGCAGCATTTGGTATAAACATATTGAAATTAATATATTATTAATATTTAAGGCCAGAAATTGATTCAATACTGAATACTGCTTCAAAGGCTGTACCCTTGTCTTTAGGAAGTATGATAATGCAGATTTCAAACCTGTAAAGATTTGGGGATACATTTTTAGTGAGCAATGGTATAGAATTCCATGAAATTTACAGGATAGAAAAGTTAATTTTGCTTATTATGCATGCTCTAAGGCAATTACAGTGCTGTAAATATTCAGTAATTTATCTGTAGGATAAGAAACCAATTAATTAAATCATGATTAACCATCGACCAGTATTTGATTACTACTTTAAATAATTTTGAATATTCCCTAGATAATCACTATATTGTGACATAGAATTCACACAGCATCAAATAGGGGATGACTTGCTCATATGAGAGGTCAGTTTTAAAGCTTTGTGAGAAAAATCTCTATGGATTCTGTCTATAATCAATGAAGAAAATAAAGTTCTCCAGTGAAAAAATCAGAACAGTTTAATTAGGGTACAGCTCTAGACCATCCATAAAAGAAGCCTTTCAATTAGCTATAACGAAAGCCAAGGGAAACCTGGGAAACATAAGTGCTAAGAACACCCACCTCTGTTACTACAAAATTGAAACTGTGGCTGCTGAATGGTTATTACACCTTAGGGTTCAAAACTTTAAATTAATTATCATTAGGTCTAAAGGAGAGAGGAGAAAAAAAGCCCCTAAGGTTATATCCAAATGGATTAAAGTAGAATGGAAAATAAATGGCTGCTCACACACCTTCTAGTCTTGAACTTCAAAATAAGGACTAGGGAATGTATTTCCTAGGATGCTCCAAGAGATTTACAGATTTATCATTACTCTCTTACATTAGTATTACCATTGAACCCTGAGGCCATTTTCAGACTGTTCGACACAGTGTTTAGTATCTTCACAGTTTAAAGACAAGGAAGACAGGTAACATTAGGGTGGGGTATGGAACACTAAAGTAATATACGTGTATGCTAAATTACTTCTCTACATCAGGCAATTTCTTGCATTTTTACGGATAAGAAGAGTGGGTCTGCTTGTTATTCATTTTGGTTGACATGTCCCTAGTACTCTGCACTTAGTTGCATATAATCTTGCAAAATTTTACCAGTCTCAACTGAAACTTTTTAATTCAGAGAATAAACTCTTTGGAAAAGTTTTTGTCTAGTTAATCAGCTTTTCCTGAGGGTAAGTATAGTGTAAATTCTATTATAAACTCAAGAAAAAACTATTTTGAAGGCTCTTTGCCCTGTAAAAATCTGGTACTCAAATGCTTTGACTTAAGACATATTTCTAAAATGTTCCTTATCCAATTTCATGCACATCTAAATTTGTCCAGGTTGGAAAATTTGGAATGTTGACATTAACACATGCTCTGTAGAAACTTTTGATCTTAACAGCTTTGAGCTGGTGTAGATGTTGCCTTTGCTGGGTAAGGCAGCTTCAGCCAGTGCTGAGTAACACTTTCTGATAGTTTGGATGGCTGTGGACCATGAGGAATCCAGGAGTAAATTCTGTTCATCTCTACTCAGAGCATGAGCACTCTCTTCAGCGTTCACTGAGCACTGAGGAACTGTGAACATTCAAAAAGGGAAAAGAAACAAGATGAACCTAAATAGGCATGAGATAGTGAACTGGGACTAAAAAAAGAGGCCCACCTGAAGGAGAGCAGTTCAAAATTGGAGCTAGAAGTACTGTGGGTAATAACAATCACATAATGGTAGAAATTAAAAAGTGAAACTACAACTGGGTTGGCATAAACATGGCAAGACAAGGGAAAAAACAAGAGTCAGGGAACAGGATGCAAGTAGAAAGAACTAAATGGGTTAGTGAGCAAAATTATCTGTGAAGGCATTGGGACATTGAGATTGGGAAGAGATCTGGAAAGGGCAAGTGTTGAGGCAGTGGGACAGATCTCAGGAGGAGCTGTGCCTCTAGAGGGAACTGGAGCAAGCCACATACTGTGCCATAGCTGCAGGAATGCAGGCACAGGAAGAACAGGAAGACTAATGGAGAAGCAAAGAAAGACCTGGGACTAAGCAAAGAAATGGTGGAAAAGATTAGGTCTGACTGCACCAGAAGATTACGGGTGTGGCAGAAGTCTGGAGTGAAGGGAGTAGCTGGATAATGCCCTGGTGCATCCTGTCACCATGGAAAAGGCATAGGAGTTGTTTTGTATAAAGCCTACCTCATCAGTTGAAGAACCTCCTAGTATTTCAATAAATTACTTAATAAAGAAGTCATTTGATCAGCAGGCAATACAGTCAAGGGTCCAGAGAAGGAATGCCCATTCTCTATGTGTTATTTTCAAATCTCTCAGCTTCTCAATTTGTAAAAAAAAATGCTGGATCTCAGTACCAAGACAGGGGTCTACAAGACAGAAGTTCACCTTATTCTCTACATCTGGCAGTGACAAATGACCAGTATGGCTAGAAAAACTAGATGTACTGCTTAATCGGATACTACTATATGCCATTACTCTGGGGTCGCTAAGGAAAAGATTATATTAATTGGAATTTGATTGGCTTATGAACATGATTACTTGACAAGGTCATCAGTAAAAACGGGAAACTGCCTCAGTAGCAGCTTGAAAAATTCACCACCTTCTGCTTTTAGTAAAATTATACAGAGCTAACCTTTTCTGTTGGAAAATAACACCCTTCTCAAGCGCAAGCAGTGATACAGTAGCATTTTGTCATTTTCCTTTTTTCTATGGGGGATGTATTTATCTTTCAGCATGATAAATAACAAGTTCTACAGAACTATGCACATTAAATCATGCCAGAGCATAAAAGTGTCAATGCTGCTTCATATTACAAGAATATAAGTAGATAAAATGCACGATAGTTCAAACTATTTCCAGGAACTTTAAATTTTATTATTGGTACGTAAACAAGTGGTAAAATATGAAGACAATAAGGCAATTTTCAGTGCTATAAAATTTATACAAACTAAATTATTTTCCTATATATGAGTGAGAGGAGAAGAGGTAATGCCTCCCACATCAAACACATTACTATGACTTTTTACATGCCTTAAGATACCTACACTGACATAGTAACTTTCATTCACTTGTGCAAAATATTTCAGCTTTCTGAAGAGACGAGAACTGCTTTGCAAATTTCTTTTTAAGAATTCTTTTCAGAAGACATTATTATTTTTCTACTACGTAAAAAAAAAAAAAAAAGGACAGTTGCTCATTACTAAGACAATAACATGAATCTCTGTCCCTTTCTATTGTTTTTCACCAGTCTGTTTTAATATCCTGGCCTATAGGTTTTCATCTTGACTGTTAATATTGTCACCAAATATCAGCAAAATCTGAGAAAGTATGCACAGCCTCCCAAGCCATAACATGGACTACATAAAACTCATAGTCAGGAGCACATACGAAATGATCAGAAAACAGAAAAATCTGCTCTTTCATCTCAGGTTGTCCTAGTACTTTATGAGATACATAATTTTAAATGGCAATTGTGATTGTGAAGTTAATGGCATCCTTTTGAATGTGGTATTTTGCTTAAAAATAGTTTAACTTTTGGGCTTCGTTTAGATTGTCACTGTTCTAGGATTTTTTCCCTCTTTGTGGCTGTCATTGCAACTTGGATTGCTTTTAAAAAGTAACATAAGTAATTTGCCAAAATCTCTCAGGAATAAATAATTTTTAAATGTTTTATTGTATTTTTTATTGTTTATTGTATTTATTATTTATTTTACTGTATTTTTAAAGGAATGCTATTGTATTAAAAGACATGCTATCGTATGTTTTCTATGCATTATACTTATGTTACAAAAGATACATGTGGGGATAACTACTCTTCTAAGCACTCAATTTACTATAAGAAAAGACTATAATATTTTGCAAAGTAATTGTTGTATCTTTGCTAAATTACAACCTTAATTGTAACTCAGCAAATGTTTCTAGGCAACTGTAACAAACATTATGAACAGGATGATTCTGATTACACAATTTTTTCTAAAGATCACATCTTCCTGCCCTAATTCACCTGTCTTGCAGCCCTGACAAATTGCAAAGCAGAGGAGCACCATCTAGTTGTTTCTATACCAAAGCTGCTGTCGTTTTCCTTAAAAGTATGTATTGGTTTTGATACTATTTTTTTCACAAACAACAAGATGTTAAATAATTATATTGCTTTCAGTATATTGAAGCATGAACTTCTTTTGTATTTTTTAATCTTTATTTCTAATGGATGCAAGAAGGTATTTTAACAACCAATAGAGCTTAATAGAGCTTAGCAGATTTGACTTGCTTGGCTCTATTGTGTGTGTATACAAGTAGGATTTGTGGCTAGACAAAGGACATCTCAGCATCATGCATCAGCAGGAATGATGTCAGGAATTCCTTTGAACTGTTCTCAGAGATGAGTGAGACCTGCTAGTACAGTCAGGCTGTCAAAATCCTCCCAAAAGGGGAAGGTTACAGATCTATGAGATATATCTTCCTAATGTGGGATACACACCCATGGCTCTTCAGTCTTTTCTAAAGCAAACACCTATCAGTCAGGTGGGTTTAACTTTCTCACTTTTAACTGCAGAATATTTTACAGTGTTTGAGAAACACAATTAGAATTTTTAGTCCCAATTTCCACAGCATTCTCCTTGTTGAATACAGCAGAGATATTTTATGCAGACGGCAAGAAAATGCAGAGTCAGGATCTTTGCTGTAATCAGCTCACCTGCAGACTAATACTGCAGACTACCTACTAAATTTAAAATGGATAATTTTATGTATGAATTCTTTAGTTTCTCAGCATGCTTCAATGCAGTATATATACTAGCATCAGAAGAAAAGAAGTATTTGGCAAAAACTTAATACCTAAAGAGACCTATATAAGCCTACCTATAAAAGAGTCTGGTAGGAGATCTAAGAAGGTCATTGTATCATTTTTACAGTTTCCCAAATGAAAATTATCTTCATACTTTAAAACTTCCTAAGGCTGCATATTCGAAGGAACCTGGAGACCTACACTACATTCTAGACATTAATTTAATAAATCTAGAAAGACAGTCACACACAGAAGAAAACCAGCCTGCAATATGCCCATTTCTTTGACTTTTACCTCTTGAAAAAAATCTCCAAGCTACAAACTAAGCAAGCTCAATTACTGGCCTGGGATGAATAAAATTACCTATTCCTAAAGATAACAGAATACAAGTAAACCAAAGGTGAAGAACTGTGCACAGGTCTATAGATTTCATGAGGGAGTTGCTGTAGGACAGCAAGGAAAAACAGAAAGCACATTTATATATGTCTTCAGTGTTATGGTAGAGCTTCTAAAGAATTATTAATTGGCTGAAGAAAGAAAAGGACTAACAAGCTGGAGAAACAATGCCTTAACTCATTAAAGATAGAAGTTTGTTTAACTTGTTATATAATTCACTTTTAAAAATTGGTAGGCTGGGAAACAGATGGCTTTTACAAATTCAGTTCTTCAATTGAAAGAACTGTTAGAAACAGCCTTCCATGACTTTCCATTAGGTCAGATTTAATATTAAATTAATTAAAGCACTCTAATATTGTAAAAGAACATTTAAAGTTAAAATCATCAAAATGTATGTTCATGACCTAATGCTAATTGTAGTGCTTCTTTGGCTTTGTTTCTCCAGGACCAGTAAGCTAGAGAAATTTCAGTGACTGACAGGAAAAAAAAACTTTAACACTGCAGAGGGTACCTCATTTCCTATTCAGATCCTGGGACTCTATTTAGCTGTCATAATCTGGATCCTGAAAATTATCCTTATCCATGAGATAAATACAAATTAAAATAAATAAATAAGCCAAATAGAAACAAAGATGAATATAGAAAAGCTTGTAACTTCACATTTAAAAAAGTTAAAATACCCAATGCGTTCTATAGACCAATATCAGGACCATTATGCCAACATCTACCATGCTTCTTAAATAAAAGTGTGGTGACCCTGAATTATTTAAAAACAGACAGGAAAATAAACAGAGGAAATACTTCAATATCTATATCAGTCTGCTACCTCCACTGAAGTAGACTCGTCTGTCAGAATATTAAAACAAAGTCACTGGCAAATCTCCAAGATAACAGCTGTAATATACCCAGCAAAGTCATACATCATAACAAACAATCTCTGCAGGAACAGAGACCATCTAAATAAAACCAAAACCATTTTTGGTTATGAGTCCCTGCTTCTTGGGAAGATCTAGAATGTTAGCCAGTACTTAGCTAGGTTCTTAATGAATCAGCCTAGCCATAGTGCTCCAGATCACTATGTGCTTTCTGCATCCATGAAGCAAGTCCTTTGAACATCTAATCTAACCCTACAGTGTTGGGTGTACTTGTACAAGCAATCTCTTTCACAGGTATCTGTAAGATGCCAAAGGCCTTCCTATTGCTTTTTCAACTCCTTCTTGTCTATACCTCCAAAATCAGTTGATTCACTTTATTGCCCCACATGCTCCTGCCTTTCACCAACCACACTGACCACATTGTGTCAGTATGTAAAAAAAAGAGGTAATTTGTGAGTCCGGGGAAAGTTGAAAAAGAGGCTGAGCCCCAAGAGAGCTCTATCTAAAGAGACGCAAAACCAGGCATGGTAATGTCCCATCTCATCTCACTCCCAGTCTTTATTCACAGTGAAAGGTTTGAATTGTTCCACATATCTCCAATGGGGTGTTAAGTCCACATCTACTGCCAAGTTAAGGAATGAGTATCAACCTTGTTGCAGACAAGAAAAGACTACATTACAGACATCTCAAGCACTCAGAAATGCCATAGATACTAGAAAAACATTCAAGCCCACTCTGCGAGTATCAGGTTTGTACCATGGCACCAGAGTTTTATTTGTTTTGAGAAAGAGAGCTGTCACTCCAGAGGAACTATGAGAGAACACAAAGAGCTTAGTGCAGCATTACGCCTAGGGCTGCATTTTTCTACCTGAGCTATGAGTACACTCATTACAAGTGTCTCACTTTTTGTTCACATTACATGTATTGCTGCAAGCTTCTATTTTCTCTTGGATCCAGAGAAGCAGCCTGGGTAAGAAGAATGAATATTCCAGAACTGACCTCCTCACTCACACACCTTCCTCTTTGGATGCCCCAGTCAGCTGCTGGCCAAGAACCAAGGGGCACGTATCTGCAAATACTGGCATTTCTGCAGCTGCTGTTCCTGGTCCCAAATAAGCTGCTTTTTTTTGTTGTTGTTCATTTGTTTTTCAAGAGGGAAAAGGCAGGACAATGGCAAGGTCAAAAGAGCAGAAAGGCAGATGTTATGATAGTGTGTCAAAGGAAAGTACACTCAGCATTCTGGCAGTGAGCGTTAGTTTTCTCCATTAGGAAGTAACACAAAAATTTTTGGTTAATTTCTGAGCTTGGGTGGGGGTTTTTTATGGTCTGTAGAAATCTCTGTTTACTTATTTACTTATTTATGGCTTTCCACTACAACGTTTGTTTAAGGACAGATTCAGTTTAGACCTCAAGTATACATTGCAGCGAGCAGAGACTGACCTCTTTTCAGGCAGGAGAAAGAGATGGCATTGCTGGTGAGCAGGAAGCATCTAGGATATCACTGTTGGTGCCAGGCAATATTTGCAAATGCAATTTAACACTTCTTTTCCAGTACTAAGGAAAGTCTTATTTTCTCTGCCCTGTGTAATAGGAATTTAGGCCAGGCTGCATGGAGCTCTGAGCAAACCGGTCTAGTGAAAGATGTCCCTGCCCACAGCAAGGGGTTTGGAACTGCATGATCTGTAAGTTCCCTTCCAACCCAAACCATTCTATGATTCTATTAGAACTCACAGTCATTAAGCAGTGGTTTTGCTTTGTGAAAGCAATTGACCAACTCAGCAAACTACATTGCTGATGATTCTTGTAACATTTTTTTCCTAAAGTTTTTTAATGTTTGTGAAGAAGTGTAGTAGCCAACAGTCATTGCCAAAGACCTGCTTCCTTCCTAACAATCTTACCTGGATCTCAGCCATGTTCCTTCCCTGTTACTGTCTCATTTCCCTGGAACTGTTTTGCTCTCTCTGCTTCCTTTTGGTTGCAAATGCTGTTCATGAGAGAGTAAAGCTCTTTCCTTAAAGAATATATAGAACTCCATTATGTTTACTCCATGCTTTGGTCAAAACAACAGAGCACCATTTAATCACAATTAATTATGGCCTTTTGAAACAATGAAACTTGAGTTCAAATGTTCCTGCTGAGTTTAAGAGAACATAGGGACACCTAGGAAAAAAGCAATGAACAAACAGTAACTAATTAATTCTGATTGCATTCCTTTGCTTCAGGGTAGTAGGAAGGATTAAATCAGACTAAGAAAACAGATGCCTCTCCTGACATCTTGAAAATATATCATTGCAGGTTTCTCACATTAAAAAGTAAAAATGTTTACATGAACTCCCCCACGCTACTTTGTTGGTACCTGTTCATATTCAGAAATGAAACCCTTTGATCCTTATCTATGAATTACTTTGGTTACCCTTGAATTTAATAAACAATGTCTTTATCTCTGTTGGCCAGATAGCCTACTTTCAGATCAGGAGAGCAAGAGCAATGTTCCTATAATGTAAAATAAAACTATTACAAAAAGTGCTTGCTGCTTTCTTTCTAGTTTCTAGGTGACTTCTGAAACTCAGTTGATATTGAAAAGTGATGTAAGAATTGTTTAAAAAAAGAAGGAACTGCTTTTCCCACAGAATTTTAAGTTTGATCATGTTCCTGATTTCTTCTTTGTAACCAGAAGCATTGATTGTCTTTTATACATGTAAAGATGATATTCTGGCATACTTCTTTCTTGTGATGCGATGGATGTAGCCTACTTTTCTAAAACCCAATATCCTTGTTTCCTAGAAGTTTCTTTCTTCATTCTTGTTCCACCCCAGCCCCTACCCCCAAATACATACACTTCCTGTATTCAGCAATTAAACATAACTTTTGCAGCAACACATGCCATAGCCTAGCTTCATAGTCAGGATGTAGTGATTCTGATGTTATGATCACAGACAGGTCTGGGACTAGGACATGATTTTCCTTTTTCTCTCTGAGGCCGGATATGAATAAAGTCCTGAATTCATTTCTCATACAACATAGGGTCACAGTCTGGAAAAAACAAGGATCACTGAATAATTATTCAATTATCACTGAATAATGCAAAAAAGAGAGGCCATGCATAACACCACTGTCAAAAATGAGGCTGTAGTTTATAATATGCTGTCTTTAACAACGAAGCACACTTAAGTTTCTCATCCTGAAGAGTTCCTTCTGCCCCTCTCCTGCCCTCCAACTTTTCTCAATCAAATCACAAAATGAAGAAAACTATGAAGAAAACTATGCATCATGAACATCTTACTGCCATAACAAGGGGACAGCAAATAACAACGGTATTACCAAGTGTGTATGCAAGGGATAATTTCCTAAGCCTGTTTCACCTTCAAAGATATTTTATCATGGATGCACAACATGAAAATTGTGTGCCCAACTACTTAAGGTCTCTGCATTTAAAACAAGAGGAGACAAATGTTACCCTTCTTGTTGCTGTAAAATTCAAAATGCCCTTGATATTTACTATGCTACAATTATGATGAGTCTAATTTGTAGTAGACTTGCCAAACTGTTGGAAAGCATACATCATAGCAGTAATATTTTCTCTAGGCTTCTAATATGACATCCACATACTAGATTCAAGTAGGAAATCCTTATAGGAAATAAAAAGGACACAGACCTTGCTCAAAAAGACACAAACCTTACTCATTCTATTGTTTGTCCCAAGCTTTGCTGCTCCCACAGTTTCTTTCTGTAAGAACACTTTGTCTCTTCCTCAGCCTTAAGAGATATTAAAATACTTTTTATAACCCAATATATTGCCAGCAAGAACTCCTTGTTCCAACTGGAAGGCAAAGCAGATGAATTCCACATCACTGAGTATATTCCTAGAGCATGAATACTTTTACAATCCCATTTGAGACTCTATATAGTACTTTTTATTTGAGCAAGTATAGTGATGCAACTTTTTTCCTAGTAATATATTCACTTCCTTTTTGCCTGACACAATTTTACTGCTCTCTGCAAGTCCTACATGAGAGTGCCATGAGCTATTTCTTTGCCCTGATGTTCTGCCATTTTTTAAAAGGCTGGGTTTAGGCCTCATTTTTCCAAACCAGCCAACAGTTTGAGATGTTCAACCCAAACCTCTCTATATGTCTTGTTTCAGAGGAAGGCAGATGATATTTTCTAAGACCATCAGTAACTTACCAAGATACAAGAAGTTAACATAGGCCACAAACAGGCAGTGAATTTGCCATTTAGCTGTTAACAATTCATGCGCATACTTTGCCTCTTGTAAAATCTGTTTTCAAGAGTCAGCAAAAAAGGGTAATCAATAATTCACTTGTTTCTAGGTAAGAGCAGTTAGGTTTTGGCAGCTATTGAACAATCTGCTAGGCTACAAATTAACAGGTGAATTCCATAGTGACTTCTCTACAGGTCCATACCTTAACACCAAAATGCTCTGTCTAATAGCCACCCTGAAAGACAGACACCCAAAATAATCAGAAAAAGTCTAGTCATGGGTCTAAAGCCTACTATTCATGCCCAAAGTGTTTTCACAGCTAGCCATATCCTCATGAGTCTCAAGTGGTAATTTCAAGCCAACAAAAACCGATGTGAAAACTTCAACTAGATGAATAGAAATTAGTTTTGGAAATGTTATGCAGCGCTGCTGGGCTTCATGAAAGAATAGATTTTTGACTTTATCAACAGGCATGTGGAAATGTAACATATGTGTGGCAAATTAACATAATGCACCAAGAACAAGGTAATCTCTTAGTTCACGTGATGTCTAGCTTTGTGTTACACTGTATCAAAACTGCATTGCGTGAAAGAATGCAGAAATGTAAATTAGATAACCACCTCAAAATTATCTCATTCTTAGACTTTGCACCAAACAATCTTTGATCTAAAGCCTTGGGATGGCTTATAAAAGTCAAATAACAGTCCTGTTTATCCATCTGTGAGTTTCAGTATCTTTCAGTCTGTGGATCTCTTCAGCTTTTCCAGTAGATCTTTGTGTCACTTTAAATTTTCATATCCATTGGGTTATTGCATAACAAATACTGCTCATATTGCAAATCCTTACTAAGTGATCTATGTATCTGTAGCTCACTCTTAACTGCAGAGCACCCTTTTATCTTGTATTGTTACATTTTGAACAGTCTGACAAAGTTGCTGACTCTTCTCATAGGTTTCATTGTATTCTGATGATCCAAATATATTTTATCTCTGCCTTGATGAAAGAGAAACTACAATCCAGCTTCAAACAACTGAAAAGCAAATGGTTTAATCTTTAGCACTCCCAAGTCTCCCATCTGCCATTTTCCTTCTCCCTCATAATCTATTCCTGAATTTTTTTCCATTTAATATTAGCCAGCCCACAATCATTACTAGCTTCACTAGAATTGCATAAAAGATTCATTCAGTACTTCATGACCAAAAATTTATGATGAGCAATAGAAACAATCAAAATGGGTTTGCTCAACTTGAACATAAACGGACATTAATCTAACATTTGTTATTTTTTCCTTTTCTGCTTGCCTGCAACGTACTTTTGCATGTAGTGAGAATTACATTTAGTTCTGCTGCCCTCCTTTCACCCATTTACAGTGATAACATATTGGCTAAGCAGAGCTGGAAGTATGCAAAATCTTTTTGCAGTTCTTAGTCTAGATGCTTTTTAAACATATTTGATAAAGAGGGGGGAAATATACAAACAAATTAATTCTCAGGATCAATCATTTTGTTAGAATGTACAACACAAAAAGGCATTAAATAATGAGAATTCCAGTTGACTCTATCAGTACCTTTTATAAATGCTGCACTAAAAATTAAGTGGTTTATAGCATTTTGGAATACAGCATTCCTAGTAGTACACTACTCACAGAATTTTAAAGTATCCCAAGTTGGAAGGGACCCATAAGGTTCAACTCCCTGCTCCTCACAGGACTATGTAAAACTAAAACATACAACTAAGAGCATCGACCAGGCACTCCTTGACCTCTGTCAGGCTTAGTGCTGTGACCACTTCCCTCAGGAGCATGTTCCAGTAACCAACCACCCTCTCAGTGAAGACCCTTTTCCTAATTCCAGTCTGAACTTCCCCTGACACATCTTCATTCCATTCAATGATCACCAGAGAGGGATAAACATTTCCCTCTCTGTTGCCTGCCTTGAGGAAGTTTTAGATTGCCATAAGGTGACCTCTCAGCTTTCTCTTCTCCAGGTGAAACAAGCCAAGTAATTTCAGCTGCCTCTCCTAAGTCTTGCCCTCGAGAACTTTCAGCATCACCTGAAGACTGTCTAATACTTTGATGTCCTTCTTATACTGAGATACACAAAACTGCATGCAATAGTGCGGGAGCTACAGCAGTGAAGTGTTGATGACAATCATCTCCTTGACTGGCTGGCAATGCTGTTCCTGATGCACCCCAGGACACGGTTCACCCTTTTGGCTGCCAGGGCACTGCTGACTCATATTCAATTTGGCATCACTAGTGTTGAAAACAGGCAAAAAAGGCATTCTACGTCTCTGCTTTGTCTATGTCCCTACTTATGAGGTAACTGATGCCAACAGCAACAGACCAGTATTATTTCAGATTCTCCTTTTGCTATTAACATATCTTAAAAAGTCCTTTTTGTTGTCCTTCCCAACTGTAATCAAGATTTGACCAAAAAAATTTTTGTCCCTACTGTGGTGACCAGCATTTCTGTACTCCTCCCCTGTTGCCTGTTTTCAATGTCCATTTTCCTCCTCTTCCTAAGACCTAGCAGAAGATCCCTGCTCAGCCAAGCCAGTCTCCTGTGCCACTTGACTTACGACATTTTGGAATCACCTGCCCTGCCTATCTGTCCTGAAAAGCTTATAACTGTCCATCACAGCACCCCAGTCATGGGATTCATACCATCATGTGTATCTTATGCCAGTGATGCCACAGATGTGGGACAGAACCAAAGCCTGTAGTTCTTCTTTCTTATTCCTCAGGCTGTGCACATTTGTATAAGGACATTTCAAATGTACTCCATGTAATGAGCACATCGTGGACCTCACTAGCACATGATCCTTCAAAACTTGGCTTGCCACCCCCACACTTATCTCTAGAGAGCCTTGTTTTATTCCTTTCCCATTTTAAATCTACTTTAAAGCTCATTCAGTGAGCTCTGCTAACTGCTATGCAAAGATCCTTCTCCCCTTTGAGACAGGTGTATCCCATCTGTTGCCAGCAGGCTCAGTGTCATGTAGACCAACCCATGATCAAAAACTGTGACACCAGGCTCAGAGCCAGGTACTGTTTTTCTGGTTCTTCCAGTTTCTTCCTGCAACTGGAAGGACAGAGAACACTACTTCTGCTCCTGATACCTCAACGTCATGTCCCAAGGCCCTGAAGTCTCTCCTGATTGCCCTCAGGTGTCGCTGTTGAGCCGCTAGCCGAGATGAAAAACCCGAATTCTCAGCGCAGCATAGAAAAGAGAGATTTATTATTTTGAATCCAACCTATATAGGCTTTTCAGAGGTCACCCAGATTGGTCAGTCAGAAACCTCCCCCTAGGCCTGACTGGCCAGGCCTGAACTGCCCAAATCTCGAGACACTGTTCTAACAACATCCAAACTGTATCTTTGTTTATAAAACACAAAAGTTCTCATGGGAAAGACCTGTGCTAGCCACACTCAGGCTTCTTGTTGCAACTCCACCATTGCCTACATGAAAAATCAGTAGCAGATAATAATCTGAGAGTCTTAGCAGGGTATGAAATTTTCTCACCACCTCTTTAACTCAGGTCCCAGGAAGGCAGCAGGCTTCTCCTTCTCTACATGATCAGGTTGCAGGTGGTTTTGTTCCAGGTGTTTCATTCCACCTTTAGAACATTGTTCTGGTTTACAGCACAAGGTGAAAGACATTATGGACCAGTTCCACAACACCTTACCCTGGTCCAAGACAGATGAGCTTCCGCTTCTTCTTCGATAATGTGCCCCTGTTCCCTACTTCACACAGGCATTGTTGCTCACAAGTCATGCACTGACTTAATTCAGGGAGGTGATCCAGCTGAAAATTCCTACAATTAAAGGTTAAATGTGATTGGAAGGGATCTTGGGAATTTGTCTAGTCAGGTGCAACACTGAACTTAGGCAGTGTTTGCTTGCATCTTTTTGCACTGTGCTCTCAAACACCTCTAAGAACAGATATTCCACAACCGATCTGGAAAACCTGCTCCATTGCTTGCCTGCCCAGTTACTTCAGTCTCTCCTCAAAGGACAAATGCTCCAGCCATCCTAATGGCCCTTCACTGAACTTACTCCAGTTTCCCCATGTCTTCCTTGTACAGAAAGAACCAAAACCACACTTTATTATTGCCAGGTGTCCTTCCTGTCCACATGTAAGTCTTTGGATATACCCTCGTTGAATTCAACAAGATTCCCATTAGCCAATTCAGATCCCTATTGAATGGAACTCTTAAACTCAGGAGTACTGACATTACCCCTCAGCTGGAGTCACTCACAAACTTAATTTATTCCTTTCTTACAGCATCAAGGCTCTTGCATCTAACTTGAAACTTTAGAAACATACAAATATGTATTTTCAGTCAAAATTTACCTAACCCAGTAACTTGTCTCAGATAGAGTGTCAACCTATTTATGGTTTCAGGATTTCCTGAACCAAGCAAAACTGAAACTCACCTGAATTCTGTGACCACTTCTGTCAGCCACAACACCCAGCTGCTAGGAGTTCTACAGTTTAAGTTCCTCTTGTGTGGAAAAAACCCCACATTTTCTTTTTGTTATGAATATGACTTCTATGGATTTCTTTTGATGCCTGTACTTTACTGGGAAATGAGAGTGAACAGCCTCTCCCTAACATCCCTATCCAGGTCCCTCATCAGTCTATACACTGCTTTTTACACACCCACCACCACTTAGCTGTTTTCCAGACCATTTTGAGGGCCTCTAAACTATACGGAATCTATTGTGTACCTCTGCTCACACAACTTGGGAGACAAGCTCTGCTGACAGGATGTAGGTGAACTACAGTTACAAGTATAGTAATAATCCTTGTTTTGCTGCCTAGTCCCAAAGGGACAGTACCAGAAAGCTCCTTTCCTGTGTGTACCACTTCATCCTTAATACAACTCAGAAGATCTAGTTGGCAAGTAAAGCACTGCAGAATCCTTCAAATGAGCTTTGGTCATTCATGTCAGGGAGATATAAGTTCACAATATTGTTCTCTTTGCTGCATCCACTGCTTCTGGATCTGAGTCAGCTGCAGCAAATGTGAATCCTGCCTCAATTCACAGCCTGAACTCCAAATTTACCCTACCATCGCTTTTCTTGAGACTCAGGTAAGCTGTGGAGCTGTGGAGACAGAAACATTAAATTGGTCTCAGATGTTTAAGCAAGACCTGCCTCAACACTCACAAGAGGTCTGTATTTTTTAACAGTATCTTTTGGGCTGCTTTGCCAAGTGAGAGTAGGATCATGAGGCATTGGGGATACTCATTGTTAAAGCTGTCTTCCATAGCCCAGATCTGCATCTCCACAGAGATGTATGAAAAGCAACAAGCCTGTGCTCAGTACTCCAGATCTACATTGCTTGGGAAAATCACAAACCTTCACAACAGAATTTTAGTACAGAGGTCAGATAAACTAGCTTTTCCACCCATTCACAGCTGCAGTCTTAGCCTGAACTGCAGGCAGTGAAAACTACTCAGAGGGGAAATGCATAAGCCTTCTATGCCAGCATGAACAACACAGACACCTGCTTGAGTCATGCTCTCAATTACATGATGGGCTGCTATTTTTCAGCATGTTGCTGTCTTTTTCTTCCACAATAGGCCTTTGGGATCATAGTGTGTCATAAACATTGTCTTACTGGGTGAGTTAAAACTCAACAAGGATAGGTCTCTATCAAATGCAAAATAAAACTGGTGCTGTGTCAGCACATTAGCTGTGGATATAAAAACAGTGATTTCTTAAATTACAGGGCAGAAGGAGAAAATAAACTTGGTCACTGCCTCAGCTAAAAGAAAAAAATATTAACTACTTTTTCATTTCCTGAAAAAGGAAAACTTTTTCTTACTTCATAGGAAAACTTACTTTCTCACTTCAATACTTACTTCATGTCATTTTCTTAATCATGAACTTCACACTGGAAAATGAACAAAATCATCTCAATGACGAGAACATTCCACAGTTTTGTAAGATTACACAATCCATAATATTACACTTTCTTAGTGACAGGAAATAAATATCCCTCATAATTTTTCCTATGTTCCATGAAACACAAGTAAGGACTGAGAGTAGCAGTAAGTTTTTTTGACAATGATAAATATACATCCATCTGACAAGCATATGCAACTTTTTTTTTTCCAATTTGCTCACTATGGCTATGAAAAAGCTATATTCTCTTTGAGTTTTTTTTTACTAATATGTACTAATAGTCTACATAATATATACTAAAATAGACAGGAAAAATATTAGACAGGAATTTCCTCTTCTCTGTTTAGAATTAACTACTCCGCAAAACAGAAGTAGAAAGTTAAAACATGCCTTTTTAAGCATCAGCCAAAGGAGGAAAACAGGAGAACAAACAAGCCACTGTTGGCAATCTCAGGAGGCATTCTGCTTGTGGAGAAGCAAAGAGACTAGAATGCCTCTGAAGCTACTGAGGCATGATTCCTCTATCTTACTTAAAACAGGTCAGCACAAAATACTGCCAACATGTTGCCAGACTACTATGTGGTATAAAAAATGGCAATACAAGAGTTTCCTTTCACTAGTATAGCCCCAGTTTTGAGCTATATTGGTACCACTTTCACTTGGCTTCCTTGTCTGTAATTCTTCTGTTTGTTATCAAAATTCAATTCCAATCAGCTGCATTCCTGGGCCCAAAGGTGTCTTCCTGGTGCTAACTGGTCAGGAATAATTTTGCTGACTTTTATACCAACTAGGACAGGAAAAAGGAAAAGGCATTCAGGGGCAACATATGGCATAGGGAAGGGACAAAAATTGTCAATTGCATAAATCAGGATTCCTAAGATCATGTTAACCTCTTTTTCAAAAGAAAACTGTTTTCTAGACAAAGGTAACAAAGATCAGATCTATGTTTCTTTAATAAACCGTTTGATATATGTTACATTATTGCTGTATATGAAGAAGAAGGCTTGGTCAAGAAGTACTAAGTGGGGAAGATAAATAAGATGTGTCACAGGAGAGGGAGAACTAAAGAAGATTCTAATGGAGATCCTGAAGGTGAGTGAAGATGCAATGTAGCTCCAGCTTAACCGTCTTAGATAGTTAAGATTCCATCACACTATTTTAATTATGAGCTTGGAAATAAAAAAGGGTGTGCTAATGAAATTTGCAGATGGCCTGAATGGAGGCTTTATTAAAACAGAATCAGACTGGAATATAGAAACAATCAGATGATGTCATGTATTGGAATACAATGAAATTGGAAACTAATAAAGAAACAGTTACAATCCCAGAGTTCCTGAGCTGGAAATATTAGTCCATCACAGAATAGTTACGTGGTCCTGAGAAAAGGATCCCAGGGTGGAGTATGTAAAGTATATCTATCAGTCCAATATTAATGGCACAGAACATGGCCACCAAAACACTGCACAGTTTTGTATGCTACTTTAAAAATCAACATTCAAACTGAAACAGGCATAGACAAGAGCTGTTAGGCTTACTGAGAAAACAAGGAGTCTGCCTCATCAGAGGAGACAATGACAGCTGATGTGGACAATAAGAGCTGATTTCTGGAGCTTCCTCAATGAAGGCAGCATGCAAGTCTGTACCTTCTCCAAAGCACTGCTTCCCATCCCTGCACCTGTAATGGTCAAGTAGAATTGTAGAGATGATAACTCCAGTTTTTATACAAGTGTTCAGGTCTTAAATATAAAAACTGATTGACTGACTGGGATTTACTACTTTAGAGGAAGCAATGCACCCCAACTGTTTATCTGGGACATAATTCACACCTGGAAATTAAGATTAAAAAAAATAAATACAAAAAGTTAAAGCTGTGTGGCTAGCACAGATTTTTCCCATGAGAAATTTTCTTGTGTTTTATAAATAAAGATAAAGTTTGGATGTTATTGGAACAGTGTCCCAGAACTTGGGCAGTGCAGGCCTGGCCAATCAGGCCTGGGGGAAGGCTTCTGACTGACCAATCTGGGTGACTTTTGAGAACTCTATATATGTGATGAAATCAAAACAATAAAGGTCATTCCTTCTTGCCACTGAGAACTGGTGCCTTCATTACTCTGCTAGCTGCTCAACAGCGACAAAGCTGTTCTTTGCACAAATTGGAAATAGGCTCATAAAGCCACCCAACCAAATAAACAAACACCATCTAATAATCAATATACAAAATCAGAATTTACTTAATAATAGCAAACCTCCTTGTTTGTTCTAGGAATCTTTCATATGCTTAATGTCAAGTCCTAGGGAGTAATACATAGCCCACCAACTGAACTCCATGTCTGAGAAATTGTCTCTGTGATTGAGCGTTAAAAAATACAACCCCAAATTTCACACCCAATTCATATCAATCAAATAAGGGCTGGCTGAGAAAGAATCTTTTGAATTACCAAAGAAAGACTTGAGAATACAGCTCTTTTTATATTTTACCTAACTCTGGAAAACTACTGCATTGCTGGATTTATTTTAGTTTTTCAAGATTGTTTGGATGGCTGTGAAACATTTAGGCGTTCATACGTTCATACGTTCAAACATAGGACTTCTATGTTTTTGGGACTATTACCTCTTTTTGATTAGGAAGTCAACTGAAATGTAACCTTCACAGTTCCTTCCTTTCTTAATATAATCAACCTGTAAAACTCTTTCTTCCTAGTGCAGCATTCTATAACCTGTATGTCCTAGGAAGTACTGACTGTAGAGAAATCATGTCAATCTAATAGTTAATGCTATATTCCTAGCTTTATAGACGCCATGAAATTGCATATTATCAAGGCAAACAACAAATCTATTTAGAGGGCATTTACATTAAGTTTACATAATGTAAATAAGCCCCATTCATTGTCATTTTCAGGAGCTCATTATGGCATGAAAGCTAAAACACCCTGATGTATTAAACTAGCAAAATAGAAGCTGGAAAAATGTAGTGCTGCTTTTGGTATGTACTAGAGGATGATAAACGCTGAGGACTAACTGACCACAAGACAATACTGGCACAAGAACAGACAACTATTAAATACCAGTAGAGTTCTGAAGTTTAGTCACCATCTGAGAACTAAGTTCTTGTAAATCCTAAAGTAATTCTGAGGTCAAAACTCCAACTGTTTAAGACAAAACCGTGAATTTGTGGGAGCATTTCAGTATTCTGTGTATTCATTTTCATGATAAAAAAGGTGAGCATCCCAAGCACAGTGTTCTCATGAGTAGTCCTAGTCTGCTCTGATAATGAATTACATCTTCTTGCAATTACTACTTTTCATTGTCTCTACTAGTGTAGAATCAGAGCATAAAGCTATAATTGCACATTTCAGCATATTTGCCTTTAGCATCTATAAAACCTTTCAGCTAAAGGCTCAAACACTGCCTGTAGGTTTTTTACTGAGGATTTTCTATGTACCTTTAAATCTCCCCTGCCTCCACTTCTGGAATTGCCTTCAGATCAATGTTCATAGACACTGCGTTTAGACTTGACTCCCTTTTGCTTGAGGCACAGTTGAGAATCTCAGTAAAAACATTTTATTATTGCCTAGCAAAGAACAGTGTAACATACTGACAGAAGTACAAAGGATAAGTAAATACAAACAAACATATGTATGTAGATTGACTGGTTACTTTATACACATAGTGAATACATAAGTGAAAGGAAGTCTGTCACATGTTCAGCAGAGGAAGCACCCAAGAACTTATGCTAAACACTTGCCACAGATCTAGTGCCAAACTAATGCCCTGGAAATGAAACAAACTGTCTCAATGCCAAAATATTACACATTAGATTAAGATATCTTTTAAAAGCATTAGTATAGCTATCTGCTTGGTAGACTCCTAGAAGTAAAGACTTGAGTCTCTCCATGAAAGTAAGAATGGGCATAATGGACCACACCAAAGCCTTTTTTGGGTCTCTCCAATGGAAATTACTAAAAAAAAGAACAAAAGAAAAGGAAAACCTGGAGTGTTTCCTGTACCTTCTCAGAGTCCAACAATATACAATTCAGGGCTTTACTGAGGAAAAGGTGGGTTTGTACAATTTTGATAGTCTTAAAACAGTTTTCATGAATTTGTTGAATTTGCTCCAGAAACCATGTGGTTTGCCAGCACTCTGAACACTTCCACAGCCTCATGTGGAAACATCTCTTCTGAGAAGGTCCTATCTCGTAGTTTCTTTTGGTAGTCACTAGTTCTTGTTAGGAATGTACCCCTCCATGTTCACCTTCAGCACACAATCATGATTTTAAGGACCCCTAGCACATCCCCCTTGCACTGTTTCTTTTCCAAGCTGGCAAGTCCTTGTCTGAAGAGCTATTTCTCATACGGAAATCACTTAGTATCCTTGGTTTGCATCTCAGTTGTTTTTCCATGTCAGCTATATTAGTTTTCAGATAATGAAATTAGAATTACACATTGAAGATTTCAGAACAGCACCAATTTGTACAGCCATATACATGTACAACTTCTGAGCTGTGTGAGTTGCATAATAAAGCTGTGCAGCATCATTTTCCTCAATATATTCCTTCTTTCTCACAATAAATCTCCTTACACTCACTAATTCCGTTATTTTATTATAAATTTTATCATTTTTTTCCTGGGGAAACCATGAGTTTTTCTCTAACTTCTCTCTGGTATCATTTGCTACACTCCAGCCTTTGAGCACCAAAGCCAGTTCCTGTTAGGGTTCCCTAACTATAGTTAATAGTACAGTTGCTCTCAAGAAGTTTTACATGCTTTGGTAAATACTGTCTCACAGTGCTCTTTGCTAACCCCTATTTTGCTGGCTTTTTCTGTTGTTTTCTCATTTCAGACACTGCAGTTTGGGCCACCAGAGCTGAGAGACCAGCAGTTCTCCAATGCACTTTCCTACAAACTAAAATTCTTCCAGAATGCCTCTTAAGGATTCCTTATGGCGAATGGTGACACAGCAAATTCAGTTAGTGTTTGGCTTTGTCAAAACTTCACGGCATCCTGGCCTGTGTCAGCAGTAGTATGGCCAGCAGGACCAGGACAAGTGATTCTCCCCCTGTACTGGGCACTGTGGAGGCTACACCTCGAGTGCTGTGTTCAGTTCTGGGCCCCTCAGTTCAGCAAGGACACTGAGGCGCTGGAGCGAGTCCAGAGAAGGGCAGCGGAGCTGGTGAAGGGTCTGGAGCACAGTCCTGTGAGGAGCAGCTGAGGGAGCTGGGGGTGTTTAGCCTGCGGGAGGCTCAGGAGGGACCTTACTGCTCTCTACAAGCGCCTGAAAGGAGGTTGTAGGCACCTGAGGGTCGGTCTCTTCTCCCAGGAACTAGTGACAGGATGAGAGGACATAGGCTTAGGCTGTGCTAGGGGAGGTTTAGGTTGGATATTAGGAAGAATTTTTAAACAGCAAGAGTCATTAGACACTGGAATGGGCTGCCCCAGGAAGTGGTGGAGTCACTGTCCCTGGAGATGTTTAAGGAAAGACAAGGATGTGGCACTCAGTGCCATGGTCTACTTAACAAGGTGGTGTGGAGCCCCAGATTGGACTCGATGATCTGAGATGTCTCTTCCAACCTAATTAATTCTGTGGCACTGTTTCCAGTAGCATTCGGCCGTGCGAGCGCTCTCCCGGCACAGGGCAGGGCCGGAGCCGGGCCGAGCTCACAGCGTTTCCGATCAGTCCCGCGGTACAGCCCAGCCGCTGCGCACCCCGCAGCGCCGCCCGCCGCCGCCCCTCGTGCGCAGGCGCGGCGGGCCGTGCGCGGAGGCGGATTTGAACCGTGGCGGGCGCCGGAGCCTCCCGGGCCGTGGCGCCAATGGAGCCCGTCCTGACAGGTACCGGCTCGGCCGCCATGCGGCGGCTCCTCATGGCGCGGCCGAGAGGAGCCACCGGGCTGGCCCGGGCTCCGCGCTACCCCTGCCCCCTGTCTCCTTGCGGCTCTTGCTCCGGCGCTTCCCGGCTGGGCAGCCGGAGAGCGGCCGGGCAGGCCGGGTGGCGGCCCGCTGTGGGGGCCCGGCCGGCCGTGGTCAGGGCCGCCCCGCGGGCTGCTCCGACTCGCCGCGAACCGGCTGATCCCGGCAGGGAGGCCTGTCCGGCCGGGGCGCAGGCCCTGCCCCGCTGCGTGGCCGCCGGGCATGGCAGGGCCGGCCGCCTCCCTCCGCTCGGGCTGCCCCTCTAGGGTGCCTCCGGTCGGACACTGCCCTCCTCTGCTCTTCCTACCCCTGCCAGTCATGGCTTTCTTCTGCATCTCAAAGTTTCTGCCTCGCCAAGTTGCCCTCTCATGGCCATTTTCCTCTGCAATCACCGCCTTCTCTAAGACCTAAGGCTGGCGTTTACAAGAACCGATATCTACTCAGAGCTCTTCTAGTTCAAAAAAGCGCCAAGCACTTCCTCATTTTCCTTTCCATCATCTGTACAAAAGCTACAAAAAGCCTCGCCTTTTGCTCTAATATATTTGATTAGCTAAAATTAACTAATTTTTGTAAAATACACCTTTGATCCTACTGCCGTTGCACGGAGCTTTGAAGTAGCATCCCTTTAAGTTCCTAGTTTGACCTTTACTGAAATGTTACAGTCTGGTTTTCTCTGCGAATTTTAGTTATGAAAGTTCTAAAATATTTGATGTAGGAGGAATATACTATCTTTTCAAATATTCAAGTGCAATGTTTTTCACAATCAAAGAATTAAGGAATAAAGCAACTGGCAGAATCCGCCCCAGTCTTGTAGTAGAATGAACACAATTAAAAGCACGTTGGAGTAGACTTGTCTTAAATTCCCATTTATATCTGAAGTTGTAGTACCGATAATGAAATTTTTCCTCGTGGTTTGCACGAGGAAGTGGTTTATATTTCATATTTCTCTTATCTGTCGAAAATATTTCCAGTAATTGTAAAAATATTTTAATCTTTATTAAAGTACTGCTATTGTTGAAGCATTGCTCTGGTTTTCATTTAGAAAGGAGACAGATGAGACTACATAATAATTAATCAGAAGGGCATGCTTAATTATCTTAGTAGCTAAGATAATTAAGCAATATTTGCTAAGGATGACCCTTTTAAATTGAAACTCTTGATTTCATTCATGAGTTCTGAGAGTTGTCTGGCCTGCAGTTTGCATAAAGTTGTTTTTAGTGAACTGCCATTTCTCCACTTTTGGGAATTTTCCTGATTTGCCATTCAGAATGGGAAAGTGGCATGGCCAGTGGAACTGTAGGTCAGTTTAGTGCCTGTCCTATGTGAAATTATTGAAGGGATGGTTATGAGTTTTACTTGCTAATCCTTCCTTGTCAATACTTCTGTCTTTGGTTGTTTGAAGATATTCTCAACCATGGCTGATTTTGATTCCTTTAAGAGTTTGTTAGTCTGCTTAATAAAGAGAGCTAATTAAATCTGAAGACCTAAAGTTACATAAGCCAACTGACATGAAATTTTATCAGTCCCTAACATATGTACTTAATTTTGGGTGGTTCAATATAAAGAAAGTGAAAATTGAAGTGTGTTAGGAACGGTTAAGTAATATTTCTGCAGAGTTTTCTTGGAGTTTGGAAAAGGAATAATTCTACTGTGGTGATTTAATTTTGTTCTGTAAGTTGTAGTATATCAACTGGTTTTCAAATTTTTAATTAATCTGAAGATTAGCAGCATTAAATAATGGTTGGGGTAAGCAGTCATGTAAGGATAATGCATTGCTTATTAAGCTGGCAATGTGTTTTCAATAGATGAAGTGAAAAGTTGTTTAACTAGTGTCAGACTTCTGAGTTATTTCCATAGTGACTAATTTAGGAGATATAAATACACTAAAAAAAACCATTCTGCTGCTAAAATCTGACAATTTAGTAAAAGCAATATTTGCAACTGAATGCAGTATATATAAAAGGCAGTTTAATTGAAAAGGCAATTTAACCAATTTTACCATAGTATGTACTTCTTAGTTGTTTTCTCTCTTCTGATTCAGGTATTTCTGCATTTGTAGAAGTTTGGTCATCTAACAGAACAGAAAATTACTCAAAAACCTTCGAACAGCAACTTCTTGATATGGGAGCAAAAGTAAGGAGGCTATTTTGAAATAAATAGAATGGGAAAGATCTTAATTATAAATTAGCTTGCTTGTTCTGCTTGTCATGTATATTTCTTTTTAGTATGAGTTTTTAAAGGGCAGGAAGGAAGAAAATCACAGACCTGAGAATAGACCAATGTGCTGTAAAATTCCTGCACTGACAGATGGGAAATGCATTTTAAGCCTTTCTACATCTACAGACCTCTTTGCATATTAATGTGGTAGCATGCATTTCTTGGGAAGTACTGGGCTTGCTACATACTGTGAGCAAAGCAAATCCTAAGTGTTGAAAGCCTATGTTTTACAAGTATGTACCTTATATTGTTTTGTTTTTGTCACCTTGTAAGCAGCTGCTCTTAGTCCAATATTTTCTAACTCAAGTAGCGTGACATTTTATTTTTCCATTCACTCTGCCACAAACTTGGATCTATTCCAGAAAGTACTAGTAAAAATACATCCAAGAGTTTCGCTATATGTCTCAGTGGTTTTTTCCATACCAGATAGAGTTGACTTGTAAGTACAAAACATGTTTAATTGCCAGCTGTAACATTTCAACCAGAGACCAAAGTCAAACTGGCATCTTCCCTTCTTGCCCATTATCACTGGTTAATGGACATTTTTACAGCCCACATCATGCTCTAAAAAATACTTGTGTGGACTCCCAGTGCTCTTTAAATGGGCATATGTAGATGTCTCTTACAGTAATTTAGGAAATCTTGCTGGTCTCCATCCCCAAAGCCTCTCTTTCTTTATGAAGTAAGCTGAGTGAGTGTGACAGAACAGTGGGATAACCAGTATTATTATTAAAGTAAACACAACTCTCAATAAATAACTCAAGTAAAAAGAACAAGAAATATTTCTATGCTGTACTATCAGATCTGTGTAATTCTGTTCTGATGATGTTAGATATTTTTCTCGCTGAAAATATGGCAGAAGCATAAAGCTTCAAAATTCCTCAAAATGGTCAAAAAAAACAGATATGGTGCAAGCAGACAATACAGATGAGCCTATGTAGCAGATCCCTATGACTGAATAGGGATGGTCACGCTCTTGCCCTATTCCAGACACTTCCCTGATATTGGCTGAGCACATAAGTAAGCTGACTTGGTTCACTGTGTCAGGAAATTAAATTCTAGTTAGTTTTTTGCTAGGTTGTTGATTGAGACATCTCAAAATATGTTCAGCTGAGCAGCAGCAGATGTTCAGGTTAAGGGAGGAGATGGGAAAGGTGAGAGGGAGGTGTAAGGTGGTACTCCTACATAATTTGGAGGCAAAGCTACGTCAAGCATCCTTGGGACATGGGCTGTGAGCCAGATACTGGCAAAAATAGGTAAGCAATTGCATCTAGAGTCCTAATTTATTCCATAAGAGATTAATGGATTGTTGTATACCTAGAAACTTAAATATCATGGGGATTTGTCTTCTAAGAAGTCATAATCGGCTTGCCACAAGAAATGTTTGTAAAAGCTGAATAGTTTCTTTAAAGCTAGATGCAGACCCAACATCCTGTGAGCCAAGTACAACAGAAAGCTACGGAGCTATCTCCATTTGGCTGGGAGGATGCTGCAGTAAAAAATGAGTTATGTTGATCTCAGCACATCAACAATCACAACAACTGGTCAAGCAGTTCTGTGTAGGGTGCTTAGTCTCCACAAAGGAAACCTTGTTTTTGAAGAATGGAGTATCTAGAACAGAAAACATTGCTTGCCAATGGAGGCTGACAATTTGATCATCTGTGTTGACTTTAATTTTCTGTATTTCTCATTTTTTAAAGCATTCCCATACAAGTTTTGTTTGTAGTACCTTCAGCCTTCCTTCAAACCGAAAAGTGATTTTATTAACAAAAATCAGTTTAAAAATGAGGTTACTCTTTAACCCTGAATTCTTTGCTGCCGAAATGATATTTTGTTATTTCTTTGGATAGTGGCATCTGCATTCTGTACTGGCTGTTGCAGAAGAAATTATGTTGCATTATATAAATAAAAATGTTGCAAGATTACTGATACAGCTAGAGTAGGGAGCTAGTAGGGAAAATGGTAACCTAGAAAAAAAATTTGAAAACAAAAGGCTACTTTATCCCTTTAGCCTGTTTTAGCTTGACTAATGAGACTGGAGTTTTGATTGCTTGAGGCTTTTTGGGAAGATGGGAAAGATCAAAAGAGTCCTTGACATAGTGTTTAGAATAAATTTTTACAATAATGGTTTATACACTAAAAATGGACTACACTGGCTGGTTTTATTAGCAATTTCCAATTATCAGACTTAAATATGAGCTCTCTGTGTATTTCTGCAGGTTTCAAAAACTTTGAACAAACATGTGACCCATGTAGTCTTCAAAGATGGACGTTTGACTACGTGGAAAAAAGCACAGAAGATGGGTGTAAAAATAGTTTCTGTACTCTGGGTGGAAAAGTGAGTACTCATGGTTATAATGAATGTGGCCTGTTCCAGAGATAAGAGATTCTAGTATTGTTTTATTGAAAAACTTAAAGACAGACACTGTTTTATTAATGTACTTGAAATAGTGATAAGCCTATGAGTAAATTATAACTTCTGTATGACATTATTCCTATTATAAAGCATGTGTCTCGCTTCAAAAGGTAAAATGTTAAGTCTTAAAACCTGAATGTGTTGAAGTACGCTCATAGTACGTTTGTTAATCATTCAGTGTTCTACTCCTTTGCTCTCAGATGGCATGCATAGGCAATGAAGACCAGATATTTATGTTGAATAGGATTCTTCCATTTTCATATGAAAAAGCACACTTCATCAAGGGCACTGTACTGCTTCTGTACTTAAATCCTGTAAACAGAGTATATCCTAGCAAGAAAGAAAAAGATCCATATGTATTCTGGCTTTTAAGACATTTGGCAGATTCAGAGCAGTACTGCTTGAAGTTTCTCTTCTACCATATGGAAAAAGTTAAATTTATTTTTAAAAAAAAATCAAAGAAAAATTTCAGCTGTGCAACCAGTCCTTGAGAATTTGCTATGCCATAGCTGCTTCTCTGAGTTTACAAAGTTCTTGTGCAACCCAACTATGATTTCAGATGACGTGTAAAAACACAGTTTATGAAGATGCATGTGTTATACTCAAACACCCCAATCAATACATCAATGTGATGATGGAAATAAGAGTATAAATAGAGAGGGCCTTAGCTATACCAGTTGTAATATGCATGGAGAGATAGGGGTCTAAGTGCAGAAGTTTCAGGGGTTTTTTTAGAAGTCGGGGCACAAGGGGGGAGGGCAAATCTGAAGTTTATAGCCACCTAAATGTAGGGCAGTACAACCAGAAAACTTGCAATGCCAGTCCATTAGCCAAGAAAGAAATGTGTGCAGATCTGCAGAGGCAAGGTTCTTCTTTTTCTTTTTTTAAGTATGTCAGCTATAGAAGTTACAGCCACACAACCCAGCCAGCTTTAACACCAAGGAAGAAATACCTTAAGTTCCCAAAAATGAGGGCAGTGCAAAATTTTATTTATGTGAATATGTCTTTCTGGGACCTGGTGGTATTTGAATGTTTGACAAGGATGGTGATTTCAATACTGTCATAAAATTTAATATGCTCTTCCGGTGGCTAAGTGTATAAATACAGAATTTGAAATCTTAGTCACATTAACTATAAACTATTTGAGGACTTGGATGTGCTGTAGTAAAAAGGATCTCATAAAAGTCCAGGTGAGCAGCATCAGCAATGGAAAAATGAGAGTGCATCACAGGGGGAAGTCTAGGATGTGTCATACAGAAATACTGTTTCTGTTATAGCAGTTCCACCACAAGAGTCTCCCCTGCTACACTGGAAGGCACTGAGTGGATGAACACTGTAAAAAGCTGAGGCATAGGCACAAGTGGACATGTGATACACTAGGGGACAGCATGGAGCTTTGAAATCCAGGTGTAAAAGCCTCAAGAAGCTTTAACTTTTGCTGGATAACAGCAACAAAGGAAAAGACGAGAGAAAGCATCTAGAGGGAAAGCTTGGGCTGTTTGGTAGGAAAGAGAAGGCTAGCATCTTCCTGGTATTTTTTAAGTGTTCCTATTATCACTTTCTGACCAAAGCAAGGTCTTGGTACACAGATTACAGGATGAGGTTTGTTGGAACTGGAGGAGTCATGTGAAATAAATGTATTTTATTGCAGAGGAGGACTCAAGCTGTGAATTGTGATGGAACTTCTCTGTAATATTTTTCTTTTGCCCTTTAGTTTAAAGCAAATGCCAAAAGGTACAGAAGAACATACGTCTTAGATTGGTACATACTGTAAGCAGAATTCATGAGAATATCATATCCTTGGGCAAAGTATAGGTCAGGAGTGGTAAAAGCTTATATAAGAGATAGTAATGAATGTTCTTACTTGTCATAGGGTTATTCAAATGAGGCACAAGCAGTCTCAGATGCTGGTAGGCAGAAGACAGTCTATTGAATCCTGGAAAAATGTAAAGAGGAAGGACTTAATAACTATGTGCTGGTAAAATCATGGTCCTGTGTTAATGGAAACTTAGTTTGAACCTGATAACCGTGTAAGCAAATAATGCAGAGTTCCTATGAATTGAATTTTGAGCATTGCTATAAAAGATGGCTTTATTAACCAGCTGCTTCCTTCAATAGCAAGTGGCACATTCTCAGAATGGTCAGAAATGTGTGTCAACTATCTAGCGTAGACTGGGGCTTGTTGACTCCTGTAGAAGTGCAATGCAAAACCAAGTGTCTTAGTTATTGCTTGGGTTTAATTTAAAGTTTGATGCAAAATGAGTAACAGCTTTGTGGTCACTAAGAAAATGGTTTTTACTGCTTCTTCAACACAAATACTTCAGCCTAAAAAAAAAAATAAGTCAAAACCCAGAAACAAGAAGAATCCTGTATAAGATGGAATTGCTACAATCTGTCCAAACTGGGGACACTCACTACTTCCACATCAAATATATAATTGTGAAGCTCTACCTGTGTTTTCTTAGTAGGGTAACTCATCTCATAAATGAGTTGTATAGATCATTTACATTCAGACTTGTCTGCAAGTAAAAAATTCTTAGATTTAATGGTAAATTTTTCTCATTTAACTTCTCTGAATCAATGAAATCTCTGAGTTAATGTAACTTTACATCCGTGCTGATTATTATCCAGAATTTAATAACAGTCCCTGGAGTCCAGCTTCTGACTATCTCTGTTTGATGGTCCTGAGAACTCTAAAATTCAGTGAGTTTGACAACCTGCAGTGGTTTGTCTTTCTCGTCCATTCAAACCCGAGTAAGGAAGGACGAGGCTTTACCAGTACAGGCTCACACTGTGTAATTTGACGCCTCACATCGCTAGGTGTCACCAGAGCCACGCGCGGCTGCTGGGAGCACCATCCAGCAGATTGGAAAGGTGTGGAAAATAGCGAGAGTGGGAATCTTGCCGTTTCAGAGCTGCAATTTAGGGGCATCATTGGCACAAAAGATTGTATCACATATTTGGCATGTAATAGATAGACTTGGGGAAGGGGGGGGTAGCATTACAGTACTAACCTTAAAGTTACACACTTAGGAAGGGTTGGTGTTTCATTTCTGCAGGGCTCAGACATCTCTGCTTGCAATAAAGGTTCTCATTCCTAAGAATGAACAGACAAAATCAAGAGAAAAAAAACACCGAACTTTCTCTAATTTGTTGTATAGGTGTCGAGAAACTGGAGTACATGTTGATGAATCTCTATTTCCAGCAGTAGACACTAATGAAGGACTTTTACTACCAATCAAAAAAGTAAGTGTGTGATTTTTTTAAATAGGCCCAGAATAGTAAACTTTAATGTTTGAACTTGACTTTCTGACCTCAGGCATTTGAACTTTTATTTTCAGAACATTCTGTAAACTCTACCTGTCCACTCAAGTAAGAGCTAAATGATAGTCTGTTGCTGTGATCATGTGACATTTGAAGAAAGTGTACTAAAAATCGAGTTTTTGTATTGGTAATTACAAAAATGAAGATTTAAATTAAAATTATATAATGATGACTAATCCAAAAAACATGACTAATGTGTGGCTTGTGTTTCACAGAGTTGTAACTAATACTAGTATTTTAAAAAACTACCTTTCAATCTTTAACTTTGCTGCAAGTAAAAAAAAAAAGATTTGTTAGGTTCTTTCTTATTTAATATTAAAGTTTACTTTGCAAAATGGTAACTCCTACAATTACCTGTAACTCTGAAGGAGGTGATAAGCAGCATAAATACCAATAATAAATGCTGTGACAAAGTGGTAGGCAAAACAGGAGATGTAGTTAATTATATTGGCATTTTTATACATATAATTAATAGGTTTGTCTGTCTTGTAGCACAAATGTATGCAACCAAAAGACTATGTTGAAAGAACTCCAGAAAATGATAGAAAACTTCAGAGAAAACTGCACCAAATGGCTAAAGAATTAGCTCTACAAAAGACAGCAGCTAATGCTGGTAAGAACAATTTTTTACTAAGTTTTAAATATCTGAAGTTATTTCTTTAAAGTACTTGATGGGGCTTTGGTGTTTATTGGTTGGGGTTTTTTGAGTCTTTTTCATCTTGCCATGAGAAATGAAGTTGATGTAATTTTTACAGGGTTCTTTCCAATTCTGTTGTGTTAAGGCATCTGTAAGGCATCTGCCCACCTTTTCTGGGCTAAGCAAAATCAACACATGATCTTAGATCTAAGAAAACTGCTTTTTGCCAAGTTTTTTGAAAAAAAAGAAGAAACTTTATCTGAATCTGTTACAGCATTTAAATAATAATATGTAAATATAATTTCTTTGTGTAGAAACAGAGGTACCAGTTTTATTATTTACAGACAACGGTTCACTTATATACAGCCCTGTTAATAAGATAAAAGATCAATGCAATGCAAGGGAAAGAAGAATAAAGGATATCAAGGAAAAAAGAGAGAATCTTTCTCCTACTGGTAAGAAGTTAAATTTTGCATACTTATGAACATGCATAAATGGCTGCTGGTTTTATTGCTGACTTTTTTGTGCACTTGTGCTCTCGCTTTGAGAATTTTTTTCATATCTTGATTGCATGTCTGGAACACAGTGGTTGCAAAATAATTTTTTTATCACTGGACTGCTCAAGAGGACTAACGTTTAATCTAGACTTTCTAGCCATGTACATTGATAATTTTAATCTCTTGATTAAACTTTACAGCAAGACTCTAAATATTATTTCCCGTTAAAATTTAATGTGGATTATGTGCATGACAAAGATTTTAATATTATTACTTTCACATCAACAGTTTAAAAAGGAGCCCAAAACTGAAGCCTGTCCAGGCACTGAAGAACAGGAATTAAAAAAGAAATTAATTTGAATAATTTAATTAAATAAATCTAGTTGATTTTAAAATGCATATTCTGGTGAATTAAATCTAGATTGTAGTTCTTAATTTTGTTTTTTTAGTGTTTGCATTACCTTACTGAGAAAATATTAAGGTCTAAGTCATTAAGTTTTGCTAGTTACTATAAAAAATGTTGAATGTAGAACATCTACATGATCTATGATCATTTTGGTGGGGGTGGAATCTGGAGTATTTGAAGTTTTAAGATGTGTATGTCAGCTAGACTGTAAATTTCTATTTTCAAAAATAATTTTGAGATGGATGAAAAACTAAATCTCAGTTTATTTTAGTGAAGCTTATATTTATTTTCTCTTTGAATTTTAAGGTAAACTTTCAAACATTTTTCAAAGCATTTCTGCTATATCAAGACTTGGCTGCCAATTGCAAGATTTCACAGATTCTTTAGTGGAATGTCTCAACAGGGCTTAGAAATATCTGTTATAACTTCTAAATGGTTTGACATCATTCATTAGTTTCAGAAGAAACTGCTGAGTTACCTAGAAAAACTGCTTACAAATATCTAATAGCTTTTTTTGTTCACAAATGACTGAAACATTTCCAGGTACCTCACCAGGAGACTGCCCGCTTTCTACTTGTGTCTTAACTAATTCAGAAGATGTGCAGCTACCAGGTAGCTAATATAACTTAATATATTAGAGAAATTAAAAATATTATGTGTTCTTTATATCTTACTTTGGAAAGTACAGCATACTGAAGTGGGAACTGTATCTCTTTTCTCAATCTTTTATATTTAAAGCTGAATTATCTTAGCTTTTCTTAACTAAACAAAGTATGTTTTACTAAGAAGTCAAGAAAAATGGAACATGAGGGATCCCAGTGGGTAAATGCTCTGCCTTACTTCTGCATTGCTTGCCTCACTTCCTCCTCTTTACTCATACCATTCCGTATTAATAACTTCTTGTCCTGACATGGTATCAGTCTTCTCTGCTCTTAACAATGATCCTGTATGGAGCACAGAGTACACACCAAACAGTGTGATGTGGGAAGCTAAAAAGAGATCTGAATGAGGGTGAGACCTCAAAGAATTGAAATGTCTTCCAAATTTTCAATTGAAAACTTGAATTTGAATGTTAGCCTAATGTATTTTTCAGCTTAAGTAGTCAGGTTTGAAGAAATAACAAGGGTAAAAATAAATTGGATTTTTAAATGTTTTATGGTTTCAGATGCATTAAAATAATTTGTTAACAAAGTAAGAACCTCATAAAGTTATTCTCATAAAGTTAGAGGTTTGTTCGTGTGTTTTGGCATATTAAGGTGTAAGAGAGATTATTGTGAAATCTGTTGAGCTACATGAGTTAACATCTTAATAGTTCAATACATTTATGTTGTCACTTTTATTTGTTTTGCAGAAGAACAGATGGAAGACTCCTTGAACTCAAGTTATGATTATCTTTGGGGAACCGAGAAATTAAAGAGACAGAGAGCAAAGGTAGCAGAACATGCCTGTGATACTTGGACTGATATTAGTGTATCCATGAGTGCATCAGGGAATTCTCCATCACATGGCAAAGAGCAGAAGAGCTTAACACCAAAACGACGTGCCAGAAGTTTAGCAAAGAAACAGATTATACAGCACACTTTGAATGACAGATTGTCTTTAGGGAAGAAACATTTAAAGTTTCCAAAGAAAAGTCAGAAGAATGAGCAGAGCAAGGCTACTTCAATTGCAAAGGAAAGTTCTCTTCTTGAGGGCTTTGGTCATATTACTCCTTCCAAAAAAATAGTCCAGTTAAATACTGTTCCTGCTTTGAATGACAGTCTTTCTAATTCACCTATGAATAGTGATGACTTAAATACATGTCCACTGGATAAAAGCTTTGCTGTTGACAGAAATGATTGTATTCTCAAAGACAAGAAGAGGAAGAAAATACAAACATTACCTGATTTGAAACTAGCTACCTCAGAACTGGGTGCATCAGGCTCTAGGGGGTTCTTGCAAGCAGTTACATGTAGCAGTGCATGTAGCAAGTCTTACTCCACTGAAGAGGCTTCTTACGAAGACTTCTTTTCATCATCCAATTTAAACGGAAATGAAGTACAGATACGAGTACCAAAGGAATCACAGAATCCTCCTGAAGTTTGTTGCAAAGAGTCTTTTACAAGCATGGACCTACATGATGTGAGTTTCTGTAAGCTACATAATACTCCTAGGAAAAGTAGGAAAAAGTCTATTTCAGTGAATGATTTTCCAGTAAAGAAAAAAACCAAACCAGCTAAACATCCTGAAAGCATACCATTAAATGTATCAGGTGATGAAAAAGATGACACTGGAGAAGCTCTAGATTCTGATGATGTGAATAGGCTGCTGCAGCATGCTCATGAAAAATCCTGCACCAATGTGAATTTCTGTGCTCATACTACTGGTAAGTTACTACATAGAGCTGAAAAATCAGAAGATATCATACTGCACTAGATATACTCATGCAACTAAATTACAAAATGAACTACTATTCCAAAAGGAAAAATATTTCAGAAATACACAAAAAGAAGAAAATACTATGGTACTGACTTTACTGAGTAAAATAAATGAGTGCATAGAATCCAAAAGAACACCTATTTGTTTTCCCATACCTTACAAACACAAAGTCATAAGAGATGAGGAAACTGTTCACCGTATACAATGAAAGTACTGTTGAGCCATCTTTTATCCTAATCTTCTAACTTTCTGTCACTATTCAAAATCTGTTTAAGAAACCAAGGTCTTCTGTTTTACATGTTGTGCTGCTCTTGTAAATTGTTTATGAGTAATGCCTCATCATAGGTTCCCTTATTCAAACTCTTTTTATTTCACAAGTAAAAATTGTTACTAAAATTGCACTTAAGCTCATAAAATCTCTAGTGGAAAAAATATTTGAGTTAGCAATTTCTAACTTGTGCAGTGATGAAGATGAAATAAGACCTGCAAGAGTTGCAATGTAAGCATCTTTTTCAATCATTACTTTTTTATATGTAACTGATCTTAATTTTTAATAATAATTTTAAGAGTATTTTTTATACTTAAGCATTTTCAAGTTGGTTTAGCATAAAGTATTTTAGCATAAATGTATACTAAAATATTGAATCTCAGGAACTTCCCTGAAAGATGCTCCTAACTTGCATTGGGGTAATCATTTTCAGATTTTGATATTTTGAGCTTTGTCAATTTTCTATGGGATTGAGTATTTGTAATTATAATGGTATATTTCAGTGATTTATTTTCCCTAGAAATTTCTGTAGTAGTGCTTCAATTAATTATATAAAACTATTAACTCAAAGGGCTCAACAAACTTGCTATCAGACTTATGACATTCAGTGGAAATGTTGAACCATGACTGTGCCTATATCTGTGAGTAATAAGGTGCTGAACTCTGAGCTGCTGTTTTGAGTTCACTACACCTGTATTTTAATATCTGGAGTACATAATTTCTGTCACAGTTAAAAAAACAGTAGATAAAGGTGTATATTGTATAGGTGTAAATGTACACCCATAAATTATGAATTTCTGCTCCAAGTGATAGAGGAGCCATAAAGGAGAGGTGCTATGTTGGATCTTATTCTCACCAGCAAGGAGGTGGTGGAGGAATGTGAAGCTCAAGGACAGCCTTGGCTGCAGTGACCATGCTGGAGTTCAAGGTCCTTGGGGCAGCGAGGAGGGCATACAGCAAGCTTACTAACCTGGACTTCACAAGAGCAGGCTTTGGCCTCACCAGGGATTTGCTTGGTAGAGTACCATGGGAAGAGGTACCCAAAGGAGCAGGATGATATTTAAGGATTTTCTCCTCCAGACTGAAGAACAATGCATCTCTACAAAGAGGAAATCATGTAAGAATGCCAGGAGGCCTGCACGGATGAACATGGAGCTCCTGGACAATCTTGAACACAAACAGGTAGCTTTCAGAGAGCAGAAACGGGGAAAAGTAGCCTGGGAGGAACACAGAGAAATTGAACATCCGTGGATCTGATTAGGAAGGCTAAAGCACCATCAGAAGTAAATCTAGCCAAGGATGTCAAGGGTAAGCAAAAAACCTTCTTTAGGTGCATCAGCAACAAAAGAAAGAGTAGGGAAAATAGGATACTCTCAGGAATGATAAAGGAGAACTTGTTAGCCAGGATGTGGAGAAGGCTGACATACTCAACACATTTTTTTGCCCCAGGCTTCACCAGCAAGTGCTTCAGCCACACCACCAATGTTGCAGCAGGTGAAAGCAGGGACTGGGGGAATGAAGAATTGCCTGCTGTAGGAGATATCTGGGTTTGAGAACTCCAGCTCTGGAGCCCCCGGCACAAGAAAAAAGTTGACCAGTTGGAACAAGCCCAGAGCAGACCACAAAGATGATCACAGGGCTGGAGCACTTCTCCTATGAAGATGGGTTGAGAAAGTTGGGGATGTTCAGCCTGGAGAAGAGAAGGCTCTGAGGAGACCTAAGAGCAGCCTGCCAGTACCTAAAGGAGGCTCACAAGAAAGCTAGACAGGGGCTTTTCATGGGGGCATGTTGTAATGGGACAAGGCGGAACAGTCTTAAAATGAAAAAGAGTAGGTTTAAGTTACATATTAGAAAGAGATTCTTTACTCTGAGTGTACTGAGGCACTGGAACAGGTATCCTAGAGAAGCTGTGGACCCCTCATCCCTGGAAGTGTTCAAGGTGAGGTTGGATGGAGTTTTGAGTAACCTGATCTAGTGGCAGGTGTCTCTGTCTATTACAATGGAGTTGGAACAAGATTATCTTTAAGGTTCCTTCCAAACCAAAGCATTCTGTGATTCTATGAAATATATGAACTCACAGTATGTGCGTTTTTGCTATTTGTCAATGTACTAGAAGATGATCCTCAAATAGTTCCTAATGTCAAAGAACAGTCTGGTTTTTATTAAACAGTCATGGAAACAAATAGGGAAGGAGAAAAATCACAGGGCTTTCTAATCTGGAAGGAAGGGACCCACAATGATCACCAAAGTCTAGCTCCTGACCCTGCACAGGGCAGCCCCAAGAGTCACACCATGTGCCTGAGAGCATTATCCAAATGCTTCTTGAACTCTATCAGACTTATTTACTATATTTAAACATAGGTATTCCAGTTAATTTTACATTGAATTATGACTTTTAAATTCTAGCGACTAAATTATGATCACTGTTCTAGCATGTCACACTTTTATGTTCATGCTGGACAACTTGTTTAAAATAATTGATTTTACAGGACAGAAAAAAAGGAACAGGATTCAACAAACAAAAGTTATCCAATGTTTATACTTTTTCTCTTTTGTGTTAGGAATGTCTGTAAGTCTCAATTTGTGTTTGTAGTGATTTTAATAGTATTTATGTCTTATCATTACTGGCCATTTTCCCAAGTATGGTATATTCAGCTTTGTGCATCTTTTATGCAGTCAAGTAGGACCTCAGGTCTGACAGCTTGAATAAGCTCATGTAAAAATGGAAGGAATCAATAATGTAAGACAAGTTTTGTTTTCCCTAAAAATGCAAGTTTTGTGGAAGAAAATGAAAATCTTGTATTGCACTTACTCCTGTGACTCTCTATGATGGAATAATTGATTTTTATTAATTATGGGTTAACAATTTTCTTTTTTTAATTAAATATAATTTGTTTCTTGCCCTTGTTAGTAAATAAATAAACATTTGGGGTTTTTTTTCTGTATATTGTACATTATTTGAAAGCTGGTAAATCCAGTGTATTTTTAAAATCTGATGAATTCTCTTCATTGATCAAATATGTATGGTTAGGAGTAATCAAATAGCCATATGAAATATTATATCTGTAAATGTTTTAAATATCAAACATTTTTCTAACCCATTTCTTTTGTGGTTATTTTATGTCAGTGGCACTTTCACCCAGTGTCTTTAATGACAAGAAGACTTGATAAGATTTATTTCCACAAACTTCGTGGAACATTTCATTTTAAAGTAGAAGTGTAATATGCAGGCTAATCTGAAACCAAATTTTCAAGTCCTATCACTTATTTGGTAGCAAGCTTCAGGTTCCTTTGTAGGGCACATTCAAGGCTGCCCAGTTTTTCTGCTGAAATAAATACTGCTGCTTACTTTCATCTTACTCCAGGTCATGTGACTCTTCATCTCAAAGCTACAACAATAAATAATAATGGACAAGGAATGCAAGGGTATACTCTCTTAAGCTTTTATCAGACTAAAATAATTTAGAAATTTGAACGCAGACTTAGCATTGCTTCCAGTCTTAAAAATAAACTTAAGGCTTATCTGAGTGAATTTAATATGTTTATGGTAATGTGGGAGGCAGATATTATCTTAACTGGCAAAAAGACTTAAACTAACACCCATTGTACTTTAATTAATGTAGTCAGTGTTAAGATGGGGAATCTGGAATGTCATTCTGTTATCAGGGGCAAGAAATCATTGCATTGAATTTAGATTAATGAGTTTTACCTGAGTTTCTAGGTGCTATGGGGCTTAATGCTGCTAAAATACTGTTTATGTCTTTAAAAGCACACATGTGAAAACTTCTTAGATTTTCTGTGCCTTTTGGTTTTTTCAGCTTTGGAAGAAGATAAGCTCACTAAAAGTATTGTATAACGTTCTCTATTGATATTTTATTATGAACTTTTAAAAAACAAATGAGGCATGAAGAAGAAAACTTTCTTCCTTGATTCCTTGTTTTGTTTATCTTCACAAAAAGTTGAACTTCAACTAATTACTAAAACAAAAAGCAACAAGTATTTTTGAATAGAGGAACAGGTTGAGTATTATTTTGACACAGTCAAATTTGCAAAGCCTGATAACGCTTGTCCAAGAGCACATAACAAACTACATAAAATTTTTATAAACCATTAACAGGTTCTCTCTGAGGACCTGGGGGGCACCTAAGTTTTCAGAAGACTTGAAGAAATTATGGTCTGTGTAATAAAAACTTGGGGTTTGCCCATACTTCAATAATATCTACAGTAATAATAACACCACAAGGTATGAAATATTCTGTGCATGTGTATCTGAAGGATTACTAATGATGACAAACTCGGACTTAATTTTTTCATTGTTGAGTTAAATCCCTCTACAGAGAAGTACAAAATAGTAGAGAGCTTAATTTAAGTGACACTTCATAACTATTTTTAAGGTAGAGAACTATATTATAGAAAGAAAAAATTTTAGATAGATATGATTTATTTGATCAAGCAGAACTAGCTCTTTGTGCCAAATGATTGCTTTTTAATTCAATAGAAATACAGAATTTTGAAGACAATGTTGTGGTTCAAAACTTCTCATTGATGTTAAAATTATCATGAATGAGTAGAAGCTTAAATTGCAAAGTAAAATCACTCCAATTTTTGATAATACTTCAGAGGGCTCAGTTGTTGGATTCGATGCCAGTCATTGAGCAGTGTTTTAGAAAGCATTTAGGGGATCTAATGGACCACAGTGGTAGGAGTTACCTGCATATTTGAACTTAGTTTAGGGATAACTAACACTGGATGCAATTGCTTCAAAAAGTTGTAAACTTTAAAGTCCTCTATCAAAAGGTGCTAAAGATGAAAACATTATTTGTGCCTGAGCAACTGCTTTAAGAAGAAATAATCAGAAAAAACCAAAATAGTGAAGCTTGAGACCTATAGGAAGGAAAAGCTGTAAAGTGATTGAGAAGTCCTGATAGACAGGGACAGAATATCGAAGAATAGCCCTTATTAATGTAGTACCTAAGATCCCTGAGCTGATTGTCAGAGATGAGGGACATTATTCTCTCTTCCTGCTTTCCTGTAAATACGAAGAACCCACAGGGGTGAACCCTAACTGGAAAGAAGTCCAAGAACACAGAGCTTAAGACTTTAGGCCCAAGTGGGACAAATGCTGCAGAGTATGAGCATTCAGGCCAAAAGTAGGAAAAGGAATATTACACCATTTTTCATTGTCGGACCACAACCCAAGCTACCCCTCAGAAAAAAGATAATTAAAAGAAGGGAAAAGTCATGGATTTTCCTTTTACAGTGACTGAAATAACTTCATGGAAATTAACACAGACTACTTCAAAGTAGTTAAGCAGGGGAGGAGTACATGATCTCCTTTCATCCTATGAAGTCCTGTGATTGTTATATTTTTTAAGATTCAAAATGCATCTTTAAAAGTTCTGGTTTTCACATAAAAGTGGTAATATTTTTCTTTATTGTGTGGCAAGATATTTTCTCCTCTTCTGCTTGCCATCAGAATTCCCGAGTGATTAATAATGATGGGCCTCAGAGCAATACCAAATAAAATTAACATAGTTATTAGTTATCTCTTTGTTACATGACACTATGTACTTAAATATTGAATTTAAATCAACAATTGTACCTGAAACCCAAGTTTACATCTATTATACAAAAATTACTGCAATAAATTTTGACTAGTTTAGAGATTATAATTTTAAAATGAGTAGTCAGTAATGGATTGTAATTTGATGTAGTTTTGTCACCTCAAGGATTGAGAATTCAAGTAGCTGACAGAGGAAAAACAAATGATTCTTTGCTATTTATGCATACTAAATAGGGATAGTAACCTTCAGTATTTTCCAAAAGTAATCAAAGAAACTTAGTTAGCAGGAGCTAAATTTAGGCCACTTTAATCACTAACTAAACTTTCTTTAACTGATCTCATCCATTTCTTTGAAATGAAAAATTAACAAATGCTCTAAAGTAGACTTTATTAAATGACATTTGGGAAAAATTCTCTCCTTAAATTTTGAGTAATTAAAGCTTAATCGTTTATAAGATGATCAAAATTTTTCATCTTAGGCAGGCAAGCTAATTTCTCAAATGATTCAGAAGTTTATTATTTAGTTCTTATAAAAGTCATCCTGACAGTGTTGAAGAATTAAATATGTGTTAATTCATAAAATACATAATGAAAAATACTGCGTTTTGACAGAGTGCATTTTTGTGGATGGTGCCTTTTCATAAATAATATGTCTGATATTATTTGAACTTATTGAGACTGTATGTGTGCAGAATCATCTTGCTAGGTTTGCTTGCAAAGTGTTTGAAAACAAGTTTCAGATCTTCAGGTCATTTTATATAAACAAAGTGTACCAAAAGCATTGATGTTTCAATAGGAAGGAGAAACTAGCCACTGATGCTCATACTCAAATATCTCTATGCAGAGAAATTGCACATTTTGTAATGAATAGAAAGCAATCTAGCAGATTCTCTACTTGTAGTTAATATATGGTTTTCAAAATACAGGAAGTTGTGAGTTTTACAACTGGTTTATTTGCAAGAACAGATACTAAATGATGAAGTCAGATCTTGAGTGTCATTCCTTTTCCCTAACTGAAATACAGTGAAAAAATCACTGGTACAAATTATTAAGAAGTATCTTAAGTGTACATAGCACTGTGCTATGATAAAATAATAGGTGGCAGTTCCATTTCATAAGATTGCATTTTTCATTTTAAGTTTCTAAATTTGGTTTCTAGGTGATGAAAATGAAGTTTCAGGGTGTCATGTTGCTGGTGGCTCTTGTGAAGTTTTTAACGAACAAAAGAATAAGCACACCGGGGGCTTCAGAAAAGCTAGAAGACTCCAAAAGGTCAGTTTAATTGGACATTTGCTCTGTTAAGCTCTTTCCTTTTAGTGGGGGATCACTGGGTGCCTTTGTATGTACAAAGAATAAAGGAATTTTTATTGCAGTATCAATTTTCAAACTTTTCTGAATTGCACTTTTCTTGAAATATTATAGTAATGGTCTTGGTATATAAGCATAAAACTCAGCTTTCAGGTAATTCGTGGTGGCAGAGTCCATGCCAAGCTGACATTGTAGAGGAGGTTGGTAAGCCAGCTCAAACTGAAAAAAGCTGAAAAGCCACTTAAGTTACCTGAAAAGTTGCTTGTCCCTTTTGGAGGAGTTACTAAATGTGGCAGGTTTTTTTATTTGTTTTGTAGTGAATCATCACCAGTGAATGTTTCTGCAGAATAAAGATTTATGCAAGATTCTCTTTTAGGTTCTGGTAAAATTAAATTTCTTAATTTAGTTTTGGAGCTCAGTTTGGCTGTGAAAAAGGGAGAGAGGATTAAGTCAGTGTTGAATCTTTTTTTAAGTGTTCTTCCTTTGTAAAGGTCTTTAAAATAAATATTAAACTTATCAGGAAAATAAATATTAGTAATTTAAAGCAGTAAGTAGCAAGTCATAATTGAAATGAGTGCTGAGTTCTTTTGAGAATGGAAAGTTCTAAAGCACTAAAGGATGTCTACTATAGTTAACTATATGAAATAAGGTGTTTCATTGGTAGATATTGGTGGAGTTTCAAAGAGACTGATCACAGATTTTGATACTTCTTTATATAAAAATTTTGTACAGGTTCAATTACTAAGTTGTTCAACCTTTTAAACATCCTGAAGAATGGATATTAATCTCAATGTACCAGTAAACTCTGAGTTAAAATTATTTTACTTGTCTGCATCTTACTACTTGTTACTTTTCTTAAGTATTTATTCCCTTTATTTTCCCAAATATATTATTTGTAAAATTAATAACTAGAATGTAGAATGTAAATCACTTCACTCTAGATCCATGTCCTGTAGAAGCATTTAAGATTCTAAAGTGTACTCTTTAGGCTAAAGTGTCTCTCCAGAATAATTTCATTTCCTAGCATAGAAATCTGACTAAAGCTGCTATTTGTAAATCCACAAACCACACTCAATGGCTCTTTCTAAGGTTATTTGTAGAAAGTGTGCTTGGAGATTTGTCAGGCTTGTTGGTACAGATTCCTTCTCCAGTGAAATTACACAACAAGAGCATTATACATCAGTTCTAGCTTTGACTCATTTCTCTTAAGATCCAAACATAACAATTAAATACTGAAAAAAACCCAAAAAACAATATAAAGTTCTTTTTTATAGTTCCTCTTTTTCAGATCTGGCCTTGCAGTTAGAGGTATCTTTAAATGGTTCTACGTGGTGCTTGCTTGCAAAGCATGCTCTGTGAGGTGTTTAACAGTAGCAAGCTGAGTAGGCACTGGAGAAAATTCCTATTCAGTGTTTTGAGATGGCTTCTTTTATCCATCCATTTCATCTTGGTGATAATACAATTTCACTCAAATATCAATAAAATAGCAGTATATAGTTTCATTCATGTCATAAATGCTTTTTAAAACTAATTTTAAAGGTTTTCATTGTCAGCTTGACTATGCAGATTCACATAGAGACAGTTTTGGGGAAAGACAGGGGTTTGATTGAAAAGTAAAAAAAAAAACTTCACAAAAAGGTGCTATGTGATTAACCAGGTGCTCTGTCTGGCAACCAGACTGTTGCACTGAAAAGTTTAAATTTTAAGAGAATATTGTTTTGAACAAAATCAGACTGTGTGAATTTTTGTAAATAATTATGTTGCAAAACCTCTCTAGTACCAAACAAAAATGTTCTTGAAGCTTTATAAAAACAACCAAACATTATACACTATTTTTATTTAATACTTTTTTCCAGTGGCTACTGCTTAAACATTGCAACATTTTGCTAACTTTTGGTGATGTAAAAGTTAAGCTAGAAAGTGTTAGTTTGCCTAAAGAAAACAGTGGGAGAGAAACGGCGCAAATATTTTTTAAAATATTAGTTTGTTGAATTGTAGTGTTATGAAGAATTTCCTAATGTTTATTTAAATCTTAAAAGAAATTTTATGCTAAAAATAAAACTGCAAAAGAAATGGTATTTCCTAAATATTTTCATGTACAAACATTTCCGCAAATGTGACTATGTGACTCTTCAGACAGACCATATTGCTGGGAATCTGTTGTGTGATCTGTTAAATTCATGACTTTGCTTCCCAAAATAAGAGACAGCTATTTAAATTGCAGCATTTTTTGTAGAAAAAGGGTTAGAAATCTAATGCCTACTTAAAAATATTTTAGATGCTTGCTGAACGTGATTCCCAGATAATATCTAAACTGAAACTTTATTTACAACTACATAGTGAATGTGTGTCAGTAGACCTTTGGAGTTCACTATGTGGTGGGTGGCAAATACTAAAGAAGCCATTGAAAAATATCTTTAGGAAATATAACTAGGTGTAAGTGTTAACATGATTTGCTTCTGTGGTTCTTTCAATTTTTCATTTGTAGTTTCTTTAATAGAAATCAAGCCCTAGGTTGATTTCTGTATTTTTCTGCTGTGCTATTGTGTTATGCTTTTGTTGTCTTCAAAACCTCATGCAGGTTGAGTTTCTTATATTTTGTTTTAGCTGAAGTCAAAACCAAGAATTACTTTGTTCAGATACTTGTATATCACAATTTTAGATTAAAGTACTTGTAATTTCTTTATCTACACTCTTTATATAAGTGTGCTTATTGTACTAACGTGGAAGATGTCTAATCAAATATATGTAAAAATGTACTGTCAAAAAACAAAAGAACAGTTTATAATGGCAGTTGCAGGCATGTTGGGGGAAGATAAGTAAGATTTTCAGGAACATTTAATGGCTTCAGGAAAAAGATTTTTGGATTTGAAACAACACCAGCACCCCAAACCCAGGACTTTTGGTGTGTTCAAAGGCAGCGCATACAGACAAATCTATAAAATTGACTCTTGGTTTTGAGACAGAGCTGGTAAGAATAAACACTGTTGATTAATTCTTGTGAATGTCAGCAGGTGGCTTCCCTGGTCTAGAAATCAAAGTTGATGATACTGGATTGCAGGGATAAAATAAACCCTTTATGCATTGTGATGTGTTTTTCAATTATTCCATGAAATTGGATACATAGTTCTTTGTTGCTTTGCGTAGGGAGGACAAAGTGAAATAACTAAAATTAATCTTAAAGCCAAAAATGTATTCAAACAAGTTATTTGCAGTAGTGGTGAACTGTTGGTATGAGGTTGAGATCTGATTTTATTGCTTATTGTCACAAAAAGTTTACATTTATCACAGTGCCTGTTGCATGTCACAAATGTAAATACTTTGTACTTAAAAAAAATCAGAGACTTATCCTTATTAACCAGCTAACTGCCATTTTTATCCAAATAAAAATCTGTTTTATGATTTTAGAGGGCTGGGAAGGGCAATGGGATGTCTTTTAAAGCATCTAAGAGACTCACATCACTAGAAATGCAATTGGAATAAAATTTAAAGTTTAGAAAACCATATTTTAAGGGTTTGTTTAAGTGAAAAGAAGAAACTCTTTAACCATGTGAAAAAAACAGTTAAGCATCATGAGGGATAATTAAAAAGATATTTTCACAAAGAAGACAGTATGGACTTAACTGAAATTCCTTCAGTTTTGTTTTTAAACAGATTCATCTTGGCTTGTATTTCTGTAGCTCTTGGATTTGGGTGAAGGTGCATTTATCAACATTGAATTTAAGAGATTTTTTGAGAGAAGATTTATACAAGCAATCCAAGCTCATGCTGTGGAACAAATAGTGTGAAGCAGGCCATTGTTAGATCCTGTTATCACAATCCTTTTTAAAATCACTTGATTCATGGCAAAACAAATTTTAATATCCTGGAAATCTGTAACTATAAAACATGAAGCATCTTGCAAGACATTCAGGAAAGTAACTTTATGGCTATATTTTATATGTGCATTCATAGGCTTGTCTTAAACAGATTGTGTTGGTTTAGGGGACAACATCGTTTTATGTTTTCCTTCCAGATTTGACTTGTAGCTGCTTTGAATAGGTACATATTTTAAATATACTTGAAATGTTACTGACTTTGAAACACAAATGAATAGGACAGTGAATTAGACAAGGTGAAAGCATGCAAGTTCATTTACAGTTAACAATGAAGAAACTGGAACTACCTACCTTTTTGGTCTGGGGAAAATGCTTCAAGTAATGGGGGTGGTTAGAGGATAGCACTGTGAAGGATGCCTATGAATCCCGTGGTTTGAGACAGTTTTAAAAATACTTCTGTATGATTAATCCCATGACTGTTTTCACTCAACCTTTGCGAGGCAGTTCTGGTTCTGGACTTTATCCAGCTAGTGAATTTGTCCCCCACACTTCTCCCACATCAAGTTCAGGGCTTCCAGGACAGAAGCCATACTTTTGGCAACTGCTGCTGTACCTTACAGTGCATGCTTTAGGCCATAGCCTAATGTCAACAGCTTTGTTATCACCCCTTAGGGATGCTACCATTCCTGACAGGATTATCTCCTGTAGATGAATCTAGTGGGCTGATTCATGACCTTGGGTCCCTAGAAATCATTATCTTTATAGGAGGTTTCATATCAGCTGTTCAGGACTACCTACTGAAATGCTGTGGTCTATTTCTTAATTTTAAAAAAGTCTTTTAAAATCCCTACCTTTCTATGGCAAAAGGCACAAGCTCCTCTCAGCTCAAGCTGTTTCCTGTTGTTCCAGGGACACTTGCAGCTGGTGTTCACACTCTTGTATGTGTTGCTGTTTGGAACACTGGAAATGTGCTGTGACAGTGAAACAGGACGTGGTTGACTGTAGCTTGTCATCTTAGCAGGCAAGATAGTAACGATCCAGGAATCAAATTTGCCCATGTTTTTATATAAAATTGTCACGAAATTTCTGTTCACTCAACAAATTCACACATTGGTTATTTTTTAGAACCATCTTCTAAAAGAAAACATAGAGACTGAAGTAAAAGAAGAGTTTTGATTTTTTTTTGTCTTCATAGAATTAAGGAAAAAAAAGCCCAATTCACTATTTCTTTTTTCCCCCAGAAGATTGGTATTTTGTGACTTTTGATTAAGAGACTATTTATGAGGCTTTACATAAAGTCAGAGCATGTTTTTTATTACTACTTTTAGGCAAGTAGGAAATTGCTTAAGATCTATCCATGGTGAATGGTAGATAAGGATAAGCACCAAGAATAACATCCTCAATCTCAAGTTATTTGAAGTACATCTATGTCATCTCCATCCTTTTAAATAAAAGTCAATGGCATTCTTGTATTTAATGGTGGAAGGAAGGTGCAAGAAGCAAATGCAGCTTTTTCTGGCTCAGAGTATGAGGGGTGAAGAGTACTTAAACATTGTGCAAGTCAGATCATAGAGTCCATGTGGGAAGCATACCTCCTTGTTGAAGATACGTACGTATGCTGTTCTTTTCCAGTTTTGAGGTGCGCTGTGTTCATAACCATCATGCCAAAAAACCCAAAAAATCCACTGGACTGCAGCTGGTTTGGCAGAGAGTAACTGTAAAACTGAAATTGTTTTCCCTCTTGAGATCAGAAACTATCAGGAGGTAAAGCTACTGCTGCTTAGAATCTCTTTTTTTTTCTTTTTTTAATTTAGCTCTTGGAAAAATGAACACCCTACATAAACCTGCTGGTATCTGGCATGACTCTGTAGGCTGGAAATCCTTTTGTTTATGGGCCTGCTTTCTAAATTATAGTCTTGCAGCTCTTGAAAATTGTTGAAAATCAATCTGAACAAAAGACTTCCTAAACTCCATTTCATCAGCATTTGATGTGTCTTCATTAAGGTTTTTTTTTTTATAATTTGACAAATATCACCATGCTTTTCTACACTGAAATTAAATGTTTGGTAGATTATTGGTGTGATCTTTGTAGAATTGAATTATGAGCTTACAAACAAATCTGTGGAACAGAAATATAAATTTGCAATCAGTCAAACAGGAAAAAATCTTGCAACACATTACATAGGCACTAGAAAAATCTTTTGTTTTTCAAAGATTTGTCTTCAAGTGGGATTAATTCATAATCCTTCAAGATCCTAAAAAAAATTGGGTGGGTTTTTAAAAATTTATTCTTCTATCCTTCCTAATATTGCTGTCGCACTTTAAAGCGTGAAGTCAATATTGTTCAGTTGTTTACCATATGGTCTAGAGGGCTGTAAAGCTTTAAGTCACGTCATTGTAAAGCTTTAAGTCAGATTATTATTATCATCAACAAGTGGGTACAATCTTGTCAGCAAAGTATTTACTGAACTTTACAATCTTGTATCTTAACCCAAAATTAACATAAATCCTGGCTTGCGTCTTCTGGGCTGCAAACATGTTCAGGATTATCTTCACCTCAAATTCCACTCATGGTTGCATAGTTGGCAATCTCCAGAAGACCTCAACTATCCAAATTAACCTCACACTGTTAATAATTGTGCAAACCCACCATATAATAGTTGGGGTGATGCCAAATGGTTCTTTCCCTCTTAAAATAGTTCCATACATACAGCCTGCACAATGGAAATGTGTCTCTGTGCCTCAGTTCTTCCGCCCAATGACCCATTGTGAGCAGAGTTAATTAGCCACTGATGTCTCCAGTGAAGTACCTGAGGCAAACATTGGTTTCTAATGAACCTTCCATGGTGGGTGGCAACCATCATGACCAAAAATTGAATGTATGGCTGATGAGGTCTTAGATATCAAACAACTAATTTTCCTGAAGCTACACTACTCTTGCCTGCTACGCTTGTGGCTTCTTTTTTTTTTCTCTTACAGTAAGGCCATAGGGTAACTCACCTGAAGCTTTATAAAGTGCTTTTAATTGTCATAAGCCAGCTGTCTGAAAGCATTTTTCACTTCATTGGATCATTATGAACACATAAACAATTTCTTGTTTGACAGATGAAACAGATTCATTATATATCGTACTTAATTTTTTGTTGGAATTATTGATAGAAGGGTACAAACTAGGCTGGGGCTAGGGGAGAGAAGTTCATGTTGCCTAAAATTTCAGCGGGAAAAAAATTAACTGTGCATGACTTTCTCACTGATCATTTAGGAAGGTGAGTATACATTGGGCATTATTTGGTGCTTGTGACAGAATTAATTTGTGCCTTAGTGTTGTCTTTAAAGTGTTTCTGCTTGCCTATACAAGTATTCTCTGTAGCATAGTGTTCCCCCATGATAGCCCTGGTTCCTCTTTTTCATATCTTGTGACATTTTGGGGTTGAACAAGTACTCTTCCTTCACCTGAGCTTTCATCTTGTGTTAGAATCTAAACTAAAAGTAGCTTTCTCCTCCTTAGCATTCCACTTCTTGAAGTTCACTTCTGTCACACTGGTAATCCTGTTTTTTCTGATACTAGGAAAAGGTTCTTCACCCAGAGGGTGGTTGGGCACCAGAACAGGCTCCCCAGGGAAGTGGTCACAGCACCAAGACTGACAGAGTCTGAGAAATGTTTGAACAACATACTCAGGCACATGGTGTGATTCTGCAGGGCCAGGAGGTGGACTTCAATGATCCTTGTGGGTGCCTTCCAATTGAGGATACTCTATGGTTCTGTGATTTCCTCAGGTTTCACATAATAAGATATAGACAGGAAACTTTGCTAGCAAAATACAGTTGAAAACTGGACTGCTGCTTTTCCTGAGTTATGCTGACCAGGAAGTCAATCCCTATATTGTACATGTTGGAAAGGCTTGGGCTTCCCATGGAAATGAGGATCACTTCTGCCTGTGCTTGTAGAAATTATGATAATAGTGTCATGCTGATTGATGTAGAAGATTTTTTGTTGCAGTAAAATGATTGGGAAGAAGCATCTCCTCTCCCCTTAGTCTTTGGCTTTCCTGATAGGAAAAGTTCCTTTCCAGTTTTGCTAATGATAACAGACATTGATTAATGAAAATGTAGAAATGTAGAACCTGTCCTTCAAAGTTGCAGAATGCTGGGAAAGCTATCCCTTGCTACAAAGTTTTGCATCCCTATGGTTGGATTTTTTTAATTTTTCTTAAATGTAGTTTTTTGCTGTGATTGGTTGCATGTGGAAAACATATAAACTCTGGCACTGCTAGTCTGAAAAGTCTGAAGCTGTTCCATCTCTCTCATCTTGCAAACCGGAGTTTTAGGGGTTCCTATGTCTTCAGTTACAGGATTTCTCATTATTTTCTTGTATTTGGCAGTGAAGGAAAAGTGATGCCCGAGCACCTGTCATATCATCTAATTTTTCTGTCTTCTAATAACCTAGTTTCCACATGGCAATATTGAATTTAGTTAGGATGGGCTCATTTTTTCGTATCTTTCTAGGACCAAAGCAGAGGTTCTATATTTGATGAGGCAATTACAGTTGAAACTGACTTTTCCAGCCAGAGGAAACTTGAAAAATGTCAGTATCAAAGGACTGAAAAGAGAAAGGCCAACCAAAAAGTAAATTACAGTTTTGAATAATAGCTCTTTAGAAATAAGGAATAGTAATCATTCATTGCAATTACCAATTATTTTCAGCTGTGAGCCGCGATTACTTGAATAAATTAGTGTAGTACTATTTATAAATTGTTTCTCAAAACAGCCTTAAAGTTTTATGTCTTCATTACAACCTTCTTAGATACAAGCAGAGTGAAATTAACCTGATTTTTTTAATATTCCTGTTCTACACACAGCTCTGTCTTTTGGCTCATATACTAATAAGACTGAAGATTGTTACTTCTGAAATATGGTTGAAAAGATCAAATTTGAGTATAAGGGTACTAAACCAATTTTAGAACCATCTGATGGACTATAATAGCTAGAGGAGAAAGGGATTTGAAGATTACAAAACAGATATTGTAATATGCTCTCCTTTACACTTTATTTGCTCACATATGCGCTGTTTTTTCCTGCCCGCTTCCTGCCCTCGAAATGTTCTTTATCATTGTATATTGGCCAATCCACATAGTGTATCTTGTTGAGTTCTGAAGCTGAAAATCTTTTTTCACTCCAATAAAGCATATATCTGAGTGTGAGACTACTCTGAGGCTTACTTCTTTCAGAACTTCAGTCAGCTTTAAGGCACAAGAGGAGCACTTGCACTAAGTAATATGCAATTTAAAAGTGCTATTTATTGGTTGAAATAATTTCTTGAGAAATATTTGAGGCCTGGGTTCTTAACCCAAAGACAAAATGAGATCCTATATACACGGGCTGGAATTTAACCAGTGACAAATCTGAACCTATTCGTATCAAATTAATTCTTTCCATGAATACACTTTATTATTGAGAACTAGTCTGGAAAGACATTATATGGTCTCATTTTCATTCTTCACTTCTGAAAAAGAGCCTCATGACATGCTTAAGGAAGCAAAATTTCAGTTCACCTTCTTGAAAAGCAGGTTGTACAAAACAGGACTTTTCTTCTTCTTCTTCTCCTTCAGCTCCAAGAAACACCAGCTCACATTTAGAAGAGAGAAAGAACACATTTTGAAATTGGATACCTCTTTTGTGGTGTCAGTTAACATACAGGAAGTATCACTTTTAAGTTCTGGGGAAATTTACAAATACTGTTTCCTTCTAGCTACTGAAATGAATGTTTTATATTTCAGATGACTTAGAAAATCTTGTTGTTGGCAGGCACTAAAGAAATATTTAATGCAACTGTGCTTCTAAGAAATATATAAAGGAAAGCTGAAGCTGTCGTTTATAACAAATCTGTATTCCAGACCTCAAAAATAATTCGGAAAGAAGTGTGTATTCTGATTCAGAGTACAGATATACAGCTCTTCAGGATTCAGAGATTAATGATAAATAAAAGGACCAGTTAACTTAATACCACCTTTTCCAGTGTTTTATTAATAATAATCCTACTACAAACATGCATTAGAACTCATAATGATGCTCACCAGATGTCTTTTTGCTGGTCAGAAAAGTAAATGCTAGCTCAATTTTTTTCTTTTAATGAAAGCAACATGTAAAATAAAACAGACACAAAAAGCACAGAAGAAAAATTGCATAGCGGGGGGTGGGGGAGAAAGCAATTAACTCAAAAAAATGTAGAACTGAAAATTAGAACATTGTTTGGCTAACTGTTCCACTTGGTAACTGTAATTAAAGAGAACTGCTTGTCTAATTGAAGCAATAAAACAAAACATTGTCTGCTTAGCAAATGACCTTTAGCTTGCAAAAATATGCGGTTCTGAATGCAAATGAAATAATAGCTTGGAAGAAATTAAATTTATTTCCAATTTCCACATTTTGTGTGCGCCCTTCTGCATTCTTGAGCCATAGAATCACTTCTAATTCCACTGACAAGACATTTGTTCAGAATACTCACTGTACCATCTTGTACACGATGTGTTGTAACATAAAAGCTACAGTTCAAAAGCGGACCTTTGCAGGGTAAGGTCAGGACAGGCTGTAGATTTCCTGATTTGTGTAGATCCAGTATTTATACTTACCTATAGACAAGGTATAAAACTGTTAACAAGCATTTCTGTTCTGAAGCTGAATAAGCAGCTGCACACAGCTCAAGCTGCTGTGGCCTTGGTTTATGGTATTGCTTCTTGTTAACCCAAGTTTGGCAAAAATAGCTGTATGATTAGTACAATTTCAAAACATTTCTAAAAAATTGCGAGGAAGGATATTTTTCTGCCCATTCTAAATTGATGCATCAGGATCTAGCTTTAGAGCTAGTACTGTACAAAGACCCTTAAGAACCTAATGCAATTCCTTTGTGTGGATTTAACTCCAGACTTTTAGACAAGGAGTTTGATTGTGATGGCAATGAGGCTTGGGTTCAGGTGCCAAATGAGAATGCCATGACCGTGCTGAAACATATGCATTCAATGTAGATAAGATTTCCACCCAGAAAGACTGGACAGAGAAAAGCAAAACCTTGCTTTTAAGCCTTGATTTTTTACCTTCCCAGGCTGTTGCATTCCAGAATCCTTTAATGCTCATGAGTTTATGCAGATCTAACAATATGTAAGACAGTATGAGGCATATACTCACAATTGTATAATGTGTCCCCATGTCTGATTTTAGTCATCTGACCTAAGCTGTGCAATAATGTGCAGTCCTTTTGCCACAAGAACACTCACTCAATATGTTACTAGATGGATTTTTGAGTATTTATTCTCAAATTTTGAGTTTATGTAACTTAATATACTCATGTGATGACACATATATTTGATATATATTGTTGCATTGTCATTTTTGCACAAAATCTATGCATGTAAAACTCCAATGTAGAATTGAGTTGGAACTTCCAAGAGCACTTAAATGTGACTGCTTGTTTGGAATTAGAAATAATGCAGTAGAAATTCTTTTGGCTAAGAATAGAACAAAATTTTATCAAGATAAGTGCATATTATCTTCTTTTCAACTGTCAGGCGAGAAGTAGAGTAAGACATGATCAGTAAGTATTGCTGGCAACAAGTTAGACTTCAGAAACTTATATTTTCAAAAATACTGCATAGAATTTCTTTCAAATATTTCAATGCAAAAGTTTGGTCCTTTTTTCTTTTGAAGTTTTATTCCATTTTATTATTGATTTGGTTTATATTTTCACATTGTATACATTTTCAATATGAAGTATTGTAGAACTTACATAGTATGGTCTGAGTGCATTTTTATCATAAATTTTTAAAAATATTGAATATGTTGCATTATGTTTCTTTTGAAGACTTAGAGAGTATCTGGATTTTGTGGTTTTTAAACTTACAAACCACAGAATGAAATTACCGTGTGTATGTTGAAATTACCATGTGTATGTTGACTACTACTTTTTTAGGTATCTTCAATACCTACCTTGTAAATGGTGTCTAAATTGTGTTCTATTTATGCAAAGAGCATTCATATGGTGCACAGTCATGGTGCGCATTATTAGTCTACATTCTGTTAGTCTAATAGTTCACACAGGTAATTCCAACTCCATTCTTAAATGTGACAGATTACTTGGTTGCTCAATAGCTAACAGTTCTGTACTGATACAAGGTCAGATGGAATTGCATCAGAGTTCTCTCTTCTGTTCCTCCATTCATTACTAGGTAAAATGAGCTGCCCTGAAATCTTTTTTTTTGCCTGTGTTCCCAATTCATTATATTTTTGTGGTCTCAGCTCAGTACATTACTCAAAGGAAACTGAATTTTAGCAGAGACTTTGGGAGCTTACCACTTGTGGTTGTGGTAATATGTTGGGGGGTCAGAAATGGGAATTAATATTTCATATGGAGCAGCAGCTATCTGGAGAAATAATTTAAATTCATACAGTGATTTTGAAAATTAGGAGGACTTTTTTGAAAACATTGTATAAAATTCAGTCAGTCTTCTTTTTTCTACAAAATTAAAATATTTGTGTATATATATTTGTGCATATTTATGTAGCTACAAGTAACTCTTAGCTAAGATGTTCAGAACCTCTTCTTACATATGCTTTTTTATTACCATATTCTGTGTAGTTACGCATTTCTCTGATACTGCGAAAATTCATGTTCTGTCCTGCCTTTGTGCATACTGGAGGCTTTCATGCTCATTGGTGATGAACTTCCTCCTCTTCTGACCTCTGTAATGCTAAGTCTTCCCAAGCTTATTTAAAGTCTGCATGGGGCAAACATTTCTGCTTCGCACATAAGCTATGAGGGGTATTGCAGGAGAAGGGAAGAGTGCTTTTAAAGGTGTCGCAGAATTGTAGGTTTGAGGAGTGCTCTACTCCTTGAATATACTGTGTGTGTTATTACTTGGACAACTTTTATTCACTAAAATATATTGAAGAGTGAAAGCATGTTTACTTAACCTTGACATAAAATACTGAAGTTGCGCCAGAAAAAAAAGAAGAACAAGATACACTCTCAAAATAAAACCAAAATTATTAAAATTATATTTTACAATAAATACAATAACTCTTGTTGCTGAAGCATCCCAGCCGGTTTCTGCCTTTCTTTTGGAAGAAACTGGAATTTTAAATTACAGGTTTTCGTTGTAGTAGGTAAGTTGCCTTTTCCTTTCCATCTGATGAAAAGGAAAACCAGTAGCCAAATACTGTCCTTATTTCTGTGCCATCTCAGGCTGCAAATCCTTAGCTTTTTGTTTTTATTAATAAAAACTTACATTCCTGTCTTCTGCTATATCGGATACTTTGACATAAAACATTATTGAAGGGTTTTCCTTCCTTCCATGTCCTCAAAGTTTAGTATTTCTAGTGTATGTGTTAATTAGTACAGACTCTTCCACAGGTGATGCTATAATTATGAAGTAGTTTGCACATATTAATACAACATTTTCTAATTTAAGGGTTTTTTCAAAGAGTTTATTTTCAGATTTTTGATGTTTTCTTGTTTCTTTCACATCTCTAGCCAACAAGAACACTAGTTATGACCAGTATGTCTTCTGAGTAAGTATTAACCATTTCGACTCTTTATTCAGCTCACGATTTAAATTTTTATGTTGATAACTTTTTTATGCCTGTAGGAAATGAAATTTATCTTCAGGCTTTGCACTTTATTTCATTCTGTATTCTAGCTAAAAACTTGTATATGTCATTGTTATTTGCACTGTATATGTATGTCTTTGTTGCTGTGGTGCTGACTGAAGTAGTTCCATAGGTGAGTTCAACGGCACTTCAGAGCAATAGAACTGAAATCTTAAGCAAGTTTTGAATTTTTCTGAAGGAAATGTAAATAATTGTATGTAGTAAAAGGTTCAGCCCAATATTTAGCCTTTTTGCCATACATTTGAATTATTTCTATTTGAAAAGTCAAAATCTGAAACATCCGTTTAAAATGTTTTATTTCATACAAATAGTTGCAGAATAAATATCAGTTTGGGGCTTTTTAGCAACTTAGTTTCAAAACATTAGAAGCAGCTGCCACTGCATATTTCGGGGGAGAGTTAATAATTTTCTGGCATGCTCTTATCATTCTCTTAAAAGTCTTACAGCGTAAAGAACATCCAACAAAAACATGGTTCCATATTTTATACTACACTTGCTTACAGTATTTGAATTCTTTTTCAAAAGTCAAGATATTTATACTACCCACAAATCTGTTTCAGGTTTGATGTAACTAAATGTTGACAGTTTCATAGATACAGATACTCAGAAACAGTACTTAGTGGCTATCCTTTCAGAAGTTTTTTGTAAAACATTGTCAATAGCTATTAACAAGTGTACTTATATATGTCAGAAACATAAAATGGAATTAATACTTTTCTTTAATTTAATGTGACTGGATGCTAGCAACACCAGGACTATAAAATTAACTTTGCAAGTCATGCAATGCAGGATCACTGTGGAGGAGGTAAAGATCATCACTACAGTGCTGATACTAGGGGGAAATGGAGGCTATGGTCTGCCTCAAAGAGGAGAACAAATCCTGGCTTAGCTGGGGAATTTTTTTTTTAAGAGGTCATTAATATACTATTTCTTTTATGTTGTTATATGTTGACTTTTCCCACTACCCAATTGCTATTTCATTAAATAAATTATCTGGGGAGAACAATTGCTTTTCTTCAAAACCTTTTCATCAAGACTGCGCTTTTGGCTGACTACAGTTGTAGGCATTCATCAACTTGTAAATGGGTGAAGGGAAAGAGACTGCTTCTGAAAGAGCTGAGGAACAGAAAAAAGTCCTCCAAAACACAACCCAGTGGTCAAAAGCCAATTCTAGTACCCAGTAACTACAGCTTCAGAAGTGGTTCATTAGAATTTATGTTTTAAGATGCATGAGTTCAATAGTTTCATGGCATTAGGTTTTGAGAGTATATTAAATGCTGTTCACTGATTAGCAGCCACCAGTTACCTATTTTTCTAAATTAAAAAGTCAGTGAAATTTTGCTATAAATTTTCATCCATCAGTTTTTGCAGCTGTGTCAAGTATAGACTGGTGAGTTTTCTCTGCACTTTGTAAGACGTCTTCAATTCAAGAGTTGTACGACAGAAATTTTTCTTCTCATTGTAAGGAATTTTGTGTAGACACAGGAAGAACTAAGAAAAGTTCAGGGAGAACATGGAGCATTCAGTCTGGGCAGGGCTAGCCCCCATGGGCTGCAATGTGGCAAAAACATTCACTTGTTGGCTATGGCAAATTAGTGCTTACACAATTAAAAGGGAATACTAAGTAATTCTACTAACAATCAAAGCTATATAGTCAAGGCCAGAATTCATACCAGAGAAAGAATTAGTCATTTGATATTTTTAAGTATCTCAACATACAATATCACCTTTAGACTTAATTGGGAGATTAGTTTGCTACACTATTTTCACTATTCATTTTTTTGTTTTAAACTTCTTGAAAAAATAGGTCGCTCCAATCTCTGTGAAGGATTTTTTTGCAGTTTTGTTGGGATTCTTCCAAGTAGTGTTTGTTTTAGTTGGGATATTTTGGGAGTTTTAACAGACTTCCTTTCTGTGGAGTTAAATGTAGTGAGAAAAGGAGCAACCCCAGAGGCTTCTGGAGATGCTCTGAGTGTGCTTGCATTGTGTCTCTGATGAACTTACATGTTTTGCCTGAAAGAATCTCCACTGGGATAGGTGGGGCTGTGGTCATGGTTGTGCTTAACTGCTTTATCTTGCATTGCATGGACATTTCCAAGTCAGTGTGGGAAGTAGAGGACACCAGAATTTGGCTTTCATTTACAGATCTTTAATGATCATTTATAATTGTAAAAATTATTATTAACAAGAACAGTAAATTGTTTTCATGCAACAGCTTTTCTCTAGTGATAGCAAGATCTTGTTTTCATAATTACATATTTATGTGCTCCTGCGTAGCTATGTAGAGAGCTCAAATTAGAATTCCAGTTATAGATGGCCATTTTGGAATTTCAGTTTAATTTTGTACATTTCATTATAATTGTATTTAAGGATAAGTGAATTTTTAATTGAAAAGTTGGCATGGATATGGAGGTAGCAAACCAGATAGAACTTTAGTACTTCTCTCTAAATTTAGTCACAGCATTTTATTCGGATGCTGAAAATCTGGTGCTTTCTAATGAAAAACTGTTATGTGTGCTGTGTCTAAATGTTTACATTTCTTGGTAATTTTTTTATATAGTACTACAGAAGAAACCAAGAATTAGGCTCTGTTGTATTGGGCATTGTACAGAAACAACATAATAGATAATTCTGCACTCAAAAGCTTTTATTTAAACAGACAAGATAGATGTGGGGGGCAGAAGGGCTTTGATGTGCAAGTAGATGTGATTGTGTGATAATGGAAAAGGGTCTGTTTGGACTCTGTGGAGAGGCTAATGAATTTAAGGCTAGCAAGTCGGTAGAGACAGAGCGAAAAGGATAAAAATGATTAGTGGGGAAAGAAATTAGGTGAATTTGAGTTAATTTGCGTTGTGTGTATATGCTTTTATAATTCTGCCTCCCTTCATTCAATATTGTGTGGGGTTTTTTTTCCTTTTCTTCTTTTTAGGAAGCAAAATACAGTAATTCAGATTGTGAATAAACTTGGAGATTTTTTGTTTTCAAATGATGTATGTGAAACAACAAGTCATGTGGTTGTTGGGAGTCCTCGTCGTACCTTGAATGTTATGCTGGGAATTGCTCGTGGGTGTTGGATTGTTTCTTATGAATGGGTAAGAAATGCTTTTTCATTTTGCTACACAATAAATTAAATTATTTTGTATAGCTAAAATATCAACCATATTTGTGTCCATGTTACATACAATGGTGAGAATGTTAAGATATTCAGACTTAGAGTTAGTTCAATTAGATGAAATTTTTCTGTGTGAAGATCTGTTACAGTGAGTTACAGTTTTTCAGTGCTTAATCTAGCCAAAGCATTCCTGTATTGTACCTCATTATGTATTTTAGAAAGGCTCAAAGTTTTATAACATGGATGAAAAACTCCTATCTCATGCATTGTTTTTGGACAGATTAATTTCTAACATTAGCCAACTCACATTATTCAGGTTGAATTTTTTTATATCTTGATATATTTCTGTTATGTTCTGAAACATATATTGTGTTCATCATTGTTAAAAATGAAGGGAAATTGTTAGATATTTCGCTGCAAGTGGGAAAAATCTAAAACAGGAATAGTAGTGACTGGGTAGGGAGCATATCCGTCAATCCAGGCTTAAACCATCTCAATTGCTCACTGTAATAATAGAGATTAACTACTCAATCTGACATTGCAGATGACAGTTTCTCAGCTTTCCTCACGTTTCCAGAGCTATAAAACATAGATTTTGAAATTTATATGGAAATAGCTCTTCATTTTATACAGAAAAGGTTTGTTGAATAACTAAATCTCTTGGTTTCCTATTTCATATAAATACTTTAAAATTTACTTGTTGGGAGGAAAATAAACTGCCCCCTTTTTGTTTTCAAGATGTCTGGCAGTTACCAATATGAAGCTTGTCCTGTGTGATATATATGCAGTTATCCAAATAACTGATATACTTAAGGGTTTTCAGAAGTTCTTGGTGACTAAGTTCCCTTGGAATAGAGGGTTTGCATCTTTGGTCACCTTAAGGATCCAGTTATGTGCCTTTGTAGTGAAAGAAGACTAATAGCATCCTTGGCTGCATTAAGAGGAGCAAATTTGAGCAGGGGGTTTGGAGAAAAAAATCTCCACAGACCCATTCCAGCCTACTATATGACTCTTGGAAGCTATTCATTAAATACAGTGAATTATCTGTCCCACACTTAGCTTTGTATGGAGCATTAAACAACGAGTTACAACATAATTGCAATAAGTTACTTTTCCGTAACAGGGTACTCAAACATGAAAGCTGCATTTTTCCTTGAGAAAAAGCTTCAAATCACTACTAAGATAGCTAGAGATGGAGATAACTACTACAAAATAGTTTCCTGTCTTTGTACATAAGGCAGTATTTGGATAATCATTATTCCAGCAAGTGCTGTCCTAGAATTTCATTGCCCATTTTATGTCCTGCAGTTCTGTAAAGAATTGCATAGTGAAAATACCTACCCATGCTCTTCATAGACCAGTACTGATTGGTAGCAATGCCAAATTTTGTCCTCCTGTCTTACAGTCTACCTTGTAGAGTCATCACAGGATAATCTATATCCCTCATATAATAACAGTAAGTTGAATGAAATTATTCCAAGTATTAGTTTGTTCCTGAAGATGTTATTGGATCAAATGCTGATGCTGTTTTCACTCATTTTATTGAGCTGTTATTTAGACAAAGTTCTGAAGTTACTAGGCAAGATACATGGGAAGGAACTGGAGAAAAACTTCAGAATTCAGATCTCCAGATCAAAAATTTATCTAATCTTATAGTAGCTGCTTATCTGTGAAGATTTCTATTTTTAGTATTTTTAGAACTGTGCTTATATCTTTCACAGAGACTGGGTCCAACTTTGTCCGTGAATGTACATTCCCTCAAATAATTAAGTAATTTATTTCACTGAAATAAAACAGTGCTTTGAACTTTTTTTTTAAAGAGTTAACCTGGTTAAATCATTGAATCATGTAACATAAGAGCATTAATGTCTTATTTCTAATTGTGTCAATGGCATAGATTTGCCAGCTTTTTACCCAAATTGATTAACTAGAGAAGAGAAAGCTGAAGCCTTACTTAGCCAGCATGAGGAATTAAGTAGAAAATTAGTCAGGAGAATTTCAGTTAAGCAAAATAATCTTCTCCTTTTATTGATGCTACATTACTAAATCTTTTAAATGTAATCAATCCTGCCATTAATACTTTCATTGATAAAATAGTACAAATTCAATAATTAAAATAATCAATCTGGAGAAATTAGTAGTACCTTTTAAACATGGTATTACTTTTGAGGAGTGATTATGGTCTTTTGGAAGATGTTTATCAGCATTTTGAGAAGCTATTTACCTCTGCCTTTTGACTTGTAATGTGAAGATAATTTAGGCTGAAGTGGTTTTTTCTTCTGAGAAAAAATTAAAATGTTATTTTTAAAGATGGATGTTGGAGAAATACCAAATTTACCATCATTTAATCTTCATAGCACTCCATTTACATATTTCAAGATGAATTATTCAAGTACAAATACCATATGATCATTCACTGTGCTAGCTGGATAAGGTAACAGACCTTAAATAATAACTAATCAAACAGAGTGTTTTCAGACTCTTGAGGACTTGATGTTTGCTATGCCTCTTCCTATATGTTGTGAATAGAATAACATAGCTGATATGGATGTGCAGATGAAAACTCTTCCCCAAGGCTAAACTTGTAGCTGTAGAACCTGCAGGACACACTTTGGAGCACCATGCCATACCAGTTGCGTGCTGCTGAATTAGATAATGTAGCTAATACTTGAGCATGAAGTAACAGAAGACTAATAAACTTGATTCTAGAATCCAAAGCCAAAGGAAAATATTCTTTAAGGTTGTAAGAAGTCCACACAAAAACTGTGCTTTTCCCACTCTTCCCTTCCTATTTCCTCCTAACTTTGGTTCTCCATGACCAGCAAGACCACATTCTACTAGAATCTGATGCATTCTTAACATTGCAATGTTATCCTGTGTTTTCCTAACTTCTGATACTCTTATATCCAGCATTCATAGCTGATCCATACTGTACTGCTTTATCATTACAAGTTAACTCTTTTGTAACTGCACATTTGAAAACTTCTCGATAGCTCTTTCTTCTCAATACAAACACACATTCTGAAATATTTCAGCTAAGGATAATATTGCAAATCATAACTTGTTTTTGTACTAGATGAATCTGAAGCATTTTTTTGTATTGCCTTGAAAATATACTAGTTGAAAATTTGCCAAAGTCAGAAGCAAACTTTTAGTGACTTGGTATGGAAAGCTCTTGTCTTTGTTTTCATGAAAACTGAATGTTTTAGTGAGTGGTGACCTAATTATTTACTGCAGGACCTGTTCATGAACTTTGTATCTAATTTTCTTTTTATCTAGGAAAGTAGATACGATGCCTTTGTACTCAATTCCAGAACCATGATAGACAAGCATTAATCCATCTTTTGTTAAGACAAACAAAATTCATTTCTAAACAAAATTCTGTAAATACTACAAGGATTGATAGAGGTCGTTGATGTAGAATTGGCCTGGAAAATGAAATAGGATTACTTAATCATAACTAATCTTTTGGGTTTACATTTTAATTTATTTGGGTTGTTTTCCAGCTACTTTTGATGCAAACATACTTTTGGTCCTGTAAGGACATGATGTATATGTAACACTGCATGGTTCATCTGTTCCTGCTCAAGTTTATTTATGAAGAATTTATGTCAATGTAGTTTGTCTCTATGAATTTTATTAAAAGTTACAATTTTCTTGGTTCAGTTAACATTGATTTATATTGTGATTAAAAGAGAACTTACATTAACAAGTTTCTTTTAAGTTCAATAAATTTATACATCTATAAGTTTAAAGGTAAGAGACTTCAATATTCTTCAATATTCAATATTGTAAGTTATTGAAAGTAATTGTGAAAAATATACACAGGTACCACCTTAAAATTCATAACTTACACTCCTAAGTTGCAGTCTTAACTGTATGCTTTTAAGAAGTTACTATACTTTTCTTAGCTGATCACAGCAGTACATTATTAGGTTTTGAATATTTTTTAAATTAATGTGCTTAACTCTTATTTTTATCTTTAGTATGATACAATGACTGTAGAAATTATTTTCTCTTTTTGTACAGCTGTTGCATTTTCAAATATTTGATTGTTCTTTTTCTAAAAGTAAACATAATATTATTTGGATGTTTTGTAATCAAGTTTAGCAATAAGTGTAAAGATATTCTGCTTTTTATTGTCAGCAAAAACTCACCGTTCATTTCCAATAGCTTGCAAAATTGGACACCTCCTCTCACAAGTCAAACACCACTTATCATGTCACACAAGGCACCAGCTTTTGTCGCAGTTCACATTAGAGGTTGCTGGTTACCCTGAAAGTCATCAGGCATAAGATACTTTGGACTGAAAACTATAGAACTTATTTAGAAAACAAGTTTGTTATCAAAATCAAATTTGCAATTTACTTATTGTAGCAACAGATTTGGGGCAAAAGAGCCCTTTACAGAAACTTATTTTCTTACATCCAATTAGGCTATTTTATAAGGTTTACATTGCTAGTTTATGATCAATCTGTGTAGCGGTCGCTCTCACTGAGCTATCCGCTCGGGGCACACCACCAGGAACTGAGGAGCTCGAGGAGTCTTGGGAGCTGGACGCAGTTTAACTTAGGGTGACGGTTTTTATTACTGCCAAGAGCCTCTGTGACAAAGTTAGTTAATATGCCCCTGAGCAGCGCCTGGTTGGTTCCCTGCATCTCCTCCCTCCATTTACCTTATATGGTTATCTTCTAGAATGTTCGGCTTTGTTCGGTAGTTGAGTTGTTCCCCATTGGTTCGGTCTAATGTTCCTCCCTCCTCTAAGCTGATTTCATTGGTTAAAGGTTCTGTATGTCTTCCTTTCCTGCAATCCTATTGGCCTGCGTGCCAAACTCCTCCCCTTCATGTGTCCCTTATAACCCCCTGCACAGCCTTGTTCGAGGCTCTTTCGTGGAAGCCTTCAGCCTGCTTTCCTCCCCTCGTCTCTCTGCCTCTCCCTCTTCAATAAACTCCCTCACTTAAGAGCCGGAATCTCGTCTTTCCTGCGCCTGTGCCTCTCTTTGCCACGCTTCCCCGAGAAGCTCGGTGTCGCCCGCAAGCAGCCTACTGCGAGGCCTGCAGGGACATAGCTCCGCGATCCCCAGGGAGCTGCCACAAATCTGTTCAGATTAGAATTTTCCATTAGTGAGCTGTAACATTGTAAATGATAACTTTACCAAGCTCAATGTACATAATGCCAGTTTATATCTACAGGGAATATTTCATAGGCTTGCTCACAAATTTTATGAGGTAACATTTTACAATTTAAATTACAACTAGTAATATACACATTTGCATGGCAGAATATTTCAATTATTGTGAATCAAGCATGGGAATAATTTCAGACACTGAAATTGTTCTAAGATGAATAATGACAATTGTTTAATAGTGCATGGCTCTGCTAATAGACTTCATCTATTTGAAATGGCTAGAGAACTATTTAGGGAAAATATGAGAGGTAGAATTATCCTGAAACAGGGATTTGCTTTCTGATAAATTCCATATATCCCATTTTGGGGATATATGTATGCTTCTTGCGCAGTTAGCTTTGCTTGCTCTAGGAGCAGCAGGGTGTTTCACTGGTTGGTAACATTGTTTTTTTACTCGAACTTAAGGGGTGCCAGATGGCAGCTACAGAAAAGATGTTGCGAAGCTAAAGTATCTGTAAAAGGGAGAAGTTGTTGAATTGAGTTACGGTAAACAAACTTGCCAAAGAAGTTACCAGTGTTTTACCGATATGAGAAGCTTCATGGTTCACTGATACAACCAATAAGGAAAAGAATCTCATCTTTCATCAGAATGTGCTTCAGAATTTAGACTATCTACAAATTAGTAGTAGAATTTTACCTTTATATGACTCAGGAGCAGAGCCAATGTAGGAACTTTGTCTTTTTCCATTTTCCCATTTAGATGGTGCTTTTATCAATTGAGGGATAGTATTTTAATACTCTCCATTGAGCTTTAACATTATAGTCAACCAACTGCAAGTTATAATAAATTGTTCTGAAGAATGTTTAGAAAATCAATCTGTAAAAAATGCTGGATGGAGTAGGTTGGGGAAAGTTTTACAAAAAAAAGCCCCTAAAAATACTGTATTTCAGAAATTGAAAATACAACCATTTTAAGAAGGGGTTTTTTTTGTTAGCCATTTTGTGCTGGCCCTAATGGGAACAGAAGTCTGCAAGTAGTCCACAGTCTTAGGACTACTAGTCTCTAGAGACCATATTGATCTAGTGTTTCAGAGCTCAGGTGAACACAAATGATGATGTATTTTCTAGAGGGTCAGTGTTCTACAGTCTTTTTTTGTGCCCTAGAGTATGACACTGAGAAGTACACCAAAGAGAAAGAAATTGTGTTATTCTTCTTTGCAGGATGATTTATATATGCAGTGTTGATTCTATGCAATAGTTGTGTAATCCTTGTGAATAGTAGGGGTCCATATTGTTTGACGTCTTCGTTTATGATCTGGATAATGGGGAAGAATGCACCCTCAGCAAGTTAGCAGATGTTAGAAAACAGTGAGGAGTGTTTGATGCACCATATGGGTGTTCCCGTTCAGAGGGACTTTGACAGGCTGAAGAAATGAGCCAACAGGAACCTCATGAAGTTCAATGATTACTGAACTGAGAGAATAGAAGTGATACATTATGACTTCCTTTTTCGAATTTTTTCTCAATGTATTATGATTAAAAAATAGTTGACTTTTCTAACATCCTCACAATGTTTTAAAATTTAATATAGCTACAAATAGAAATATGACTGGTATTTCAACGGCTGGTTTCAGTTGTAAAATTTGTGTCTTTCTGATTGCTTGATTTTCAGCAAATCGTTTGTTTTGGGTAAATGAAATAGCAAACCAATTATTGCAACAGCACTGTCTAATAACACATTCAAAAAGTTTATTTTAGAAATACTAAGATTCTACTTACCACTTATTTTATTTTAGGTGCTGTGGTCTTTGGAATTAGGCCATTGGATCTCGGAAGAACCATATGAGCTTTCATCTAGCTTCCCTGCAGCTCCTGTAAGTTTAATGGTCCTTTAAGCTTGTGAACATTCTTTTGTTTATCTGTGAAATGAGTTGCCCTCTAAATAGGTTTTGTGAATAAGAAAGCCTACTAGAAAAAATATTTTTTAAAGCAGATATTGTAAGGAGTTATTTACTTCTTCATCCACTACTTTTTGAAGTATGTGCATAAACTTTGGTGCATGTGAAAAATGCAAAATATTGATTCACCAATTAACACCTGAATAAACTAGCATCTTATTGAAGTATAAATGTACTTTAATTTTATTTCTATCTATACCTGTATACAAACTGGAAAGGCATGTTGTTGCCAAATTGAAAGATTTGCAGGTCATGGATTTAATTTTTTTGGCCCAGAAATTATGTGGGCAATGGAAAATTACTGTGGCCTTCTAGAACTGCTAAGTAGGAAAAAAGTGAAGCATTTTTCTTGCCTCTAATGATCATTCTCAAGTACAGAATTGGGAACCAGTGCAAAAGTGAGTATATGGGGCATGGTGTATCTGTGCAGACCTCAGTGCACTTCATGTGTTGTAATTGATTAAACAGGAATTTTATTTTGCTTGTAAAACAAGTAGACTTCTAGCTGGTTACTATTCAATCATTCCAATAGTTTTCCCACCGCTAAATTATTGTCTGTGATTTGTTTCTCAAAGTTTCATACAGACTTTAAAGGAAGAACAGTTAATGGGGTAGAAAATTTATTTTTACAGTAATTTTTTTAACTGTTAAGGAACTTTTTAATGTTCTTTCTAAATCTATAACTTACATAAATTTACATATTCAACATGAAGCTTTATTTCATGATTATGTATTGTATGTTCTCGAAGTGTAGTGAAACTGCAGCAGTTATTCTCAAATAAGCCTGAAGAAATTAATTATCTGTTATCATTTCATACTTTTTCTAAAAGGAGAAAGTTGATTTTTTTATATTGCAAATACAGTAAGAATGGTAAAATCTAATGTGAAAAATAAATAAGAAGCATATTCTTGATTTTCCCCTTGTCTGTATTTCTGTGAAAAAATATACACTGAGTTTCATGCCAAGTTGCTTTGAGTTTTCTGTTTCTTTTCAGACTACCTTGTTTAATAACAAAGTATGCCATCAGTAACAATGTACATGGCATTGTTTAGAAGTGATTCCTCTTGGGGCTGTTTGTTAGATTCCATGTAGAGGTTTTATTCCTAAAGCAGAAGTAAGGAGAATTTGAGAGACGGTGAGAATGTAAAATTGAGGGAGGTGATGGTTGTGCTGAGAATCTGAATCACTTCTATTTGCAATGTGCTGTTCTTGCAAAGGAACAAAGCTAGTGTCCTAGGTGATATTTCCATTACCATTCCAATCATTCCTTTCTTTAGTCACTCTAATTTCTTACTGTAACAGATACCATATTTCTTTTAAAGATGCAATTATAATTTGAGTATGAATGGGGGTTTTATTTCCTTTTTATTCTTGTTTCTTTCCTGGTTCCTAAAAGGTATTGAGAGAAAATGGAAGTGCATTCTAGTTTCACATACTGTTTATTTGATTACAGGAAGGAATTAAAAGTAGGGATTACCTTGCTGTTACGTTTTAATTGTTTGTACCAAGTCCAAAGCAGTTGTTGCAGCCTTGTGTTTCCTACTATTGCCTTTCTTCTGACATGTCCTCCCGTTGCTTCACTTTGGTGTTTGGAGTTCAAGCCATGCAATCTTCTTTAGATGAAATGTCATTTAAATACATATTCACTCTAAAATTTTACATTTGAGTTGATAAATTGATCCTTTTTGTCCCAAAATGAAGTCTCATTAAACAATTGATCCATTCAATGTCTATATCAGTATTTTTGATCACTTTTCCAGAATAGTCATTAGAAAGCCTCAACTTTTTTCAACAAAACAAAACCAGCCATACAATATTAAATTATTTTTGTCATACAGAGTTTTCTTATTAAAATTAAGAAAGTTGATTTTTGCACTACTTTGCCAGGCTGAGCATTCTTTGCACTACCAGAATTTTGCACTACTTTCCTTTGCCAGGCTGAGCATTCAGATTCCATCATGGTTTTTAAGAACCTTTTCGGGGATTTTTTGATTGTTTGTTTTTGTTCAGGGTTTTTTTTCTCTTTATTATTGGTCTGGATATGCTTACCATCTCAAATATTGTGGGTATTTTCTTTAGTTGTCTGATTAAATGTAGCAACACAGGAAATGCAGTGATGTAGACTCAGTATTTTTATTAAATTTCATGGAATCATAAAGTTTTTTAGATTAGCAGGGACCTCTGAAGGCTGTCTAGTTCAATACTCTGCTGCAAGGGACTTGCCCAATACAACAATTTATTTATTAATAAATAAATATATGAAAAGGAAAATTCACTTTCCCCAATTCCAAATTGTATTTACTGCCTCTTTTCCCTGTCTCTTGTCTCAAAACAGTGCACCTCTAATAAGGGTCTGGCTCTGTCCTCCCTGTGTCCTTAATGAAGCAGTTGTAGGCATCATTAAGGTCTCTCTTCCCCATCTCTTATCTAGGCTGAAAAATTACAGCTCTCTAGGCTTCTCTTGGTATGCTATGTGCTCGTTGGTATGTGTAGCTCCTCTACTAGTGTGATGGCTCTTCTAGACTTGCTCTCTAAGGCATTTCTTGGAAATTCAAGAAAGCAATTTTGGGAACTACTTTCTTTTAGTTTGGTATATGTATATCCTTACCAGTTTGCTATGAAAAACAAGAAAATACTAAACTAATTTCAAATACATTGAGATTTTTTTTATGTAACTCCTGAATGACTACTAATTTACATTCTTTAGGTTTATATAAAATCAGATAATGAAGTAATATTAGAAATATTTTTTGTCTCTGCTACACTTTAGTAATGATGACATTTTCAGTGAAGAATGGTGGTGGAGTACTCTGACAGCAGCTTTAATGACTGTCAGTATAAAATGGAGAGATTTCTTCCATCTTTCTCAAAATCGTTTGCTGTCTTCAAGATAGAATCATAGAATCATCAAGGGTGGGAGAGACCTGTAGGATCAGCCAGTCCCACCATCCACCCAGCACTTCCACTGTACCCCTAAACCACATCACCCACCAGATCCAGATGCCTCTTGAACACCTCCAGGGATAATGACTCCATGACCTCTCTGAGCAACTTGTTCCAATGCCTGACCACCATAACACTGAACATTTCTTTTCTAATGTTTAATCTGAAAGTCCCCTGTCTCAGCTTAAGGCTATTTCCTCCAGGCTTCTCACTGCAGGCACAGTAGAAGAGAGACCAGACCCCAGCTCACTACAACCTCCTTTCAGGTCATTGTAGGGAGTGATGAGGTTCCCCCTAAGCTTCCTTCATCTAAAAAAAAACCCAGATCCCTCAGCCCCTCGTCATACAGTATTTTTTCTGGACCCTGCACAAGCCTTGGTGCTCTTACAACACCTTTTGTTAAGTTAGCCTCTGGAAATGTGTCCGGAGTTTTTGTTTTGTTTCGGGATAAGTTCTTGCATTGTAACTAATTCAGTCATCCCCTGAAAGTGTACTGAAAGTTTTGCAAAAATATTAGGCAAAGACTAAGCATGAGAATTAAAAGATAAACTTGATTTGTAGAAAGACCTCCACTAAATTATTGTGATTCATGAAGAAATAATTTTTCAATCTGAGCTGCACTGTTTAGTACACAATTTTAAAGCATATAGTAATAAAATGAAGGAAAAAAAAAGCAAAAATCACTCAGGAGACTAATTTATTCACATTGTGGTGTACATTGAGGGCCTACCTACAGAGAATTTTTAGGGAGAAGTCCTAACCTTACTGAAAAAACCCCATAGTGTGACCTTAGGTAACTTTCAGATTATTTTTTCCTATTTTTAAAATGTAGTAATTTGTATCTTGAGTCATAAGCATTGATTTAATTGTATCATAGAACATGCATATGTTTTTCAGCTTGATTATTTTTACAAAACATAGATATATTACAGCACCAGGTGATAAATGATTGTCATAGACAACCAGACATCTGGTGTTAATGCCGTTGTCTCCGTTTTTAAAATACTGGTCAGTTATTTTACAGGTAAATGACAAGGGAAGAAAAAAAGTGCAATCTTCATAAAAATGTATAGGAATACATGCTATATTGAAATTCATAGGGATTTTTGTAATTTAAAGGTAGTGACTGAAATAGAATGAAAAAAATGATGATTTTTGTAAATGGTATTTCCCAAGATTAAATGCAAACTATTTAAATGCTATTTGTTCTCTGTTAAACATAGTCATACAGGCTATTGGAAAAAATCCCCAAATAAGTGTAAAAAGTTGTTTAGGAGACTATGGGGGGAAAGAACATATTCCCTAACTACCGTATAGAGCTAATTACAGGACAATATTTTTTTACTGTTCATAAAGGGCAAACACAACACAGAAAGATAAATAGTCCTAGATCAAGCTGAGTGTTTTATATTAATGTTTAAAGTTCAGTGGTGAGGCAAAATGCATATTTCTAAAACTATTTTAGGGGGGTTTTCACAGTTCCAGTTATTTACTAACACATACATAACGTAATTGATCAGTGAAACAGAGTCCTTTAGTTGTCTGATGGTTTCTTGGATGTTCTTTTTATTGAGTCATTTGGCCAAATCACTGCTATATCAGGCTGATGCTTTAGACTTTGAATCTGGTTGAATGATATGAGCTTTAGCTGATCAAGGGTATTGCAATTCCAGAACTGTACTGAACTGAACACAAGTGCATGTTTCTGGGCTTGACAAAATGAGACAAGTTGCTTGGTAAAATAAGTCTTTGAAGACTATACAATACACAATTCACATAATGACAAAGCATTTAGAAATCTGCTGGTCGAATCATCATAGTCGTAGCTTTGAGAGAGTATCCTGAGCCCTTCCAGTAGTACCACTTGATCCCATTAAACTTGTTGTTGTTCTGTCGTAATGGATAATACATTCCATTGAGGTTAGAAGGACCACATGCGTCAAACCACCAGCCTGCAAGACAGAACACAAACATCAGCAGAAGTAATTCTCAAAATAGTATATCAGGTCACTGTTGTTTGGATATGGGAAAGAAATCTAAACCCAGTTTTTTGTTCTTATGATTTGGAAGTGTCAGTATAAAATACTTGCCTCAAATTCAGGAAATCAATGTATTTATGTATCAACTACATATTCTTGAATCTTATGCAATACATTGTATTTGAAAATTGAGAAGAGAAAGTGTTCAATATATTATCCACATCAAACATTTTTGACAGTCTGAGGGCAGAACACAATTTGAACTATAAGGATATTGAGTTGCCTTTGGTTTTATCTACTCTTTGGTAAACTCCTGTTCTTCACAGATTTAAACTCCTTTCTTAATTCTTTCTAAAGGAATTACTCAGTTCTCTCTGCAGGTCAGTTCAAAAGCTCCTGGAACGTGGTAAGAAGAAAAATGAGAAAAAAGCAGACCAAACGTATTTTGTATCCTTATAGTCCTGACCTGTTGGTGGGTCATAAGAAAAAATTATTTTTATTAATAAAATAATATTTTTATTCTTCTGTTATGGTGGCAATAGTGTGTGTGTTCTGTTTTGCAGGGCAGTAATCCAATTATTCTCTTGGATAAACTGGAGTTGTCTTTTTTTCTTGCAACTTGTGCTATAGGAAAATGAGCAATTGCTTAAGAGATAACAGGAAGAGAAGCCAAATTTACAAAGCAGTTGTTACATTTCAGAATGTGGAATTCTAAATTATATTACAAATTATATAGAATTACTTGTGTAGTTGAAGATAAAAATATCACCTAGCATTCAAATATAACTAGTGAACAACCATTAGAAAATTTAGATATATTTCTTGTGTATCTTTACCACTTTATAACTATATTGAAATAAGGAATTAAATTCTTGTACTGTTCTGTAGCATGTCCAGTACACAGCAGCTCTTGGGGTTTTTCTTCTCTGGGTAGTTAGGGAAAGGGTTTATGCCTAAAGAATCAGAAGCCATTTCACTGACAAGCTGGATCTCAGAAACAGGTTTTTTGCAGGGAGTTTTGTTTTGATCTCTGAATGTTACCTCATTCCTTGAAAGAGGAATCTGCTGTGTCTCTGATTAGGTCCACAATTACAGACTTTCTTGTACCCCAGCTTCAGAGACTTATTTTCCCTCCAGTTTTAACTTCTCTTGTTCTATTTTAACTAACCTTTGTCAAATGATAAAATACTTCATTTGGAGTCACCATACTAGTATTTCTATCCATGAGTTTTGAGCTTTTTTAATAGTCAAAACTTACTCAGTCAAAATTATCACTATCTCATAGACTATTTCAGTGCCAATAAAAATAGGAAGACTGAGAAACATAAAAACATTCCTACCTCCTGTTAGCATTTGTGAACACTTGCAAATACATTTGTCATTGTCTGCATCCTTTGTGCTAAAATCATTTCCTGGTTGGCTTATACTACTTATTTTGCCCGCTGTCCCAGTAAGTCCTTTAAGGTAAATCCTGTAGAAGTGAGAAATGGAAAAACAATTATTACATGGAAGTTGATGGTAGTTGTCTGCAAAATAATGATGGAATAATTTGCAATAAATATCCTGTTCAAATAGTTGAGCTCTCTCCTGGCCAATGTACTGTTGTAAGCTGTTTTTCAGTGCAATGTTTTCATATGAATCGAAATGGTCACCACAATATTCTAATGAACATCTGTTTGTTCATGTCATATTAGAATAAAATGAGAGCAAGTCGATAGTAGCTCCTGGGATTTTTCATACAGATCACGTATTTATTAATACTGAAAGTACATTGTTGTACTTCAATGCAACAGTGCATACAATTTTTTTTGTTAAGTTCAAAAGTTTAGAACAAAACTTTTTTGATCCCTATTTTGCTGTTAGCACAATACAGCAATTTAGCATTAACACTGCATATATGATATAACAGCATTACCAGGAGTATTAATTATGAGCTAGTAAATTATATTTTAGACGTTTCTCAATATTTCCCTTTTCACTTTCCCAATTACTCTTCCTTTTCACATCAGTCATAAATCTTAGTGTTAACTGATCACAAGTATTTCAGTTTGCTTCAATTCCCTGGCAAGGTAGGCTTTCAATGAGGCTGATGATGTTGGGATCTGCTTGCTTGGGTGCCAATGCAGTCTCGGTGGGGAGAGACACAGGGCACTGAACTGGGCAGGGCAATTACACAGCTGTTCCTGTGTCACCTTGAATTGGGAGGACTTGAACCCTCTGCACCCACAGTATATTTTTGGTGATAGCATTTCTGTATCAAATAGCTCATGCTTCTCAGACGTATTCTGTTTAAAGAGGAGATCTGACTCTCTGAGGAGAATTAACTTGTCCCCAGATCAGTCTTCATCTTGCATGTAATTCTCTGCTTATGACAGAAATTGTCTTTGGTAATTTAACAGATTATTTTTAACCCATTTTATATTCCCTATTTTAAAAGAGAATTAATTAATTATTTTTTATTCATTTAGGTTTTAAAGAATCAGTTCATTACAGATTTTCTCAAAAAAGTCTTAAAAAAATTATTGATTTTTCTTAACATGAATTCAAAATTATGTAAGCCAATTTCTAACATAAATTATTTTAAATTATTTTAAATTAAATCCAAGTATAATGTGTGAGCCTAGGCTGGGTCTTCAAGTATCATTTGAAGTCTAATATAAGCATAGTATTATTTATTTATAATTAATACTAAATTTTTAAAGGTAGAGCTTAGTATAACAGAAGATGAGTGGCAGTGGATGGAAAGTGAAATTAAACATTCTGACTGGATAGCAGGAAAGCTTTTTACCATGAGGAAAGACAAGCAGGTTGTGCCATCTCCACCTTTGGAGGTTAACAAGACCCAACTGAAAAGCTCTGAGCAACCTGGTTTGACTTCATAGCTTTGAGATCAGGAAGTTTGATTCAAAGAAATTCCATTCTGATCTCAGTTTAATATGAAGAAATTTCAGTTTTATGGCCCAAGTCATCTTTCCAGCATTCAGAAGGTATTAATCTTTTTAATGTAATGGATCATAGAATCATAGAATTGTTCAAGTTGGAAGGGGCCTTAAAGATCATCTATTTCCAATCCCTTAGCCATGGGCAGGGACACCTTTCACTAGATCAGGTGACTCAGAGTCCCATCCAACCTGGCCTTGAACACTACCAGGGATGGGGCATTGAAGATGTTCTCAACTGAATACTTTCTTTGGTTTTTTGGGTTGTTTTTTCTTTCATAATGTTAAATATAGTCTTTAAACCACTCCATTTTTTAATGAATTCCTTGTTTGGTTGCATACTGTAATAAAATTGCTTTTACCATCTTATTTTTCTGTAATTATCTTTTAATATTGTAAATGGACAAGGGCAATGACCCATTTTGCAAAGGTTGCCTTTCTAAGTATTTTAAAGCATTATTTAAAAAAAAATCTCTGCTGTGGATTCTGACTGTTTCCAGATGAAAAAATATTTACTTTGGAGTTGAGACAACTGTATACTACCAAGGCATTAAGATTTAACATTTTGTGGGGGGCAGATGCTGATATTTTTGAATTGCTTTGTTTGAATATAAGACTTGAGTTGAAATAATAGCATCAGTTCTCTCAGGTGTCAGACTGACTTTATTTACAACAAATAATTGGTAGAGATCTTGGAGAAATTATTCTAAATGTAGAAAATTTTTCTGTCCATTCACCCAAAGCTCCATGAATCTGTAAGGGTCTTACAAAGAATCATTTCACAGACCATGTAGTATGAAAGCGTCTGTTACACTGTGAAGTCTCTCATTTATTTTATAATAAATCAAATTATTTATTGCATTTACAGAGAGCCTGGTGAATGAGCTATGAACTGCCTATATATGTTAGCTGTGGCTGATACTATTTCAAAATGTGTAATACTATGGTACTATTTAAAGTGTATAATATTATGATAATATTTATATAAAATACTTATTTAAATTTGTATTGTTTCTTATTTTAACCAAGAATTAAGAAGAAATTTCAAACCTTTACATTTTACAGGATTAGAGCATAAATAATATGTCCATTAAAATTTGGTGTTTAAATTGACAAGTTGTCAGTGAATGAAATGCACATTTGCTCCATTTTCACAGGTAGGGGAGTTATTGAGAATCTAAGCCAGCAGGTCATGGAAGGGTAAGGCCACATCACCCTAGTGTGCTCTTTATGGCAACAGAACAGTTCCTGGAAGCCACTGACAAGGAAAATCCTTGCAGTATAATTCATCTTAGTCATCCACCTTCCAGAAATGTATTTATTGCAGGGAATCAGGATTTTGTAGCTAATGCAGACAGGTTTCTATTGTCCTAATGACTGTGCATTGTCACCCACCATATTGGCACATATATCCTATCTTATTTTGTATCATTTTGTCATCTTTGCATTTTGTGTGTTATACGCACCCGGCATGCACTAGTAAATACACATTTTCTCCTCTAGAAAAGAAGTTATTTTTTAGGCAATAGAAGAGAAATGGAGAAAACATTATTTTCTGAGTGTACTGGAAAATAGTCACGATTTGTATGAAACAAGGCCATGCATCTACATGGTTTAGAAAGATTACTTTCAGAGCTTTTTATTTAGGTAGGTTTTTTGGCTTACCTGTATTTTTGTTCTTCACTTGCTAGAGAGAAGTGGTCGTACAATGAATAGGCCTCATTTCCTTCCCAGTCTTTCAGGTGTATTTTAAGAACATAACGCTTCTGATTAGTCAGTTGAGAAACAAACTCATTTCCCAGCCAATACTCCCCAGCAGGATCACCAAATCCCTGTAATTCAAGTTGTATATTTAAATAACTTTGTTTGGGTGGTTTTTTCCCTGTGAGTTTGAAATGATCACTTTATCAGTTTTTAAGTTTAATCATTTTTAGCCTGTCAACTAAGAATTTTACTGTGTCCATGAGGGTTATTGTTCTGTAATATTTCAAAAAGTTGATTTCAGCAAGGACAAGCTCAGGAATCTGAAACAGTGAATCAATAGTACTTAGTAGATTTGGAGCAGTTTCTACTGTTGCCACTAGAAACACAAATATAAACAACTCAAAAATGTAGACACATGATGAAACAGTTGATTAAAGAAAAGTAAGGTTTCTCTTTAAAAACAAACATCGCACTTGCAAGTCTGCTTAGGCAAACAACTTACACTACTCTGACATTTTCTAAATGAGCATCTGAGGATAAAGACAACTTTTTTAAGTTGCTTACATTCTAAGGATGATATTAATATAACTTTAGTATATTACATTTCAAATAATAATAACTATTATTAAGGCTTCAGAGGGCATTGTTTACCATCTTGTACTCTTTCCATGTTCGGTGGAAGTCCACACTGCCATCTTCTCGTTTCTGAATAACTGTCCAACCTCCTCCACCAGTTTCCATGTCACAGTAGGCCTAGCAGAGTAAGCATGTAACAGCTGAAGTTCATGCAGTCACAGCAAAACAAAACTAGAAATCACGTACTTGGCATAATTCTATACAGTGGCAAGTTAGTAGGTATGTGTAAAACATACCTACTATGGGCAAAACCAGACGTGTATAAAACATACGTGCAAAATACATGTTAACCTAAAATGAAGGTAGCTTTCATACAAATCAGTTGTCATTGTTGACAAATAAATGTGATTCCTCAGTATATATCACACTTAACAGAAAACCTTAACAAATTACACCTTTCACTTCCCCATCTTTATTGTGAGAAACCTATTCAAATTTCCCATGGCTTGTCAGAGTATAGATACTGTTAAATTCAGGCAATGAGCAAACTGAAATATATTTTTATTATCACAGTCATTGTTCAGTGCCTTTGCAAATGGTCTGACCCCAAACTTAAATCTAAGCATAGAACAATTATGATCTGCCAGTTGAACCTTAAAGCCATGTTATTATACACACTGCTGTGAACATCTTATGTTCTTGAACAAAAAAGTAACAACTAAGATGTTTCCAAATATTCATAAATCACCTTTGAATTTACCAAGTTATTGCTAAAAATTTGAAAGGACTGACATGTAACGAGCAGTTCACTGAACTCTGTTTTAGAATATCCAATAAATGCATCCCTGGCACAGTAAAATTCAAGTTTATAGGTGACTTGTTCAGTCAATCTCCTAGATTAAATTACCTAGATTTAATCATTGACACTTCAGTGTCAGAGATTAAAGGTATTACTGAAAGTGCCAATATACTGGGGAGATGGTGATGGGAAAAAAGTCCTTTGAAAATTAGTGGGAATTTTGGAGTGATGTGTGGGAGAAGTAGAGGATAAATGACCAAGAAAATTTTGTGAATATATGAATATCTAGTACAATATTTCCTGAGAAAGGTGTTCAAATTGTTACATCTAATTCTGCATTTTCAAAACTAACAGAACTTACAACTAGATGTGTGAAGTCTGTGAAAGCTAAGCTGGTGTAAAACAATACAGTGAAAGCGAGACTGAAGTCATTATCTATTTAAACGGCATGTTAGTACTGATACTATCTTTAAGAAAGATGCTACATTTCTTGTACAAGTATTCCTGTTTGGAGAGTTCACAGTTAATGTTTTTTCATTTGGAAGTTTAATTGTTTTTGACCACTTTCTGCCAACATATTGAAGTTCAGAGCCTTCTTCAGAATCACTTCACATCTTTAAAAACTTTTGAATTCTAGTTTGAGTATTAAACTACATTAACTTCTAATCTTGTATTCTAGATCTTTCATCCATTGAGTGAAGTTCTGTCTTCCTGTTTATAGTAGTATAGATAGCCAAGATCTGACTTCTTACACTTCAATAGGATATTTCATCTGTACAGTAATTAAATAAACAATTGAAAAATAGTCTAGGCAAGTATTTAATTATGGATTTGTATGTTTCCTTCTTTGTTTTAACTGTTTTCTCAGCGGTCTTACTTCTTACCTCACTGCTGCTTGTCACAATACGCCTATAAATGCCCCAAATCATGACTAGATGACACTGAAGCTTCAATCCTCTTTTATGGGAGACTGTCTTATCAGTGTTAGCAGTTAACAAATTTGAGCCCTTTGAACTGTTTGACTCCTGGAAATTCATTGGAAAAGTATGACTTCAGAGAAGCCAGTATCCTTCTGTCCTGTGGTAGTGTTATGTGTGTCATTTTGGGAAGGAAAATGTTATGTGTGTCATTTTGGGAAGTTAGCTCCTTACCAACTTTTCAATATAGCTGGCTTTTAGGGTATATGTATTGTACATATGTTTACACACGCTTTATTTATATAAATCAGAGTATTTACAGTTCAAGCAGTGTCATATATACTGTTCAAAGGCATCAGACTTTTGACAGGAAAGAAAGTTCTTACAGCTGCAAATGCCAAATATATTAGTATTTCAATAGGCTGTAGCACATTGGAAATCCAAAGCAGATACTGCACTTTAAGCTTATTGACTCTGTTCAACATCAGAGAATCATGAGACATTCACTTGGGGATTTTTAGGGAAGATAAAATAAATAGAGTTGGATAAGTGATTACTTTTTAAAGTATGTCTTGAGAGTGGAATTTAATTTAAAGCAGCAACTTTAATTTATACCAATGTATGCAATTCCTTACACCTCAAGGCCTTGGTTTTGTTTGGTTTTACTAACATCTGTATTTAATGACTAGTAAAAATTTGATAATAGTATATAAATTAAATTAGTTAAAAATTCCCTTCAAAGGAAAGGCTGAAGATAAAGTATTGTACGAGAAGATCAATCTGTTTTAGGAGGCTAACTCATGATGTGTAATGTATATGTGAAAACTAATTTCAACAGAGGGCTATGAAGAAGGATACCAAGAATGGGCTAAAACAGATGCAGATACTTTTATTAAGCATCAGTACAATTAAAAAGCTGATTTAACAATGATCAAATATCACTGGTTGTAGATAAAGTTGTTGACTGAAGTTTCATCCCACTTAAAAGAACAGTGTAAGCAGCCAGAGGGAGAATAGAGCTCTTTCACCCTTCTCTGAGTTATGTAGTTTTTAACGATGTACAGTGGGAGGCTATGTATTAATTTATTTGAGCCATGGGTTCAGTCTGATATTGCTATTGTAGATGTTAATTGATGCTTTTTGAATGTGACATGTCGTTTCCTTTATGCCTATCATCTAAATTTCAAATTAGTTGGAATTAATACTTTGAAGAAATCAGTGCCTTTAAATAGCACTTTATTTTGTTATAAAGAATTTAAAATATAAGTAGTGAATGACTGAATGTCTTCTATAAAATATTCCTGTTACAGGCAGTGTCCATTTTTTAAGCGAATGGTAAGACAACTAGCTTTAATAGACAGTATAGATTCTTTGAGATAAATGCTGAGGTACTGCAAATTTGTTCCCAAAGGAAAAAAAACTCACTAGGAACTGACAAACATAATGAGAAATTGAAGAAGAGATGACCATAAAAATCTCATGTAAATTTTTCTTACTAGTAACAATTTTTAAAAGTTTATGTAAATTTGGGAGTATAATTTTTCTACACCAAAAAAATTGCATGTCAGTCAACTCTTAAGTCTTTCCCTTAGTACTCATTAGTAGAACAGAACTTTTCTGACCTTTCAACCTATTTGAGGTTTTATATTCAAAAGAAAGATATGTAACATTTCATAACACTAATAAAAATAGATTCCCAGATTAGGCAGGCAGCAGGAGTCTTCAAACAGATGCCAAAAAGAATAAAGGGATTACCCTCTCAAGTTACAACAAATTGGAACGGGGAGTATTTGATGTATCTTGTCAACTGCTTCAGTACTTACAGTTCTAACAGCTGTAGCACTGTAAGAGGATCTTTGAGGTATAAGTGTTCTCAGACCTACTTTGTGAATGGTAAGGCTCAGGCTGAGTTATCAGGCTGAAGACCCACTGCCATTTTTGTACCAAAGCAAGTGCAGTCACCACATTTTGCGGTGGCATTTTGCATCAATTTTGGCTGTTGTCTGAACACTTTTGAGTCATTACGTTCAGTGATTTTGTATTCTCTGTATAGAGATTTTGTATCTCTATCTCCTAGAGATGTGAGTAGATAAGAATTGTAGTCTAATTTGTTCATGAGGTTGCTGTAAACATAAAAGTATTGACTTTCCATAATTTTGCCTCGGCAATTTTTCCTTGTGTCAGCAGTCTTTTGCTGGTTTTCCTCAGTGTTTTTAAAATGACTTAGCTTCTACCCTGGTGCAGAACAGAAAAGTTTGAAAATAATAATGGAATTCAATAATTGTTTTCCTCTCAGCTGTCATACGCAATTCCTTAGTTTTGGATTATTATGGGAGACAATTTAGTGAAGTGGATCAGTTACAGATTACACAGAAGTTGTTTATAAGCCTTTTGGGAGGTCAGAAGGTGTTACAAGAGGAAAAGACGAAAACATAAACAGCAGTGCAGCACTTTTGGCAAATAAAAAAGGTCACTCTGTTTCCTGGTCTGAGTAGCCATCCACATCATAAACAGTTGAAAATGGTGTAACATGTTGATTTTCCCTAAACCTTCACTTCCTTTGACAACTCCAATGCAAATATGCATTCATATTTGTATAAAAAATCAGCATCAGGTTAAAACTTTTTAGTCTTTTATTTTCAATGTCATATGGTAAGTAAAGCCTTCCCTGTCTTTTTCTATCTGAAGTGGACAGAATAAGATTTAAAATTTTTAATGTTATTAAATGACTGATTTAATACTAAGTGAAATTGTTACATTTTAGCTACTTTTTTTAACCTAGTAAATTACCAAAATGGGTATTTATGTTAAGTATTTTAAGTCTCCATGTTCAAATGTAAAGCATTTAATATTTTATAGTCTAGGAAATTTGTACTTTTGAAAATGCAGTGTTAAAGTTTATGACAAATTTTTATTCTGTAATATGTCATGCACTTGTGACTGCTTTTAGAAAATATGCATGCTCTGTATGCTATATTTGACAGTAAAATTAAAACCAAAGATATTGAGACAAGTAATAGTGAGCGATCCAAGGAATGTAAACCTTCCTGAGATGTCTAACAAAGACTGCTGCATTCTATTACTTTAGAGATGCAGTAGCTTTCATCTCCTTCAGCTTTTAAAATTGTGATTGTAGATATCTATGCTATTTAAATGCCATTCAGCTTCATGTGTAATAAAACATTTTATTGCATCTTATGTAACTAATTTTCTTGTGAAATGGATGTATTCAGACTAGATTATCCTTTTTTTTCCCAAGAGAAGCAGACTGTGAATAATTTCTCTTGATTGTATCTACAAAAAATGGCAGGTGTTATTTGTTGTATTTTATAGATATTACCCAAACAATTTTCCTTTAGGAGAGCTTTGTAAGCGTAAAGATCACAGTCTGGCTTGAGCTAGATGACGTTCTGGCACTTCAAAGGCTAGGCACTGGTGAACTTCATTTCTAAACCTTTGTTTGGGAAAAAAATGCTTTCTCTATCAGAGCTTTACCAATTCCTTTTCCACATTGCAGTTCCTTTTTCACTGCTTTTTTACATTTTCTGTTAATTTTTCTGATGGAATAAAGTAGAACCTTAGGAAATCCATAAAATATTTCCTTTGTTTGTGGAAAGGAAATATCTACAGTAGAAATTAGAAAATAAAAACATCAGAAAATTAATTAGTGATTTTCTAAGTAATATATTAAGCATTTTTTTAATATTCATATTTCCCTTAGCCTCCTCAGCCTGCTGTGTCTGAAAATTTGGAAACAAGCTTTCATCATCTGAGCCCCACTCCTCCAACTGTTCACTCCACGCTTTTGGTTCTTTATCTTCACAATCCACCTGGAACTTTTCTCCCTTTCAGTTTCTGTGTATTGCTTCAATCAAATTATACTGTCTGAAGCTTTATCATTTTATTTTACTTCAGCAGATGGAGCATCTCTGTCAGGCATCCAGAATATCATTCACTGAGTGCCATTTTCAGCTCGAGGTCTCTTCTACAGACATATGGTGTACTGCTTTAACTTAAATTGACATTGAAGTTCATTTCTGTTAAACACATAGGGGAAAAATATCCACAGAGGAATTTAAACTGAGCTAGTGAAACCACTGCAAATTCACCTTTTGTATGAATTAGTAGTAGTATTTTCCAGAGCAGTATTTTCCAGAAAAGTCCTCTCTGTTTGACAGTGTCTAATTGTTAATTAATTATTACACAGATGTCCTTAAAACTCTGTGTTAAAAAGAACTGAAACCCATACATGAGTCCAGTACTGGTAGATTTGCTTTCATGAGTATAAATCCATGAGTAATCTTCCATGTCCCTGACTTTACCTCCTTTTGCCACCTGAAGGGCCTTGGGCATATGAAGGAACTAAGAATTTAGAGGAGACAGGATTCTGTTGATCATGCAGAGCAACTCTGTTGGAGTTACAGATTTTATAATGAAATTACAGTACCTTATTGATTTAATTACATTAATTATGTGGAAAAAATAATGGAATTCTGGCATGAGGAAGCAAACAAAAAAGTGTTATTCATTTCAACTGAGCCAAGATTTCACCTGAAGGACTTTTTTCTTCCTGTGAGATACTCAGATCTAGGAGTGATGAAATGCTTATAAAAATACTTGGTAAGTAGTAAACATCACTATTAACTAGCCTTTAAAATCGCATATTTGCCAGATCAAATAAGTTTCAACATGCATAAAGAGCCTAGGTAGTTCTTTATAGTCATCCTACCTTCTTCTCTTGTGCAGTGTTTGAAACTGTTAAAGTGTAGATTCCACTTGTTGTCAGTCCAGATTTGAAAGCTTCAGCACAGTCTTTGAAGCTGATTTGCTCCTCTTTAGCTATGAAGTTGTTCTTAGCTGTTAAAAGTACAATAGAAATTGAAGGCATTAAAAGGAGATGAATGAAAGTTACTATCAATTTATGATGTAATCAGTTTCAATCAGTTCCAAAAAATATGTCCGGCTCTGAAAGAAAGGACAGATTAAGGCACTTATTATGTGTATTGTTACTTTGTATCATTTAGACATTATTCTGATAGGAGTGTGGTTGGTTGATAGACTGAAAAGTGCCAACACATGAATATGTTGAAAGAATACTGAGGATATCGCATCTGATTCAGTTGAACAGTTTCTGCTTCTACTCATTGCCCTTGCTGGACTCCCACATGCATTGCAACCTATGCATGCATTAACTACTATTACATACATATCTAAATAGCAAATGATTACATTAATAATGACTTTTGGCCAGTAATCTAATATTGTGGAATCCAATATAAGAGTTATGAAACCTTTTATAATGCAGCAGACTGGTGGAACTATCCTTACAAAGTTTTAAGCTGTTGTTTTGCCCCTGTGCTGAGCAGGAACAACTTTGTATATACCAAGCTGAAGCTTGGTAGCTCAGCGTAGCCCACTAAAGAGATATGCCTTATGGAATTCATTTGTGTAAAAAATACATTCTCATATGTCTAAGCCTTCTTATTCAACAGAACAATCGAAGGCTCATCTTTTTGTTCAGTTCTTTATTAACTATGGAGGTTGGAATTTCCTGGCATTTTGCCTGCTGACTGATATTTCATATTTGACCCTTTTGGGGTTGGTTCTGTGTATTTTCCCTTTTAATTTAATCTAACAATCACAGTCAGTTAGTACAAAGGTTTAGGTGCCATATAAATACATGCTTTTATTACAGTTGCTTATGTTCTTTTTAGCTTGCTTATTCATTATTTACCTGTTTAAGTGCTCTGCCTTAAATACAAAAATAACACATTCAGTGTTTTAATTGCTTTTCCACACTCTATTGTTTGCATACTGTCTTAGAAGCTTTCCCTGCTAATTTTGTCTTTTTGGCAAACACTCATTATTTTTTCCACTCTGGGTTTAATGGTGCTGTAGCCAACATGACTTTGACTTGTTTACTTATTTGTGCACTAGCATAGCAGATAACATCAGCAGGAACATGTACAGCCTTGGTATTTAAGGGAATAGCGTCAGTTATTAAGACAAAAAAAATTGGAATTTACTTTGTTTAGAAAATATAAAATATAGGACAATACTAAAAGTGAGGACTTCCAAACACCCTTTACCTTTTCTGTGATCCACCTTACAGTAATGTAGCACAGACCACCTATACTCTCTTTTAAGCTGTAATGACAACTTTAAAAAAATTTTCCCGGTATTTGACTTTAAATCGGTTTTTTAGGAGTTCTGGATGCTTGTGTATTTTCAGCCTTGAGAACTTTACAGGCAAATGTGCCAGATTCTACAGCCTTTTAGGGAAGCTTCTTCGTTTGTCCAAGTTCTCTATCAGACATGAAATTCAAGGCAGGGAATGTTTGAATCCTGTGTAGCCACAACTTTCAGTTTATGATTTGTGTGGGTTTTTTATGGAGCATGTGAATCTACATAAATCTGGAAGCTATGCTTGGTGGCTATGATTTGTTGCAGGGTTGTCAGGCATTTAGGGGTGAGATTATCGCCTATAAAATTTGCTAGGCTGAGGGATTTTAAGGATGAATAAGGAAACCTTAGCAGAGAACTTTTGGGAGTACCTGCTGCCCTGGCCTGGTGCTTTCTGGTTTTGGGGGCTAAAAACTATGCCCGTGCTGATTACTTTGCCTTTCGCATCCACTATAATTTATTCCTTCTTTAATCAACTCCATGTGCATAAAGCAATGAGAGATGGCAGAAACAATCCATGTGAGCCAGGAAGAAAAGTTGCAGGCCTACAAAATGCAGCCTCACCTAGATACATGGTCAAGGGAGTGTATATTGCCACACATATGAAACATGTGAGATGAATGATACTTGGCATCTCTGTATTTTGTTGAACCACTGAAGAATTAGTTCAACAAAATAGAGAAGATAAAGCAGTGAAGATAAACACAATGTTGAAAAGAAACCACATAAATGTAGTTGTTTCTCCCACCCCCCTAAAAAGTAGGTTAATTAACTCAGATGCACAATTTAAGGCAAAAAAATACAGACTTTTTGAGAAGCAGAACTGTATCAGAACTAGTCATAAGACTTTATAGGTACTAATGTACACAAATTAGGAAATAGCACTGAAATGATATAAGCATTTGTGCTTTAACTTACAGTTTGGTGTCGATATCATAGTAAGCAAACTATGAACTGTCTCCATCAGATCATGTTGCTGTTTTTGCAGAACTGAGTTGTTTACTGTAGCTGTAACTAACTGTTTTTCTAGTTCTTCTATAATAGAATTCTGTTTGGCTACTAGGACTTGAAGCTGATCTTTTTCATCTTTTATTGACTTCAGCTGAAGCATATGCTTGTCTTCCATCTCAAGAACTCTTTTTTCTAAAAAGCTGAATAGAAGATTTCAATTAGGTTCTCCAAAACAATTTTGAGCTGATGTCAAGAGAATCAAGCCTGTCTTTCTTCATAAACACTTAACTTTATTCTCTGATGCTATGCATGCAGAAGACAGCTAAATGAAAGTTTAGTTTGATACATATGCTTTAATTTATTATATAAGTGCACTAATACACAACATTATCTACTACAGTTTGTATTGCAGACTTTAAAAGTGTAATAATTGGGTGTTTGATTATTCAACACTATTAAAGGAAAGATAAAGTAGCTAAGTTTTCATGGGTTTACCCTATTAAAAGATGAAACTTATTTAAAGATGTATCTGTGAATTTTCAAATATCCTATAATTATAAAAATATATATACTTAACATAAATGGTATGGCATTAAGACAGGGAAATGTGCAAAAAGTTACTTGGAGATGTGTTACCTGTTACCCTTCTCCAGTTTTGGAGCTGGTATGATTAGGGGACTGGCTGGGGACATTATTTCACTACTAATTATTCTGATATAGACTCTGAGAAAGCTGATGGTAAAAGATGCATAGCCAGAAGAGAGAAGTTCACCTAAAATCCGTTACAGTTATTGAGAAAAAATCCTGAACCTTGTATATAATTATGTTTCAAGCAGAGTAGCTCAATACAGATTGTATTTTGTTAGGTGAGAAACAATGCTTTTGTGTTTTATGTGGATGTTACAAGAGTAGCCTGAAGTCTGCTGAGTTCAACACCAAAAAAACATGACCTTTTAAAAATCAGTATTTCCTTTGCTTTCCATTTGATAAGGATGCTTGTTTTTCTGAAGCTGGTAGATTAAACCTTTAGGGAACATATATAAATGTAGTAGAGTAGTGAACAAAAATGTCAAAACATATCTCCTGGGTTTTTTAAGCTAATTCTTTCAAAGAAAGAGCACTTTGCACATATGGTTCTCATTGAAAAACATGGCTTTGAAAAGGAAAACTTAATATTATTGCTGCTTTTAGATTTCTCTGTAAACTATTTATTGCCAAAAGTAAAATGGGTCTCTGGTGATATGGAAACAAAACTAGCTGAAAAAAGGTATGAGCCTTTGGACCACAGCTGAGTACAGGAAAGTATAGGAGTAATAGTTGGATATTGGTCTGAATTTTAAAACATTGACTCTTAAGGAACATTAAATATGATTAGTGGAGTTTTTTCTCACTACATTAGATAAAAATTGTTGCAATGACCTGGTTAGTCATTAGGATAGCTGTGTACTACATGGAAATGAAATTTTGGAGATGTGGTTACACTCAATTAGTTTGAATTACATTACATCAACTTCATCTGGGTAAGTCTAAAGAAGAATATAAATTGGGTACAACTGAAGCACTATTTCAGTTTTAGCCTTAAGTTCTTCATATAAAGCATAACTTTAGATAGTGAAGAATAATATATAAAGAGAATACAAGAATAAACCTGCATGAATCTCCTAGGCTTTAAGTAATAAATGACCTTTGTAATGAGGTGGGTAGTTTTATAATGGGTTTGGAGAGCCTGTGCACAAGCCCTTATTTTCCTACTTCAAGTACATCTGTTTCTATAACTATTAGCAGGACACTTCATGGAATAACATTTTATTGGGCTGAAATGCAGACTTACCTGTTTTTTTCTTGTAATTTAGTTATCTCATTCATCTGATCTGAAATCTGTCTTTCTAGTTTGTTTGTTGAAAGAGAGTGTTCCAAAAGCTGAAGTTCAAGTCTGGTTGTCTGGTTTAATACCTAAAAAAAATTTACAAAAAAATACTTCTTTTAAAAGATACTTCTTTCAACTAAATTTTAATTTTGTTATGTGGCAAAATCATTCAAATCTCTATGTATGCCTATGATAAAAAAATATTTTTCAACACTTAATTTAGGCACAAATGTTCATAGAATCAGAATGAAGAAAAGTACACAGAGTTGCACTAATTTTGTTATTACACTACCATATATCATTGGGAATGTTTCAGTATTATGCTACATTTCTGATGAGAGTTACTGTGTACTTCAGCTTTGTTGTTATACCTTCCCCTCTGTTATGATAATTCGTATTTCATTATTGGAACTATTATGGTTGTGGCTCAAAGAATGAGTTGAGTTGTTTTCCCCATCTGGTGTTGAACATAAGTCTCTGGCTGAAATCTTGGCGCAGTCCTGAAATCACTTGGTAGTTCTCTCCTAGCTATTTTCCTCAATCCCAGATTATATTTTGAAGTGTTTATCATGTGAACATTTCAGTCAATTCATTCTTTGCATTTTAATATTACCTTTTCTCAACTTTTTTTGCATCTTTAAATGAAGAAATGCAGATACTAGGAAACATGGAAGACATATTACAGTTTGTATTGGATTGCATTACTTTGAGGCATGTTTTCTAGAAATATTTTCTCATTGTTTTAGAATAGCTTTTTTTACTTCAACAGAATTTAGCTTTCCTTGACAGGAAGAATTGATTACTCATGTCCTTCATGTTAAACAGTCATTCAGGACATGATTTCACACTTAAGTGTAATTGAAAACTATTACCAAAAGTAAGTGTCCTTGAGAGAGCAATTGTTTGGTTAATTTCCGTATGCTGCTAATTAAGCCCTTAACCCAGTCACCAGTAATTTCAAGCAAAGAAGGAAAGTTACAGTGATGATTTTCTTCCTCTAAGCAGAAAATAATTGACTAATTTCCATAAAGACATTACTTTGAATGAATAAATACATTCTCTCAACATGTGCAAAATATTAGGCTCCTGAATAATGCAATCAGAAAGCTGAATTCAGTATGCCTGTGAGCTAGGAATTATCAGTTTATCAAAGTGTTCACAAAGGCTTGGTTTAGGTTAAAAAATGTAATTTAATTTGTTGGATAAATTCCACAGGTAGTAAAAGGTCTAACAAGAATTTTAGGTTTTGCATACTTTTTATATTATACAAAATATTATGTGCTACATGATATATCCATTATGTGTTTTGGCAATTATAGATCTGCATCTTCCTACCTGCAAAACTACAAATAAATACCACTCAACCTTGATTGGACTTGTCCTTCTACTCATATCTGCATTCTGTGTAACAGAATGTCCTATTGTACTTAATGTGTTTCAATTAAAACCCATTTATTTTTCTTGAAGTTAACAAATGTACAGTAGACAAGTTTACTTCTGTATGAATATACTTTTATGGCAGCCTCCTAATTTCCTTTTTCTTGATTCATCTAGGATTTGTTTATATATCCCTTTGTTAACCATAGTACAGTGCATTGTGCTGAAAATGAGCTGTTATCCCACTTAGAGTATCTGTGAAAACATTAATTAAAAAGACATATTTCTCTTGTTAACTTTAAAAAATAAAAAAATATTCCATTTTAAAAAGCAATTAAGCTGGTAGATGGAACAAAAACAATTTGAAGGGACTCTTAGCTAAGATCTGGTAATAAGAGAATTGTATAAAAGCACACTAGGACCCAACTGATTCTTGGATATAGTATAGTAGTTTTAAATACATTCTCTTTAAAGATTAATTTAACTATTGTCTTTCTAGACTTACTTAAAATACTTCTGCAATGGAAATCACTCAAGTGACAGCACTGGGCTTGAGATGGAGCTATGTATTACCAAATACTAATGTTTCCTTAAGCTGGGTAGAGCTGTTGGTGATAATGATTGACTTCTAATTGTTGAAATGAAGCATGTAACTCTAAACAGTATTAATGTATGGTTGTAGTATTTGGGAAGCAGAAGTATTTTTAATTTGAAATTCATTACTTACTTGTGCTTCAACATCTGTTAATTTGCGGGTCTGTTCAGCTGTTTGATTTAGCAAGTTTGTGCCTATTTCAATCATTACTGCAGTCTGGTTCTGCACTGCAGTTTGCTGGATCTCTACCATTTCTTTCTTCATACTGTCTTGGATGTAATTCTCAAGCTACATGGGAGAGGAAAGAGAGAAGATAGTTGCATTCTTTAAATGTTGGAGGGGTGGGTGTACAGTAAGCCTGCTGGCAGCCTTGCTAAACAAATTTGGTCCTTGTCATTGCCTGTTATGTATTTATGTTAAGCTTCCCAATATTAGACTCTGTGAGAAGAAGACTACATGTGACAAGGAATGTGTGGCCCCTCATTTTCTAAAGGCAGGAACAGAGATTTGCAGGAGGTAGGTAGTAGGTACAGTGGAGAGAGTGCCTGTGGGCACTTGGAAGCTTTTCTGCCCTAGTGCTCCCACCATTGTAACCATCAGAGGAGCTTCACCAGCTTTGGCAGCGATGGGAATTTTTTAGAAGAAAACAGTTTAGGAGTTTAGTCATCTTCCTGTATTTACACAATTATTTTAAAAGCATTTTTCATCACATGACTGGAAGTCAGAGAAGAGGTCAGATGTCATTTAACACTGTTATGTGCACATTTTTATCAGAGAGAATTTCAAATAAAGACACAAAACAGTAGAAAAACTTCTAAATATTTTAAATGCTTAATATTAAAGAATGCAAAAGTTGTTTCAAATACTTGCCTCTGAAGTAATTTCTATTTAAACTAATAAGGCTTTTTTAGTAGTCATTTTATAGCAGAGTACCCTGCTTTCAAGGAAAACAAAGAGCAAATAGGTAGCAAGGAGAAGTTTAAAGTAATCTTTTGTGTAAATCTTTCTTTCTACCTGGCTGGATTATCAAAAAGCAGTCTGATTTTTCTTCATGCTTCTTTACTTCTTAGTAACTGCAAATATTTCATATTTCTTTGATACGTCATTGCTTATATTTGAATTCATAAAAGTCCAGGCCACAAGATTTTATTTTTTACAATTGGCAGAGGGAATTTCTAGCATCAAACTTCTACTTCACTCCAACACTGTTCTAGCAAGAGAACCATAATAAATTTTGAGCTTCATGCTGTACCTAGGAAGAGGATACTATCTAATAACAAATAGATAGTGTCATTAGCACAATTGATAATACATCACCAGTTCCTGATCTAAGTAAAATGGTAAAACAGGTTGATATCTTGATTTTTAAAAAATACTATTTTGATAGTGCTATCTTGATATGAATGATGGCTTGTAGTAAGGAGAAACTTTGAACATTATTTTGCAGCTATTTTCCCTATTAGTGAGGGAAAAGCATCTTATAATTTAATATTCTATAAACCACTGTTCAGATATAACCATTCCACTTCCAACCAGCTAAAGATCAATAGGCAGATCTATCTTTGAATGTTTCCCATTTAAATATTACTTGAGCAAGGACTGGATTAAGTTTTCTTACATCACAGTTGTTTTTTAAAGGTGGCAAATGAAGAAAAAAGGGTATGAAAACCTCTAAAAATTATAGTCTATCCTTACATTTTAAGTGACCATCATTTCTTGATGCCTAGTGTGACCGAACTGTCAAAGCAGCATTTGTTTTTCCACTCCAGTCTCCCCATGCAGCAGGTGAACTGCAATGCACAACTGGGAGATTTCTGACCTGGCATAAGCTTTGGCCCACATCTGCTGTTTTGCTCCACAAGTGTACTTACTTCTGAAGTGTACCACAAAGACTTAAACCCAGCCTTTAGGCAGCCTTTACATGCTCTTTGCATAATGATCTTTTTGAATGCTGGAAGTAAGCATACAATCAACTGGGTTTTGGCATAATAATTTAAAATTTAATTTAATAATTTAATCTTCTAGTGCCATCACACTATAGTAATTAGAGTTGTTCACTATTCACAGGGTCGATTCTTAAGTGTTACCTTTTGCCCCAGGCTATTTCTCATTTTCAAAAGATTCCCCACCCAGAGACAAATCTAATTTGACCAAACATGTTGGAATTCTTTGAAATCTTTGGTGACATCTTTTAGGTCAGTTGCTTCCTTTATGCTGGATAAAGATCGGTGCCTCTTAATTGAGTAGTAATAGTTAAGCATCTTTGGTCCTTGATCATTGGACTATGAGATGTCAGAGTATATCGATAACTTAATTTAAAAAGCAATGCAAGTTGGTATTTGGTACACCATAGTCCAAGGACATTTGCAAAACTCTTTTTTTTATAAAAAAGTAAGCAATTTTTCAGGAAAGTGAAATGAGAACAACTAATATGTGTCCCTCTGAAAAGACTAGAACTCTGGGAATTAAAAGATTTATGAGTCCAAATTAACTTTAGCAACTGAAACTGGAAGACTGGACATCATAACAGATAACTTGAAAAAACACTTGCTCCAGTGCAGCTCTGGTAAAAGAATATGAAGTGAGATCTCCAGAATGCATTTTATTTGCCTCAATATCACAGTTAAGTACTGAAATACCTTTATCAAAATCAAGGATATGGCCTCACCCAACAGACTCAATGCACATCTGCCATTGGAAAGGACGTTGGAGGGAAAAAAATTACATATGGAGGAAAAAAAAGGAGTGAGACATCTAAGGTATCAAAGAGCTACCTTATAAGGAAGCATTGAAAATATTGCATCATCTTTTATTAAGAAAAAAAAAAGCCCAAAATAAAAAGAAAGCAATAAATTAACCAACAGAGAAAGATTGTTCATGGGCTTTGATTTTTTTCATGAAATAATTGTGGATATTTAACCTCATTCTTCAAGACTGGTTCTTTGTTCACCAAAGAGAGAGCAGAATGAGAATCTGAGCAAAGTCATCTCTGCATATAGAATTACAGAACTGCATGGCTTCTTTGAAATTGTTATCACTGAATTATTCCAAAACACACTACTAGAAAATGAGTTAATTCTGGGCTTAAAGGTAAGGTAAACATTTTATGGTAGGCTTAGGCAATTGCCCAGTTCAAACACACAGATTAAGGTTGCTCTGAATACTGCATGCAAAACCAGTGATTACAGTTTAAGGCATCTGGTGGTTCTGGTTGCCAGATTTTTATACCCCTTGTCACTGTGCTTGCAACCTTGGAAAGCAGTTTTGTTTAGACACACAGATCTGCATTTTCATAATTTCTCTTATTTGAGTATCTGTAAGTGTAAGCATATCTCCAAGTATCTGATCTCTTTCAAATAATCTCTCATTTATGTGGGGAATTCCAAATCACTGAAGTATTCTCTTGACCCCAGTTTTAAGTTTGTCGTCACATCTGTTTTTCAACTTAAAATATTAGATATGTAATTTAGGGAATATGGTATCTGTGCTTACTTAAAGATATGAAATATAAACACCAAAAGGGATTTATATTAACTTCGAAAGCCAGTTTCATTATCTAACTCATTTATTCTAATTTAGAGCAACATGAAGCATCAAAATTATATTGACCTATTAAGTGGTTTTGAAGTTTCTTGTGATTTTTTTCCCTAAAAATCCTACAAAACATGATTACATAAACCCCTTCTGTTTTTTTCCTTCATGTTCACTAATCTCCCACTTTTGTACATTTTCTGCATGTACACACCATAAAATCTCTTTTCCTGACCTCAACCAAGATACGCACTGATCCCTCTCTGCTTATTTCCCCTCTCTCTTCATCATACAATGCAAAACTGTAGAAAGTAGCGCTTTTTACAACTACAGCTTCCTAAATTTTTTTTTAGTGGCAGGTGCTTACTTTCATCTTTCCCCAAAGATGAATAAAAGAATGACTTCCATCCAAAACACTCCAGCATCTCCCACTGACCTTAGTGACAGCAGAACATGTTCCCACTGCATACCCCCAAAAAGCAAGGCCCATGGGTTTCCCTGAGAGGGTGGTGGAAGAACTTTTTTAACACAGGCTCCAGTTCCCACAGCCAGGGCTGAGCTACATTGACAACACTGAGGATTAGCAGTCATTTTGCAAGACTGCAGTTCTTTGTGGTGTATTTCTTTGTAGAGTACTATTCATCAGCTCCTGCCAAGGAGCCTCCTTCCTTTGTAAGCAGTAGCACACTCAGAGTTTCTGAAGGGGGAAGAATAGATTGGGTCATTTAAAAGAGGGAAGGACACAGGAATGAATGCCTCAGTCCCCATCCATCAGTTGGGAAGCTTGGCAGTTTGATTTGAGCAGCATGTCTGTCTTCTTCAATATTTTGCTCAAATTTGGAAGGTGCAACAGGGAATATTTGCCAGATTTTTCCTCTGCCACATGGCTAGTTATGATTTATTTTCTTTTTAATTAAAATAATATTTGCATATAAAAACTGTGTTAGCCATGATTACATTATTGTTATTTTGAACAAAGTAATTCTTTAAACATAATAACTGACTCTTAGTGAAGCATCACATTTCAGAAATTTTACGTTGGAGGGAGTTAGTCAATATTATCTTAAAGATAATGTAAGGGAGAGGGAATATTTGAAAGAAGAAAGGAATAGTTAGATGATAGCATTTTAGTGATTCTTCTTGGGATTTTTTCATTATACATCCTATCTTTTGTGTAAGAATTTGGCTGGCATGTATTCTTGAACAAAGTAAATATAAAAATTAAAGCACAGATGGGAAAAAACATATCTCAAAGAATGCTTAAATTGCAAAAACAGCTGGGAAAATTGAAATACTTTCGCAGTTAAGATTTGTTTCAGAGTTAGAGTGATGCAGTTTTAGAGAGAAAAAAATTCTCTAAGGTCATTACATTGGGGCTATATCATGCTTTATTACTTCAAATCATATAAAATCATAAAATTTGATGAAAATGCTTCAGTTAAGTTGCCAAAAAAGCAAGGACAGGTCAATAATATTGGAGCACATTCCATCATATTACTTTTATAGCCAAGACCTTTCTTAAACAAGCTTTAAATTGTCAAGAAAGAAAAGACAACATGTAGAGTATGCACTAAAAGAAGTATGTTTTCTAACCATTGGCAGAGACAGTATTAATCCATTATGAAGGGTTATCAATACTCAGTCAAATAGAAAGCCTTCCTGATTTTATCGTTTGTGTCCATATTACAGAATTTTACAAGAAATCAGCAACTTATTTGTGCAATTTATAGACACTTTGACTTACTATTTTTTACATTTTAAGTTATGAATGACGTCTTGCATTTGTTCTTTGCTGCCAAGTGTTTCATCTATACTAATTAAACAGTCATGTTCCTGGCAGTATTTATGCTACATGAATATGTAATCCTTCCTTTGCCAAATGCTACCCCATATAAATGGAACAAATAGTACTGGATGCTTGTTCTATTTTGTAGAATTCGTCAGTTATTGGAGCAGGCTTTCCAAATAAAGTTTGGTGACTTTCTGAATGTTTATAGTTGGATTCTGTCAACTCTAACATTTATTTTCAGCAAGAGGTAATGTTAATCATGAGTCTATACAGTGCTGTGTCCTATGTGAACAGGTTGTGTTACAATGCATATCGCATGTTTTAGTCATCTACTGTAAATACAGAGAAAACTGTAGTGCTAATGACACGTATTTACAGATTTTCCTCTAATTTTGTTTGGGATTTACAGAAGTGGAGTAGATCTAATAGAAATCCTAGCAACAGAAAATACATTTACAGCTAGGCACTTTTTAAATACGCATTGAAGCTACAGCGTTTGGTGTATTGTAGAAGCCTGGGCAGTAAAGAGTTAATGTGTTGTTTTGCCTCAAACGCTGATGGCTATTCAAGTGGGCAAATAAGAACAGGTTGTGGCTGGAAAGAGGGGCTGTCAGAAAATAGGGCAGCAGCTTTCTGGACAGCAGATGTGCAGAAGTGGCATCAAGAATCAGGCATGAAGTGCTGAGGGTCAAACCAGTAAAGGGGGATCACAGCCATGAAAAGACCCTCAAAGACCCTCAACCCATTTCCAGAAAAGTCCAGAAGAATGGACTGCACATGCTCACTTACTTACATGAAGAGCGAGAAACCTCATTCCAGGGGAAGAAAACTTATCTATAAAACAGTACCCCTACAAAGCCAGGGTGGCACCACCAGGACTTTGGACACCCTGTTGGCTGGATCAATGCTGGACCCAGAACTGGAGATACACTTTCCTCTCCTATCTCATTCCTCTTTATAGTGGCAAACATAGATCAATTTCCATGCCAAGTGTGTAGTCTGTAAATAAAACATCATGAACTTTTTTTCTTTTGGACCCTTTTGGCTTTTGCCCATCTTTTTTGACCAAAGGCATCAAGGAATTTTGGGTGCTTCCTTCCACAAAGGAGAGAGCTGTGACACATATATTAAGCTGTCAAAAGCTTTGAGTTACTATTTTCACATCCCTAATAAAAATGTCTTGTGCTTTGTTCAAAACTCACCTTTGCAAATTTAAACCACTGGAATTTAATCAGCCCTTCCAATACCTGTGCACATCATCCTGGTATTTTATTCACCAAGATGTTCATTATATACACAGAAGTGAGCAAGATGGAAAATGTACTTAAGCATCCATAATCAGTTGTGCTTAGGTTCAGTAACAGGGCAAAAGAAGAAAACTGCTGATGAGTCTTATCAATTATTTTGGGAATACTTTTGCAGAGTACAGATGAGACCTTCCTACTTCTCATACTCCAGATGTCTTGAGGTATCTTTAACCTAGTAGTGCTTGGTCTTAGTCGCCCTAGTTGCCCTGCCCTGTTTTCAGAGTGGCAGTGTTCTTTGGATTGTGGCCACGTCTGATGTCTTCATGAGTCATCTGAAGTAGAATTTAGCCCATAATTTGGAACATTTTTTTTCAAACACTGTGCCAATGTGCAGTTTTCTGATTGTAAAAGGTTATCCTTTTATGCCACAAAATCCTTACATTTCTTATTCATAGATACATTTTTTATATAAAGACAAAAATACAGTTTTTTCAAAGACTATTTTAACAGACTTAATTTTCAATTAAAATACTAAATATTTAATTTGTTTATTTGTAGTATAATTTAAGTCTGTACATTAGTAAGGGTTTCTTGGGATGAACCACCTTGGATCCTACTGGACATGGGTAACATGTAATGTGAAATGTAATGTAGTCTTTAAAACAGAAGAAAACACTGTCTCAATTTCATCACAGCAGTTCACATAGGTAATAAATAGTATTTTACCTACATATATATGCTACACATGCTCTGTAATGTGCATGTATGTAACCATATTGCCAGGCTCTTCATGTAATGAATTGGTGTTATGAAGGCAAAATACTTTAAAAATTTCAATTTTGCAGACAGTTTTGTTCTCTTTAAAATAGCTTTTCATGCTTATTTTCAGTCTGTCATTGTTGCTACTGCCTCAAGTCAGAATGGAAATAGAAGAATCACTACCATTTCCAAGACTCATTTATCTTGACAGACCTAAGGGCATTGCATCAATCCCCATCAATCAGACCATAGGCTATTTTAAATCAGCTTTTAATAAAATAATTTATTTTTCCATATTTTCTGAAAGTAAGTTATCAATTTTAGGAGCTTGTAACTTTTGGGAAAAATTAGTACACTGCAGAAATTGCTCCTTTTTTGCTTTTTTTTTTGCTTTTTTTTTTTTTTTTCACCCTAGGGCAGGAAGTCCTGATGGTCTATGAGTTGTTTCTCAAGGGAGGGAAAAAAAATCTTTTGGGAATGTATATGGGAATGCTTGAGATGTCTCTATGCTATTGGATTCTTAGCTGCCCCATCAAACATGTCTGCCTGTCCAGACCTCCAGCTAAGATTTTTCTCTTATCTCATTTTCCTGTAAGCAAACACAAGGTGAAAGTGACATCATAAATGAATACCATCTGGAAGTGAGCTGTGATTTACTTGAAAATATCCATGCTACAATTGTGTATTAAAATACTAAAGGTTTAAAGGCTAACTGTTAAAATAGTACATATAGACTTTAAAGTAAATTATATGCAGGAGATGGTTCTGGTAGGGACACTTGTGCACTAAATGAAAGCTTACCAACTTATTTTCCTGTCTGATTACATTGCATTTAGAGGAAGCTGTTTTGCTTTTATAAGTTACATTTGCTAGCAGATGAAGAAAAATCCCCGCCTCCTTTACTGGTAAAATTCTGCTAAAAACTAAATTTTCATTAATATAACGTGAAACAAAATGTATTAAATGTCTTCATTGTCTATTGCAAATATTTATGAAGGATGATTTTCAATATGCATCCTTTAATGGAAGTATTTTGTACCTAATTCTAAAAGTTATTACAGTGTGACTGTACTTTCTATTGCATGTTTTGAACTAACTACGAATGTTACAATCTAAGTGCTGTTGTAGAAAGAGCAAAGGAGCACAGAGGAAAAGAGAAAAGACTTTGACAGCTGAAACACTCCCAAAGGCTGTCGTAGAGTTGAGCTCCCACCATTCCAGACACTGAGCTTGTTTTTCACATGTGATACTACACTACTGCTTTCCTACCTACACATGTGTTTTGTCATTTGGAGGATAACGTGGGTTCTTTATATTATTTATGATGCACATACTTTCTATGGTGCAGTTTTGGGGAGCCATATATTAAATTGAAAATGAAAAGTATTCTTTTCAAAGAAATGCTGTTAATGGAAACTAAATAGTCAACTTGACAAACCATTTAATGTGGTTTAGTGTGAATTTCTATAAAGGTAACTAAATAATTATAAAAAATCAAAATTTAACAAGAGTATCTTCAAAATTAAAATCAATTATTTCGTGATTAACCCTACTCATTAAGAGCTAAGGCTGTTCATTAAGGCAGTAATTTAAGATTCTGTTTCACCATTTTTCAGGATCACAGCTAAGTGGTATTTCTCTTAAAAATCAGGGAAGGAATTCATAAAGTTCCCATTAGTCTAAAAATAAAGAATAAATAAATAAATAGTGTGAGTCATGAATGGCATTTTGCCGAAGTTCAGTAGCACTGAAGCCAGGAAGACAAGAAGCCAATGATGCTTCTGCCATTCACTGAAATGCGTATAAATATTTTTCATTATATTCAACAAGCCACCAATACTCAAAACTAGGACTCCTTGATTATAAACACTATAGGAAATATTGCTAATCAATATTTAGTTTTTAAATACTAGGTTATGGCATTGGGCTATAATTTCACAAATTGAATATTCAAACTTTTTGGAGACAAGTCTGTGTGTTTTCAATCAGAATTTGGACTTGCACACTACCATCAGGGAATCAGGACTTTACCAGACCAGTGTAAGAATGAGGTTCTGCCCTACAAAGATGACATCTGAATAAACAGTTGTTATCCCAGATCTCAATAATCCTTTCTCATTTGTGTATTTTTTCCATTCCACTGAGTACCAGGCAGCTGAAATAAACTCACTATCAGATATGCTAGTTGGGGCTACTTAGGACATTTTTCATGAAAAACATTGTCTATGTAGCCTCATAAACTTTACAAAATATTTAGCAAATGTATCTGTCACGGTTAAAGCCATTTATCTTTTTTTATCTCAACTTACAATATTAAGTGTTTTTTTAATGAACTCCTCTTTCAATGGGACAGCCTATTTTAGAGAATAGCTCATCATGTGCTGAAGCAAATCAGAGTTCAAGTTTTTGAAGAAATATGAAGCAAATTCCACTTTTCAAAACATGTTATTGGGGAAGTGAAAAAGAGCTAGGCATTTACAGTTCATTCTCAGCATTGCTTTCTAGGGAAGCAGTCAACTTGCATTCCATTTCCAGCCAGAAGGAAGAATGATTTGGAGTTCAAGGATCAAACTAGTTAGGAAGCTATGGAACACAATTAGTCCCTTTTGTAAGCTATAAAACTGGGTGTCTCCGGTTTCAAAGCTGTGTTCACAGAGCATCTTTCAACATGACAAAAATTAGACTTTTGTTTTTTTAAATTCACAGATTAAGGAAACTGAAAGTATTTTAGTAGTTCTTAAACTTTGCAACATACTGGCATCTAATTATAGTTTATTGAGCTTTTATAAGATCATTTTCTTGTAGAAGAAGCCTCAATGATGATGCTGCCAAGTAACTACCAGCCATTTCAGCTGAAGGCCTGACAAACTTTGGATGCTCAAGACTTTGGGGAAGCACATGTCAGCTGCTGATTTCAGTTTTGAAGGACTGAATTTCTTCACCAAGAGCCCATTCACTGATTTTGGAGGGAGGAAAAGAAAGTAATTTCTGCTCATGTACTGTAGCTCTTTTTTAAAGATGTGCTGCATCTTTCTCACTACTGTTTCCACTGATGTTAGATGGACTGGGGGGGTGGGGTGTCTGGAGAGCTGCTACATCTACATCACCTGCCTCAAAATTCCTCACTTGCTGGACCAAACTCACCAGAGAACTTCCCGAGGGTTTCCAAAACACTGGGCAAGGGAAGCAGGACCCAAAAACCAATTCAGGCTTAACTGTGACTATAGAAAGCACTAAAGGCTGCCTTAAATAAGACAAGCTTAGGTGGTCACCTCTGCTTAGTTAAAAAAATGAGCATCCTTATATGCTCTTGTCAAATGCCACTTCTTTATTTCTCTGTGCTGTTCCATTAGCCCAGTTAAGCGTCTTTATTGCAAAAGCTTCTGAGGAATTCCATGCTTGAAAGATAAAACAGGAAGCTACTGTGTTAAGAGTGGGCAAACACAAACATTTGGAAGCAAGATCAGAACCTACAGGCAACATATTGCAGAAACAAAATGTAGTGTGTGATGCAGAAAAAATAATTATGTAGTCCTGATAAAAAATACTCTTTTTTTGCCTCAGTAGCTGGAATTATCCATCTAAAAGCAGGCAACTTAGTTTTTTGGAACAGAAACAAGATGACAAGTCTTTCCATCCACTGCTTCCAAAATTTCTTCTTTGTCTCTGGTACCCCCTGAGCACTCAGGCAGTAATGGAAAGTCACCTCTTGAGCTGAGCTCCAGTCAGTGATCCTGAAAGCCTGACACCAAGCAGCTGCCAGATGGTGCCCTTCTATGAAGACCAGAAACCGGATCCTCACAAAACAAATAATGCTATTGGTTCTAACCATAAGAGAAGAGGAGAAAGTCTCAGAAAAAATGGCTGAGAACCAAAGCTATACATTATAGGATGGGTATTTTATGAGAGGACACTCTTCCCTGTCTGTCAAGACCTGACAGGAAGGGCCACTGAAGAGGCAGACTTTTAAATATGCTTTCCAGAGACTCTCTTGGTTGCAAAACTCTGCTGTCAAGATGAGTAAACACATTAGCAATGGAGAAAGTACAATGACATTGATACTATATGCACCTAGCCAGAAAAGGAAGCTAGGCCCATGCAAACATAAATTTCCATAAGGCCAAGTGCAAGATCCTGAACCTGGGTCAGGGCAATCCCAAGCATAAGCACAGGCTGGGTGGCGAAGGGATTGAGAGCAGCCCTGACAAGAAGGACTTGGGGGTGCTGGTGGCTGAGAGGCTGAACATGCCCTGGCAATGTGTGCTCACAGCCCTGGACTGTATCCTGGGCTGCATCAAAAGCAAAAATCCCAGATCTCTCAGCCTGTCTGCATAGGAGAGGTGCTTCAGCTATAGGATCATCTTTGTGGCCTTCCTCTGGACCCATTCAAATCCCTTCTAATGCTTGGGGACCTAGGGCTGGACACAGCACTAGTCCAGGTGGGATCTCACCAGAGCAGAGGGGCAGAATCCCTTCCCTTGCCCTGCTGGCCACACAGCTTTTTCACATGAGCACATAGTGACTGGACAAAAGGGAATGGCCTTAAACCGAAGGAGGGTAGGTTTAGGTTAGATACTAGGAAGAAATTCTTTTACTGTGAGGATGGTGAGGTTCTGGCACAGGTTGCCCAGAGAAGTTGTGGATGCCCCATCCCTGGAAGTGTTCAACCCCAGGCTGCATGGAGCTCTGAGTAACCTGTGGGTGGTGTCCCTGCCTACAGCAGGGAAGTTGAAACTAGATAACCTTATAGGTCCCTTTCAATACAAACCATTCTATGATTCTGTGAATACTCAGGAAAGTATGCACAGAAGGTTAAAAACAAATTTAGCTGTAAGGACAAAAGAATCCAGAACTGAGAATTCAGAATGAGAAGCAATATAGAGGAAAGGCACAGTCAGGAAGCTGCATAGCTTTAACTGAAGGGAAGAAAAAGGGAAATTAAAATTCTGTCTGAGCAGAATTTTAGAAGTGGATGTGTCAGAGACAGGAATTCTTAGTGACAATAAGCTGCAAAAGGGGACTGGAAGGATGGAAGGGTGATCTTAAAGCCAGCTGAGGGAATGAATTCTTCAGTTTGCTTGAAGTTTAAAAAGCATTGTGAAGTTGGAAGAAAATTCACAGAGGAAAATGGTGAGTGCAGAGGATTTGACTGGATGAGACTCCTGGGAGATGTTACTCCCACATGGACTAGAGAGGGACAAGAAAATGAAAATGTCTATTTCCTTCTGATGAAAATGATTACTCTTTTTTCTGCTCCAGTGGCATCCACCTTAGAGGTAGTCCACATGAAGTAAGCCTTAAAGCACATGTCTGATTTACTGGTCTACTCATCAACTTCAAAAACTTTTTCAATTTTTTTTTTTATTAATACTTACTTCTTAGTGAAACTAAGTAGTTAGTAAGTTTCACTAAGTTAGAAACTTAGTGAACTAGTTTCACTTAGTTAGAAACTAAGTAGTTAGTTAGTTTCACTAAGAAACTAAGTAGTTAGTTTCACTAAGAAGTCAGTGGGAATTTTTCTACTTGTTTGCCGCAGAGCTAGGTTTTTGTGTGCTGTCCTCAGAGCCTTTTTAAAATAATAAAGTTTATCCTGACAAAGAAGCTGAACTCATGGCATGGCTAAGTTTTTTCTAGATTCAAGTCAAATAAACTTATGTGTCAGGGGAAAAAAAATTAGGGTGTTTTTAACTATATTTAAACTTTCTTCTCTAGCTGGTAAACAGTAGTTGTCAGAATCCTTGCTTGTATGTGCTAAGATTTCAACAGGGTCGGATTGTTTATATTTGTTGCAGTTTATACTCTTTCTAAGGGCTAGGTTATTATTCTAGCGGCTTACTTTCTAGTTATTTGAACTTTGTTTCATCATGTCAGAGTAGTTTTTAGAAAACATTCCCAGTAAGGCTCCAGTAGCACTTACAATAGGGTTTTTTAATTTACTATTACTTTAGAGGCAAATGTTATATCTGACAGAAAATCTGGCATCAGAATGACAGTTTAACATAAGTGAAAACACAGGGATAGTTAATATGGTCAAAGTTCAGACCTCAAGCAAGGAAGCTTAGGGTTTTTTTAAGGCAATTCCTTAGAAGCAGAAAAACACAAGATTTTTGTCTTTTTTACTTATTCACTTAAGCTGTCTTTTGCCTACTTTATCCATTTTTCTTAAGTTGTACTAAGAAACTGGAAACTAATGTTTCCTTTGAATAGTTGAATTACCCTGTTAATAAAAACTCTTTCTGAAAGGAAAAGCAAAAATATGGAAATTTTTTCATTAAGTCTTCACCAGGGAATTTTCTTGAGTAAGAAAACTATCTGAATGGACAGATAGTTTGTTAATACAAATTAAAGTATGGCAAGTGTGTTTTCCATTACTGTGTGTATTTCAGTCTTGATCTGCAGGTTTTTGGTGTTTGAATGTTAACACTTTGCACAGCTTTGATTGTCAGTTGACAGCTGATACCTTGGAAAAATGAGGCTATTGCTTCTTGACTGAATGGCACGTTCTCCTTAAGGTGCTGGTTTGTATTTCACTCTGAAACTGGGTTTGAACTAGTATCTTGCATGTAGTTACACCTTGTAAATGGAAAATGAAGAAAATTCTTGCATGGAACATAATGTATTTCATAGCAAAAGACTTAAAGCAAGTATATGAAGTGTCTTGGTATGATGTTACAAGTTCTGTCAAGGTAGACAAAACTAAAATGATTTTCAGGTGCCATGGATCAAAATTAAACCTCTCAGCTTACTCAGGTACCTCAGTGTAAGTGTGTACATCAGGTCACATGATGAGCAGCAGCCCTGCGGCACACGGATGTCACATCACATGTGACATAGCTGCTGTGGGGGCCATGGCTATTGCCCAGGAAATGTCCTTTCCACTGAGCTGGGTGTCTCCCCATTCCCACACCCTGACAGAATGGAACAAAGAGGCTTTTTCCTTCCAGGATCACGCACATCAGGTGCAGGCCTGAACCAAAAAGCAAGCATAGCGATGAAGCTGATACCGTGAGTGCAGGAGGTGAATGACTCTTAGTGCCTGCAGCGTGAGAATGAACAGGTCTGCAGAGCTCTTGTTCGGACAGGGCTTAAGACACTGCTCAGTCATTTTTATACTCATGATTTTCAGAAGATCCTACTGTTTTTAAATGGATGCAATTATTTTCTCCAAAGATTATGAGAACTTTCAGATTTTCTCCCTGTCAAAAAGTTCTTTTAAGGGGAGTGATAAAGATCAAATGTTTGCTTATTGTGGTTTTCTGTGGTTTTGACAAACAGTTCATTCAAAAAACATACTAAAACATTGCTTCTGAAGTACACAAATTAGGGCAGTTGTGTGAGTGATTATGTTGTATCACACTGGAATGCTCTCATATGATAGTTTTGATTTTATGCTGAACTACTCTGGTCCTCATCAATGCTTTAGTACAGCTTTTGAAATGCACGTAGCTAGTTTCAGTCTCTCGATAATTATATTATTAAGAGGTACTACACAGTCTAAAAATTGAACTCCTATTGAAAGAATTTCAGTTGCTAATATTGAGAGAGCTATAATGAATCAAGCAAGGCTTGTTTTACCCCCGTTTGGAAACTTAATAAGTTGTTGTAGCTAGCTACTCAATAAAATAGTGTGTTAAGCTCTCAGTTGTGTTACCACAACACACTGATTTTAATAACTGAGCAAAATTAATGACAGAAATTTGATATGTTGTTCCACAGAGGGTAAATTAACTCTATAGTTGGGGTTTTTATTTTAACATTCTACCATGATGCTCGAGACCTGAATACAAGTACAAAAGTAGAAAGATAATTTTTTCCCTACAGTACTAAAGGGAGTTTGAGGAAAGCTAGGACGCTGACATGCTGCTTCAGTTTAACAAGAAATCTCCAGAGACAGCTGAATTGGAAAAAAGGTCACTGCCATCTAAGAATTCTGAAGTATTTGCTCATCTAGAGAGGAAACTTTCCTTACAGCTTCTCTGAATAATGTAGCTGTGAAGAATACTAGATTTCCATCCATACTTTATTAATAGAGAGAGAAGTTAACAGAGAGAGGTTTGCATATTCCAGCAGCCTCTTTTTAGCAGTAAGACCTTTTTATGACCTTAGTAGGCTCCTGGAAGATTGTTGGCTAAACTGATAAAGCTTCATATGGGCAGTATAAAGACAGCAGGAAAGTTCCTGTAGCTTCCCGCTCTCTCTCTTCAGACTAAGCCACAATGTACTGGAAATTGGAAAGAGAACAGGTAGATATCATTTAATCATACAAATTGCAGGATACATTTGCTGAGCTTTGTAAGCAACATCTTAATTTTAGGGTTAACCTATTCCACAAAAGATAAAAACTAACAGGATTTTCAGTAATTACTTGGAACACAGTAAGAATGTTTTTTTAAAAAAGCTTTTAAGGAGTAGTAATGTCTTTTCCTAGGCAGCTTAAAAACTAACACATTGAGTGCTTGCAGAAATATCTAGGTGTGGGATTTTTTTACGCAAAACATAGATCTGGATTTTGTAATTTGAAGAATTCTTTAACATCTCCTCTGAGCTTCGTTTACTTGGAATAGATGTCAGGTTCACTAAAAAGTTATTTCTTCTACTCCCACTTGAGAATAAATAAAATTCTTTTTTCCTCTACCCCATTTCCTAGAAATATGTCTGGTCAAGGAAATGGAATGATCACAGTATTTCCAGTTGTAAAGCACTTTTTAACTTACTGTCTGTGTTAGGTTATTTGGTTTAAAGCTGTGTAATGTGCCATATCTTTAAAGCACTTCCAGGTATTAAATGTGCTATACTTTTTTTTCTCCCCAAATGCTTTGCCTTTTTAAATTATCTGAGGTTCCTATTATTTTCCCACCTCTAGTTTATATTTGGCTAGTCTGAGAAATTCAGATAATAAAATGGCAGATAAAATTGTCAATGCTTACTTCTGAAACTTCTTATTCAGTGCCATAGAAATTCTCCTTTTCTTGAAGGATCTACTGATACTTACAGTCCACTGACACATTGTTTTCACTGTTGTTACCAGTAAGGTATCTCCTGGGGTGCATTTGGACTACCGAAATGCTTTCTTGTTTCAGGTACTAGTATATACATTAATTTTTTTTTCAAGAGCTATCTTATCCCATTTTCCCTAATGCAGTCTGTACAGGTATAAGGCTCCCATTAGTCTCTTACTGTTAACTAGATGCTAGAAATATTTTTCTCTGAAGTACAACTTGCATCTCCAGTTCCAGGAAGATTTTTTTTTTTAATTTTTTTTTTATGGTAAGAGTGGTGATGCACTGGAATAGGTTGCCTCAAGAAACTGTGGATGGCCCATCCCTTGGAGTGTTCAAGGTCTGTCTGGATAGGGCTTTGAGCAGCCTGGTCTAGAAGATGGCCCTGCCCACAGCAGAGGGGTTGAAACTAGATGATCTTTGAAGATCCCTTCCAAACCAAACCAGTCTGTGATTCTATGATTCTATGATTCTGTCAGGATGTGGGAATAGAAAGACACCAAAGTCTTATGGAAAAGAGTCAATCCTGATTTGACTCTTGTACCCAAGCTGTTTTTTAACAAGCAGGAAGCATAATATTTATCTATATATTCCTATAATATTTGCAGTCTAGTCCACAGTTCTACCTTCTACCCATTGTCTCTGGATCCTGAGGCTTATGAACTTCAGTGCTAAAACAGAATGTCAGGATGAGAGCCATGCAGCATGCTAGCTTTTGTAAGTTCTTCAGCAATGCTGATAAATCTGCCTCTCCGAGGGGGATTTCTGCTGTTTTCCATTCCTCTATTCGTCTCTTTTAGGCTGAAGAGGCTGATAGTACTTAGTGTAGGAAGCTAATTAATATAGACTAAGGCACCTGATGAAACTCTGGGTTTGTGAAGTTTCAAAGATCCAGATATCTGTTGTAGACACTAATGTAAGGTTTAAGACTGTATCTTCTAAATCACTTGGCAACATTTTGCATGTCTAACCCTATAACAATAGTAACCGTGGGGGAAGACTTACTTTGTCCCCACCCTGGCTTTCAGCCAAAGCTGTGTAAAGCCCATGAAACAACAGATGCAACAGAAGATCCTTGCGTTAAAGTATGTAAAAAGTTATGAAAGAAGTAATGGTTATCTAAGCTTCTTAGTATTGCAAATCAAAGAATATGATACATTTTGAAAAGCAAATACCATAGTATGTAAAGGAAAGTATTATACTTTCACTAAAGATACTAGTAGTCATATTTTTTAGGTTAGAAATGGGTATATGTGTCTCCTAGGGTAAATTCCATTCTAAGTAATACATGCATTATGGCTTAGGAATCAAACAAATTATATTGTTTACTTGGTAAATTGAGGTGAGATGCAAATTATTGAATTTTTTTCATAATTAACAAGAAAAGGAGAGCAGTAACAACAATTGTCTGTGAAAGAAACACCATTCTCAACTTCAGTCTCTCTGACAAAGTATCAAAGATATTCTAAAGGTTATGCTGTTAAATTTTATATATTAAATGGGTATGCAAATGAAAAGGACTGGAAACTGGCCTTTCAAGCATCCTCAAACTCATTTCCTATATGTACACTAGAAGAAAGAAAAAGGGAAATTAAGCACTTGATGTTAATATTTGATGGAGAAGAAAATGTCCCAATTTGCTGTTTGGACCAGTCAAAGATGACAAGTTTATGCTCATGTTAATAACAATCAAAGTGCAGGAAAACATATTTTGAATGCTAGCAAGAGACTGGTTCTATAAAATAAGCCTCTATTTATTACATTTTTTACTGATAACATCTTGGAGAAGGTGAATTCTCTACTTCAATTTTGTCTTGTAGATCTCTACAAGAAACTATCGTCTTCCTTGTTGAGCTTGTACAATTTCATACCTATATCACCAATCTGGTATTTGCAGAATGATGCAGAAATGGTCTGTACCAACACAGTTTTTAAAAACATGCAAAAGCATAATTTCAAATCCTTTCACTGAAATTTACCTACAGGAGATACAACAATAAACTGCTTAATTATATCATCCAGAGTGGTGGGAAAACTTTATCTGGTAACATACTAGTCTGGATGTAAGAAAGTATTTTCTTTTGAATCCTGCCAGTATTCTTTTGCTTAGCAAATACATTGTTGATAGACAGAAACAAGCACTTTTCACAATAAGTAAAAACAGATGCATTACTTAAGAAAGGAATGCAGGATTCAGAGTCAGAATCGTCTCTTGCATGCTTGAAAATCGAACACTGCACAATATATTTGTCCTCATCCATTGCATGCAGATGGCTTTGGATGATGGCATGTCAAAGTATCTTTTTGTATCTGACAAATGACATTCAGCACAACAATAATTATAACCTTTCAGGGTATCAAAACAAGGGAAAATGAATCTCAGTTAAGAATATCCAAAGATACTGCATTTCTATCAGCAGTGCATCCCCCTCCAGTCTGCTGGGATGGTTCAGGATGAAGTTCTGGTCTTGACACAGACTTTTATTTTCTAATCTTTTGATCCACTGATAAACTACAAATAAATTACCTATGTTCCAGATGTTATCGTCAATTTGGTCATACATTGTTTTCAGCTGTCTGTAACAGGAAAGGCTAAGAAAATGTGACTTGTTTCTTTTAGACTATTGCTTTGGACAGTCATATCTCCCGAGTCATAGGATCTAGTCAATATACTAAGAAGTAAATTCAAGTCAGCATTCAGTTATTTCAATGTCTTAATATCTGAAAAAATGCAGTTCCTTGAGTACAAGTGCTGTGATCCAAATGGTAAAGCTGCCATTTATTCAAATAAAAATTTCTTTAATTCTTGAACCTAAGACATTGCCTGTCTTTTAGGAATCTCTGAAAACATGGTGTTTTATATAAAAAGTTCCAAGGTATAATAACCAACATGCATGTCTATATTTAAAATTTCCAGTCTTGTATCTCAGCTGCATACCAACCTCCTATCCTCTCAAGTTAATTGAAAATTTTATTATTGAGAGGTTTATTCTCCCTGCTCACAGACAGATTAGGAAAAGATCTTACACTTCAGTATACAAATTGATCCCAAGGTGGGGAAAGTCAAAGAGGAAAGTTCATTTCAGGTATATTGCTGCACAGCTGACCTAGGGTTCTGGCCTTTGCTTCACAGTATCACTTACTGGCTTACTGCTAAGCACTGGATTAGGTGGAATAGTGGTTTGTCCTAGTATGTTATCTGAATGCTTAAACATAATCTGCTTTTCAAAAGACATTCTCCAGTTTTATGTATGACATAATGCATTATTAAAGTTCAGATTGAAAAAAAAAAAGTGTTTTCATGAAGAAGCAATTTCATGAAGAAGTACTTGTAACTGTAGAAAAAAGTCTTCTGCTTCCTATGCAGGAGCAGACCAGAAAAGAAGCTGGACGTATCTAACTCATTTTCTTCCCATTGTGTTTGTCCATTAAGGAGATGAAGCACACACTTCCCATGCTGTTCCATTCATACAGCCCAGTGTTCATTCAGAAACAGAACGTTTCCTTTAGTTGATGGATTAAAGGCAGGAGAGGGGGAGGTGTGTAAAAACGTTTGGGGATGTGCAATACTTCAGGAACAATGTTTAAACGTTAATTCATACTAGAAGTTTGTAACGTATATTTTACAGAACTTGAAAACAAAAGAGGTCCTGCCTCCTGAATGAACACAAATAAATTTTAAAGAGAAAGACCTAATGGTGTTTTTTGTGCAATTGCTTAGAAGCTAAATGTCAGATTATTTTTGAAAGCAATCTTGTATTACACTTCCAATACACTAAAAAAATTAAGCAAATACAATTTTTTCAACCCACCCTGACTGACCTTGCATTATATTTTGGGAAGTTGAAATATGAACCTAAGAATGTGTATTAGTGACCTTAAAAAAAAACAACAAGTAAATTCTGTAAGTGACTTTAAAGGTTATTGTTTGCTTTTTATCTTCACTTGCAGACCAGGTGTCTCTAGCAAAGTAAATCTGAGGAAAAGCTACTTTTTGTTGGAGGCTCTTTGTGAACAAAACAGATGACATAAAGAGCAGGTGTTAAAATAGTGAAAAAGGCAAACAGCAGATATTTTACAGGATGTTTAGCTGTAGAAGAGCTAGAAAAAAAATCAGACTATTCTAAAGCATCTTATTTGGAAGTCTTTGCTCAAATACAAGCATTTCTTGGTCTTGTAAATCAGAATCTGTCTTTTGATCCCCCAAAGAATGGGTTAGAGATACTTATCATATTCCTCTTGGCACTGATTTCCCAGGGACTGACAGGAAAAAGCATAGTTTTTACTAAATAAGGATGCTGGAATTTGCTTACTGGTTTCTGTTTACCTGATGCCACTTATGATACTGAGTTTGCCTACTTAAGTGGCATTTACGACTGAAGTCTTGTGTGATTTTACTATTTATGTTAGGAAATTGCTTAGCAGCTGGGTAGATTAGACTGTTCTGCTTTGTGTGTTTGTCATCATTCATTGCACATCTGTTAATTTTGGTCTTAACATGACAATAGTGAGCATTATAAATGAATAAGTAGAAAGGTAAGTAAGTGGAGGAAAGTAAGTTTGCCTGTTTAAAAAACCAAAAACTGGTCAACTGACATTATTCGTGTCTCTAAATTAGGCATCCTAAGCCTATAAAGAGAGATTTAGAGTTCCTTCAAGTGTATGTATTTTGGATTTAAGCTTCAAGACTCATTTTCAGGTTGATGAAAATCCTGTGCTGTTTGTTTTGGAATGTGACTTTTAACACTCACAAATTCACCAGCAGCTTTCATTGGTTGTATCACAGGAGTTCTGTAACTTTGTAGCTGATGAGAGAAGTGAACCCGAAAGTAAAATTATTTTATAACCATGCATGAAATAGCTATTAATTGTAAAAAACTGAATGCTCTCCATTCACAACACAGATTTCTTTCACTAGGAAACCATTATGCCATCACTGGAGCACTTACTTGGAAATACAATGCCAAGTCCTCAAAATATTTACTGCTTAGAAGATAGGCATCTTGGTACAAAACATAAACGCTCATAAATTTGCTGTGCAATATATATACTATACTATCACACTTTTCCAAGTAGTAGTGAAATAAAGGGGTTTTATGTCAAAATCTGTTGAACTGCATAGAATTTTGTATCAAATTAGCCTCTATAAAAATGTGAGATAGTGATCAGATTTATTATCCAGTAATATTAAGAATATATGCTGCAAAATTTTTCTTCTGCTCTTTCAGGTACGAATGTTGCCACTTTGACAATAAACATGTTACGTTCCCCTTAGTTCCAATGGAATTGCATTAAAGGAAGCTCTGTGGTATCTGCAACACCTTATCCAGACTGTTTTTCCATTGAATATTGTATATTTCACTGGAAATGTTATAGGATGCAAAAGATACCCGCTAAAGAATTTTCTTGAAATTCTATCACTTCACAAGGCTAATTTCACTGCAAGTCTGACTTGCAGTCCTTGCTAGAACTATGGTTCTTTATCACTGGGGTTTAATAGATTAATTTCTGCATCCAAGTTTTCAAATCACATTTCAGATAACATTTTTGCAGACATGCCTTGGATAAAGGTACATTCTGGATTCTTTAAATAGAGCTAAAGTAGCTTTTGCCAGATAATTATAAATTAGAAATTAGTAGTTGAGTCTCTCATGTCAGAAACTTCAGACATGCCCTAGTCCATCTGTGTATGTGATTGTCCAAGCAACTCAGATGTAATGACAAACTTTAAAGTACAATCTCTGCAGAACCGTGCAGTTCACTGTTCCTCTCTAGTTAAAATTATATTCCCAGACTTCAAAACAACTTTTTGATTGAAAGGTAATTCAGAAATTTAGCTTAGACAATGCACTCTGTTAATCTAGAAACTGCTCAAGAAAAAAGCAATCACACTGAAACAGATAACAGGATGTTAAGTTTCTAGGATAGAAATTACATTACCCTACCTTCATTAGCCACTGAGTGTTGTTTTCCATGATGTTCTCGAGTAGCTGCAGTCTTTGAACGGAATCATCATAGTCCAGAGGTGCATCCCTCTGCACGGCGTTGGACACGTAGGGAGTCGAGGAGCGGCAGTTGTCCGCTTCGGGCAGGAGGAAGGTGTAGCTGCACGCCCCGTGCTGAACCTGGTACTGCTTCTTGCCTATCGCCTCCATGCTCTTACTGAAGGAGTTATATCCTGAAGCTAAGAATATGCCGCAGCCCAAAAAGAAGCAGGCGGCCAGCTGCATTTTACTCGCTGCGGTGAGGCGGCGGACCTAGCGAGCCTGGGTGCGCTGGCCAGAGCCCGGCCCTAGTTAACCTGCGGCGCAGCCGAGCGCTCCGCTGCCATGTGCCGTGAGGGCAGGGCTGGGCTGGGCTGGGCTGAGCTGGGCTGGGCTGGGCTGGGCTGGCTCTCCTCGCCTCCCTCGCTGCCGCCGGCCCGCCGTGCCCGCAGCTGTCAGGCGCGGGAAGCAGCTGCGGCCAGCCCCGCCTGCCCGCTCCTTCCTCCGCCGCGCCCCCGCCGCCTCGCCAGCCGGGCCGATCGCTCACTGCCCTCAGAGCACAAGTTGGTGAGAGCGGGCAGACATGTGGAGCGGAGCCGCTCCTCCCTCCAGGGCTCGCCAGTGCCGGGGGCAGCGCACAGCGCTCAGCGGCTGGCGGGAGCGGGGCGGCGAGAGGAAACCCCAGGGAGGAGCCGGCAGCGGCAGGACCCCTGCGAATTCCTGCAGCACGGCTCTAATTAGGAGTTTCCTAGACAGAGCGATCAGTTCCGATAGCCTCCAACTATGCTAGTAAATTATTTGCGATAGTAATCATTTTTAAGCTTTTTCCCCTCGACCACCCCACAGACACAGAAGTCCCTGGGCTTGTTTATTCCTCATTTATTTTCTTTAAAATGTGCTGAACCAGGATGTAATTGAGTTGGTGTGTGATACACTGTATCATTACAGAGAAAGCCACTGTCCCATGCATACAAAAGCAGGCTTGGGCACGTTCTTGCAAAGAGAACAAGAGGGGCAGTAATTACAAGTTTTCAGTTGAACACAGACTTTGTACTTCACTGAACCTCCGAGGTGAATACTGAGTTTTAGGCGTCTTTCAAGAGTTAAGCATTTACAAGCTTTTTATTTATTATTTTTAAGGCTTTTTTTGCCTGTATGAAATGGGTAACTTTGGAAGTGCTAATGTTAATACAAGAGTTAGAAATCACAAATCAGCTGGAAGAGGAAAACCATCCGGAGGCAGTGGCAGTAAGGCACGGCTCAGGAAGTGGCATGGCTGAATAGGAGTTACCCTGTTAGCTCTCCCTAGCCCAATTCTATGCCCTTGGGAGTGGGAAATACCCATAAAAGGTGAGGGAAATTCTAATGAAGTAAGTATTTGAAATTTATATGTGTGAGTAAGAGGGAGCTTCCCCCCACTTCCCAACTCCCATGGTCTCTGCAATGACCAGTCATCTTGAAAAAGCGGAAAATTACTAGCCAAATTACCAGACCCTGGGAAAGAGTTCATTCCACTGAAATTTTGGAACAGTTTACTTTTCTGTAGGAAGAAAATGTCTTAAAACCAGCGTGATAGGATACTGACTCCTGAAGACATACTGCCTGAGATTTTGGCTAGGTCTAGATCTGGAAACTATAGATTTTTCTTAATTAAAATAAACAAAGGGAATGCCACGCTAGTCAAACTAACATGAACTACTGACCGAAGTTTCTCGTAGTCAAGGAAAATCTCAGCATGTATCAGGATCTCTTAGGACAGACTCTTACACAACTTGCTGTATTTCATATAGTGTATTGATGTGGCTTTACTTTTTTATATCATAGAAGTTTTGTTCAGGACTTGTCAGAAATAGTTGTAGCAGCTAAAATTCATGTCTTAGATTGTTGGAAGCTGGTATTTCTTTACATAGTTACCTTTGGAAAGGAAAATCTCTAGAATTTAATTCTGGAGAATTCCAGAAATATTCTGATTATATTTGGACTGTGATGAGTGGAACCAATTTGTCAGAATTTTTCCTGGGGAATATTCGTATGCCATTGTTCATCCTTCTAACCAGAGGAAACAGAGGAATATGTTTGGAACAGTCAAGATTATTTGCAACAAAATGTACATATTTGGAGGGTTTGGTGTATGAAGTATTCATTCTCCATCCCTTCAACTTTGTATTGCAATAGCAAAGCAGATTAATGTGACAGCAACTTGCATTAATAACAAAGTTTCAAACTTGTTGTATACTGATTTCTAATTTTCAGTGAATTCTTTGAATGTTTTATTCCATATGAATAACAGTCTTTTGTAAGATACTTGACCAACCTACTTTATCCAATGAAGACAGAATATAGCATTAGATTAATGCACTGGACTGTGTGAAGTGTTTCTGACATTCCAATTCAGTATTTTCTGTTATTTGGGTACTTTAATTAATTTTCTAAGTCAAATGAGAATTTCCCATTATGACTTGTCCTTAAATTGGTCTGTTCCCTGTTTTCCTTGCACAGCTAGCCCAAAAAAATAAAGGGCCATTTCTTACTAGTCATCCTTCCTTTCACTACCACTTGCTAATACTCAGTAGAGTAGTGCTGAAAATTAGATTGCTCCAGCCCTGAAAATATCTGTCTCTTAATGAGGAAGAACTGGAGGATAATCTTGATTTTTCTGATTATATTTTCATGGATCTTTTTTTAATTCTTTAGATAGATATTAAATGAAAAATGAAAATATGAGACTGAGCAGTGTAGTCTTTTAGAAGTTTCTTTTTCATTATTATACCTCTACTCAAGGGACTGAACACATATAAAAGACAAGATTTAAGGGAAAATCTGCTATAGATTCATTAGACAGGATCTTCATGAGAAGCTTGATTAAATCAGTCATTGTAGAAAGGCTATGAAGCTTGCCATCTGTATGCCACCCTAGTGCGTCAGATCACCATTGTAATCTGGCAGCTCAGTTTTGCTGGGTTTTTGAGGAGAGATGAGTGTCTTTAAAGGTTTGAACTGGAGTCTATTTTCCTTTCTGAAAGGCCGAAGCATAACCCCGGGAGGCCCTTGTGCTGTAATGAGGCCAGGAGCAAAACTGAGCTTGGAGATTGCCTGGGAATCCTTGCTGTATCTTGGGCCTCCACTAGGGAGAACTGTGGTTGTAGGAATACTGGAAAGAGAAACAAGTTCATCTGTTTTTTACTGTGTTTTAAGCTGGGTTTGGATTTTGTGTCCTGGTTTTTTTGTTGTTGTGAATGAATGAATGAATAAATGAATAGATGAATGAGTAAATGGCCAGTTGCTATAGTAGCTGTCTGCAGTTTGGGGAAAAGGTACAGAAAGCACAGGTATTATTCTAAGTGACAACTACTAATGGAAGACTTTTACCAGCACAGCAGGCACCGCCAGTTAGCTGCTACTCGCTGTGCTTCTCATCTAGCTCTTGGAGTAACACCCTGAGGTTCTGCATGGTAATGTTTTCCCCAACCTTTCATTGATAGCCGCAGGCTGGAGGGGCAATAACTGGAATACAAGCCCCAGTAGCTACATAACCAAGAGAAGGTTTTGCTGTTTCTCCATCTGGGTCCAATGGACTCATATTGCTTTAATGAGGTGCTCTTTCCCACTGTCCAGGAAAGCTAGTGAGCGTTCACCTTGCCAATGAAATAAATATATATCCCTTTAACCCTTTGCTACAGCATAGTGCCATATTTGGTGCATCTTTTGGAGCAGTTGATTATGATCCTTCACCCTTTCTATCCCTTTGGGAGCAGCTTTCCCAGCTGTGAAGGAGGAAGTGGTCTTCTCTGCTTCTCCAGGGAGTCAAAGCCAGTCAGAGTTCAGGAGGAAAGAAAGTAGTAACAGCTAAATTTAGAAAACTGGTGTGAAAAGTAAGGCAAGTTAAATCCATTTTTGTCCTTGAAATCTGAGGAAGAGGAAGGAAGATGCCTGAATACAGCCTTTTTACTGAGCCTTAGAGGCATTATAAGAAGTCTGCTTGAACAGAAAGGGTTATTCTGAAAACTGAATGACCGAGAAGGTCTGTCCCCTGTCACTTATGAGAAGGACCATTTCTTTGTTAGACATATTGAAGTAGGGAGGAATTTAAATAATCTGGCATGGAGTCTTATAAATGTCAGAAACTGAGTAAAAAGTTACAATTCAGACTACTCACATCCTCTCATTTCTTTAATGTTCATTGTTCTCTTCATCTTTCATTTCTGCTGTCAATATGGAGTATTGTATTTACATTTATGATACATTTTTTTCTGTAAACTAAAGTACAGCTTTTAGCCTGTGAATTCCTGCTTGATTTAGAACTGAGTGTATACAATATATGCTATAAAACAGCAAATAGTGGATTGATGTATTTAAAGTACAAATTAGATCTTTCCCTTTTTAGAAAGAAGATACCCACTCTTCACAACGCACCTTTATAAGCAGAGCTGAAATGTATATTTTGTCAAAACTAAACATTTAGAACGTTTTGCCAGATGTGCACAGGCAGTTTCCTTTCCTGGGAAACAGTAAATTCCCTTACTCAGCCAATCCTGGGTTTCTTCCATATAACTAGGCTGCTTTGCAAGAGATGCCTGAATTCTACTAACCTTATCTGTCCAATTATAATTTTACTTGCAGCTGCACAGCTTCTGTTTGACAGGCAGATACAGAGATCTTTGAGATCTGTGATAGAACAGGAAGCATATAAACTTCTTAAGTAATATAAGAAAATGTTGACTTGCCTTTAGTCTGCTATCTGCAAACTTTGCCACCAAAAACTTTCAAGATATTGATTTAGTAGATAAGTTCTCATTTCAACAGTTTTCTCATTTTAAGAAGGGAAAACTACATAATACATGGCAAACTAAAGGTAAAACCATGTAAACAAGTAGGTTTTGGTGCTGCATTCCTACAGGGATATTTGATATGTATGTATAAATGAAAATGCTATAATGTGAGGATATGTAACTTCAAAATCAAATCTGAAAAATCATCTGAAACATGGAATAAATTAATAAAGTCTTTTATATATTCCTGGTATTTACATTCCTCACATTTTGACACTCAATGTTAAGTCCTCACCTTTGATTCCTGGTACTTTAATACTAGTTTATAATAGTTCCATTTGCTGTCTTCAAAATATTTTTTTTCACTGTGAGTAGTTTGGCATTTTTCTCAGGAAAAAATGTCAACAAGGACAAGACTCATGAACTTGTAACTTTAAAAACAGGGGCAGGAGTTAGGACTCTATCAGATTTTTAGTCTGCTGAAAATCTTGTCTGTTTTTAGATCTTACACTCTTTTTGAAAGAGAGGAATGACAGGTTATTATGTTTTCCTATAAGCCAAAAAATTTCTTTTCATCAAGACCCATAGTTCAGATTTTTAGCACTTTAAAATCTTACCAATCATTCCTTCTTTCCCCACTATTTGCTTATTATCTTTTTTATTTACTCTGAGCATCTCCACCAGTCTCACATGACTTCTTTAACAAAGTCTCAGGATTCTACTCACTTTCTCAGCTGTAGTTTGTTTCTAATCATTCAGAACATCTGGTATAACATCTTGTGAATTCATAATCATTTTTATGTTCCATCTCTGACGTTCCATCACGTCTCCATTGAGTGCCCTTCCTTTCAAGGAAGGGCATTTGCCCAGTATTCTCATACTGTACTTCTGCGGAAGGGACAAGAGGTCAATAATCTGATCCACTGAAAATTTCTGTTACCAGCTTCTCTTGGTGACTCAGTCTGTTTGTTCCCATCTTGCCTTGTAACATCCAATCCATCATTTCAGTACACAGTATTTTTTCCTAGATGTCCCAGAATTAGTGGAAGCATAATGCAGCCAAAACCAGACTTTGTGTATTCACTTGAAAATGCTTGCATGTTCCCTTTTTCACTTTAACAGTTGATACTGCCACCATTCTTCAATGCATTTAAATCTATAATCTGCAAGTTATGTCTATATTCCTTTGTTTCTTTGATGTTTTATTGTGTCCCTTTTTTGATGCTATGCTTTCATTAATGTATCCAAAACTTCTGTCTTGGTCCTTATCATCAACACATTGAATTTTGTAACATATTCTATCCCCTCCATAATATTTGAAATGTGGCTTGCTTATGAAGTTTATTATGTTAGTTCTGTCTCAGTAAATTACATTCAGCTTTGCTAACATAAGGATGGTTAGACAGCCATCAGAGCTTCACACAAGTAGGTTATCTACTTAATTGCTTCGAATTTGGAAGGTCTAAATTCAACACCTCTCCTACCAGTATGTCAACATCATGGCTTTCTTTGTAGCCCCTGACTGGATGGTCTTTCCTGGACTGTCTTGGGTTAAACTTGGGATATCTTTTCTCAGATAACGTGACATTTAATGTGACCATATCTTCAAATTATCGTCTTATTTTGGTGTCCCACTTTTTTAAAAATAACATTTTTTCAAGGTTTTTTGACTGAGATTGTATTAACATTAAAATACATTATATATTTTATATATACTTAATTATATCTATATATATGTGTGTGTTTAGTATGTTGTTGATGCCACTGTATCTAAAATATAATTGCTCATGTTAATTTAGATTGGGACTTTATGATATCACATCCTGAGTAATAACAATAGCATGAATTAATGGGGTTTTTAAATTTCTGTCATTATCATTTCCACATTCCAAAGCCTTATTAAATACAAAATGCTTCTTAGCTTCTACTGCTTCATTACTTTTGTAGCAATTTCCTTTATCAGGCCAAATTTTCAAGTGATATCTAAAGCAGAATTCACAAGTATCTGTCAAACTCTAGTCTATACAAATATAGGCACATACCTAAGAAGACTCTCACTGGGCATTAATGAAGTTCCTGTTTGTAGGACAGACAGTAGTTTCTTTCACTGTGAGCATTTTCTAATAATGAATGTTATTTTAATCTTTGAATGATGAGTCATCCATGTACAGAAGTAGGAAGTGAGTCCAAGGATTATGAAGAATAGTTGCTACATGTCCTTCCTTCTTAACATTTTTATATAGTTTGGCTATAGTGCCCAAAGGCTGTGCTTATTGTCTTCAGAGTTACATGATGACAGCAAACTTTAGCTGGTAACAAGTGTAATTACATCTTAAATAGTACAAGTTCAAAACTAACATGGAAATTACAGCTAATGTTAAAGATCTTACAGTTGCACTGCTGAATATCTGACAGTGTTAAGTGCTGTGCCCTGTCTATCTCCCATACTGGGCAAAACATAATACAGTGCTTGTTTAAGCAGGTTATCATTGGTTTGAAACTGAATGAAATAACTTGTGTGCTAATGTGTAGCAACTAACTCTGGTAAAGCCTTTAAATCCTGTTTTTAAAAATTGTTCCCATAGCACTTGTATATTTACTCTTCACTGTTGAATTATAAGTGAAAAAACTTAACAGATGTTCTTACTCTGTATGCTTATATACTGTTTTGATGCTTTGAAAAATGTCTTTTTAACTGCAGTTTTGTGCATTCGGACAGTTTAAACCTAAAATCATTATGTAAGGTTTTTACTTTTGTTGTATTATGTGAATGCTGTATTACATTGATGTGAAAAGGCAGCACACTCTGAAAGAATCCAGAAGGCTTTTGAGAGATGAGAAATCTGCCTTACTGACATCCTAAAGAAAACTGCATGTGCCGTTTGTTTAAAATAATGTATTTTTTAAACGTCCAAGCAGCTGACAGTAAGATAGCCTTACAAATCACCCCAGCCCCTGTGACTTAAATCCTTCCTCTTGTAAGCAGTCATTCAGGTTAGCGGAAGGTTCTCTCATCTGGTAATAGCACACTTATTTGATCATAACAGCATGTCATACTTCCGAAGGGCGCGTTCAAGTTAAGAATCTGAATTCAAAGATAAACTGATGTCAAAGAGGGAATGAAAAGGAAGTGAAAAACTGTGTAAGGGGAATAAACAAAGCTTTTAGAGAGGGAGAGGACATATACAGCAACAGTAAGGTACCTAGTTCCTGACATCTGTTTCCCTCAAGAAAAAAAATACAGTACATGCACTAACCTTTTTATGGAGAGTGCAAGAAAAATATTTTCAGCATGTTTTCATATATTCATATTTGTTGAACTGTACTATGCATGTGTAATTTGAAGAGGACAGAGCAACTGCAAACTATTTTTGCACTCCATAAAGATAAATATTTTCTTTTTTTCAGTACTAATAAACATAGTTCAGTAATAGCTCTCAAAAACAGTGCCCACCCTCTTGCTGATTCTGCCACGAAAACTGGGCATTCTTTTTATTGTTGGTCTTATTGCTGTACAAGCAAAGGAAAGAATTGAAGTGGGGGTTTTTTTCCTGGTTAGTGAGGCATCAGAACCCATGATGGGACAAGACAAAGATTAGCTCCATACAGATACCAAGATTAGGGTTTCTTTGAGTTTGGACTCCTTGCCACAACCTATTGCTCTGTAATATTAACGTAAGTACCTCACTGGCTGAGTAACAGTCTGTTTTTATCTCTCTAAATAAATCCTTTGCTGGAAAGATAATCCTCCACCTCCAATGGAATATGTAAGCAAGATCAAATCTCTTATGAGTATCCTATCATTAAAGTGGTATATTTTATTCCCAATATAAACCAATTTGAAATTCCTTTTACTGGACTTTTATCTAATCGGAATTATTACTTGAGTAGTTTCCCTACACAGAATATTCAAATATTTAAAAATCTTTATTCTGTCTCACTAGAAATTTATTTGCAGGAAATTTCTATATGACACTGGTGATGTCTATACTGTGTGAATGTGAATCCACATTCTGGCTAGCCATAACCAAACTGACTTTTATTTACAAATCAAATAGTTCAATCTTAGCTTCAGTTTAAACTTGATTATAGAACATCCTGCTTGTAGTTGTATGTTTACTTGTTTTTTCTGTCAATATTTTCAGACAAATCTGTGATCAATTCTATTATAAATAACTAATAAAGCTTCACCTTTGGTTTTAAATGATACATTCTCATTTGTTACTGCTTCTTCAACATGGCCTGAGCCTTAACAGCAATGTCCAGTGAATAGCATTTTTCTTGAACAAAAATAACTTTATTTCTAGTTCATCAAATTAGTGATCAGCTGATGTTCTTCTACTAATTCATCAAATTAGTGATCAGCTGATGTTCTTCTACTAATTTCTGCCTTCCTTTGCCTGTTGAGTACCCACTTGAGTATCATTTTTAGGAGGCAAAATCAAAACTTTTAAAACTGTTACTTTACTAGATAATGTATTTACTAGATTATGTCATGAAATTACAGTATCTCTTAACTTTCCTGCTTAGAATATTTTCTTTTTGTATTAATGAAGATTGTAACCTTGTGTAGGGAGTGAAGGTGGCCTTCTCTGATTAAATGCAAAAATCAGGTCAACCAAGATTTCCTCGTGGAGTCAGAGAAATGTCTCTCAATTGATCAGAAGTAGATTCTTGGGTAACAAGTTCAGATGACAGCACCAGAAGTTAGGTGAAATGAATGTCATGAAACTTATGGAAATAATTGAGCACTATTCCAGATTTCAGATGTGTTTCATTGTCTCATCTTAAAGTGCTGTTGTCAATATATTATCAGTATTTTTCCTTTTATTACATTTTTCAGGCTATTGTATCCAAACTGTATTGCTTTACCTCTCTTCTCTTTCAGCTTGGACTGTAAATTGATTTTAAAAAAGCAGGCCAGTAAGAAATTGGTCTAAATAGATTATTCACCCTGGAGCGATAGTTCTTTTACACTGTGGGCGCATTTTGCAAGGTTAAGAGCAGTATACCTTTGGTAAAGGTCAGTTGAAACGTTTTAGCAGGGACTGTTCTGGAACCCCAATGTAGTCCATGGTGAGGAAGGATGGGCTAGCAGTGAGCTGAGTTTTCAGCCAGCTGGACTATTCCAGGCAGGACTACAGCAGCAGGGAAACTGTTAGGAGTCATGACTTAAACTTTGTTTCAATTTTATACAGAGTATAGAGATGTATCTTCTGAAGCTCAGATCTATGGGACTGTAGAAAAGCCTCTCATGAGAAGCAGTGGAATCCCTGTTGCATGAGTAATACAGATGGCAAAACACTGAAAAATGTACAGGAAAATCCTGCACTGGCAGCAGTATGAATTAAGTGACTTAATAAGCTTTTTTATCTCTTAATTTCTCTTATCAAACCTCATCACTTTGATGAAAGAAAGAAAAATGTTTATGTTGGACCGCCATGTGAAAAGTGCTTATAGGAAAAAAATCCCTCTTCAGATGATAAAAATATAATTAATATAGTTGAAATAATTCTTGCATTTTCTCACAGACATGAAATTAAACCTGTCAGGAATAAGCTAATATTAATGCCTGCAAACTGTTAAGCACAATTAATGCAATATAATGCAGCAGTGGGTTTCATAATGGAAATTATTGTGGTTTCTGATTTCTTTGCAGTATTGGGACAACTTAATTTTATATTATTAATTCCATCAGTAACATGCAAAAGAATACAGCTATTCAAATTGTAAAAGTATCAGAGACTGTGCATCATAGACTATTATTGCCCACATGAAAACCTGCTTGGCTGACTGAGAAGTTTGCAACCAGGAAATTATCCTCAGTTATCAATAGCATAATTGCTACTTTTTTTGTTCAGATGTTTTTTAAAAAAGAGCTCTTATTTAAACATATTTACAGTGAATAATTTTTTACAAATACACATCATGAACTTAACAAGCCACAGATTTTACATCAAAATCAGATTGCTCTTCATTTTCCTTAACCTGGAATAGATAAATTTCTCTACTTTAAAAACCTCTATTTTGAACATTTATTTGATGTGAAGTGTGCTCCTTTGTATTCATATGTTTTTTACCTTGTTGATTCTGCAATGGGGGCAGAAAATCTGCACTCACTTACCTCTGACCTAACTCTGCTGGCCCACAGTTTTAGACTACAGTACACCCAATAAAGAAAAACAGCACATGCTTTTAAGATAGCTATTTCAATAAACTGATAGCCTCGAGTACTGAGAAAAAAAGTGATGCTTTAAAGGCAAACAGGGGGCTTCTCATTTAGCAGACTTTTCTAGTATCAGTCAGAACCTTTTTGTGACATGTCTATCATGCACAATGATCAGAAGCTGCTGAAGTAAACAAAATGTGGGTCTGTTCTGCATTACTGTAATTTGCAGATACCCTGTGCCTGCTTGCAGAGGATTTTAAAGCCTGAGGCTTTTAAAACTGTTAATGACATGAACAGTAGCCAAGAACTGTCTTTATTTGAAATACAAGTGTATTTTTAAAATAAACCAGAATGTGTGAATCCTCAAGCAGTTGCCAGTTGCATTAGCTTTTCAGAGTGAGAATTATTTTTAAAGATACAGATTTCTCAGTAAACATCCTGTAGACTAGTTAAACAATTGGAAGCATTTTCAAGGGGTGTTACCACTAGTTAAAATATTGGCTTTCATGGCTGGTCCAAATCAGGCTTTACAATAAGTGAAACTTGGTTCCCTTTCATTGATTTCTCAATGTTCATAAATTCATTAAATGTTCATTCATCAAATTCCATTTCTTTTCTGGCTCTTCCATGTCAGGAGGCACCTGTTTCCAAAAAAATGAATTGGCAGATGGCTTAGTAATTATTGCACCATATCAGCTGGTGGAATGAAGTAATTTTAATGAACAGAAGACAAACAGAAATTAAAGTGTTCAGGATTAAAAATAAGGGAGAGAGGGATTCTTATGTTGTCCTTTTCTTTTTCTTCTTCTTTTTTTTAGTTAATGTTCTTCCATAAAATAGAGCTGTGAATCCTAAGTACTAGTTGTTGAAATTTAGGGACAGTTTGGAACTGTGTAACTGCTCTGCACATGGACATCAAATACAATGTAGTTGGTACTGCATCTGCTGTACATTCAGGTTTTATCCATGTATGCACTGTGTCATTTTTCCAGTTTACTAGGCATCTGAAAATCAGCGTGGTTTCAATGAAAATATGTGGAAAGCCATACTCCATATGCTTTTCATATGAGACATAAGACTTGACTGTGTAATACTGGACATCCCCCATTCTGTGGGACATCTGCCAAGCTCAGCAGAAATAAAAGATACAGACAGGAGAACAAAAACAGAGGAATAAGTGATTACTAAATCCTTATTCTGTTTTTAATTTTTAAATTCTGCTCTGGTCGCAGCTGTTATAGTCAACTTTTAACATCTCTGAGCTGGAATAGCCATGCTATTTAAAGTATTCCAGTACTTTAAAATGCTTTGTGGTTAAAACTTTAAAATGTTTAATGTTCCTAAATGAATGACAGGTTTTCAAAGGTTCACACTGTAGGTTTAGAGACTTCCAAAAATCCTAGTATGTCTCCCTTTGCATCTTTAGGTAAGAATGTATCTCTGATCTATGAGCTTAGAAAAGCCTAAGAGACTTTTAATATGTTATGTGCATGAGTAGTTTAGGTTGTATTTGAAATGTAAACTGCAGGTGTTACAAATTTTCTGAAGACTTTTGGAGTAACAGATAAATCTTACCTTGGTTTTAGGTGTTGCCAGTGATTACAGTACTCTGTCCTTTTGGTCTGTTATGTCCTAGATTGTGAACTAATTAGATTAAGAAAAAAATGATAGCTTAAATTTAGGAGAAATAATTCTATTCCTCATGGTTACAGAAGCATAAAATTGTTCCTCTGCAAAATGGCAATAGAAGGCAGGAAATAAATAAAAACCATATTTTTAGCATGATTTTGAAAGCCAGAGTCCTGGTTTCTGTATACTTCAATTACCAGTTCCAGACATGTATGTTTCAAAGTCCCATTGTAAGACCTTCCTTTCACATTTTGAAAACGTGAAAGTAAATACTAACATCTGCATATTTGGCATTGCTTTCAAGATGTTGTTTTCTTGCATCTATTTATACCTCTAATACTGTTCAAGTCCTTTTTACTGGCATATATGTGTTTATTATACTTAATGAGAATCAAGTCTTCTCAATAGCTTGGATACTGTAGAAAACTTCAAATTAAATTGGAATTGGGCATCCTGTTAACAATACAATCCACAGTAACATACAAGTTACACTTGCTAAAACTTAATATGGCTGCTGGTAGAACTTTTATAATGTTCAGGTTAATGCGTGTGGAGGATTTTTTAAGCACTTCAACTCCCAGTCTAACGGAAGGAATCCTGAGAATATTTACCTCCATTTATCATGCTTTCAGTATTAGTATTAACTATATTACAAGAGATGGTATAAATCACCTACTTGGCATTGTCTCACTTTATGTGCTAGGTTAAAAAAGGTGCTGTCACTTTCAGCAAGTTATATGTTGCTTCTCTAATATTCTGGTACTCCACTGCTGTTACTTTGTGTTACATCTGTGATACTCGGAACAGTCCCTGTATTCGATACATTGCTACCGACAAGAAAGAAAGGAAATTTTACATATTCAGGATGCAAATGTAAATTACTATTTTTATTTAATAAAGACAGATTGTTGAGCCTGGCACTAATTTTATCCTTTATTACCAGTGAAGACATGAGAACTTGAAGTACATCCTGCTTCCATACCAGGGAAATTGGCTCAAACTGGAAGGAGGAAGACATAGCATCATTTTTTGTGGAATACGTCCTTTAAATGTTAGTTTGCAAAGAATTCTGAGTCAAAAGGCCAATTTTATCCAAAAGTTGTTTTTAAAGATGTAGTATACTCAGAGAGCATATTCAGACAAAATACCCAAGATAAAACAATTTTAGAAACCTGTTGGACTTTTTGGATTCATCTGATTATTGCCCAGGAGCCCATTTTGGGAAGGACACCCACCTACCCCTGTGGCTTCTCTGTCTGCTCTGCTTAATCTATGCACTTGAGCACATGATCATATTCTGCAATGACTTACAAGTAACTTCTAACACCCCAATTAGCTTATAAAAAGAGCTCTCTTTTAGCTACATAGCTAATTTTTCAGGATAAGAATCAGTTGTGTAATTCCTTTTTACCACTCTATAATCCTTGCTTATAATATGATGGCCTCATATATCTCACTAATAGGATTTTGCTGCCTTGGTACACTTTGGTCACAAAAACTTTTCACTGGTTACTTTGTTTGTAATTGTAATGTATGCCACCAGTTTCCTCTCTGCATTTGACTAGTTGGGACTAACATGGAAATGAAAAATGAGTGAATGTAAATTTTTTGCTAAAATAAGGTCCTAAGTGTTGACAGAACAGCTCATTCCAGCCCAGAATTTCTGTGCACATAAGCATGGAATACATTTCATAAACCAAAAATGCAGGTTTTGTTTGTTTGTTTTTGAGTTGTTTTCGGAGTTTCTTGAAAGGTCATGATCCTTAAAGGAAAAGAAACACTAGGATGTGTTTAAAAGGGAAATACTGTGATAACAGTACCAGAAGAGCAAGCAAAGCCTTCAGTAAGGAAGCTGAAATTAGTTATATAGGTAATGAGAACAGAGCCAGGCCCAGTCATCTTTGCAGCCAATATTAATTGCTAGGAAGAAGAGAGGTTTATGTTGTTCTAGTGATAAAAACTTACTAAATTTCTGCTTTGCTGCAAATGTGACACATGCTGCTTTTACATTATCATCTGAACTGTAATGTTTCATTTCTAGAAAATCAGTGCTTGGGAAAATTGTGTTATCATTTAAAAACATAATCAGAGTTTTACTTTGATCTTTTTTACTCAATAGAAAAAAAAACTGGTTAAGTTTATGTGCGTTTTCTTTTCTTTTCTGGTGATGTTGCACTGTGATTGTGTTTGCCTGTATGATTCATTACAAGCTTACTGGCAGATGGTCACGTACACTTTGCGAAAGTGCTTGATGCTAATAATCAGCTTTTAGCTTTAGTATTTTTTCCTAGGGTAAGTAATGTATATTATCATAATGCCTAGAAATATCATGGTTGTTTTAGTCACTGCCATCTAAATACTTTTATCCTTCAGAATAAAAAGATTTCTCCGTACATGTTCAATATTTTGTGCGTGAAACTTACTGCATGTGTGGATGGCAGTGACAGAAAAATTAGTGTTCCCTCTTGCTTATATGAACAAAATGAAGAATGAGAGGTTCATGAGACCAGAATGTGCTAGAAAACCTCCTGGCTCCTGCATATAATGATTTTTTGTTGATTAAGCCATGGGAGCCCCACGGGGGTTATATAGCTAAAGCATCAGAAATCCTGCTTTGTCTTACTTGATCCTCACACTTGTTATGGTAGAAGGAAATCGTTTATGTATATTTTATTTGTTTATGTATCTTTTATTGCATAACAGTAAATCAGGCTTATATGCAGCGTTTATCTGTGATAGTCAAAATATCAAGTCCAAAATACATTCCATTTATTTAAAACATGAAATTGTAAAGAACTACTTCTATGTAGCACAGTAGAATGTGTATATCAAAAAATGTTGTTTTATAAGAGGAAAAATGTGTTGAATTATGGGCTCTTATCATTATATTATCATTTATTTAACAGTAGTTCTAGATGGAATAGCTGAAGAAGCCAAAATACGGTGAAACTTCGTGGGGACTCTTTATAGCTATCTTTATGTTGGGAAGGGGAAATTTCTAGTCTGACAGTTTTAGTGGAGACAGCTGTTGAGATGCTCTTGCTGGCTCTTGTTTATTATAGTTGTAGTACACTATATCCAAGCAATAAAGTCAGTTACAAATCTGACTCACTCAAAACACACTGTCATGCAATGGTTCCAGAAAAAGTGAATCTTATTTATTTAATTAAAGTTCCCTTAGTTTTAATAAATTCCTTGCTTTTTCTTCATTTAGTCGTAAGTGCAGCTCTGTTCTTGGAAGAGAGTATGACACTTAAGTCCATGACAATGTCTCTACAGTCTAGGATCATGGCCTACAGACCTGATATTTTTCTGAATGTATTTCTCATTTGCATCTCCTGAGAGCATTAGAATGCACATTTTAGCTGATATAGCGTGTCTTCTCAGACGCTTTCATAAGTGTGTCTAAGGTACAGACTTAACTGCAGAATTTTGTCCTCCAAAATTGAGACTGAAGTAATTCACAGCTAATATGAAGAAAATACTCTACGAATATGTGCCAGATTTTTTCCTGCTAGTCTTAGTTTCTCTGATATAAGCATCTTAATAGTCACCTAACTCCCATATCTTTGCTCCACCCAAACACCAAAAAAATTCAATTTTAAAATGCATTGTAAGATAGTTGTTGAACTAAATTCCATCTTCAGCTGATTTATTTTGCATTGGTTTTGATTTATTGGGCTTGTGAGTATATGTTTTTATATATGGGCATACTTCTGTACTTGTTCTTACTGTTTTGTGATTTATTATATGTTGATGAGATTCTGTTGTAGACCTTGGAGGTTTTTTCAAAGACATGAAGTTCCATTGTCGTGTTTTTCTTACAATGATTTATGTCTTGTGCATTGAAGTTATTTATCACAAGTATTTGAAAGATAGTCTAAATTCATAACTTTTTAAAACTATTATTTAATATTTGCCTGAAGTTGGTCCCAGAGCCTGCAATCAAAAAAGAGCCTCACTTTCCTAGTGAGTATGCTACTATTACAAAGGTAGTATTTCTTCATTATTTTCCACTGAACATAAAACCAGAGTTTGCATCTAAATGCATTGTACAAATCCAAAACAAAGGATAGTGTCTGCACCAGGGACCTTTGAATCTTCAGAAGAATATTTCCATTCTTTCTTTCTCACTCTGGCTGAAAGGTCACACTTTACCCATATTTATTCTACCAGATTTATTTGTGGCCTGGAGGCTTTATCAGATTCATTTCAAGCAGAACACTTTGGCAGTGTTTCACATGAGAGACTTTTACCTGTGGAGATAAGGCAGCCTGATTCTGCTCACCTTCAATAGTCTTTGCTGCACATCATGCCTACCTTTAAATCTGTTATGGAGAGAGAAGTGTAACAGCAGTATGTTTGCCTGAGGGACAGGATTTTCATGGGTAGGCTGAATGGAGTGGAATTTTGTGGTTGTTTTAACAGTAACTATTAGTTTGTATCTATCTTTTCAACTAATATGTTTTGGACAATCCAGGAGGAAAGTCTAAAAATTCTGTTTAGCACTAATTTCCTAAAATCAAAGGAAATACACATTTAAAAATCAGTTTAAGGGAGTCCTTGCCAGCATGTTAAAACTGAAATACTAATCCCAAAACTTTAGTGATCTACCAGATTTGTCTAGCCTCAGAGATTCCTGCCTAAATCAAGGTACATTGTAAGCACTTTGAAACAGCTGCAGTTTCAACAGAAAGCAAAGCCAAACTCTACAGATTTTATTGAGTACTATTAATGAAGTTCTGGGTTTAGTTTAACATAAATGAGGTAGGTAACTATGATGTCAATTAACAACTTTTGCACAAAATTTTACTGTGTGAAACTATATAGATGACTCAATTGTGGCTTATAACAAAAACTATAAAATAGGAATGGCATAAATAATTGAAAGATCTGTTTTTTCCATCCTATTGGTGTGGCTAAACTCATAAAATGAAATATGTGCTTCTTGAAGCAGTACCATATTGTGATCCCCTTATATTCTCTGTGTGATGTGGATTGGCCTGGTTTCTGCTTACTCATGTAAGAGATGCTGAATTACATGTAGTGGTTCATCTGATATGAAAGTAGACAATATTTTTTCTTGGGTCATTTTGCTTCAGGTTTTCTTGTTGGGTTTGGTTTGGTTTTTGGTGTTTTTTTGGGGATTTGTTTGTTTGAGATTCATAGAATCATAAAATGGTTTCTGTTGGAAGAGACCTTAAAGATCATCAAGCTACAACCCCCTCCACCATGGACAGGGTCACCTCCTTCCACTAGAGCAGGTTGCTCAAAGCTGCTGAAGTCTGGCCTTGGACACTTCCAGGGATGGAGCATCCACAATTTTAGGCAACCTGTTCCAGTGCCTCACCACCCTCACAGTAAAGAATTTCTTCCTAGTATCTAACCTAAATCTACCATCCTTCATCTTAAGACCATTCTGCTTGTCCTGTCACTACATGGCCTTTTAAGAAGTCCCTCTCCATCTTTCTCATAGCCCTCTTAAAGTACTGGGAGATTGTTCTAAGGTCTCCCAGGAGCCTTCTCTTCTTCCAGGCCAAACAATCCCAACTCTGTAAACCTGTCTTCATAGGAGAGGTGCTCCAGCCCTCTGGTCATCTTTGTGACCTCCTCTGGATTTGCTCCAACAGTTCCATGCCCTTCTTATGCTGAAGACCCCAGAGCTGGACACAGCGCTCCCGGTGGGATGTCAGGAGGGCAGAGTGGAGTGGCACAATGCCCTCCCCTGCCTTACTGGTCGCACTGCTTCTGATGCAGCCCAGGATGTGGTTGTTCTCTGAGCTGTGAGTGCACACTGCCATCCAATCTGCTGTTTGTTGTATGCTTTCCCCAGAGCATCACACCACTGCTGTAGGGCTGCTGGCTTCTTCTCAACAACATTTTGATGAGATCATTTCTCTAACTTAGGGTTTTTCCAGGATTAACTGCACTATTTCTATTTCCATGCTGTCTTTAGAGGTTGTTGCAGACAACGTAGTGGTTATTTTTTTTATCAGAAGTTTTCAGCATCCTCTTCTGGCTTTAACCATTTACAGTGGATGTTTTTTCTACTACATTCCAGATTTGTCTAGAACACAACCCTGAGCAGCTGACTGGGGTTTTAACTTCATTTGCTGGAAGCCTTTATTTTATCAGACGAAGAAGCAATGCTCTCCACTAAGATACAATGTGCACATGGACTTATCCAAAATGGCATTTGTTTGATTCATTATAACTCCTATTATAGTGTCATTTTAAGTTTGAGCTTCTGCCTTGGTGAATCAGCATTTCCAATTCTGTGGTTAAATAAATTTAGGAAAGAAACCACATATGTTGCAATATATAGTCTGTATTGTACTTAACCAGACAATTACATTATGCTGTGTTTGCAGGTCTGATATTTACCTTTTCATTTGAATTTGTCTTTCTCATGGTTAATTAAAAATGAAGTAGACAGAGGTCCTTCATCTTGAATCTAACATTAAGAAAAGCTGTGAAAATTAAGGAAAGAGGACATTAGAAAGGATTCTTATTGCCCTTATCTTATAGATCATGCTGAGGAAAACACAGGAACATTTCTACTTAAAAAAAAATCAAATTATATGTTAAGAATAGTGTATTTCAAGTATTATGGTGTTCTAAAAATACTTTTAATTAATTTACACAGGTGGTATTGCATTTGTATGGCATTAGAGGAATTGATTATTACCTGTAATAGTTTTTACGAGACACTATTAGTAGAAACCCTGCTACCCATGTTCTATTTAAGAGAATTGCATGCCATAATTAAGTGCACTTAAAAAGCCAAATTAAACTGAATGAACAAGTAACCAGTAAGGATGTTCTCTTGAGCATTCATTCTTACCATGATGAATGATGCTTGTTTTTCTCTTCTCTTTAATTAGAATGTTTCTACATTTGCCAAAGAAAATGTTGGAATGTGGACAAAAACTGAAATTATAGGAACAGGGTTTGATGTAATAGCTTATTTGTAAAGGAAACACAACTTGTTTGGTATTTTATTGAAACAGGAAGTTCAGAACCTCAGTACATACAAGCACAACAAATTCTCAGGTGCTAGTTGAGTCATCTGTTGTTGGAAGTAGCCTCATAGAAGGCTTCCCCTTGATTTAGTTTTAATCTTCAATTAACAAAGGAAAGGAAATTACATACAGATTTAGTTTTAGATTATGTGCAAAGCTCTCTGTTGCTTTTTAACTGTCACCCTGATGTGCATGCTTTGTGACTATATATCATGCTGGCACTACCAGAGAATGTCTCAGTGATTATATTCAGCTTTTAATGAGCATAAGAAATCTGATGTATTCCTTTCATTTATGAAATAATATAAAACTTGATTAGTCAAAGTATTTTGATTTTTCCTTCTCTAATAGTGTCATACCTGATTTCAGCTTTCCTCAAACTGGAGAAGTGACTGACTGTGATGAGGTTATAATTGATAAAACTGCTGTTTTAAGTTTACTATGGGATTATTTAAATTTTAATTTTCATGTTTGATTGTAATAATAGGTCTGTTATATAGCAGAGAAGAGCATGCCCATACCATGTAGTTTTGTTTAGCTGTGAAATCATTAAAAACCACTTTGGAGTTTATGTGTGTATCTTCTCTGGAGAAGACTTAGCTTTCCCCTTCCTTCAAAGTCTGTATGACACTGGCCTCTTTTTAATAAGAAGGATTTATTGAATTCCCTCCAAAACACATCATTACTGTTTCTCTGTTTAACCCCAGGAGTACTCCAGTGTTTGCAGTGAGTTCTTGTCTCCATCAGCAGTCTGAGCAATGATGGCTTTATAGCTCTCCCAGTATCAATCCAGAGCATAAGGGCAAGTGTATAAACCTTTAATCAATAATGTCATTTTGAGAAAAAATTCCATGGGTAGCATCAGAACTACCATGTTAGCTCCTCAATTTTTAACTTTATAGAATTTTAAAATAAAAATAGACACATGATCCAGTGAGTGTGCAGGACATTTTTAAACTTTTTCCCTTATGCAGGACTAGCTAGATTAGATTCTTTTTCCTCATTCTCTGAGTAGTGTATATACTTTAATACAGTGTGTGTGTTGTAACAATCAGTACCTTCTGTTACATCATGAGAATTTACATTGTTATAGGACTAAAGCTGTATTCCTGATACACCCACCTTATTCCCATGGATTTCAGTGGGAATTCTGGATTGGGAGAGAGCCAGATATGATAAATATGTATTCACATACTTTTACTAGAAAACTAGTTTGCATGAGAGGAGTTATTGAGCATATGTATTTTATCTAAGCTATCCAGATGTTTGACTAAAAAATAACTAGTAGTTTTGCTGAAGACTGTGACTGATTCTATGCTTCAGAATATTTACTCTGCATTTAAGCTCAAATCCCAGTTGCTCATATTTTATGTACAGTACTTGCTGAGTATCCTTTGTTTTTCAAATTGCAACTGCTTGCATATGCAATCACAGCCTCTTGAAAAGTCTTTCTGCTTTCACTAAAGCTAAAGCACTTCAGGTATAACCCAGGTAGTCTAGAAAGCAGTAGACATTAGATTCTGCACCATTCTTAGACAAAGAGTAGTAATAATATAGGAAGGGAACTCAGAAAAGAGGACAGGGTCAGGAGTTTGACCTTACAAACTTTGCTCAGCTAGCATGAGAAGTCACTGAAAGTCCACTACCATAATAAGTCTGCCTAGTTCTCTGTATCTAACTGCGTCATAACTGACAAGCTCAAATTTAAAACAAACCCAAATTCCATATGGAATTTACAAGAATATTTCTTTTTTTTTAAATGTTTTTAGAAGGTAGCTATTACATTTTCAATAAACAGAAGTTGAATTTCTTGTGAATTGATTTTAGATTGGCACTTTGGAGTTGCACTTCAATAGCTTCACCTGTAGAGTCACTTTAATTTTATCTTCCTTAAGACAGTTCCTACAAGACCAATGCAACTATCAAATAAGTCAAATTAATATTGTTTCCTTATATTTGTCACTAAAAAAGTTAAGTTAGAAATAAGTGATAAAAAAGAAAAAAAGTAGAAATGTTATTACATGTTAAAATCCCAAATGCATTTGTAACCCTAATCAGGAATAAGATTATATTCTAAATAACGCTTATGTTTCAACCTTCTTCTTACTCACAGCAACATATTAAACCTCCAGCATTTGATCACGTTACTGACACAGTGTCTGCTCTGCCTCCTGCAGACTCTTAAGAAGAAAACAGTGGGGTAATCTGCTGCAAATGTGTTTGGTGCATTAGCTCACAAGTTGATAAGTGTCAGCTCCTCAAACAGCGACTGGAATCAGTTCTTTTAGAAGAGCATAATTTGTTACTATGCACAACTTACCATTGTGGATTGTCAATTTATTTTTTCACTTTATTGAAAGAAACCCTTTTCAAATGCTTATCCTTAACTTGAGAAATAAGAAGAGCAAAAAGAATAAATTTAGTGTCAGGTATTCAGCCATTACCCCACCAACTTTCACAGCTTTAAAATTACTCTGTATTCACAACATAAATGTTTCTCCCTCAGCTATACAGAAGACCATGCCAGCATGCTGTCACAATATATTCAAAATTCTTATATTATTGTCACACTAAAAAGTACAATAGTGCATGAAAATAATCTTCAAATAGAAATTGTTAATCATGTCTTTTGTTTAGCACCTATGAAGAAAGTGGTCCTCTCCAAAAAAACTTTTCTTGAGTAATGGTAATTTTAAAGCATAATTGATACGAAGCACCTGGTCAAATATTTAAACACCTAGGGGCTTTTCTCGCTCTGTGTGTGCTGGCAACTCCACTTGCTAGTTTTAGTGCTGGAGGGTTAAATGTCTCAGCTTTCCATTCTTCCTATGGGATCTTTTCTTCCAATTTGTGACATAGATTAAGTGAAGAAGAGATGTTATTACACACAAAGAGGTATTCCTGCCAAGGAGTACTACCCAGGGAAGTTACAGACCAGAGGTATTAGCAGTTCTTTTGGGAGTTTCTGAAAGCAACCCGAATCAGGTCTAGTTTTGCAGTTGGCAGCATTCCCCAGCAGCGGCACCATGTGTGATGCCAGGTAATCTCTTTGAATGGGCTCATTTTTGTGATTCTCAGACAGTTTTAAAGCCTTTTCTCTGTTGAACATTGATGTAATTTCAACTGACCCTTTAGTTAATATTTTAAAAACCAGGCGTTCCCTGTTAATTATCACCATAGTGCATGCATTTCCCTGTAAGCAGAGAGTTTGCATGGGGCTTCTGAATGCAGCTCTCCAGGTTTCTGTTGTGCTTAGTCATTACTATGCATCTTTTTAAAACAATTTAAGAAAAAAATAGCTTTTTATTCTACATCACATTTTTGTTAATATTTGGTCTAGTATGTTGTAATACATTGTGTGCTAAACAGAAACATTTTGTGGGTTTTTTGATGAGGGAATATTTTAGGCTGCCCTACTTATTTTTCCCTCTGTTGATACAAAAAAAATTAAAATAAGAAAGCAACTTAAAAAAAAATAATTTGCTGATGCCTGATTTTTTAGAGCCAAGTCCTTTCTATTTGTTTCTCTGCAGCATATCAAAAAAGATTGAGAAAAATCAGTCTTCAGAAATTTGAAGGAGAGCAAACTCACTGTATTCAAGCTTTGACATACTTTATAAAGCTGTTGAAAACCAAAACATGAAAGCCAGATTTATGAGCTTTTTTAAAGTTATTTGTAGATTCCCAAGACGATTGTGTTCCCATCACTTACTGTAGCCTCTAAAACTCAAATGACGCTTAAAAATATTCATGTTTGGCACACACTGAGTTACTGCTGGGCGTTGCAATGGCATTCAGCTAAAACTGAAGAGTAGGGAGAAGAATCTATTCTGCCTTCATGTAAAACAATTCAGTCTGTTGAGACAGCAAAAGGACTCACATTTTCATATTTTAAAGATAAAACTAGCCATTATTTTTAATGTTAAAATTGCTTTTATTATGGGTTAATAAAACTGTTTGGGGAATGAGCCTTTTGGGAGCATCTGTGTAACCCTTCACATTTGCCAGGCTTTTCCTTTCAACAAGATCACTCACTTTGTTATTACTGGAATAGAAAACTCTTTTATTTATCAAAGCATTATTCATCTGCACATTGCCAGGTATAGCAAATCTGTTGACAGCACTGGATTTATCATTTACTGTTAAAGGCAAATGGAAGGATTCCCCACTTCCCTAAGCCAGCAAAACAAATGTCATTCTTGAAATTCACTGCACAATATCCTGTGTTGATTAAAAAAGAAAGTTGGACTGTCCAAAATGATTCAATATCTGAAAAGCCTAAGGTAGTTGAAACATGCTTATAATTTTTTTTTCTTTAATGCAAATACTAGGCTTCCATTCCTTGTGTCTTCATTATTTGTAGTATTTAACCATAGGGAGTATCAAGTTGTTTTCCATTAACTGCAGCATGTTATTAGCTCATGGAATTTCTGTTTCAGTGTGGTCTTTCATCACTGAAATGTAGTTATCTGGAAATGTATTATTTTGGTCTGTGAAAATGAAGATGTGTTTACTCCCATATGATTAAACATTGCTATTTACTTCATTAATACTTATTCCTTAAGCTACTCTGCTGAAACTAATAACATACTAGTCTCATGCAAAAGGCACTGGTCTGCTTAAAACAAAAACCCAACAAACAATTTGCCTTATGTGGGTTGGGAGAGTTCAGTAAGCCTAGAGGATACTTTATATAAAATATGGGTAAATGGTTGCAATATAAGGGAATAAATGCCAAAATGCAGCTAATCTTCCTCCTTCTTGTTGCTGTATGAGAATGAACTATGAGATACCAATATGGGCAAGTTGCAACTGTTGTAAGATAGGCTACATTTAGCTGAGGTCATTCTTTTTGTGCAGTTAATAATTCCATTTGAAAGAAGCATCCCATACCTATATCACTACCCCATTACATCTGCCAGAAGTGACTCCATGCTCCCTGGTGCCTGTGTCTAGGAGTCAGAAATCCAGGGGAATGCAAAGGGATCTGCAGTGTATGAGTGAGTGCTGAGAGCACTGCACACCACACACACTTCAGGCTCTGGGCTCATTCCAGCCTGCTCCCCTGAACTGAGCCCATCTTCTGGGTGTATTCCATCCAAATGGAGTGCAGGCTGTGCCCCTGATGGCTGCTCCACAGTGGGAACTAAAAGTACACTCAATGGGAATGACTAACAGATTAGTTTCAAAATTGCACTAAACTAGACCAGTAAGAATGTAAATATCATTTTGCCAAAGGTCCTGTGAGGATAGACCCATCAAGAATAGATCTTTGTCAGCTGTGAGGAAAAACAGGTCCATGTATATATTACATACCTTTTAAAGTCATGGCTGGTTGTCTAAATCAAATTACTTGGAGGCTGAGATTTTCTTGGTTTATATGTGGTCTCAACTGCTTTTGTTAAACTGTAAACTGAATTAAGGGAAGAAACTTTCTGTTCTTGCTTTGCTTCCCTTATATTTTTGAGGCATATGAACTTGCATGCATTTACAAACTGAGTTAGTTGGAGAGGCCTGCCAGTAATGCCAGATATAAAATGGTAGATTCAACATTGCTGACTTAGATCTGCTGCACAGAAGATCCATATATGCTCACACAAGCTCTTTGTCATAAACATAGTGAGGCCACCACACCAGCACATGTAGGAACCATTGGCATAAAGTGTACAACAATTGTGTCTATATACTGTATTTGTTGTCTAGGCTTTTGCTAAGCTACCAGGCTGTAAAATCTGATTAATCATGACCTAAAGTAGTAAAACTGGAGATTCACTCTGTCAAATCTTAAATTACTAAATTGTCTTCATCTCACCTCATGAGTTTTCTCACTTACACTCTTGCAAATTTCCTCCCTCCCAACATCCCAGAGAGTGGGGTAGCAAGCAGCTCTGTGGTGCTTAGCTGCCACCAGGACTAAACTACAGCAGATTGGAATTAAAATAACCTCGAGAAATAGAAGGAATGGTCAGAAATAAGTATGATGGAGTTCAGTAAAGACAAGTGCACAGGCAGAGAAATAACCACCTGCAGATTGACAATGCAATATTTCTGCCCAAAGAGCAACTCAATATTTTAGAGGATTTGATCCAATATATGTGAATTCCGTCATACTCAGATAAAAGAAACAGGCACATAAGGAAGTGTTAACAGGTATGCTAAGGATAAGAGACATTAATTGTTTGCAGTGTGCAGAGAGCAGTGGTGAGGCCTGAGCTGGAATACCATGTCTAGTTTTGGGCACTGTACTTCAGGAAAGATGTGGCTCCATTGGCAAAAATCCAGGGGAGAATAACAAAATGATCAGAGGTCTACAAAATATGACCCACGAGCAAAGACTGAAAGAACTGTGTTTGTTTAGTCTAGAGAAGACTGAGTGGAGACATGATAACTGTTTTTAAATATTTAAAGGTTGTTGCAAAGAGGAAAAGAAGAAATTGTTCTCCATGTCCTTTGGCACTAGGACAAGAAAGAATGGGCTGAAAATGCATCAGAAGCAATTTAGGTTATATTATTAAGGAAAGCTTTCTAACTGTGAGAGAAGATAAGCATTGGACTAGGTTGTGTATGGTGGTGGAAGATTTCTATCTTTGAATTTTACTGGGATTATTAGGGGCTTGTCACATTCATACAACACTGGCATGAGGCATGGAACAGGGCTACTTCATTGATATTCTGGCGAGGAAAACACTTCCCAATTATAATTGGTAATTATTTGCAGAATTTTGACATAAATTTGCAATTGCAACTTGCATTATCACTGCCTGGTAGTCACTTGAGTTCTCTTGAAATAGGACAAAACAGTGGAAGGACAAGTTTTGAGGTATTTCTGAAGAAAGGTTTGAATTTCTAATCCTGAAAAATCATTCCTTTGTTAGCTAATTTGTAATTAAAGGATTTTTTTTAATTTCAAAAATAATTAGTTTGTGTTGAAACCAAACACAAATGTATTTATTTCAGAATATTTTTGAAGTTCTAAACAAGTAGTTATAGTAAAGTGACCATATCTTACAATATTATCAGTGTTTTTAAATTATATATTGGAAATACAGCTCCTTGATTTGCAAGTCATAGTTGTTCTCAAAGGGGAAAAGACTTATTGTTTTACCCCAGTTTGTTTTGTATTAATCTATAGCTGATTACATTGAATTACATACTGTTTAAAAATAGTTCTGTCTCTGGAAAACAAGGAAATTAAAAATAAGTGAATTTGTTGGGTTTTTTTTTTCCTGCAAAAATTTGCTATGCCAGAAAAAAATGGTTCAGACCTCTTCCAGTATAATTTTGAATATCCGCCAAACAGTAGATTTATTTGCCAAATATTTTCATGCAGTATTCCCATTGGGACTCAGTCTTTCAGAGAATAAATTGGTGAAATTAACTTTTCTTATCAGACTGTGGAATTTGAGAGAAGCAAGGTTGTCTGCCAAAATGCAGTAGAAAGAAACAATATCAGCTAAATTGTCTGGATTCAAGTGTTCTTCCTTTCGCCCTCGCCTTGGCCAGGAAACGCTTATATGAAGGAATATCAGAGTAGGGGGAGAAACTGTTTCGAAGAACTTTCCAGTGTTGACTGTATGCCATTTCTCGTTTTACTTTCCTTTTTATTTTTCAAGACCGGACATTGAAGGTTTCTTTTTTCTGGACCAAATTTTCCACTCTATCCTCTTCCACATCTGGCTCCTGGCTCAGGGCACCAGTCATCTTCTACTACAGAAAGCTTTGGCCAGTTTGCCTGTTTGTAATCTCCATGTGTGTGTGTGCTGGGGTGCTGATGTAGCCTTATCAAGCATTCAAAAAGGATGTTCTCACTTCTGGCTGTCTGAAGTCTTGACAGACAGGCAGCTTCTATTTTAGCCAAAGAGTATCGATAACCAGTGAGAAAGCATTGTTTCAGTAAATAGTCAGAGATAAAGATGTAATATTTATAATTAATTTATGTTGCATGAATGTTGCAAGTTGAGTTTTGCTCTGAGAATGGAAAACATCACTAGCAAAAACAAATGCATGTCGTACCAAAGAGTAGATTAAGGTTCTGGGTGCTGTTGAGATAATAGTATGGCAGTACATCCTGAACCAGTTGGGGTCCTGCATCGGTGTGGTGTTCCAATAACTTAGACAAGATTCTTCAAAGCAGAGGATCTATTTCTTTGTGAAACTGCTTGCTGAAGGAAGTTGTTTCCAGCTCTTAAAATGCTCCAGAGAGCACCAATTTATTTGTCTAGTGCAGCATTTTTAAAGCTTTTAGTAAATACTGTTTCAATTTTAGTATTCTCTACATGTTTAAAAAACTCAGCCAAGTGCTAAAATAAAAGAAAACAAACTAAAATTATGAGTTTTAATTTAAGTTGAAAATTCACGACCCACTTTTTTTCCTACATAAATAGAGTTGCTGCTTGATTAGTTTCTCCTATCCTATTAAACCTGATATTTAGAAAGATGAAAAAGAAAGCATTTCTTCTTTGTCTTGTAGTAGTACTGCATTGTTAACACAAACCTCCTTGATCCCTGCAGGGTCCTGCAGATTCTGCAAATTCCTCCCTGCAGGATAACTGTACTTTCAGAAGTCTGCACACTGCAATTCTCTCCTCTTTATCAGAAGCAGGCTGATGCTCCACTTGTGTGGATGTCAGCCCTTGATCTCTACATATACATGGGGCTCTGCATATGTGTTTGTCTTTTAAATTTTTGCTAAATGACAGACTGTCTGAAAATGCGTGTCATCATGCAAGTGTAATGATTCCTAACAGAGATATCATTTTGATTTTTTTCCTTGCAAGGACTTCATAAAGAATTATACTAACTGAAAATGTAGACATTACTTAGACAGTATATTGATCCATAGTGAAATAATATGAATTTTAAAATCTTAGAGCTTAATATTTCCCCAGCAACACCACTAAACTATATTAAATGAATATGCTATTTGATATGTCTAACCAAGATCTAACTACAGCTTTCCATATTTCCATAAATTATATATTAAATGCTCAAATATTAATGATAAAATAAATCATAAGGGGGTTTTGTAGATTTAAGTATCTGTAGTAACTGAAATAAGAATGAAGATTAAAAATGCATACATTGATTATGCAGTGCATGCACAAATTTTCAGATGTGTAATCATTAAAGATGGCTACATTATATATGTTTTTTAAGTTAGTACTTCATATTATCAATTCTAGGCTACAAATACAATTTCTATGAACTGTAATAAATCATAATCATACTCTCCATTTCATTTTTGGGAAGTACTATAGTTCTAATAGCAATTTAGACTGGAAATTTCCTTATGTGCTATTTTCTGGAAATTGGACACTGAAAATTGAGTGCTGTGTATAGGAAGTGAGCAGTTTCAGTGCTTAAAAATTTCCAAGTACATCCAAAATAAGTATTTTCTTACATATTGCATTAATTCAGGTATTACTCAAATATAATACCTTTGTGGCACTTGATAGCTGTCTCCTATGGAGTTTATGGAGTTTTGTGTTTGTTCTGGCACCTCACCCAGCAGGAGCTATTTTCATACACTTCTAGACAAAACTACAAAGTTGAGGGCTTTTTATACTATATGCTCTTTCGGCTTGTGGGGCTTGAAAATGAGTCACAAGAGAGATAACAGTTGGTGAAACGTTTTTTGGGATTTTTTTCTTTATAGCAAAGAAAGACTTTACTTATTTGTCATACATTCTCCTTAAGTTTTACTTCTGTCAACAGTGATTTTTTTCTATTTAAAACTTAGGTTCAAACGGACTAAATTAATGGTAGATTTATGAGAAATGTATGTATGTAAAAGGGGTCTTCTTGCCATTCATCCAGCTAGAGAATGGATGAGGTTCACAGTTAGAATCTTACCAAAAAGATTAAATAGATGGGTTTATAACATTCTATTTCAGTGTCAGTCTGCTAAAAAATATCATTCAAAAGGAAAATCAGTGCTGCCTAATAGGCACAGACACAATTGTAACCCTAACTGCTGACTTATAGATACATCATTTGAGGAAAGATTTGCTTTCAGGGTCTGATATTTTCCCAGACTTGGTCTCTGCTAAGGAATTATTTATTTATTTGCAAAAGTTTGCGTGAAATGGGTATGGTTTCAAAGGGCTGGGAGCACCCCTGGAGTGCTGCAGAGGCTTTGATGTTGCAAGGGCAGCTGAGTCAATTTAGGGGTAAGAGCTTGATTGTGCCCTCTCATCCCCACCCCAGAGCCTGTGTGGTCAGCTGGCTGCCCTTCAGCAGTGTTCTTGTCGGGCTGCTGGGCCACAAAGCAAAGTTAACCTTCCAGACTCCTCTCTGACCTCCGAATGGAAATGCTGTGATTTTTGCTGCCTCTGTGCCCTGTGAGTGGAGCCCCTGTGCTTGAGCAAATCCAGGCACAGCCAGCTGGGAAGGTGGTGGATGTGATTCAGACAAAGGAAGTGCAAAGATGACATTCCATGTTGACCCTTTCCTTTGAGGCTACCACCGGGATGTGCTGTGCTCCTACCCTGTGCTCCTCTCAAATGCTCTGGTTATGAAGTTGTAAAGGCAGTTTAAGAAAACCTGCTCTATAGCACGTCAGCATTTCACTTCTCTGGTTGCTCTTACTATGTACTAAATATATAAATAAAGCATGCTAATTGTGGGCATGAGCTGAGGTGAGTGCTGCTGAGTCCTTAAAATTTGAGTTTCCGGATTTTATGATTAGCTATGTGCACATTTGCTTTAATATTAATTTCATCCAACAGCTGCTTCTATAGGAAGATGTATCATATAAACGAGTTTTCATTACAGTGGCAGCAAATAAATCCTTTTGGGATAATTTTTTTAGGAAGTGGGAATACAATTAGCCCTTTAAAATCATATTCCCTAAAATATGTTAAATAGCAGATCACAACAATTTATGTTTTGAGTCTTCTATCTAACACAAGTCCTACCATTCTTCTTAAGATAAAAATTTCTCAATTCTAATAATTTTCATGTTTAAAATCTTAGAGTTTCAGGTTGACAAAACCAGTGTGACTTTTGTCTTTTTTAGTTCAATCTAATTTATTTTAGATAAACTAGCACTATACTCTCTTTGGAATTGTCTTTTTTCTATCAGTTGCATCTGATTTGTGCCAATAAACAATTCCAAAGAGCTCTATGTCAGATCAACTAAGATGGCATTGCATTTGTCATGAGGCTGTTAGGAGGTTAATACAAAAAGGTTGTTATTTTTCACTATAGTATGCACTAAAATTTGTTGAAAGTGCTTACCTAAGCATTTTCATAGTTTCATAATTGCACAGTTTTTAAATTAATTAAGATTAATGATTGCAGTCCTAGTAACACCAAAATCACACTGCTCTGTACACCAGGGATTGCAAAGTAGTTTATGTTCCTGACCTAGTCCCCTTTTAAGATGGTGATCATGGCCTCTAAGCCTCACAAGACCCATCACAAACTGTACTCCTAAAGAGTTCCAAATCTGATACCATGTATTAAAACAGTACAATTGTTAATTTTATGTTTTTCATGGCACCACGATGCCCAGCAGACAGGTGCTTATAGAAGAGCTTTGTGCTCAGATGAAGGTGGGCAGTACTTCGCTGAGTCCAAAACCAGATCTGCATGTGCAAGGCACTGGGTGCAGGAAGGGCCATCAGATATATTCAGTAAGTCTGGGTCCTCCCAAGTCTGCAATATAACTCTGCAATCATACTGCAATCTAAAATGTAATTTAGCAGCTATTTGACTTCTATGAGACAGGATTAGGTGTGCCACACCATTCCTAAATCTAAGTCCACAAAGGAATAGAAAATACAGTGTATTTCTTGGATTGTGATTGAGCCTTTTTGGTCTGCTTCATCCATAGCAGTCACTGTCTTTATTACTTAGTCAGTTCAGAATGCAAAGAATCAAGCTAATTTTATTCTCAGGAGAGCAACCAAGGAATTAACCATCAAGGAAAGTTGAATTATTTATTGATTGAGGAGATCTCAAAATTAAGATTGGGATTGACATGTCCCATAATAGCAGAGGCCAGTGACACAGAGCCACTGAGCTGTCAAATCTCACTTTAGCATGGGTTTCAGGCTTTGCAGCAGCTTTCTCTAGCTAATTGATCAGAAGTGCTAAGGCAATTCACTTGGACTTTCATCTGTGAACATGCCATGGAGCCATTTGGCTTTATAAACCCCTGTAAATCAGGTAGAGATTCTTACTTTGGCTACACATCTGCCGAGATAATGCACATACATTATCCCATTAAATTCCTAAGTGCCTGTGGTTCCACAGCATGTTTGTGTCAGGACTGGAGGAAGGAATCCACTCAGTGAGTAATTTCTTCCACTGTTCCACTGTTCCACTGGCTACAGTTTCATATTCAGATGTTTCATATAAACCAGATATATGCAAAATGACCTTTCCTCCATGCTCATGTTGTCATCTGTATAAAAAATTCCACACATTACATAATATGAAAAGTTTTTGTTCTCACCTTACAATTAACTCCAATCTCATTATAAATTTTCCAGACTTAGACAAGTGATACAAAATCAGAGCAGTTACATACATTGCTCTGGCAGCTCAATGGCAGCCTCTCACTAAGAAATACAACCTTTTTTTTTTCATTTTGGTATGAAAACTTTGTTTTGCATATCATGGTGCATGCACTTGCTGTATGCACTGCTTTTATCCACATTAGATCTAAAGGGATTGGCTTTAATTGCTGAAGCACTGTCCTGCCAGGTATACACAGAGAAGAAAATTTGCCCTATATTGATAGGTTTTCATTTTAATGATCAAATGTTACAAGGTGCACAGCATTCACAGAGAACTTTTTTTGGTTTTGTGGGTACAAAATGGTTTACAGTAAATGTTTCGCTCTGAGTACTGCTACATTTGTGTAACTTCATATATCTGAGAGAAAATAAAGATTTTATGTGTGGAGCACAGGAGGGGGAGAGAGGTCCTAAAGTAGTTTAAACTCTGAGTTATATATGTCTGCAATATTCCCCAACACAAATCAATGAGCCCTATGTATTATAAACACCATCACAGTTCATATTTGTGTTGCAAGATTATAATTATTCATGATATCCTTTAAGATTTCTGTATGATGTACACTGTTATAAATGAAGGAATATAAGACTATGGTAAAAAATAAGACTGTCAAGTGCTTTAAGAAGTTTTATAGGTAAAATGTCTGACCTATAATTAAATAATCTCAAACTCTGGGAATTGTATTGATAAAGTAGACCAAATTCTTTGTATATTTTACCCAAGAAGTTCTGATACACATGAAAAAGTAAAGTTCATGCTAATATATTATTCTTTTTTCTGAATTATGGAAAACAAGGATTGGTCTTACTTTGAGATAAAATGTAATATATTGGTTAGTTAATTCTCTTGTTTCCTCAAATACAGATCTGCAGGCTTCAGCGTCACCTATCAACAGGAAAATACCAGCAGAATCTCTTTTCAAACCAGCCTGTCATGTTTGTATCTCCTACCAGTCAGCCACCCTGCGAGAAGCTAATTGAACTTATACAGCTGGCAGGAGGGAAAATATGTAAAGCCTTACGTCAGGCAAAAATCTGTATAGGACAAAAACCAGGAAATAAGTACCAGGAAATAATACCTTTATCAGAAAAATGGATATTAGGTAAGACAGTAAATTTCAACTTATACAAAATATTGCAAAATATGTATTTTAAAAATTTTTTTTAAGTAGTTCATTAAACTGAAGTTATGGAGGGAAGAAAATGGAACCAATTGCTACAGCTAGATTTTCAGGAAAGTTGTCTCTATTGTGAGAACTTTCTCTTACAGCTAAGAGTGCTTTATGGTGGTCCTGGTACTCACCATTTTAATTTTACCTAGAACAAATATCATACAAATATTTTCAAATTTATCTTTTCTATGACAGTTTTATATGGAGCAAACTAAATTAAGGGGAAATATTTATATGATAATTGCTTTCTAAAACAGCATGTGTGTCAACTTTAGATGTAGTTTTAACTGGTATAGATTGGCATAGTACTACTGAAATATGGTGACTTGACATCTTCCAATAATCTGTCCTGAATGCTGTATTTAACATCTGAAAGACAATTTTTTGCAGTCTCCACCTGCAAAAAGTTTCTTTTTAACATATGTTGTTATATTTCTAAGTGTTGCTAGTCTATTGTTTTTCTGACTCATTTGCAACACAGCCTGACAGACTCTATTTTCAGCAAGGGTACTTTCCAAAAAGGGACCTTTTTATTATTTAGAAAAATATAATTTAATTTTTGTCATATGCTCTGTCAAACTCCTCCAGAAAGTGTCTCACTCATACTCTAGCAATAAATTACTTACTGCAGGAGTTGATGTTATATGAGAGTAGCCAAGGCATGGTCATACTCCAGCTAATGGGTTTTAATTCATTTTGATGAATCATCAAATCTCAGAAAAAAGAAGTATTTCTATATGATGCTTTTAAGGAATGATGCAGGCCTTTGAAGCTGTGCCCCTTTCTCAGCAACGGTGTGCATAATGGTATGAACAATGTCACCTATAAATTGCTGTGTTAATCAAATAAATCACATCTGAAGTTTTTTTTCTAGTCTTTGACACTTCCCTGTTGCAATCCAGTTGGTTTTTTGCTATCTGCTTTCTGCTATTAATATCAGCTGCCAAATAATTCACTCAAGGTTGACCAGAATAAAAAGCACATAGGTCAATAATGTGGCACCTTTTTAAAACTTAAGTAAATGGTAAGTGCTTGCACTATTATCATATGACTGTTTGCATTTTTTTTCTCTCTCTGGGTTATTAGCTCCACCAAACTGCTTTATGCCCAAAATTGCTCTGAAGTACACTGTTGCTTTATCATCTGTTTCTTTTGCACTTTATTTTAAATAATCCTGGGATTTTTTTTCATTTGTTTTAGATTCAATCACTCAGTATACAATATGTCCTGTGGAAAACTACATTTTTCAGATGTGAGTTAACTCAAGAGCTTCCATATGGTTGTAAGGAAACACACCCAGTTTGGATTCAACAAAAAAATAAGCTCTGAAGAAAATTCCCAAGAAAATGTATTTATAAATAAAGAGGAACAATTTCTATATTTTTAAAACCTGTGCAAGTGTTCATCTTGTGAAGTCTTTAGTTTTTGAAATAAAGTATTTCCCTGATAAAAATCATCTTCCTTTTGTTTATTTGTTGAATACCTTTGGAACTAGAATTTGAAGGAATCACTATTCACAGGGAGGAAGTGGAAAGATATTTTCTAGTCTTTAAGCGAGGTTGATCACATTGCAGTGCAGTTAAAAGATGTGCCCCCAGTGTGGGTGAGTGTGCCTGAGCTGGATGTGGTGCAGTCAGCAGGAGCTGTGCTCCCAGGGCAGCTGCAGGAATCCTGTTGGCTCCTCTAGTCCAAGAGCCTCTGCACACACCTGAAGGGCCATGGTGCCACATCTTCATGACCATTGCTAAATGCATTTCTTTGGCAAAAGGATAAGGTTGAGCCCATAGTGCTCAGCTTGCACTTGCTGGTGAAAACCTGCATTTCCAAACTGCATTTTCAAAAGTAAATGAAACTCAGTAATTATGCTCAGATGTGTAGTTAAGGTATTATTTATTTCAATGCTTTTAACTGAATCTCAGAGTATGTCTACCTTACATCTAGGTTGAAACCACAGTTACTGGCTCTGAGTCAAATGCATTAGGACAACTCATCATTCAAATGCTAAAATCTGTTGAAAATGGAACATATTATAAAATCCTTTAGGTATGCTTAAAAATGTATGCAAATATCACACATGTTGAATTCCTCTTTAATGTGTAGATTTGTTTTTAGCAGGAGCAAAGTAAGATTTTTACGTAAAGTATGTTGCATAGCACCGAATTATCTATAAAAGTACAAGCTCCCTTAAAGATTTCCAAGGACCATCAAAATGATGTATCATCATAGAGAGTAATGTTATCAACTAGTTTCATGGCAGCTCATAACTCACACCTTCCAAACTCAGTGTTCCACTCAGAGTTCCCTCAGAGTAAGAAAATGTAAACTCTGTACAAAAAAAAATTTTTTCAAGTTAATATTATGGAAAAATCAAAGTACGAGGGTTTATTTTTGTTTTTATATTATTTTTACACTGCCATTCTTTATTGCATTGTTCTAACTTCTTGGGTTTTTAAAGATATTTTAATGTAAAAATTCTGTAAACAAGGGTTATACAATCTTTTTCTTCCAAACAAGTTCAGCAGTATCTGGGGGTGACAGGCTGTTTCAGGTACAAATTGCATTTGCATAGTTGCTCTGTAAAATGTTACATATACTTCTTAATGGAAAAGCTCCAAGTTATGATTATTTTATGGAAAGTTAAACTGATCTTATTTTTCAAAATGCTAAGCACCTGTAACTCAAAAGGCTAAGACCTCATTTTCAAGTGCTATATAGCTAGATTTGGTATATAAGCTATAAAATCTAATTTGCTGAGGTCTTTTCCTTGCTTAGTTTTCTGATACGCACATTTTTAAACAGTGTCTTATCCAGGAAAAGTATGATTGACATAAAACTGGTATGTTTGATACAAAATTGGTAATCAATCTGTCTACAAGTTGTACTGTTTATCATCAAAACTATTTACCTATTCACTGCGGAGCACTGGTAACATATTATCATTCTTCACCCTTGACCTTATGAGCCCCTTTATCCAGGAGGTAGGTGCCAAGTACTTTATACTAAAATACAAATACTTATATAGGTTGTGGCATGTGAACATATGGTTGCCAGTAAATAACAGAATCATTTGTTTGAATTACACTGCTTAACTTTGAATATAACAACCTCCTGGTTTTATTTTGTAGTCATTTCCTAAGTGTACTACCCATAAAATCTATTCATAAACTATTAGTTTATGGAATATAGCACTCCAAATCAGCTTTCTCATAAATCTTCTTAAGATTAGTCTCAGCAATTTAAATTGTAAATTCTTGGATCAACTTGTTGGTCTTTATTAGTCACACATGTAACAGATTTGACAATGAAAATTCTAATATCCTTTTTTTCTAAACTGTTTCTGATAAAGCAATCTGTCAATTTAGATAATTTCATCCTAAATTATATGGTTGATAGAAATCCCTATCTATTGGCTCTTCTTGCAAAATTTGTAGTAGATGGGCAGATACAGCCAGCAGGAAATTGAATTCCTAATTTTGGTCTTACATTCTGAGCAATAGGAGTGCTGTCCATCCTGACTGACTGTTGCTTTGTAAGAGTACACTCAGCAACAAGAAGCATCAGTGATTCATCAGTAGTTTTGAGTTGGTCAGTGCTGAGACCTTTGCAATGTGCAGTGGTCAGTGAACATTCTGCCACGGCACAGCTGTGCACCCTCTCCTTTGCAAACGGGCACTGGGCTCTCCTTATTAGGAATCTACTTCATTTTTGTTCATTTCCCTTATTTCTCTCAATCTTCCTTTCTTTTCTTTCTTTCTTTCTTTCTTTCTTTCTTTCTTTCTTTCTTTCTTTCTTTCTTTCTTTCTTTCTTTTTCTTCTTTCTTTCTTTCTTCTTTCTTTCTTTCTTTCTTTCTTTCTTTCTTTCTTTCTTTCTTTCTTTCTTTCTTTCTTTCTTTCTTTCTTTCTTTCTTTCTTTTTCTTTCTTTCTTTCTCTTTTTCTTCCTTCCTTCCTTCCTTCCTTCCTTCCTTCCTTCCTTCCTTCCTTCCTTCCTTCCTTCCTTCCTTTCCTTTCCTTTCCTTTCCTTTCCTTTTCTGGGTATTTTGTTTTGGTTTGGGTTTTTTTGCAGGAGAGGTTGTCTTAACCTCCCCTTTACCTTTTCCATCCTGCAGGAATATTTTTGCCATTCGCTTGTGAAAATTGCTCAGTTTCTGTGTCTCCTCCTCAGAGAGCTTCTGCACCCCTGCTAAAGGCTGTCTCTAGCTCAATCCCATTGGCTTGATTAAAAGTCTTTCTAAGATAGCTTAATTTCACTAGGAATCTGTTTAAACTAAAATAAATTGAAAAGTCAAAATAAGTATTGTTCCTCTGTGAGATTCACATTAGCTGAGCTAATTTGTAAATGTAGTTTAACTCCCAGCACATTTTAACTCTTTTTACTTTTTTCAGTGCTACAGGTGGAATCAATCGGGTGCACAGACCACCAATATCCCTGCCGTCCTTCCTCTTCCAGAGATAAGAAGAGCTTTTACCACACTTTGCTTAATTTAGTGGGGACTCACATTGGCAAATACACAAATACTGAGGACAAGCACAGGCATGGCCTTGAAGGATGTGTTGCTTAAGCTGTGTCAGGAAGGCAGCAAAATTGGTGTCCTCTTCAAACCGTATATCCTTAAAAATTACTTATGATCTAAAAAAAATTTTGTTTCAGTGACTAATAAAGCAAGATTAGCTAAGGATGTGTTTGAAAGCAAGATTGCCAGAAATTCATAAGGTGGGTGGATCTTATGTCTCTTTTTCCTCTTTCTCTGCTTTTGTAATCAGTTTTAGATTGAAACTGCATTTGTGGTATATATATCAACTTAGTAAAAAGTCTCTAAATATTCACATAGTATATGAACCATCTGGTATTGACTTACTAAACTACAGATTTGTTGAGCCAGTTTTATGTTTCTGGATATTTTCATGACTCAACTATAGTCAACTTTTTGGAGATTGTTCCTTTTTAAATAAAAATAACCAATAAAAACTATTGCATCACTTGATTTTCTGTTTATGGTTCCATTAAAATAAATTTGTGTTATATTAATTGATCTGTATAGAATGTACTTCAGGCACAACTGAATTATGTGCTGAAGTGTTATGAGCACATTCAGTGCTAGGAAGCTGCCAGCACAAACACTTTTTTTTGGTGAAGCGTTAGGGACCGTGAGGCAAAGGTTCTTTAAATTAGTTTTTCTGAGGAGGAACTCTGGCTGTGTGGAGCAGTGTTTCTCACACTTACAGAGCTTAAAGCTGAGGTATAGCAGGAACAAGAGCTAGAAAGCTGATTAAAGTAATTTTCTTTCCTCAAAAGAAACACACAAAGAAAAAAAATTAATATTTGCTCACACTGAAAACTGAAAAGCATTAAAAAGTCTGTGCTTGTGCCAGCAGTCATGTTTAATGACAGCTCTAATAAAACCAAATGGCTGTAGTCCTACTGCAATAATCAGCATCTTATTTCTGATTTCCTTTTATTGCTTTATTTCAGAATTAGCTCTTTGCAAGACAGGACCAAACAGGAGGCTCTGGAAGAGCATCACCTGTACTACAGCATCATGCAGCAGCTGATAACAGGGTGGTTAAAAACTGCCAGTGATAGAAAAATAACAGTTGTGGTTATCAGCACAGGTGTCTGCTGAGAGCTTTTGCTGGGACCTCACAAAGCAGAGCTTTTCTTCTGTTGATACAGATGTGAAACAACCTCTAAGCACACAGGAGTGGCTCAGACTGTGAGCTCAACAGTGAGGTGTTGATAGGTAGCAGCCAGGTGGGAAGCAGGACTGCACGTTTCCTTGAGCTGTCAAAGCCAGCGTCCTGCAGAGAGGGATTTGTGGCACAGTGCTGGAGGCACAGCCTTTCCAGCTGCCAGCACATCCACACCTTCCTCTTTCCTCGAGGTCACACAGGCTGAACCTTCCTGTGACCTCTTCCCTGCCAGCTTATGTTGTTTGCCTTGTAGCTTGTTTGGAAGGCACCTGAGCCATCACTGGAGACAGAACTGCCAAACTGTTTATTTTCCAAGGGGATTTATCAATGCCCAAAATGTCGTTTACATTGTTCTTAGAGATACGTATAAAAAAAAGGAAAAAAGGTGCAGCTACATGTGAGGTGCTGAAAGGGTTGGTACTACCAGTCTAGGCAGGTTTAGGGTTTGATTGGGGTTTGTTTTTTCCTTCTTCATGACAAATTATATGAAGCTACACACTCAGGGCTTTTAAGAGAGAAAACCAGATCTTTAGGAAGGAGTGTGCAGAGGAAGGTGGTTTCACAATATTATTGATGTGACATGTGCTTGTGACAGTCAAGGCAGCTGAAGCTGAAACTTGAAAACTCTTCTGCAAGTGGTTACTTTTTGCAGTACATAGATCTCTCTTATGACCCTGCTTTTTCAAAACTTTGAATACTTAAAGAAATATACGTTAAAAGTCACAGAAGGAGGTAGCTTTATGATTGAGAGCTGTTAGGAAGATGATCTTACCTCTAAATTACATTTTTAGTTGTTGAATTGGATGCAAGTATGGGGAGGGGTAAAGAATAAACATTTTCCAGATTTTCTGCTCTGGGGTAAAGTATTCCAACTCATTCACTCAAGCTGAAGTTTGTTCAGGGGAAGTTTTGCTAAGTGAGTAGTCCTGTGGATCTAGAGATAAATCTAAATCCAAGATGAATTTTATGCATGCAGTACAGAAATTGTAATGACCTTAAATGTTCTGTGCAGCACATTGCGCATAAAACTAAACCAACATCCAAAATTCTGCACTATGCTTTTTAAATATTAAGTTGAGCAAACCCAGGATTTTTGATCTTAACAGCTGTGGGGAGGGCAAAGGTTTTAGTTCAGGAAATGAACAAATATGGACCTGCTCTGATTACAGCCTAATGTGTCAATTCATATGAAAATCAAGACACTTGGGAACCATGTTATATGCTTGCAGATACTTGACCTCTGTGAAGAGCCTGACTGGTCCCTTTGCCACTTTTAATGTGCACTTAAAGAAATCTGGTGCTCCTCCTCCCCCCCACTGATGACTGAATATTTCTGAATAACTTGAGGTTCACACCCACTTGAAATGCTGACTTGGGAATACACTTTTTTGGACACATGCTTCATCATATTTCAGCTGTACACAAAGATAAGCATTTTAGAAGTTGGAGGAAGAGCATTTCCTCCTACAGAAAAGAATTTATATTTTCCCTGACATTGCCCAGGCAACACAGGCTTGAATAAAAAATTGACGCTAAAAGCAGAGTTCTCTAGTCTGGGAATCAACACTGTTATTTTATTCCCAGCTACACTCAGTATCCTACTTGATGAAAGAAGAATGTCCCTCTTACGTTCAGGGATGCTGAACATATTTTGATGACCCATATAGAAGCTATTAGAGGCCATAAATGCAAATAATAGAATCTGAAGTTCTAGAACTTGAGATTCACTTTGCCCTGATTTTATTCTGCCTCTTCTCCTTCTGTGCTTTCTCGGATTTTTTTTTCCCTGTTGTCTGTAGTGATATTTCATATGTATTTTATTTAAAGAGTGTTGTATGAGAAACAGAAACCCATAGTCTCTAAGCAGTACTCTCTTGCACAGTACTACAGCTCCTCCATTACAGAATCAGATCTCTTATGCCTTCCTGTGAAATCTTTCGCATACCTAGACCAGCAGTGGTGAGCCATACAAACTATGAAGCTACAGAGGTTCATGGGAGATGTGAGCCTGGATCTGCCCAGGCTAACAAGGGCTTTGTGCCCAGGTCTTCACTTCTCTCTGTACTTTTATGAGGGTTACTCACACCACTTTCTTTGCTATCTATGCAATTTAGAGCATCTGGGTTAAAAGTGTACATAGGCACAAAGACAGCAGAAGCACAAAGACTCCTAATAAAGATTGTCTGAATATCCAATTGCAGTTTTCCAGAAGATTATATCATTAATGAAGAGAGGTTTGCATCTCGCGAAGCTTTGTCTCATGCAGAAGTTAGAGAGCTAAAGGCCTAAGTAATCCAAATGGTGACTGCCCATTGAATTCAAGAAAGGTTCTTTACTTCCTGCCAACTAGCAGCATCTTCCTTTGCATTTCTAAGCACACAGGTATTCAGTTCTGTTCTCCCTGTGTGTAAACAGGTATAGGACATTTGAGACGGTTTAGAGACAGGCAGCAAAGTCAAACCTACAAAGTGTCCTCTGTAAAAGAAATTATTGCATAAACTGGGGAATCTCCTGCCTTCAAAAGACATGACTGAGAGGGCAGTGTTATTCTTCCCACCACATAGAATCAAGCTGTGGAACTTAGTGGATGTTAAAGGTTTATATGGATTTAAAAACAACCACAGTGAGAATTGCTGGAGGCTGGACAATCTTGCTGAATGGCATGGTGACTCCCTCAATCTTGAGGGCAGCAATTCCAGGTGCTTCCTGGGTTTTTTGCTGCCAGGCAGCAATACAAGATACTATGCACCTTCCAAAACTAGCTGGCAGTGATGGTTATGGTGATCTACAGTGGTTTGCAATATTGCAGAGAGACAACATCCAAATGATGACCCACTACATCTGGTCAGGGTAGCAGATAAGATGTGTGTTGCATCTGTGGCTGTGACAGTTCAAGGAAACTAATGACAGCTAAGTCTGCTATAGCTTCAGTTGTGACTGTCATAGTCACAACCTGAAATATTGTAGGTTGAGTCTTCAGAATACCTGTCCTAATTAACCATCATCTTTCCAGCCCTGGAGGTGGAAGTCTTCATCCAAATAATCTCAGCAATCCAACTTTGTGGTCCCACCACTACTGCACCAAATAAGGGGTGTCTTCCTTCTTTTCATGTTCTCCCTGCACTGCTGAAATACCATGCCTTCCAATATCAATAGCACAAACCTGTCTCTCTTCATGGACCAGACTATGAAACTAGTACATAACAATAGGAAATGACTAGCGAAGAGGTCAGCTCTGCCTGCTTTTCTGGCACAGATGCCATGAGCTGTTCTTTGTGGTATGCAGTGAGTAGGAGAGCTTGCTCACTTACAAGGCTTCCCAATACAGTTGCCAACCCTCTCTGTGTCTGTATTCAGAAAAAGATCTGTGCTGCTGTCCCAGGGAAAGCTGAAAATTGCATATTGCTCTCACATGTGAGATGCAAACAGCAGCCTGGCACACCATGGCTCCTCCTGCAGTGCCATTCCTTGGTGGCTGATTTGAGAAACAGCTTTTCACAGGAGCTACTCAATCCAGTGTGAGCCATTCCCCAGCACATGGGCTGGGACAGCAGTAGGCTGGGCTCAGAGCAGTCCTGCAACACAACCAAGAAGCATCTCTGGCTGAGAAATCACTACTGAGAGTTTTTTCATTTGTTGGTATTCACAGGCTGTGTGTTCCTTATAGCTGAGCCTCGACTGCCAGGTGCTCAGACTCAGTGCTATAGATTGTGGTATCTCACCCCTAATGAATAAGCTTTGGAAAGTTTTCCTGTCTCACTCTTAGTTAATTATACATTCCTGTAACAGCTAGGAATTATTCAGTAGTTGAAATAATTATACTTTTTTTTTCTTTTTTTAACCCTGGACCCATTTTCTTAGTAGCTGATGGTAGCTACTGATTAATACTACTATTTATATCTCAAATAATACCAGAATTCTTTACAATGAATCAAAGAATAGTTTTAGAGTGAACTTATTAATAAATACCCAAAGCCATACTTGATCTCAACTTAATAACTTTTTCCTTTGTATTTTTGACAGAATTTATTTCAGTTACTAAGATAAGAAAATCTTTGCTTTCTCAAAAATAGGATTAAGTGCTCTGTTTTGTTGTAACTAATACAATTTACTCATATCCATGTTCTTATCTTTTTCTCAATTCTAACTTAGTAGCTGGACTCTGTAAAATCAGCAATTCATTAAGAAGATTGCTACTTTACTCCCTTATTAAGACTAAATATTTCCAGCTTCCAACACAGAGAAAAAAAGGGTGTACAAATGTCCAATCCCAAGTTATACAAGGAAAGTACAAATACAGGGGTCTCTCAGGAAAACTGGATGTTGCAAATCGAGTGTGGGAAAATGCTGAGAGCTTCAGGTCATGGCTGACATTTAAACTCAACACCTCTGCTTCTGCATTGCTATTACTGGTAGTCAGTGACGTAAAACACTGCTTCGCTGTGGGTTTGATATTGAGATAATCTCTACAATGAGCCCCTGACTCCAGCAATAGTTGCAGATTTAATAAACTCTTTCTGCAGAATATCAATATGGGTACCTAGAAGCAATGTCTGTTTTTAACTTGCAGAGCTGTGCTTTTTTGCATGACCTGCACAAGGAAAGTATTAGTACCTGCCTCTTCAGAGGTGATTTCCATCTCATTAGTATTGTCCATTATTCAGATAACTGAATACCTGAAAATAGATAGCTACATTTTGCAAGTTAGAAAATTCCAAGAGAAACTTTATTTCCATACATTATTTCTGCTGCATCACAGAGATTCAGAGGTTCTTCATCCCTGGCCAGTGGTCTCCTTAATAAGGGGAAAGAGCTACATTTGAACTGAATCAGCACAGGCCCTGTCTATCCACTGCTCCTGTAGAACAGTCTGGTGGTTTATGGACAAATGATGCTATTTTATATCCTGTTTTGTTGGGTTTTTTTAATGTTTTGCTGTAAAACATTTTTCTGTCTTTTAGGGAAAGAAAATTACCTCAACTCTTGACAAGTTTGTGATTTTGAAGAGGGGAGGCGCACTGCAATAATAGAAATAAGTTTGCAAATATCCTTTAGAAACACCCAGGATTGCCACAGAGAATTCTTGAGTAATGTACATGTGGCTTCTAATAAGTCTATAAATGGCTGCATTACTGCCAATAAAAGATCCCATCTGGCAGGTCTGTCTATTAAAACAGAAGTTTATCTGACTCTTTTAAGTCTGGAGGTTTGGTTTGGGTTTTTTTGCTGTGGGATGTTGCTGAATCATTAAAAGAATAATGGCAGTGTTAATAAAATTATTTATGAAGTTATCAAAATGTTGAATTTACCACTTGTGGTAAATTAGATTCTAAACTCAACTCACACCTAAACTGGAGTTTGACTTTGTCAGACCAACTTCACCTCGGCTTTGGTCATTAGCCCTTCATGCCATGAAGGGCAGCAAAGGCATGAGTGCTTGAAGTCAGGCTCTGGGGCTTTCTGCTTTCACCAGTGAAGGCTGAGGTCTGACCTGGGGGAGCTATTTTGTGTGTACATCAGCATGAATTTGCAGTGTCCCCTACAAAGCTTATTACACCCGAAGAGGGAGGTGGGGAAAAAAGGATGCCTTACTCCCAAAGTTATTTTTACTCCAAGAAACCTTTTTGTACACTCCAGTGTGCACCACTACGGAAATATAGCCAAGCTGGAGAAAGCAGGGTAAGGTAAGAGAAGAACAAGCAAGTAATTTGTACATGTTTGTTTGTACACCCCATGTTTGTCGCTGTTGAGCAGCTAGCAGAGTAATGAAAGCACCAGTTCTCAGTGGCAAGAAGGAATGACCTTTATTGTTTTGATTTCATCATATATATAGAGTTTTCAAAAGTCACCCAGATTGGTCGGTCAGAAGCCTTCCCCCAGGCCTGATTGGCCAGGCCTGCACTGTCCAAGTCCTGGGACACTGTTCCAATAACATCCAAACTTTATCTTTATTTATAAAACACAAGAAAATTTCTCATGGGAAAAACCTGTGCTAGCCACACATGTTTCTATTCACAGAGACTGCAGGCAGAAGGTAGGGCAATCTAGACACCTACACACGCTTGTCCAAAAGGCTGCAAGGACCAATAAAAGCATTTGCAAGGGAAAATCCATTTTAAGTACAAAGCTACAGCCTACCTGCTTAGCATCATCACCACACAGCAGCTCTTTGCTGACTTTAAAATCATGGCAAACTGCAAATGATACAAGATTTAAAGACACTGGCACAAATTTCAGCATTAGGCAGGCCCAAAGAGAAGCAAGGCTTAGAGCAAAAATAACAGACAACTCTCCTTTGAAATGAGACATTTAAATCCACTGTTCAAAGAAAAGTGAGTTTTTCTGAAGATACTAAAAGATACTTCTTTCAATACTTGAAATAATCCATTTATCAGTGATGCTAATTGAAAGATACTCTAGTCAGGCAGCGTAAAATGTGTTGGATGATAGGAGAATTTTTTTTAGTAATAATAGTAATGTGTTATGATGTTTGGTTATGGGAGTTTTAAAGAGAGTTGGTTTTGCACACTTCATCAGTGAAGCACAGCAGTGGGCAGCAAACATCACTGGGATTTCATGTTTGACATTATGCAGGCTACAGTAAGAGAAGCTTCCCCTTAAATGTTTAGTTATATTAACAGTGATGTTAATATGATATTTCTGTTCTAATGAGCTGCATTTCAGCATTTTTCCCAGGTTATACAGGACATTTTTTGTTAGACATCAGTTTGCATCTGCTGGTTGTGTTCAACTGTCAGTAAAGAGATATTCCTATGGAGTTCATTAATTACTTATGGCAAATTCAGGCTTGGTCCAAATTTTGACAAAATGAGGAAAAGTTTTAGAGATGGTTTATTTTTGATATGTATTCAGTCACCAAGGTGCTGTGAGGACAGGAAGCCCCAGCCAGCCCAAGGAACCATTCCTGCAGCCCAGCCCGCTGCCATCTGCATGCAGGCAATCCCAGCTGCTGGAGCTGCTGAGGCAGCATGGCCAGAACATACAAAATAATGTCCCTAACTGTGCCTGGTGCCTCCCGATGCCTGAGAGAGCTCACTGAAGAAAAGGCTCATGCACAGACTCCCAAGGATTTAAAGCAAAGGGAGATGTGACACACCAAAGCAGGTAGTGACAGCAGCTCTAAACAGTGGCAGCTGGCATGGGACTCCCCTAAAAGCCAGGAGAAGCCTGTGGCAGTGGAAGACTCTAACCTGCTGCCAGCAGCCACAGCTAAAGAGTGAGTGTGCATGTCCCTACCACCCTCTGGCACTGGGCAAAGCCTGCAGGGGCCGCAGGGCCCACGCAGGAACTCCTTCCCGTTTCTGTAACCTGGGGTCTGTGTTTCACTGAACTGGGGTCTCTACCTCATCCTTGATTCCCCCTAGTTTTCATCAATCTCAGCCAGCCCCATGCCTCACTCAGAAGTCTCATTTAATCCAACTGATGGATAAGAAGCATATGCAACTTTTTCAGTAAGATTTCTGACTTCACCCTTTTAACCCAGAGAATAACTATAAATAGTTTATAATGTCTGGGATTTCCACAGCCTAAGTGCAGCTATAAATAGTTCTAAACATTTTCCCACTTCATGCTTTTGAAAAGAACATTCTCCACTTCCTTTCTTGGAGAACCCCTGGGAATAACGCTAGATCACAGCTCAGAAAATATGTATATTAGGAGGGTTTAGCAAGACGGAGCTCCAGCAGTTCTCGGGCTAATTTGGCGTCAGGAAAGGGTCAGGCATCCTTCGCCAGGAGTTCGGGTCCGCGATGCCCCCGGGCGGCTCTCGCCAGCCGACCGCGGTCTGTCTGAGCCCCGAGCCCACCGGCATGCCGCTCCTGCCGCTGCCGGCGCTCCGCGGGACGTGCGGGACGTGTGTGCTCGGCGGCGCTATTTTGAACGCCAAAGCAGGGCACGGCCCTTCGGCTCTTGTCTACGCACGGACTGCAGCCGCCCCGAGCCGGAGCCGCCGATGGCCGGGGGCAGGCGGGAATGGCCCGGGAATGGCCCGGGAATGGCCCGGGAATGGCAGGAAATAGGCTAGGAATGGCTTGGGAATGGCAGGGAATAGGCTAGGAATGGCCGGGAATAGGCTAGGAACGGCCCGGGAATGGCCGGGAATAGGCTAGGAACGGCCCGGGAATGGCCGGGAATGGGCCAGGAATGGCCCGGGATTGGCCGGGAATAGGCTAGGAACGGCCCGGGAATGGCCGGGAATGGGCCAGGAATGGCCCGGGAATGGCCGGGAATAGGCTAGGAATGGCCCGGGAATGGCCGGGAATAGGCTAGGAATGGCCCGGGAATGGCCGGGAATGGGCCAGGAATGGTCCGGGAATGGCCGGGAATGGGCCAGGAATGGCCCGGGAATGGCCGGGAATAGGCTAGGAATGGCCCGGGAATGGGCCAGGAATGGTCCGGGAATGGCCGGGAATGGGCCAGGAATGGCCCGGGAATGGCCGGGAATAGGCTAGGAATGGCCCGGGAGCGGCCCAGCCGGTAATGGCGCCCCCTGCCGGCCGGCCGCAGGGCGCTGCCAGCACGGCCGCGGGAATTACCGCTTTGGCCAAGAGTAAGGTCGCTGTGAGCGAGTTCGGTGCTGGAAAGCTGCTGACAAAAGGCGGGGGAAAGCCTGACCTAATGGCATGTTATGTGCTGCCATTCTGTCCTCCATCTTGCCTTTTTTATTTCGCCTTAAGTCACCACACTGTTTTCACTTTAAAAGTTCTAAAACCCCTGATACCTATTTTACCCATGATGTGAAGATATTTGAAGCTGATGATCAGAAAAGACTGGAATTTATCACTACAGAAGATGATAAATTATTTGCCCAGGGACAGCAGATGATATACCTCCTCATGAACAGGCATTTGCAAGATGTGGCTGCAGGGAATGGCTTCACACAAAAATTTAGGAAGTGCAGGCAGTAGAACAGCTCAGTTGAGAGACTCAGGCCATTTATTCTACACATGCCAGAAAAAAGTTCATGTGAAAAATGTGAAAACAGAAAATTACATTGTGCCATTACATCTTTTAAAAGTACAGAGCAGTTCGATGAGATGATTTTATGCATGGCTTCATGTCTACAGAAAACTAGAGGAGCAGTAATGAAAGACCAGTTTCAAAACAAACATTTTTCAATTCAGTCCAGGAACTGGCAGGGATGTTGAGTTCCTAATATTAGATGGCAATGACTTTCTGAAAACAAGGAGCATGAGAAGAGAAAGTCCTAACCCCGTAGGACTCCAGCAACTAAGAGAACCTCCACAGTATAAGGTGTAAAATGTGTGATTCCTAACACTCAGGGAACAGTGAAATGGTTTAGCATACATAAAAAGAAACTGAGATGCCTGCAGGGATTCACATTTGCTTTCTTCTGATGCTTTAAACCAAAATAGCTTTAAATTTGTATCTATGCAGTAGCAAATTTGTATACAAAATGAATGCAAATTGTCTGTGATATATGCAATACCAAAATGCTGATTTCTGAAAAAAAGCAAACGCTCCCACAAGTATTACTATCACAGCCTGTTCACAGATTTGTTACATGGTATGCAAACTCTGCACCCACTTAAATGCTTGAACACTGAACAAAGTATGGCTCACTTCAAAAATACCTCCTTTTTACATTGACTCAGTAAAGTTGGTCCAGATAAAGAGGCTGTTGAGATAATGGAAAATTCCTCATCACAGAGAAGATCTGACTGAGCACAGGAAGAGAGCTCTCTGCACAGCCACCTCTCACATCGTTGAAGACTTTGGTAATTTCACATTGTGGAGGGTACTGGATATTTCTTTTTCTTGAATCCATTGCAGACAGAATGTGGGAAGATAAGAAACCTTGTGTCACAGCTGATCAACTAAAAAGAAATCAAATTATCCAATCAGTGAGTGCTTGTGGCTAGCGCAGGTCTTTCCCATGAGAATTCTTTTTGTGTTTTATAAAGAAAGATAAAGTTTGGATGTTATTAAAAACAGTGTCCCAAGATCTGGATGGTGCAGGCCTGGCCAATCAGGCCTAGGGGGAGGCTTCTGGCCGACCAGTGTGGGTGACCTGTGAAAACTCTATATATATGATGAAATCAAAACAATAAAGGTCTTTCCTTCTTGCCACTGAGAACTGAGTTCTTTACTCTGCTAGCTGCTCAACAGCGACAAGTGCTCTGTAGTCTACTTAGAAATACTCTATACATCACAGATTACCTCTGTATTAAGCAAATTTTGAGGAAAGAGAAAGCCATGGTTCTGTGGCAAATGGTAAAGACAAGGCTGATCTCTCAATGTAGTGGCTAGCACCTACTCTCATTCAGGGTATTTTTGCATGAGAATCGAGATGCCTATACCAGCAGACCAGTAAAATAATTCTGCTGTTATTACCATAGGAACATAAATAACCACAGCTTTGATATACAACTCCTTCCTCCTTGGAAAGAGCACTAAGAATGCACCAAGCAGTACAGTGCACTTCCAGTTATGCAGGATAATCCCAGGAGTTTCTGTGAAGTCAAAAGAAAAAAAAAAAGAATTTTTTACAGCCTCTGTCTTATGGTCAAAAAGTACTTTGTAAGCACTCGTGCTCCTTGGCCCAGTTTCTTCTCCTTCCAATCTTGTTTTTCAAGTGGAGCTGCTTTACTAGTAAGCACTCATTTGAATAGTCATAGTATGAGCCACAGCCTCTGAACTGGCAATTTCATTCATCTCGCTTCTGTGCAGTGTTTTCTTTCTGCATGTCCCTATCTCTGTAGGATATAATGCAATTCACTCTAATGGATTAAACTCAAAATACTGCTCCCATTTGTCATGGAGGGAGTTCTTGCAGAACCCAAAAGCCAAATGCATGTTTTCCAAAACGAAGTAATGTGCTACGAGGGCTTGGTTCAAGTTTCAAGTTTTAACACTATTCTAGGTAAGATCTACTCAGTAGGTGAATGTGGAAGTAAGCTGAGATAGGAAAGAGTTAAATGATCGAGCTGAAATGTTATTTAAATATCATGAATTAAAAGCTCCAGCCTAGCTGCAAAGAATTAAAAAGGGCACAAGCTTGGCAATGCTCCTAAGGCAGTAAAAGCAATGTTTGGAGAGAAAGAAATCTTTGTTTGAATGCAGAAAGGAAACTAAAATTGGCAAAATGGACCAAAGAAAATGTATCTGGGTGATTGCAAACTGACAGAATACAAATCTCCCTCAACACAAGGAGAATCCATGAATTTCAGCAGGGCCGCTGTCAAAAATCTCATCATATAATACAGTCAAGGTGAAATCCCAGCAATTTCGTAGGCTATTTTTAAAACTGCATTTAATTTGTAGTTGCTTCTGTCTTACCTCACTCTCCTGTTTCACACTCTGAGGGACAAAGGTCAGTTGCTTCTTCCATACCCACCTTTGTTATAAAAAATGCTTTCTGCAAACTCAAATCCTCTCCTGTTGGCAGCAATGGGGCTCTTGCTGATGACTTCAGTAAAATGGGAACATGGACACCAGCCTCCCTGGAAAATCTGCAGCCAGTGGGAAGGAACCTAAATTTCTTGCCTCTTCAAAGGAAACCATTAGCCAGAGGAGTGAGATCACACTAAGTCAGTGTGCTGGCTGATTGTTGCCAAAAAAGGGTGGTCCCATCACCTCCTCTTCAGGGGACCCAATCCAGTATGGGCACTTGGAGATAGATCAGCTTGCTGATTTGGGAGAATGAGTAGCCTTTGTTTCTTGTTCCAAAGGGCTCATTTTCTGTGGAACCATCCCCTTGATCGACTTGTGGTCACACCTAAATCCCAGCTCAGGGAAGAATTTTGCAAGCACAGAGCTGTGGGGAGCAGGCCTGCTCCATACCCAACTCATATTGTGAAACTGCCCCATAAGAAAAGTATGATCAGAATCCTCAGCACTAGACTGTGAAAGACGAAGGTGAGAGTTTATACACAGTGCAATTAATGAGATGAATGAGCATCCATTTGCCTGCCATTGAAAACTGTGTGGTGAAAATCACTACAGTTTCTCGGAGGTTTGCATTGCTTCAGAGTGCATTTGTCCTCCCATCTCACCCTGGCAGTGAGAAAACCTCCATGAAAGACTGTGGAGGAGGGATGTGTGCTGCCCTGGAGCTGCAAAGTCCTTTAAACATGCTAGACTGGGTAGATGGGGCAGGGAGGTGAGGTAAGCCCCGAGGGGAGCAGGCAGCTGGCATGGTGATCTCTCCCTCTCCACTAAGGCCCTGGAAGGGTTGCTCTGTCCTCAGTTTTTCAGTGGGTTTACTCAGGCCACCATATAATTTCCACCCAACTCACTGCATCCCTGGCATGGCAGCACTAATAATAACTGAACTACAGCAAATGTCATCACTTCCCACAGCCCCTTCCCTGCTGAGCCAGGCACTTCAGAGCTTCAACCAAACGGGGGGAAAAGGGACATTCCTCACCCAGTGTGAATACAATCAAAACATGTCACAGCACTTCTAATTAAATCCTACTTAAAATTATTGCCTGCAAGGGAAAAGCCCCAGAATAACCCAGTGAACATGTAGTTCAATTCACCATTGTTGTCTGTGATCAACGCCAAACACATCCGAGAAGAGGCCATCAGTGACACAAATTCCTGCAATCATATGAACACGTAGAAATGTCTTCCTGACTGTACCTGGGATTTGGCCAACAACACATTAAAAGCCTTCGTCATTTTCTTGTAGATGGTGTAACTACAGAGGCTCTCTGCATTGAAATAATTAGGACTTTGGAGATTCCCTAAACAAGTTCCCATGAGAAAAGAGTTTCTGGGTAAGGTTTCAGGACTCTAGTAAATTGCTAAGGCCAGAATATGATTACAATATCTCTTGCAGTGACAGAAAGTAAAGAATCACAAGGTAATACTGGAAATTGATGCCTTCAGCTGGAAATGGGATATTACATGATCTGCTAATATTTGTTTCTTTATATTTTTAAAGCCAAGTTAGATGAATGTTATCTATCTTCTCTGCTGGCACCGACTGATGAAATATTTTGGAAATTATCTGCTCATATACCTACATGCTTATTATAACAGACGGATGGAAATTTAACTGTGTTCATCACTTTCATTGACTTTTTTTTCATATGAATCTAACTTTAGTTTTACAGGACTGGATTCTGTGAAACTAAGGAGTACACTTGTGCTGCTGCATGGGAAATGTCCTGTTTTTAATGAGTTGCCAACTTAATGACCTGTGGGATTTGAAAGTTCCTTTTTGGTTTTAAAGGAAATGATTAATATATATTCTGTCTTTAATTGTAGTGCTATAATTGTGTGAAAGGAATTCCATTCATTCTTTTCTTCATTTAAATGTTTTACATTTGTGAACGTCAGGAAACATATTCTCCTAAAAGTTCTGTCTGTAAAATAGATGTATAATACTATTCACTTTCAAATATGAGAGTAATGAGAATACCGGTATTCCTCAGTTTGGGGCAGAATATTTTGATTCTTACTTTAAAAGGATAGACAAGTTATTAAAATAATTGCTTGACCAAAATAAAGTGAATTTATAAGGAAATAAATGCATGGCTTCAAGTATCTATTAATGTAATACTGCTATTTATTTTTTTACAACAAAAAATGACACAAAACAGGAAATGTTATGTGTATATTTTTGCTAATACTGTAAATGGCTACTATAGCCCACTAGCAAATGTCCCAGGATAAATTTGGATAATTGGTAGTTATATTTCAGAAAGCAGATCTTAATCCTACTGCGCTGTCTCTATAATCTAAGGATTTTCTAACTCTGAAAATTATTTGTGACTTCTTTCTCCTATTTTTGCCCCATGTGATTGGGAGATCAAGTTTTGGGGTTTTTAAGAGATCACATATATGCTGCATATAAATCCCATTCCTGTGACTCAGACATTTTGATCCTTTGGTTATCAACCAGATATTTTTCAATGACCTGTAAACCTCTGGAAATAAACATTTTTGTCTGATTGTTCCTTATGTATAAGGAGAGTCTGATTTTGCAAAATTGTGATTTAGAAAAACCTTTTATGGTGCACACCATCACCCCACATAGATGCAGAGCACCCTTCTCCCACTACCTACTCAGCTTTCCTGCTCCATGCTAGATACCACATGACATGCTCTTACCAGGTGTCCCTAGTTTGGTTTCCCAGAGTCTGGCCTAGGGACCAAGATCCACTCCTTAATTCGGATCACAAGAACAAAGACTTATTGTATGAAACCAGAAAACTTTTCTTTCACATACTCTGAAAACTTAATTTCTTTGGGATTTTGAGTAGTCCCCAGACCTTAAAAAAAACATGTGAAACCTGATTCACAGCTCCTTATATGCAGCTCTCCAACCTGATTCACAGCTCCTTATATGCACCTCTCCATCCTACCAGAGACAACTGGCTCTTCCCTCAGCAGCACCACCACTACCGAAAAGGGAACACAGACTAGGAAAGGACTATCTAGTTCATCAAATCCCACTCGTCTGCTGTCTCAGGACCATGTCATAATCCATTTATAAAGTTATCAAGCTTCATCTTAAAACTACTTAGGTTTTGTTGCCTCTCTGCACCTGTTAGGAAGATCTCATTCCCAAGCGATAAGCTTCTGTCATGTAACAGAATTACCTAGTATTAATCTTCTAGTGCATTGACTTGCATTTTGCACAATTACATTTAATCTTGCTTCCATTTCTCCAGTTCTCATCTACCCTGTTCACCTTCAGTGTTTTGCCTTTAGAGAGCTGCAGGAAGGATGTAATTTTAAGACATTTATTTGATACACAAGAACTGCCTTTTCATTCTGCCGATAAACAGAAAATACTCTACTATCCTAGCAAGGTTAGAGTGACCTTGCTTGTTAGCTCAGAAAGAAAAATATGCACACATTCCATAAAGGAGTGTGCTGGCATCCTCTGCTAGAAGTGGAGTGCAAAGTTAAATCACAACAATACATCACCACAGGATTAGAAAAGGAGTATTGAGGGTAATTTTCACAACTGTTATTGTGTAGCCAAAAAGAATTCCACTATATTAACAAAAATTGTACCTTAATATATTAATGTAATAATCACTATAGTTATAAAATATAGAAAAAGAACGGCAAAGCAGACAACAAGATAAAAACATAAGGCTAATTTTCTGCAGCTTTCTCAGCGGTGTTTCTGGAATCTCTGCCTCTAGCTTAACTGTCAGCTATGTCAAAATGACCAAGACAAGCTTCTCGACAGGAATGATGACTTTATTTCTCTTTAAATAAGTGTGGAGCTTTGATAATAATTTTCCTGTGTCTACACATGAACCAGCACACCCCAGGCACCAGTCTGATGGGCCACTGCCATTACTGTCAGGTGTTTCTACCTCCCCTGTCCCCATAAGCTGCCCAGCTTTGTGCCATTGAGAAAGAACAAAAGCACAGACCTACTTTTTGTGGCAAAGTCATTACAGAAAACACTTAAGAGTATCAGGCTCAAGACCAGTCTTTGAGGAACTCTGCTTTCACACTAGTTCTCTTTTCTCTTTAGCTAGTTCCTCACCTTGCCTACAGTTCTAATGCTGATCTTGAGGTTCTCCAAGAACCTGAATTACTAATTTTCCATTTGGCACTGTATTGAGTCCTCTAGAGAAGATGATAACTGTTATTGCAATTTTTCAGTTACCTTACCAAAGAGTATTAAAATGCAATTTGCATTTTATCCTCTTTCACAGCAATTTTAGTCTCTTTGGTAATTTTTTCCATCAAAAATAGATTAAGTCCTGTGAAGTCAGACTGAAAGACTATCCAGAATACTCTTCCTAAATATAGCACCATGTATTGATATAATTGAAACCTTGCAAGCTGCAGAATCAATGTTATCTGTTTTCTTTATGTGCAAAGCACATTCTGCCTATCCACAGCAGACCATGAAAGCACTCCTGGTAGAAGAGCAGTAATTTAAAAAGTCAATAAATTCCTCCATCCAGGCATTTTAAATAGGTCAATGTGAAATGAATACATTTTATATCACCCAAGGTAGAACTGGATAACTTGCATTTACTCTGGATCATATTAGCAGCCCCTGTTATATCAGTGTGGCATCTCCCTGCAGGCCCCTTTGGAGTAAGAATATAATTTCTGCAGCCTGTGATGTTGACTCCCAGCTCTGTTTCTAACTTCTCCTCTCCAGAACTCTGAACAGAAAGATTATGTTTGCAGGAAGGAGCTAGATGTATCTCAAAAAGAGTAAATTTACAGCATATTATGTCCTCAGTTTTACAGTCCACAGGGTATATGGGAGATTGTCCTTCCTTAGGATACTGCAGCCATCTTTGAGACAAAAATATTGCTCTTTCTTTTCTGTTTTTTACATACTATTCCTTTCAAAAAGTCTACTCAGGCAGAATACTCAGGCACGGGGTTTATTGCTTTGATCCAGTGGTCTTGAGTGTTCATACCTGATTTATCATTTTGATTCTCCCTTTAGGGCTGCTTGGTTCCTATCTCTCTAAGCAAAAACATTTGTAAAACGTGAAATAACTATTCTGTTCTGTTCTGCTTAAGGAAGGTTTTCAAACCTGAGCTTTAGCAAGAATCTTACAGAACAGGAAGAGTCTAGAAAAAAACAAGTAATATGAGAAAAGATTTAGAAATTGTGGCATAGAAACAAGAGACTGAAGAAATTTTAGATTTGCTTGCTCCTGGATAAAGAAGACTGAAGAGACTTCAGGGAAGAAGTAATAAACTTCATTAAAGATGTAAAAGACTAGCTAGGTATGAATCACAGAATCATAGAATCATAGAATCACAGAATCACAGAATCATAGAATCATAGAATATCTTGAGTTGTAAAGGCTCATTGAAGTCCAGCTCCTGGCCCTGCACAGGACAGCCCCAAGAGTCACACCACATGCCCAAGAGCATTGTCCAAATGCTTTTTGAACACTGTCAGGCTTGGTGCTGTGACCACTTCCCTGTGGAGCCTGTACAAGTATCCAACCACGCTCTGGGTGAAGAACCTTTATCCAGCCTAAACCTCCCCTGACGCAACTTCAAGCCATTCCCTCTGGTGCTGCCACTGTTCACAACAGAGACAAGATCAGTGTCTGCCTCTCCTCTTCCCCTCATGAGAAAGCTGCAGACTGCAATGAGGTCTCCCCTCAGTATCCTCCTCTCCAGGCTGAACAGACCAAGTGATCTCAGCTGCTCCTCACACAGCTTGCCCTCCAGGCCCTTCACAATCTTTGTTGCCCTCCTTGGGACACTGCCAAACAGCTAAATACCCTTCTTATATTGTGGTGCCCAAAACTGCACACAGGACTTGGAGGTGAGGCCACACCAGCGCAAGGTGGGACAATCATCTCCCTCAACCTGATTCCTGATGCACACAGGATAGTTGAGATTTTCTTAATGCAAACGGCTTGAAGTTGATAATCTCTTGAAATGTGTCAGTTTGCATTTCTATGCTTTTTTCGTCAAGACAGAAAGTTATTGCCAATGTCACCAATTGACTTTTTGGGCCTGGCAATTTCACCATCAGTGTCTTTGGGCCTGAGATGGTTGTTTCATTATTGTATCTGCATATTTTATTTTTATTTCCCTGAGGAGTTCTTTGCAGGATACAGGGAAAAAAGTGGCCAATAGCCAAGGAGTGGGCAACCTTCTATCCTGTTACATCTATTAATTCATAAATACAGGTGAACATACATGGAATTGTGACTTTGTGTGTGTGTGTGTGTGTGTGTGTGTGTATCTTCTATGAAGGCATTGACTGCTTTACGTCTCAGATTATTCCTTTGGAGGCGAACTGGGACTAGTTTTGCTGGTGCTGGATATATTACTGAAACATTATTACCCTTTTTCTTTGGTGTTACAATGTCAGGTAAGGACATCACCTTCCCCTTACAGGGTAAGGGTAACACATACTCTTTACAGGAAGAAGAAGTAGGTAAAGACCAGTCAACTACTTCCAGCTGTGTTCTTACACCTGTATCTCTTTTGTAGCTTGAGCACAGTCCAGTGTTCTGAGACTGGAAACTGTGACAAAATTATTGTGGGAGGCAGTGAAAGGACTAACTGCTGTGTCACTCTTCTTTCTACATAGTTTATTGCTTTTTAAGCACAGGGCTTTACTTATCTTTGTTTTATGCAATGTATCAGCATTAAAGCAAAACACAGTCCCACTCTGAAAAATTCAATAGAGAAGGATAACTTTGTTTTGCAAAAAATTCTATTAACTCATAATATAATGTCCTTCCATGGGGAACAATACTGTATTTAGAAAAAAAAGGTGTGAAAGTGCAGCTCCAGGGAACTGGAGGTGGACTGCCCCAGAGCCATGAGCAATGGGAGTCCCTGCGCAGCAGACTGTCCCACAGCTGTAGAAACTGAGAGCTCCAGCTATCAAGAAAGAATGAGCCTGGAAGCCCTGAGAGCCACCGTTCCCAGTACTTCCCAGATCTCTGCCAAGGATCCAGGTCAGCAAGCTGTCAGGAAGCTGAGTGGGGTTCTCATTGAAACACTAGATTTTGATGAGTCAGCAAATGCTCAATTAAAAACATGTCAGAATTTTTCCAACCAGCTCTACTGGCAATCTAAACAAATAAAGGGTGTGGGGAGGAAATATTATCCTTATTTTACACCAAGGGGACTGAGACACAGAGATATCATGTCAAGTCTGCAGTCTGAAGGCAAATTTAGACTTCATGCCATCCCTTGATCACACAAGTCTTTACTCTTAATTTGTCATTACAATGATCTTGTGAGCTATTAATTTTATAAATGGGAAACCAAAATAACTTGTACTGCAACAGCAGAAGGGAAGCCTGTATCTTGAATCCAATGTTCCTAAAGCAGCAGAATTTTAGTAGCAAGCTTACCTGTTTCTTTTGTGGACAAGGTACACAGATAAGATACAGTCAGACTCAGACAACCCTGCAGCAATGATAGAGATTGCTACAGCAAAATACTCCCATGCTACAGTCTCCTTATACTGAAGTCATATTGTCCATGCAAAAATGTTGGCTCACTATGACTAAAACCCTCGTAGGTGGTTGTGGGTAGTACAGAATTAAAACTTTAGATAGAAGGAGGTAACTAATTCTTCCCTAAACACTCGCATATACAGTTCAACTGGTTTTCCTAGTTCTGCTAAACACAAGCACCTAGTTCTGCTAAACACCATCTGTATAAACACCATCTGTATCTAGGTACATCACTTTAATTCTCTTCCCAGGTCTTTCATGATCCCAGGCTTCTCAAGCTTCTGTATGTGAATATTAACTCATCCTTCAGCTGTGTTTCCACTGTGAACACAGCCCTAATTATAGGGAAGAAATGTAGCATCAGCTGGTATCAAAGTCAGTTTTTATTAGTAGATTTTAATTTCAAATTTCAGAGCTTTTCTTCGCTGTCTTGTCTTTGATTATTTTAAAATTTAGGGTTGAAATATCCTAAACTGCATTCTTTTAGGGAATATAGCTATGGAAAATCTGCTATTCTTCTATGCTGCTTCACTCTTTTAATTTTTACTACTTTTGGCCTTAGAGCAGGGATTTGTTTGATAAGGTTGTGAGTAGCATTTGAGCTAAGGACATGACTTCTGCTCCTACTGTGAAAATTGGCTCAAATTTGGCAAAGTCACAGACTTGCATAATAGAGGACCCAAGTTTACTAGCTAAAATGCACAAATCCTGGCTCACTGAACAGGCTGTATAGATGCTGTCCTTCTGTGAGAGACAGCATGCTTTGACCCCTGCAGGCCATCCAAGGACCAACTGGAGGCCCACAGTACCTTATTTCTGCCATTCTCTCAGTGCTGTCCCTGCCTGCACTCAAGTGCCACAGAGGCAGAGGCCACCCACATTACCTACAAAGTGACTGAGAGCTTGACCAAATGAGGGGGGAAAGGCCAAGCTAGAACTGCTGGTCTAGGGTGAAGCTGCACCGAGAATTGTTGAGGAAAGACTGGATTGGACCAAGTAGGCAGGAAGTAAAAATTACAATTGCTCTGGCAAAGAGAATTTGACATAAAGAAGAGTGGATAACAGGATTAGGAGCTCTCAGGGGAAATTAAGAGCAAACTAGGATTCACGAGGCAAAAAAAGAGATGGACATTGTGTGAGAAATGTGAATGGGATGCACAGAGTCATGGGAGTAAAATTAGCTAGGCTTGCCTGGGAAGGAGATTGGAAACAATATGTAGAGACAGAGCATAGCTGAGAACAAAAATGTACTTTGGATGGGAGACTGAGAGTTTGATGGGTGAAGGGTGGAAAGAGAGGAAGGAGAAAATTTGGAGGCAGATGAAAGATGATAGTGATCAAGCCTGATGCCAAAGAGTCTGTGTTCATTAAAACTCTCTTTCCTCCATGATCTACAGAGTCTTGAAAATCACCATATCTCTGGTGTCAGCAGATATGGTTTAGAACCATTGGGAAATTGTGCCTCTCCTCATTTACTGGTTTTGGTTTATTAAATTATGGCATAATATACTAGACCTGTATCAGAGATTCTGCAAGTTTTTTTTTTTTAATGGATAAATTTTATGAGTGAACATAATGTCTCATGTGAAGATTTGGGATTTTTTTTTGTAAAATAAGAATGATTTGTAAAATGAAACTTTAAAAGTTAGTAAATGCCATGAGCAATCCTGCATATGCTTGCAAGACAGAAGCATGCAGAAACAGGTTTCATATGGGGCAAACCTGAGTAAAATTCAACCTGAAAACAGATCGCCTAAAAGTGATATTATGGAGATCTTTAAAAATCGTGAGTGACACAAGTAAGAGAGTGGAAAGGGACTTTCCATCTTTTTCAATACAAGCTCTAAGGTACATAAATGAAATTACAATGAGGCAGGTTCAAAACAAAAGGAGATTCTACTGCTTGTCACAGGCTGCTTTGGGGCTAAAAACTAATATGGGTAAAGGGAAGAATGGGTAGACACTTGTAGGATAAATCTGTTTGTGAATAAGATCTGGCTCCAGACCCTGAACCTCAAAGAGGGGCTTGCAGAAGGCTGGGAAAGCTTGGGAGAAGTTTGCCTGATCCTTACTTCTTCTCTATCTTCCATTCTCATTGACTTGTAGAGGCAAAAAGTGTAACCAAATATTTAAGAAGGAATTTTCTGGAAGGTAGAGAAGAACTGAAATCTGCTTCCATTAGGGTGCAGCTGCACTTGAGTCTCCCTATCACTGCAAGGGCATGACAAACACAACCATGCCCACTGCCATCCAGGAAAAATCCTCAAGAACTAGCTCAGAACAAAAGCTGGCCCACTGTGATTCCTCCCTTTTCTGGTGGTAAAAGACATCCTTTCTAGGCAGGACCTGAAGGTAAGGAATGGAACAAGAAGACCACAGGCATGTAGACATGATACAGCCTTAGGTTCTGTGTGAGGGCAGCCAAGGAGTCCAAAGGAGCAGACAAACAAGCCCTGCAAGGACAGAGTCAAGCACAGACAGGAACTACCACATTTCTCACCTGAGGTTGGAAAGGATTGCAGGTATCAAGGAAGCCTCCATTCCCTTGAGCAAATACAGAGAGATGCAGAAAGTCATGGCCATTGTTAGAAAAAAGGCACACATCTAGAGGACCTGGAATTTAAACAAGTCTACTTGTCTAAACTAGTCTAACTGTAATCTAAGCTAATTATTTTTTTATGTTACATTAAACAATTGCTACGAAAATGTATCTTCAACATGAGAGATGCTCATTACTCTAACCCTGCAGGTCACCTACCTCAGTGATGTATGAGTATGATACCCTCAACAAACTGAATCCATATCTAATCCAGTCCTCTGAAGTCAGAGGTGATGGTGGATCTCCTCTAGCCACATTTAAAAAATGTGTTACCAAACTTTGGGAGAGATCTGTGGGTTGTGCATCTCAAGTGGACACACATGTGTGGCTAGCACAGGCTTTTCCCATGAGAATTCTTCTTGTGTTTTATAAATAAAGATAAAGTTTGGATGTTATTGGAACAGTGTCCCAGAACTTGGACAGTGCAGGCCTGGCCAATCAGGCCTGGGGGAAGGCTTCTGACTGACCAATCTGGGTGACTTTTGAAAACTCTATATATGTGATGAAATCAAAACAATAAAGGTCATTCCTTCTTGCCACTGAGAACTGGTGCCTTCTTTACTCTGCTAGCTGCTCAACAGCGACACACATGCTTCTGAAATACAGAATGAGAACTTGTAAGACCATACTTAGGCCTCAACACTGTCCTCAGTGTTTCAGGTTATCTGACTATGCACAAATACCTATTGAGTCTGCTAACTGGAATCAACTTCCTGCGCAGACTGATGATGGCCATGGATCCTATTATGCAGTGCTTAGCTCTCTGCATGACAGGCACTGCACAGCAAGCCTAAGCTTCCAATCAAAGTCCTTGACTCCAGGAATTTAGGTGCTTAAATCCTTATTTGGATCTAGATCATTGACCTTAATATCTGTGTCTCATTTCTCAACATTTAACAACAGAACTCATACCAATAAATCATCTTCCAGGATATTGTTGAAGATAAGACCATCTGTAAAGGTTTAAATTTTAAAGCTCAAGGGAGTTTTATTTGTATCTAATGTTATCTGGCTTTGCTTAGTCTATTTGACAATTGCAGTGAGTGGGTGACGGGGTTGTGAAATAGATTTTGTGAGTAGCAGAATGGGAAACTCCCTTAATGTTCAGAGTTGGAGTTTAGGGACACAGTTTGTGGTTCCTTCTAGAGGCAGTTACTGGTATTTTTTAGTAGCAGATTAACATCTGATTTTTTTTCCAGAGCTTGGTGAGATTGGCCCCTTTAGGTGTGGCAACCACCAGTAGAATGACCTAACACTAGAATAATCAGGTTCATACCAAATAATCACATCCACACAAAACAGACTGAGCACCTTACACATGGCAGACCAATGCTTTTCCCCAAAAATTTCAGGCTTGTTTATTCATTTAAATGTCAAAGTTGTTCTACAGAGGAAAATAAAACCTTGGCAGATTTGAAGTCTTACTATCTGAAACAGAGACCTAATCACCTAAATGGGGTGATTTTCCTTTTTCCAGCTGAAAGTAAAATACCCAGGAAACAATTTGGTTAAAGGCGGTGTAATTAGGGCCTATGCTTTCATAAGACTAGAAATGACAAATTGTAATGAGTATCATTACATTTTTCTTATTTTGCCTCTGTCATCTAGAATGTGGAAGACCAGTATTCAAATTCCTGTGGCACAGTTCAGAGTGATCTAGGATAAAAAGCATCTATGAATCAAGAAAAGCAAGGACTTGGTGGCAGAATCCCTGATCTCATGCCTGTGGTATATTCATTTCTTGAATGGAAAAGTTTGAGTTTCATTCAGCTGCAGACATTACAACTCCATATTACAACATCATACTGATATAATTACACTAGTAAATTAAGACCTAAGGCAAAGTACACAGACTCTATACTTTTTATGTAATTAAAATGGTATCTATTCATTTGATAATATATACTTGACAAAGAGAGGAAATATATTAAGAGAACCTGTTGAAAATATCCAATTATGAAAAGCAGAAACAAAGTGTGTGAACATGGACATACGTACGTGGTATGGGATGGTAACAGATTAAGACTGCTGAAAAAGCATAAACTGGAAGGAAAAACAAAATCCAAGCAGTGTAACAAAAAAGGAAAATGTGCAATGTAAAATATAGCAAAGAAAATACAGGAAGTCTTTGTACTATGGGGGAAAAACATTCAAATGAATAAAAAGGAAATATTCTAAAACTGGTAAAAACATGTCTTTTTATACCTAAGACTAACGAACTGAAGGATGCCGTTTTCAACACACACTAAAAAAAAAAAAGCTAGCACAAGGTTAACAACAGCAAAGGACAAAGCTTGTCCCAGTTAAAACCTGGCAAAGGAAACAGATCTTAGAAGCTATTGCACATCCACTTCTTTCAAAAGTGGAAAGAAGAAGTGGATCTTCTTCAGGATAGATGAAGAGAGCTTCAGGATAGAAATCAGTTTTTAAAGACAAGGAATAAATACTTCACTACAGCCTAGAGCTGAATAAGAAATTTCTTCTGGGAGGGTTTTTAGACCGTTTTCTGCAAGACTTCATGCATCGTCTTCAAAAGCAGATGGTGCTTCTGGCTTCTGCTGCCACCAGGTTATTGGGGGGACAGAGATGAGAGGCAGAGAAGAGAGGACGCGAGGCAGGCAGCTGCCAGCTCGTGCAAGAACGCGTCCAAGAGCAAACTGGGCACGTGAAATGCCGCCTAAGCCTGAGCATCACTGTGCCCGGAGCTGGCAAAGGGAGAACTACAGTTTTTGTAGCGCTCCCCTTTGGACTCATGGGCCGAACGTGCGGGCTTGGGGGGGTGGGGGGAAGGAGAAGGGGCCAGGAAGAAAGAGCAAACTCTTCTCTAACCTATGCTAGGTTAGAATTAATACAAACTAAGCTCATCAGTTATAAACGCCTGAGCCTCGTTTAGCACGGAGCCGAGCAACCCGGCCTCCGCTTGTGGCTGGGGAGTGATGGGGACGGGGGTGGGGATAGGGTCGGGGACAGGCCCGGGGACCAGGACGGGGCCGGTGCTACAGCCCGGTCTGTAACTGGGCCGCTGCCACAGCCCGGGCTGTAACCGGGGCCGGTGCCACAGCCCGGTCCGTAACCGGGGCCGGTGCCACAGCCCGGGCCGTGACCGGGCCGGTGCCACAGCCCGGGCCGTGACCGGGCCGGTGCCACAGCCCGGGCCGTGACCGGGCCGGTGCCACAGCCCGGGCCGTAACCGGGGCGGGTGCCACAGCCCGGTCCGTAACCGGGGCCGGTGCCACAGCCCGGGCCGTAACCGGGCCGGTGCCACAGCCCGGGCCGTAACCGGGCCGGTGCCACAGCCCGGGCCGTAACCGGGCCGGTGCCACAGCCCGGGCCCTCACCGGGCCCTCACCCGGCCCGCTCCCGGCCAGGCCCGCCGCCGCCGTTGCCCCTCCCGCCGCCCGGAAGCGCCGCGCGCGCGGTGCCGCCTTCCTGCGGCGCGGCTCCGCCTCCGCCGGGCAAGATGGTGGCGGCGGCGCTGCAGGAGCCGTGAGCCGGTGCCCGCTCCCGCCGCTCTCTCTCTCCTGTCCCTCCCGGCCGCGGCCGCCGCCGCCGCTGCTGCTTGGCGGGCGCCTGGCGGCTGTGCCCGGCGCGGCGGGCGATGCGGGCGGCGGGGCCGCGGGGCCGTGTGTGAGCGCGCCGCCCATGTGGGTGTCCCGGTGAGGCCGGGGGCAGCGGGAAGATGCTGCTGTCGCTGGTGCTGCACACCTACTCCATGCGCTACGTGCTGCCCGCCGCCGTCATGATGGGCACGGCGCCCACCTACGTGCTGGCCTGGGGCGCCTGGCGCCTGCTCTCCGCCGTGCTGCCCGCCCGCTTCTACCGCGAGGTGGATGACCGGCTGTACACCATCTACCAGAGCATGGTGCTCTTCTTCTTCGAGAACTACACGGGCGTGCAGGTGAGCCGGCCGGGCAGGGCAGGGCAGGGCAGGGGGGCTCGGCGGCCCGGGCAGCGGCCGGCGGTGGTGCTGGCTCTGGGCTCGCCCCCCGGATCCCCTGGGGCCCCGCGGGCAGGTGGCCTGTGCCGGGCACCGCAGAGCATCCGCCTCGTTCCGCAGCCGCCGCTGCTCCTCTGGTGATGCTTTTCACGGAGTCTTGGTGTTGTGTTCGTTTTGCAGGTCGGGGAAACGGAAGAGATGCGACACCGGTCGTGCTCTGTCAGCACTTGAATGGCAGCCGCCTTTGCACGCTTGAAGCCCCGTGGCTTGTGCCGCACATCTGTAGTATTCAATTGGCAGCAGATGAGAAAGCTATCGTCAGCTATAATTGTACATAATACATGTACAAGTTTTTAATAAGTAGATTACTTAATCTCTAAATTATTACAGATTTCCAGTTTTTGTGCAATCTGCCTCATGTCAGTCTTTGGCCCTTAAATTTTGGATCAGCCATGGATTGTGATTATTCAGGATCTCGGTTTCAGGTTAATTAGTTGGAATTAGAGGCATCTCTTTCCTGATCAGAGGGGTATTTGCATTCAGGTGATAATACTTCACGAAGTGCTCCATGTTTGGTTATGCATTTGTCTGTAATTTGCAAAGTAAGCAAGGAGACTTTTAATTCTGCATGCAAAAAATAATAAATGACAGTGCTTCCTGTTCTTACACCTGACCTTCAAAATTTTTTGAATATACAGAAGCCTGTTTGAAGTTAATGTCAGCTTTAGGTGCTTGAGGGTAAAGATTAGCAATACATGTTGACAGGTGACAGCTCATCCATATGTCTTCTCATATTTACAGCTAAGGCCTTTTTCCACTCCGTAATGAAGCATTTATTTCAGAATCAGGCTAGATGTCCCCTGATTTCCACTCCTGAGTGCGGTTGTAGGCCTTGCTTCATACTGACTCTTAGGGAACCCACAAAGCCTGCTGAAGGTACAAGAGTTGCACAGTTCGATAACAGATACAAAACTGAAGCAAGATCTTCTTTTAGTGGTAGTTTCTGACTCAGCTTGTAACTTCATCCATATCGCTTGTCCAAATACGCTAATTTGTGTTGTGCTTTATATATTAAAAAAAAAAAAAAAAAAAAAAAGCAAGAGGGAGCAGTAGTTCACCGGTTAAGTACTTACAGTTTTATCTGCCTTCTGTTTTATGTGGTATCTCTAGTGCAGATACCCTGATGTGTAGCAACACACCTTGGTCAACAGTAGTAACACACCTGAACTGCTGAAAGTAGCAATATAGTAGTTTAACTTAACCTATTCTAAGAATGAGATCCAAAAGTCAGTATATAAATTGTAATAGAAAACTACTCAAATTTCTTACAATTGGTGTGCAGACAGTAGCAAATACTTAAAATTTGTCAAAAGAACTTTTATCCAAAAAATACCTGTGACATAAAAGTAAAGAAAGGAGAATGCTAACCGAATGAAACAAAAAGGTAGCCATCATTTGTTGACCTCTGTTTCGTTGCATTGATAAACTTCATACAAACACAGAAATTGATGGTGGTGATCAATTAGAGGCCACTTACAGGAGATCACTAAGGACAATATTAAAATAGAGACATTTTGTCACAGTAAGCAACAAATAATAATAAGAAATGGTGGAAGAGGAGGCACACATCATAGGATAAATAAAATAATAACTGTGAATGGAAGGTAAATAAAAACTTGGAAAATGCGAGACGTGTAGAGTGGTAAGAGTTATAATCCTTAAAATCCATGTGTCATTTAACTGGGAGATAGTCCCCATTTGTATAAAGAAGAGAAACAGGGTGTCCTTTTAGAACTACTCTTGCAAATGCTGCACGTGTTTAACTTGAAACTCACAGTGGAAAGTTAACCATGTGCCTAAGTGTTTGAGATTGGGATGGTAACCTGAGAGCTGCTGTGGATGGGCTGTCTTAAGGCATGTAATTAGATGCAGAAGTGTAACATCATTAAACTTAATTCCAATTAACTAGCAAAATAGTAGCTTCATAAAGGCAGCTGTAGGACTCTACCAGCATTAAGGCACTATAGGAGCCATAGGAGGGATGAATTCTGCAACTCTTTCAGGTCTTAATTTTTCAATTGGTTTAAGTGTGTTGGAATATTTTTATTGTAACTGGATAAACCGGAGAAAACAACCTCATCCATCAGCATACTGGAACTTGTTGGGTAGTCTCACTCAAATCATTAGGATTCTACAGATGTTTCAGTGACTCTTTGTTAGCAATGTTGCTGTCTTACTGTATTTTAAATGTCTTTAACATCATGTACTGTTTAGCATTCTTTGGTTTTACACTTAGAGTATTTGTGGTTTTTCAATACAAGAACACTCTGAACCAGTTGTGGACATATGAGGTGTCTGATCTTAAAATAATTTGCCAAAATTCCCAGTAATGTGGGGGGGGCATCAGTAGAGTAAAGGTGGTTAGGATCATAAACATAGGTGACTGGTATTTTTTACTGAAATATTAGTGTATTGTGATATTTATTTATTTGTCAAGAGGTGATGTTTCTGTCTGTCATCTGCTGTCAATCTATTAAGGACCTAAATCTGTCTTCCCCTCATGACTGTATGCACAAGTGTGTTTTTCTTCTTTTTGTTCTTCTTGACTTGCATGTTTTTAGCCAGTTCTTTTAAAACAAAAACTATAGTTCATGCTAGGAGGGCTTTTTATCTTTATACCAAACTCTTCTGTTTTGAAATGTGGCTAAGGTGATAACCTGATCTGCATGATAGAAAATCTTGAAAGACTAGTCTTTCTCTTAAGTATTTGACTTGAGATATAAAATAATTGCAGAGCTACAATTGCTGTGAGCTCTGGGTAATTATGTCCTATAGAGTGGCTCATGAAGTAAATGTAGAAGTTTTTTACTTGGTAAGTAAAAAAGTGTTTAAAAGTAAATACTTTGTTTTTTTAAAATTTTGGGTTGGACTTGGGTTTTTTTTCCACTGAAACAATTTATTTTACAAAGCCTAAGAGAACTCAAGCTAACTTGGCATCAGTTTAGGTTTTCCAATAATATTAGAATTCATTAATGAATTGCCAAAAATAGTCCTTTTTGCTGACTGTCATGGAAGAGCTGGCTATAGAAAACTGAAGGAGCAGTATTGAGAGTACAAAAAGCAAAGAGAACATCCCAGTGCTGTGAAGTAAACTGGGCAAAGCCAGTATAACTATAAAGTGAAATCCTGTAATGCTGTGACAATTTGTCAGTGCAATTGCAGTATAGCGGGTATCTGTGAATTCTATTAAGGAGCTATAAATATTTGAAATTAATTCATCTGTGGCATTGTGACTGTGCTCCTCAATAGTCTCTAAGATTGTAAACTCAGAGTAATGAAAATGTGAAAATGTGGTCTGTTGGAAAGTGGAATAGAAAGGACGTCCCTGCTTTGGCCCTGTGTTGCCTCACATGTGTCCTGCTGTGAGATTCAGGTGCCCTGTAGCACTGTTTTCTAGGAGAAATATATAAGAGGTGCTTGAAACTATATAAAGTGAGATAAATTCTATATAAATAGTCTCAGAGAGCAAAGGATGTTAGTTTTATCAGTGATGAGCCAAAGCACTCACTGGTACAAACAGGTGCAATTCATGCACTTTGAAGGACTTGCATTTGCTGATGCTAGTAGTTGATTTGGCCCCAGGTTTCTCAGTCATCAAGTACCTGATGAACTGTGGCTGTGTTACTTTTGTCTTCACTGTGTTAGGGAAGTCTGAGCTCTTACATTTCAAATAGACTATGAACAGTTGAATCCTACCACAAAATTTGAAACCCAGAATGGTGGCAAGTGTGTGTGTGATTAGGGTGCTTGAAGGGCTGAAAGGACTAGTAATTCAATGTGATGAATGCTCTCATCTCTCTCTGACCCTGAGCATCTTATCCCAGTTGCTGGCAGGGTGGTGAAATTAATGCCTGTTGTGTTTGTGTGCATGTTTCAGATCAGATGAGGACTAAATGTTCTTCAACTTTTTTTGTTGTAATTGCATTTGATATTTTGCACTGAATGCTGAAGAAGAAATAATAAAGAAATCATCATTCAGACTGCTCCCCTAAAGGATCATTTTCATCTGAAAGGTTTTGACAATTCAATGAAATCCATAATTGAATTTATGCACATGGATTTTGTTCAGTACTTGTGTCAGCTGTCTTCTCTACCTCCGCTTCCAGATGAATAGATTTTTTTGGTAGTGGTGTTTTTATTAAAGACAATATGAAATTCTGGTTTTCATTGTCTTTACAGGACTCTGGAAAGGCTGTGAGAATCAGATAATACCTCCATGTTGTTTAGCAGAGCTGAACAATTATTTTATAAAATACAAGAGATTCCTGTTAAACAGTGCAGTGTGCTTCCTGGATTGCTATTGAAGCTTGGGCTTGCTGTGTCTCAACAAGGTTGAAAACTACTTAGGTTTAGAGCAGACTAAAACTTTTTGGAGCTAATGTGCTGCTGAACTCTAGCGATGCTTTCCAGTGGAGTAGAGCCTGCGATATTTTCATATCTCGGCTTTCTAGGAAATGTGTGAGCTGAGCTTGGTGTCTGAGATTGGAACGGATGCTTAGTCTTGGAGCTGCTGGCCAATTTGCTGTGAAAGAGAGTGTCTGTGCCCATCTCTGTTCCCAGGACAGCAACCTTCCCAGACATGATTATCTTTATTTACTTTCTGCTTTTCCTTTTGAAGCTGTTCAGCTGTCCAACAGATAATTCTTGAGGACCCAAGGTGGAGGTGGGAGGGCAAGAGGCAGCACAAGTCTGGTGGCCAAGTTGCAGCATACAGGGAGGTGCTTCTGGTTGCTGTTGGTGAGGTGGTTTGTCATCTCTTAGGAACCTGGTTCTTCCCTCTCCACACTGGAGGAGGCACCTTAACCAGGCCTCATCATGGCAGGGTGAAGGTTTGGCTTCTTACTGCTTTCTGTCAGTAGATGTGAGCACCAGGGTTTGGCTCCTCTTGAAGTAAGGACCGATTTCCCAGGCAATTGGCATAACCAGAAGATCCAAAGGAAACATCACTTTTCAGCCTTTTTCAGTGTTTTTGGGAAAGAAAGTGCTGGCAGATGTATTGTGGCGTAAGCCTGGGTCTATGAAGTCTGGGTCTGCGCTTGAGTTTCCTGAGCTCTCCTCCCTGTGTGGCAGCTCAGCAGTGGGAGGATACTGGGATGGTGTGGGAGCTGAGCAGGAAGGTGCAGAGCTGCCATCAAGGCAAGTATCTAAGCTCAGGTGGGATCTGAGCAGCCTCCAAGGGCTTGAGCTTTCCTAGTTCATGTAGCTTGCACCAGTAACCCTGGTTAGCACTTGCTTACGTTGCTGCTTTGTGAAACAATGTTAACTGTGGTGAGGCACATTGAGAGGTTAAAATAATCATAACTTGTCATTTAATTGTGATGGTAGAAATAAGGGAGTAAAGGTCTTGGGGGAGTGATAGAAATATGGGGATTGGTGCAGTGCAGCAGGGTTTACCCTGCTGAATTTCATTGGAGATTTCTGTGTACAGCTCTCTCCAGGCATATATGTCTTTTGTAGTATACAACAATTGTGTTACTAGAACAAAAATTAAGTGATACCTGCTAAGCCCGAGGGATGCAGCTTTCAAATTGAGATGTATGCCTAATTTTAGACTCTTACGTTCAACTGTGGTATGAGGCAGCAAAAATAGATTAGGTATGTAAACTTTGTGCTCTGTTGTAGATATTGCAAACCAGATATTTGTAAATATATTATTTTTTATTCTATGCCTTTGACTGTAGATCTGAAGGTGAAAGTGATGTCCTTCAGGACTCTTGTTCAACAATATGCCATCTAGAGTTCCAGTGTACTGTAGATTTGGCTTTGGGGCAATATGGAAAGAATTTAGTATGGAGAGGTTCCACATTCAGTGCTGGTCCCGATCATCCTTCACTTACTGCCTGATATATGAAAAATAAAATAAAAAAATTAAAACTGAGGTCTTGTTAGCATTTTTAGAAATCAGGTTTGAGCTACCTGAACCAAAACTGCTCTTAGTGTTCAATAGTTAGCAGCTTTGTGTGGAGATTTGCCTAGCATATGTTTTCTAATTGGCAAGTCACAACTGAGTCTGAATTTTATGTCAGCAACTTATCTGTTGCAGTCCACAATTTTAAAAATGTTTGTTTACATTTTTAAGTTAGCTGCGTGTACTTATGGAAATACTAGAAAGTATGTGTCAGGTAGGAAAGGCTAAGGAGACAAAGGACAGGTTTAAATACTCTTACAAAATCTGATTCCAAGTATTTGACCAGTAAGTTTTGCAATCTCATGGTTTGATTTTAAAATTTTCTATTTAAATATATTTTAATTTTAATATCCTAAGATTTTTAATATATGCATTTTTCAATATAATTTGTCCTGACTTTGCATAATTTGTTACATTTGAAAATAAAAATTGTATTTAATACTTTTTTTTTGTTAACCTGCATGAGTTTTATCCTTTATTATATATATTATTATTTATCCTTTATTCTTTATGTGTTTAACTGTGTTTTGGCAGATGCTGGGCTGTGGCATTTTACGGTGCTCTTCCATGCCCTTTTCTTCTGCTTACATAATATGTCCAGATACTTTATGTAAGGATGATTGGTAATTTAGATGTTTTTTCTCCTGGTACTCTACCATCGGACACTTGCTAAGTGTCTTGCTAAGAGAAGATTCTGTTCATGGTTAAACATTTGAGTGCAGTTATTTCAAACTTTTTGCCTTAGGCTTGCAGGCAGGATATCCTTTTTATCCTCACTTTTAGTTGTGTTAGATAAAGTAGGCTCAGATGTCAAGGATTTTGACATTACAATTATGAGGAAGCACATCTTCTCAGGGGAAAAACACTCTTTAATCTATCTTCTGTCAGTTTGAATTTATCCTATGAAGGGATTTGGTAAAAAGCCTGGGAAATTATTTTCTTTTGTTCGTTTCATTTCTGTCACATCTTACTTGTCATCTTCTCTGTTTCAACGAGATCCTCTGTGGGAGTAGGAAATAGCATTTATGCTGGTTTGATTTTTAAATGTAAAATAAGCTACAAATGATTCGGTCAAATTTGTATTTTAGCACATAACTAGATATGAAAAAATATTAGTTTGGATTGCTTGAACTGTATTGTGGTAGTTGAAATAATTTTTGCTGGTGAACCTACAGATTGACTTATAGACTTAATTTATTTCCATTTCCTAAGGCTACTTGGGAATCTGAGGGCATTCATGTTTCTTTTAGAGTAAGTGGGTGAACTGGCTCATTCACATGCTATGGTGCTGAGCAGATGAGAGTGATTTTAATGTGGTGATTTTCGAGGCTGATCAGTTTACTGTGTTCAATTCTGGAGCCAGAATTGTTGCAAATACCTCCCTACATGTTCTTGTGCTGTGTAGTGATTTCTTTGCCTGACTGTGAAAGTCTAGAGTGCTTAAATTCTAAATACTTACTGACATTGATGTGTGGAGAATCTTTCAAAAATCCTATTCCAGTCACAAGCGGATAGTAGAGACGTTTCATAGTCATCCTCATTCACGTCAGCTCATTGATAGCTTCACACCAGTTTCCAGTCTGTTGTTGATACAAACACTTGTAACAGTGTTACAAATAAAGATGCAAACAACTCCTCCTTGGAGTCCTAGACATTTGGAAGCAAAGTTCCTTTTTCAAAGAACTCTGGTTGGAGGAAACACTGCAAACTGCCACAAGGTTTCCTGATTCTGACTCCTGTGATGGGCAAAGGTATTCTGACTCCTGTGATGGTATTTCCAGAGTCAGCTTAAATAGGCATGATGTATTTTCCACTACAGTAGCGTAATAAAGTAAACAATGGATAGATGAAGTGGGGGTTGCTTTTGACGTTCTTTTAAGGAAATTACAAAAATCTGCATGAAGAAATCTCCAGAGATGAAGAAGACTTAAAAATGAGAATTTCTCCTATTGAAACAGGTAGAATACTTACTTCCATTCTTGTACTAGAAGGCATGTTCAGGTTTTATGCAATATCAAGATGCCAAATGTTCAGAAAAACACTCCCATTGAAATCTCATCCTATAAATAATCTCCTTTCACATATGCCAAAGTATGTGCAGTTACTATTAAAAAAATTTCAATACTGGTGATTCATGATGAAAGTTAGATGCTCTAATTTTAATTTTTCCCAGGTCGTTACTGATTGTGATGGTGGGTTCATGCTATTGAACTGCACTGTAATCAAAAGCAAGTAATTTGGAAAAAGACCTGTAAATTATTTGGGCACTGAAAATAGGATTTATTCAGAATTTAGATGCCAAAGTCTTAAAATCATGATAAATCTCACTTTTTTTCTGTTATCAAGACTGGAACACTTAAGATATACAGATGTCTTTTTAAAATTTTTTTACAGATTCATCAGATAGCTAAGGAGTACAGAGGACAATTGTCTTTCATTCAGCTCAGAAACTGTAAAGTCTTTACAGTCGGCATCAGAACTAAATGGCTTCTGTACATGTATCTAGTACATTGAATGAAGTATAACCACTCATAACAGTTTGTCAATTCAGAGCATAAGGCTAAAAGCTAGTATGAAAGTAAGAATGTACAAACTTCATACTTGTCATCAAATGGTATTATTTAGCCCTGCTTAATCCATATAGGTTGCTACTACAGTTTTCTTAGAAAAAGGAAATAAAATGGCAGTAGTATTTTCTAAAGTTCTGTGCTCTCTGGTTGAATCAAATCAAAGATGTATTTTTTTTAAAAATTGAATTGCATTACATATGGAAATATTTTCAATATTCCCCAGAGCTTAATCTTTTAGTAATGGTTTTCTTCACTGATCCCCAGTAAAGTACATAGCTGCACAATGTTTGAATGAACTCTGCTTCAACAGAATGGATTGCTTTGTGATTATATGGTTTGCTGCTGAGCACACTAGAGCTGTCTGAGCAACAGACTTCAGACTTGTGCAATTGTGTATTGAGCAGATAGTCCCTAAAGAGGTTATGTTATGTAGCAATAGTATGATCATTACCTGAAAGCTGTATATGTCCCAAAGGTATTTTTAGAAAATTTATAAACTTTTTTTTTTTTTAGATCTAGAGAAACTGCAACTAAAAACATTAAAGTCCATGCTCTTCTGCTGTATTCATATTCCTTATGCTGTAGGAAAGTGAAACCTGTACTTGTTAAATGTGAATAAAAGTGCTTCTCTGTCTTCTGTGAAGAAAAATAAACATTTAAAATTCTTATAGTAGGGCATCTGAAAACCTGAGAAATTTGTCAGCCCCAAGTACAAACTCCCCATCTGTATTGTCTTGGGCCTACTTCTAGTCAAACAGGGTAAATAGATTTTGTGGTTTGAGGTACTTTCTCTAGAAGCTCAAATGATTTGTGTCATCAGGCAGGTTTTTAATCTAAGAGAATTTAAAGAACTTTGCTGAAGATGCCTGCAGTAGTGCTGCAGAGGTCATCTTGCACAGGGGTATGTGTTGACTTCAGAAGCTGCTACCTGGTGGTTATTTTGGTGGTTTGTTCTTGCAAGCTCCACCCTTTCACCAGAAAGTTGTACAGAGTTTTTAACAAACATATGAAAAATACATCCTAGGATACTATATATTTTAATAGACATGTCATAGTAGTGCCCAGCTAACAGATGCTCCTGTCCCAAAGAGCACACAGTCCCAGTTATTAATCGTGAAGAAATAATGAAATGGAGAGAGGTGCATTTTGTGAGGATAGCACAGCTGTGTATGAAGTCTGTATGGTCCTTTTTAATTGCTGATGTCTTGACTCCTTCTCCGGAAGAGGGGAAGGAATGTTCTGCCCCTGTTACCCTGCTTTTATCCTTCTTTCCAGCTGCTATTACCTGTGTTTGACACTGGTGTTTTTCCTGAACACAGTGCTCTGCTTTCACAAAGTGCTCGAGTGAACATAAGTTTTGTTGAAGTAACAGCAAAGATCAGAACATCATTCTTCAATTCACACCTGGTTTCTTCAAATAGAGAAGGGAGGAGGGTTAAGAAGTCTGAGGAACCAAGACTGACTGTGCTGGTAGATTGGTAGACATCAGATGAGATGGCCCAAGTTTTTACCAGCAATAACCAGTTGTGTTGCCTTAATGCTGCTGAAGCAGGAGTCACACCAACAGATCTGCTTGCAGATCAGCTTCTAACTGCTGCTGTTATCAGCCACATCCGATTACAATATTAAGGTAATCTCTTTGCTAGGAGTCTGATGTGCTCACCAGTTGACCTGCAAGCAGATATTCTGATGATTACTTTTACCTCCAGCTATTTCTGCTGTGACAATGTTTACTGAGCTGATACAGTTAGGACGTGATTAAATTATCTATTTAATTTTCTTTGGTGTGTAAAGACTTCATAAGCAAGAAATAAAATTCTTAACTCCAAGTTAGGAGTGCCCACCTTGTGTCAGTGAAAACCTGTGCAAATTATGGGTTTTTCAGGTGTGGCTGCCACGTAGGACTGTTCTACATTGCTACGTGACCTATCACATTAGCACAGCTATAGCTGAATATGTTGCAATGGAAGAAGCAGCGTCTGGTAGGGAAGCTGAAACTGGTGTCACCAGATCACCCAGGAGCTCCCATTTGCATGCCTAGATCAGCCTATCATTGAATTTGTAAATTCTCCCAGTGGAACTTGTTGTAACCTCCTGCTAATGCATCAAAGCTTCGCCTGGACAGGACACCCTGAGGTGTGTCTCGTGGCCACTGAGCATGGAAACAGCTTGGTGTATGGCATCCATGGAAGGTACCAGCCTTCCCCCAGAAGGGATCTAATAGCATCCAGTTTGTTTCCTTTATTTGAGACCTCACTGTATTGAGTTTGACAGTGCTGCTGTGTAAACAGATGTGAAAGACCTACATTAACACTAACTGTATTACCCATTACTGTGAACTGGACTGTGAAGCAACCAAAACATGGCTAAAAGCACACATTTCAGTGTTGTGTACACAAGTAATGCTTGCAATGTTAAATTATAAATCCGCATTTTAAACACTTTCCCTCGAACTCTGCTTACTTTGGTGTGCTATGTTGTTCTTCCTTTTAACTTGTTTTCTTTGTTTAACTTCAATGTGCTTTTTTTTTTTAACACAAACAGATTCTATTCTAAATGAATAAGTTCCTCACTCAGACAGGGCACTTCTCAGTTCGTTAAAGCTGATAGCTAGGTAGAATATATGTATGCTGTGGTGTCTGGAGAGCCATGCATGAAATACGTGGAACACTAGGTACCTTAGCTGCTGAAACTGAAATTGCATCCCATGCATGTCCTGTGCTGCTTCCCTGGCATTGGCTGCAGGGGGTGAGACCACTCCTGCCTGTGCTCTGCATACCCCGGGAGCAGCTCTGCTCTTCTGAGGAGGGCTAATATTCTTTTAGCCACTGATGTCTTCAGGTTGCTTCAAACGGGGCTTGAATACAGCTGGTCGCTGTGGACTCTTGTTCCTGCACTGCTGTCCCTGGTGAGTCACTCAAGTGCTGCCTTAGAGCGCTGTGTTAATAGCACCAAGGTCATGGGCTCACTCTCCATACAGGCATTTGCCTAAGAGGTGGACTCGAGGATCCTTGTGGTCCCTTCCAACTCAGAATATTCTGTGAGTCTGTAATTCGCTGTGGCCCCCAAATATCTTCTGCACCAGCAGAATGAGGAATCAGAGGCTGCACAGCCTCTGCAGCAAGGAATTCTGCAAAGTTAGCTATGATAAACAGAAGGGAGCCAGAGTTTTTCTGGAGGCCATGAAGAAAAGTACTGTATCATTTCCTTCTGCAGCTCCAATATACATTAGGTGCTCTGGTTTACCTCAATACATCAAATGGCCAAAAACTGGAGTCCTGTCCTGAGCGTTCTTCTGATTATCCACAAACAAGTTAATTCTTCAGACACCATTTCAAAGGGAAAAGGGCATTTCTGCAGGATTCAAAGCTCTTAACTGTTACCCCTCTGTTGTGTATGATGAATATTTTCAGAAACCAAGTAAAGCAAAAATGCTTCCGTCTCAGAAGCAGAGCTGCGTGGGTGCCCACAGAGTAGGTGTCTCCTGGGACTGGGGGCTGGAAGTTGCCATTCTTAGCTGGTTGTAGTAACAGTTGTAAGTTTGTAGCTCAGTTCTTTAACTGAGAGTGTCTAAGGTGAATAGCTGTTTGCCGGCCTTTGATGAACTGTATAAGCCTTTTCTCGAGATCAGTGAACTGGGCAGTGCTGAAGTGGATGATGCTGCAGTTAAAGCTGGTGCATCCTCTTAGGCTGAGCCATCTGAGCAAACAAAATAGAGCTTTCAGATTTTCTTGCTCTTACCTTTGCTTTGAAATAAAACATGCAGCTTTTCTGTGTTTAATGAGAATTAATTATAAATAAGATTTTTTTTTCTTTTTTAGTTCTGTACAACAGTATGGCTGTGTGTTTTTATCATGAATAAAAGATTTTGGTCCATTACTTGTAAACACATGTAACCCTTAGGGTAAGCCGTAATATTGTGCATAGAAGTTGTTTACAGTAACAGTGAGTGGGTGTTCCTCTGGGGTTAAAAAGTGAACTATATGCAATCTTACTGAAATAAAAAATTACACAGATTAGCTGTTACATTTGGCAGACACTGGCATACTTTTTTTTTTAAGGGAATGATCCTTTATATTTGTTTTTACTCATGCAATAGTCAGAAGTGAGTGCTTTAAATTGTGGGTGTGATTGCACTGAGATTTTAACTTTGTACATTAAATGGAGATATTTCCAAGTTGAAGTAATAAACTGTATATTTCAAACTCTGTTTCTTGTATGGGGGAAGTTCTTGGGGTCAAGGGCAGATTTTGTTTTCCTCTTGTTCTTATTTTTTTTTCTTACATTTTAGAAAAGCTCCAATAAGATTCAGGACCTTCTGGTTTAGTGATTTGTTGTACTGGGCCTTCTCTCTTACTCTAAAATTGTCTTTGCCAGAAACTGCATAGTGGAGTCTTAACTTGAAATTAAAGAAAACAGTATTTATGGACCTTGTGTGTAACAGTGCTGGGAAAGTGTACACTTGGAAAATGAAGCTTTAACTCTATAAGCGACAGTAGGAGGATTTATTTCATTGGAATTTGTGCTCCTGAACTGTAAGGTCAACCCTCAGACTGGTACCTTGCTCTAAACTGTGTGTGGTACCTAGTGTCAGCAGTAAGGTTATAAATTCTGGTTCTTCAATGAGAAGAATACTCCTGCAGCAGAGTCTTGTTCAAATTGCTCGGATACTGTTCAGAATATACTTGTCAACTGACTTGTTACACATATTTTTCAGTTAGAATTTATTGTGCACGCCTTTTTTTTTTTTTCATTTTTGGGAAAGATTAAGTAAGTTATGACCGTTTTACTGTGTGCTGAATGATCTCTTGTTCATGTATTTATTGAGTATCTCAATTTGTCAATATCTGGTTTCTGCCTTGAAAACAAAACTTCATCAACAACAGTGTGATTGTATTTTCAAAGAAGAAATAGCACGAATGTAAAACACACAGCTTTTATGTGGGGTTTTTGCCCAGAGTTAACAATATGAGGCATTAGCCATCCAGTAGCACAGATTACCTGAGAGTTCCTCAGATTTTCCAGAGATGCTGGTAGAAACCTTCTGTAAGGATCAATGTGATACTTGGCATACTAAATAATACCAGTTAATATCTGAATGTTAGTTAGTTCTTCCTGAAAAAATTCCTGTCTTGCCCAGACTAGGGAAGGTGTGGTACTATGTGGGTAAACATTCCATATAGCACTTTGCTTTTTTGGTGAATGGAGTCATTTCGAAGTAGTATGTCTGATACAGTGAACTTCTAGAAACAGGGAGGATGCCCATTGGCAGAACAAGGGTTAAAGCATGCTTAGAATGTACTGGTTAGAAAAACTAAGCTTCATTAAATAATGAAAATGTTTATTAAAAGTAACTGAACAGCTGCATTGATTCTTCAGTTCAGAATTAAAATTAATTGGTTTCTCATTTGATATTTGAAAAAAATAAAATTAATCTTTTTTAAAAGGGTGACTAGGATTCCAGCATCAGCATTTTGTTTTGTAGTCATGCTCTCAGAAGGTTATTTCGCTAGCAGAGTAGTACCTTGCAGGGGTGAGAAACTACAATGTTAAAGTGTGTCTTTAATGTAACAGAGAAAAAGACACAACAAACCCTGCTGCCTGGAAGCCACACACCAATTTAAAGGCACCCCTCAACCTAGTTGTTTTGGTTTTGGGGTTTTTTTTACTTTTGTTCACTCTTGATGGTTAAAATCATGGCAAATTGTTGAGATTTTGCTCTTGATCTAAATCAGGAAAATTTACCATTTTAGATTGAGTGATAGCAAGTGTCTGGCTGAAGCATGTCTTATTCATTAGATGTATAAATTAAATGGTGATTTTGTACATGTCTGTGATTCCTCATTAACTTCAGTTATAATAATGTACGGAGCTTGTGGATGAAGGTCACCTTCTATGGATCCAGTTCTAGGGCTAAGGCACAAGAACAGAAGAGGTTTCTTAAGCCCTCAGTAATTAATATTTACAGTTTTGTTAAGTCAGTTGCCTGTGTGGTGGGTACTGATGCAGTAATAGGGTGTGTGTCTGTTAATGATGCTAACTTTTGCTGACAGTTTTCCAAGTGAATAGCCAGTTACTGCATTGGATCTCATCACTGCCTAATGCAATAAATATAAATTATAAAGTAATACTGCATATTTTTTTAATTTTTTTTAGGTAATTATCTACGGGGATTTGCCAAAAAATAAAGAAAATGTAATATATTTATCAAATCATCAGTGTACAGGTTTGTATTTTTTTTGCTTGTCTTAACACTTTGATAGATTTTAAAAATCTGCTTGTGTGTTTACTGTGTCTCTTTCCAGCCTTGCCCTAACAAGCAAGAACTTCTAGTTCAAAAACCTTTAATGATGTTTATACATACAACATGTACCTTCTGTTTCATCAGTGGCAATTAAGAGCTAATTTAACTGATTATTTTGGGCTTTTGTCGTTACAGTTGATTGGATTATTGCAGACATGCTGGCGATCAGGCAGAACGCGCTCGGGCACGTCCGCTATGTCTTGAAGGATGGCTTAAAATGGCTTCCACTGTACGGGTGGTACTTTTCACAGGTGAGCCCATTCACTCTTTCCTTGCTGTTTGGGAGTCAAATATGTAAGATGTACTTTCCCTCTGTTTTCCATGCATGCTCTGAAGATGTTATTCTGAGCTGGCATTCAATTATTTGAACATGAAAGAAGCTGGTTTCAGTCAGTGTAGTTAGATGTGGATCTTCGTTGAGAGACAGTTACTAAAGATGCAGTTTACTTTTCTAAATGAATACTTACTATGGATAGAATTAAAACTGCAGAGTCTATTAGAAATAGTTAGAACTATTAGAAATAGTTAGAACTATTTCAGAATATTCTAGAACTTTTTTCTTTTTACAATCCAAAACTCCAGTTAGCGGTAGGTGTAAACAGACTTTTTTTGCTCTGTATCATGTGACAAATTGGGAGCAAATTTGCATTGCTGTTTAATATACTTACTTGTTTTTCAGTTTTTTGGTTTTAGTACAATATAAAAGAGAAAAATTGGATCTTATAGTGTGGAGGAAAGGCAGATGCCACCTTCAGGAAAATGTTGGTTTTGCTTTGGACTTCAATTAAGCAAAAACCTGAGTCTGTTAGTATTCCCACCTTTTTCTTTTTCCTCTTTCTGCATAATATTCCTTTTGTTCCTTCTGGTCTGAGAGCTCAACCTGATGTGACTTAAATTTATACAATTACTGAGGAACAGTGGGCCATGGTCACTGAATAGCCAACATATTGAGTGGATATGATCTTCAGTCTAAAACAGTGGAGAGCAGTGTGGATGGCTTACCTCCCTAAAATCCTTTGTGAATTTGTCATGTCTATTCTTGGCTTTTTCTAAAAGCAGAACTATTTCTATGTACAGACAAAATAAAATGTAGAGATGGATGTTTTTGGAAATACTGGCCTTTTTCTAGGTGAGCAGAAAAGGCTTAATGATACTTATCTCAGGATTTAGATGGGTGCTTAGTTATTAGAATAGAAATGGATAGAGCTTTGGGTAGTGGTTCCAAAGTGCTTATTCAATAAGACTTTTCTCCCTTGTATTCTCTGTTTGATCTTAATGTGGTGCCTGAGCATTAATGTGCTTTCTGTCCCTCACTCCACTGCACAGGCAAAGAAAAGCAAAAAAACAAACAAGCAAAAAAAACCCCAAAACAAACAAGAACCCCAAACAAACAAAACAAACAAAAACAACCCAAAAAACTGAAAAACAAACCAAAAACCAACAAGAAAAACCCCACCCACTTAGAAAAATACAAAAATACTTCTAATAGAATTAGACAATTTGGTTGAACTGTCTGTCAGCCCTGTCCAAGAGGGTGGAGAACATTGACACAAATATTATGCTGAGTATGATTGGAAGTATATGTTGGTTTGTAAAGGAGTATATGAAGAGTAGGCAACTACAGATGTATGTCCAAATCAGAGGATTACTCTTTCCCTCATCTTTGCAGCACATCCAATGTTTTCAGCTTGATGGTTGAAAATCTTTGTTGTCTTCTGGATGAGTACCTTAGTGAGTAGGCTGTAGAGCTAGGCTGGAGCATGGGTGGTTTCCATTGTTTCTGCTGAAATTGGTATGTTTAGAGAAGTATATGCTGCAGAGAAAATGAGAAAAAATTTTTTTTTACTGATAGGTTTGCTTATCCCAGTATCGTAATGAACTACAAAGTGTCAGGCCCTGTTGTACTTCACTAAGGATATGCATTAGGACAAAATGGAATTCTTAATTGTCTAATGCTTGTCCCTAATGCTTGTCTACGTTTTTCGTCCACCAAAGTGACTGATCTGCTGCATGGAAATATTTTGCTCTTTGTCCTTGCCTGTAGTCATTACGGTGGTGGTGATTTAAGTCTGCTTTAATTAAAATACAAACAGGATATATATTCCATCCACTATCACAAGGTGTCCAGAAATTATTTTTTTCAATATTTTGGAAAGTTACTTTTGCTGTGTGAAATATCCGGTGCTCAGTTTCCTGACTGGTATATTGATTGTTAAAGGGAGGTTCCTGTGGAAATTACTCTGAATGTCACCTACTTTTTTAATCAAAACATTTATATATTAAATAAAATCTATTCACCTGTAGATTCCTCAAAAAGTAAAACTTCTAGAAGATTTAGAGGGGTGTGATTACATATATTTATATATATATATATATATATATATTTAAATCAGTGACACAATTGACAGGCAGTGGTGATGCATGTATGCTTAAATGACTGAGACAACATGCAGAAGGCCTGCAGTGCAAGGTAATAGGTATTTTTATTGTTTTTATCACACCAAACAGTGCAAAAACACAAAACACTTCCTGCCCTTCCTGTTGATGTTCTGTCAGTGATGTCACTTGCACTCCACTAAAAGTTTCCAGAGCCACATAATTACGCCATGCTCACGGAATTCATATTCCCTTCCTCAGGTAAACATCCTGTTTGGAAATAAACGTGGTCTGGATGTCCAGGAGAGCAAATTTCAGGCACAAAGGAAGTATATTTGTAAACACCATCCATTGTTGATTGAGAGAGGAGCTTTTAAAGTACAGCGGAAAAAAATTATAACCTTAAAAACAGTACTTCCAGAAATCTGTTTTGAAGAGCGTTCATATATTTGATCTCTTACTGAAAAGGAAATGCAATACAAATTGGGGAATTTGAACTATATACAATCACATAACTAGCATTCTTCTTTGGAGGCAGCTATCTAATAGCAAGAAAAGAAAAGAAACACTTAAATTAACCTATTATGTTCCAGGTCTGATTTATTAGGTAAATAAATTTCTTTTCATAAAATTTGCTTTATTATTTTTGGGTGGATTTGAAAATTTTTTTTTGCCCCTATCATTTGCCACAAATTCATCCATCCAATTCACTGCTATTCATCTTATACCCCTGATGAGGCTGGGATGTAATTTTTGAAAAGTATTTTTGATACCCCAGAGTTTTCTTGGGCTTTAACATAGGAGGTATATTTTCTCTGTTATCCAGAAACAGCTTGTGCACCCTTTTGGTTGCTCCTGAGTTTTAGCCATATATGCTGCCTCTCTTTAGCTTGAGCCACAGAGATGAGTTGGGGTGAATACAGTGAACACTGATCTTGCAATACTTTGCCTGTTCTTAGGTTACATGACTCTGTGCTCATTTACTTGAGAAGTGCAAATCTATTTCTGAGCATTAAAATGTCTGACGTGGGACACCAGATTTATCTCTGGTGTCATGGTGTCCCCAACCAAACTGTCCAATAGTAACTTCCTTTGTCCAAGTTGACAAATTGAACGAGGAAAAATTGGTTCAGTATTTTTCCAGTTTACTGCAGTTGATTAGTAATTTTATGATAAGGGAAGACCTTGATTCCAGCTTTCTCTCATATATCAAAACTTGACCTAGGTGAGCTCACAGAGAATGATGACTTACCAATTACATGGAAGTCCAATATAGCAGATGAATTTTTTCTGATACCAAACTGAGTTTGCTCTTCCTGGAAGGGGTGGTTGTGGTGAGTGTCCAAATACAACTGTATTTAAGTCTACTTAAGACTTCTGTTTCCCTTTATTAGTGCCAGATCTTAAAAAACGTCTTGTGTGTGGAGTGTGGAGAAAACATGAGGCTCTTTGTTTACTACAAAGCAGAAGAAACAGTCTTCTGTTGATGCTGCTTTCTGTCTGGGACTGTTAAATGGCTTGTGGGATGATCCCGATACCATGGTCCAGCCAAGCTCAGTGAGCTCGGGAATTCTGTTCATGGGTTTGGTCCCCTGCCAGTCACAGCAGCAGAGCTGAGTGTTAGAGCTTGCTACTTCACCTTGGGAGGGAACCACATATGATAAAGTTAAGACAGTATATTTAGTGTGGAGTTAATGCATCATTGGCTTTTTGTTCCCTTTCACTGCAGCTTTTGAAGAACAACTTAAAAGTCACATCAAACACCACTAGCTAAGCAGCCATATCGCCACACCATGAAAAGCAAAGGTTGAAAGCCCTTTGCATGACCACCTTTTCTGCCTGCCTCCTCCTAACCCATCAAATTTTATTCCTGTCCATACCATGGACACAGCTGTGCACATAGCCACCACCCGTGTTTCTAGAATGTACTGTGTCTTTTCATGAGATCAAGCATTTGAATGAGGCTCAGCCCTTAGTAGTTTTAATCTTACTGTCACCTTTCTGTTAAGAGCATGTAAAACCATAAATGGACAGAAGATGTCTGACAAATCCTAATAGCAATAGTCATGGTGAACAGAAAAAGTATTACCAAGTCATGGAGTCAGTTAAAAACCCCATGAAAACAATGTACGTTAAAACTGAAATTCGGTTATTTGGAAGCTAATTTTGTTTTTTCCAGACTTCATTGTATCAGTAGTTCATATTTGGTGCATATTTGTTTACATCCTCTTTCTCTGAAGATAAAACAAGCTGGTGGAAGAGGGAAATGGTAGGGCAAATTTCTATTTGTGTGTACTTTGCCATAGTTCTTTTACTGAAGTTTTTGTGATAAATTTTATGCAACAAGTTACAAAATTAATATTTTCCAGGACATTGTTTAACTTTCAATAATGGTTTTCTGTAAAAATACTTCTATAAAATTCTTCGTCTTCTAAGGATTTTGGTTTGCTTATTCAATTATTATCTTGGTATACAGCTTCTTTATTAAAAGTTTGATTCCCTAGTGAAGTGCATGGAGGTTTTCAAGACCTGTGCTAGTTACTTTTGTGCTACTCATAAATTTTGTATGTAGGGGTATGATACTTGCATTCCCAGTATCTGCATTAGTTACTATATAAGAGTGGGTACATAAAATTGAAAGCATTGACCTGTAGGTAGTTTTATGTGAGTAATGTCAGTTCTCTGATTTTTCCTTGATACACAAATGAAGCTGCATGTCAGTGTTGTCAGGAATAAATGCCCTGAGGTCACTTCCGATGCCATCTTCCAATTAATTGTTTAACACCTTAAACAAGACACTGCAAGTGTCTTATGCATTGGAGGTTTTTTATATATGATTTTTATTTAAGCAGATTTTGTGAACTAAAGTATATGCAAATGTAAAATTAGTTTCACATGTTTTCGTGATAGGAGAAAATGTCTTGTGGGCAATTTGCAGGGTGAGTCATAAAGGTGACTTGTCATTGTCTCATTTGTTCTTATATCAACTATTCTACATTAAACTACTTAAATATTTAATACTTTTTTTTTTCTCTCTCTGATAGCATGGAGGAGTCTATGTAAAAAGAAGTGCCAACTTCAATGAGAAAGAAATGAGAGAGAAGTTGCGGGCCCAGATGAAAGCTGAGACTCCAGTAAGCTTATACCTTCCTTCTCATTTCTTTGACTTTTTTAATGGCAAAGGCTTGTTGGAGAAAAGAGCCATGCCTGATATCCACAAACTACTAAGATGGTAATCATGGATTTGTTTTCTTTCTGTGTTTTTACAGTTCCTTTCTGAGATTAGAGTGATACCTGTAATTAAACTGAGGAAAATTTGACTGGTTCCTTAAGATTGACAGGAACTTCATGTGATCCTCTGGGTAGAGGACAAGGGGGATCTGGACTTGAACATGAACTATAGTACCTTCCTTGAGAAACCACTATTTCAAAAGAGAAACCCTCTGTTTCAAAAGACAGCATTTTGACTACTGTGTTCTTGTCAGGGACTGATACTCTCTACTTCTAAAAGTCAAGAACCTTTTCCACCAAATGTTAATTAGTCATCACAATGATCAATCATTTTTAATGGCAATGACATCTTAGAATTGAATAACTTTGTCTGCTGTGCCTGGAGGAAGGAAAAAAACCCAAAACAAACTCTTGATAATTTTCTGTTTGAAGAATGACTGTTACTGCCAAGTGACTTTTCTCATGACTCCCTGTATGGTTTGTGGCTCAGTGGTTAGAATCACTGTGCTTTGCTTCCGTTACTTGCTGTGCATTAACATTTTTTCTGCCTTTTTGGCCAAGCTGAGAAAAAACAACTAAGCAAGCCTTGATATAGAACAGTTAAGCTTTCATTTTATTTAGAATTGTGTTATTAGAACTTAAGACTCCAGATATTGTCAAAACTTTTATAAACTGAGATACAGGTAAAAAGAATACATGAGTTGTTTTAACATTCATAATAGTTTTCTTTTTATTACTTGGAGATAGTGAGTTTATGTTTGTGCATGTGTCTGTGTTGAAAAAGTAAATTGGCCTTATGCTTCCTGAGAGGCTTCAATAAGTAAAGTGTTCCTGTTTCAGACAGTGCTCAAACTCATTTTGTCTTGAACTAAGATTTAGCATGATTTTTTTTAATGAAATTAAGAAAGTTCCAGTTGTTGGCATGTATGTTAGGCAAAAAATACATTACAACAGCTAAACTTTTGTTGTGCAGTATCTCATCAATGATGTTCGTGGAGAAGATGGTCATGCTCAGTGGTGGCAATCTCTGCCCTCATTACCAGGGAGGGTCCTGGGGTGTAAGGAGGTTGTGTTGCATCATTATTTGCTCAGTGATAAAGATTCTACTTGCTGTATAACTTGTGGTGCAATGGAATAAGCAAAGGCTGCTTGCAGGATATATGAAACATACTTGTAGTCATCCCCCTACATAATTCTTCCCCCTGCAGAGTGCTGGTTAAGTTCATTTTAGTTAGTCTGGATGAAATAACCCAGCAAGGTGTTTTCCTGCATAGACCCATGGATTTCTTCCTAGCTAAAGAGACAGCTTCTGCTTGAGTCTGGCTTTCTGGCTTCCCTTAGTACCCTCTGAAAAGCAGAGGTTTGTTGTTATTACAAGGTTTTCATTTTGATATTTGAAGCCTGTGTTAAATTAATCTCCTTTATAAAAATGTGTATTTTTCTTTTAATGCAATCTTAGGAAGATGTGCCTAGAAAGTCATCTAATTCTGTATGTCCTTGGAAACCTGCAAGTGGTGTTCAGTCTTGCTGCAATGTGTCATTTTAGCACAATTGGAATTTAAGAAGAGGTTTAAGCATAAAGCTTTTCTTTAAAGATACAGCTGATACAGGTTCTGCTGTCCATGTGGTTAATAAGTGAAATAAATCCAGCAGTCTTTGTTTATGGAATCATCTTTCTTCTCCCTCCTGAGTTGTGTGTAGATTGAAAGCGTATACCTAACCTATCAAAGCTAATGCCAAATAAATATGGGACCACTTGGATACACTTGTTTTTTGCTGCAATTTAGCTCTCTGGGACTTTGGTGGTGTTAGAAATGGGCACAGAACCTGGACATGCATACCAGGCAGTTGTTGCCATTTGCCTCATAGTATCAGGTGTTGCAGGATAGAAGTGTAACTGCTGCAGAAATTAATTGTCTAAAGTCTCTTGTCAAACCATATAGGGACTGGCACTTAAATTTACAAAACCAAAGTTGTTGAAAGCCCATTTATTGAGGCAAATGTTTGCATCTGCAGGGATAAAAGACATAGACCATTGAGCTGTCATTTGAGGGAAGATTAAACTTCCTATAGCCCATTTTATCTGAGAATTTAAATGTAGATGCTATTTATTGGCCTTTAATCTACAGTTACTACTGTGAGAAGAACATGATAACGTGTGTTCTTACTGCATTATGCATGCAGTTCTGCAACTTAGCATGACATTCACAAGCAACCATATTGCTTTCAAAATGACATTTTGATCAGTAAAGCAAGTATGCCCTGAACTTCATGCAAAAATAGCTAACCTATGACTCTGGAATTTTTATGCACTGTATGCTTCAGCTCAGGGTGGACTTTTCCTCAGTTTAGTGGGCAGCTGGTGTAGCTTAGTCATTCTGTGTGCACGTGGTAGAGTTCTTCCTTTAATGTAGAGCTAGACATGAGCTGGCCTTTCAGCTGCTCAGGAAAAATTTATGTACCAATAAAGAAGAGATTTACAGGAATCTGTGTTAAGGGTCACATTGTTATTTACAGTTTCTCTCCACGTACAACTTCAACAAAAGTATCTAGATGATTAATGTTCAGTCTGTCTGGAGCCATCCCTTGTCCCATTAAGAAATTGAAGATGTGTAGGAAGTCTTCTGTTCTCCTTATTGTCATAAGCTCTTTACCATTTCACTGTGGCCTTTTTTCTTTTTTTAATTGAAATGTAACTTGGAGTTTAAACTGACAGGCAAAGTAAAGCTGCCTCTTGGCCTCTTACATTCACAGTAGAACTGGATTAGTGCCCTGGTATGTCTCCTTTTGTGCAGCAGCAGTGGACTGTGTGATTCTCCTTGCTCACCTTGTCTTACGACTTCCACCCACCTCCCATCAATAAACAGCCCCTTTTCCTGCCCTGCAGTTTGCAGCTGGTCCACACTTCTTCCCAGATGCAGCGCAGCAGTGTCAGACAGGCATGCAACTGATGCCAGACTGAAACATTGTTGCACCTGTGTTTTCTTAGTGGGGATCTTGAAATAATGTATTTTCTTACTTATTTCTGGAAATCACTTTGCTTCTCAAACTGTCACTGAATTATACACTTAAATGGTGCATTATTGGGCCTTTTGTTGGTAAAACTCACTTGAGATTATGTGATTTGTTTTAAAATTCCATAAAATTTGGCTGATTGCTAACAAATTGCAATCTTATGACTTGTTGTGAGGGCAGAAACTGTCTCAGTGTTTAAAGAACGCTTTTGTGTTAATGTTGTTTTAATGCAAGCCACAGATGAACATAAGCCCAAGATGAATGGGTACCCAGCTGACACTTGATACGCTCCATCTACTTGATTATAAGGAAAGTTAACTCTTCTGAACAGCAGACTATTCAATTAGATAACTGAAAATGTAACTTGTATTTTTTTTATCATGCATAGACAGTAGGAAATCTGCATTCTGAGAGATGTGTGATTTAACCCTGTACAACCAATATTTAGCTGATTGCTCAGTGTTTTGGTTTTGTTATTCATTCAGTCATAGAATAAATCATTGTCCTGTGAAGCAATGCCACACAATCAAGCAATAAAAACATGGAGAGGACAGATACAACTGCTGTAATAATATATTACATTATTGTTAATGTAATAATTTTGTGATATAGTTATTAATTTGCAAATCCCTGACACTTGTAAATCACAGATGTCCTTGCCTGCTTTTCCCACATCACCTTTTGTATTTTGTTCCAGTTATACCAGATAGGCTTGCTCATACCATATCCTTCTCAGTTATTGATCTGAGTGGTGGTGTTTCTCATCCAGTTCACTAGAAGCATACTTCCTAGGCAGTAGTCTAAATGGATGCAGATATGAATCTATCTAGCTGTTAGGATACAATATTATTACTATTATAGTAATAATAATGTTAAAAGTAAGTGAGTGCATTATTTAAGACAATTTTGAATTTCGTAAATTAAAATATGTAATTGTTTTCCACTTGTCACCTGGGAACAGCACAGTAAATACAAGGTATACCTTCAGTTGGTAGTTACCACTTCTTGATGCTCTGTGTTCTTCTACATAGTAGCAGCTACTCACTCCAGGATGCTCTCTAAAGCCCTTGGTCACCTTTTCTTGCTGTATGTTTATGGTTGTTCTGTATTCCAGGGACTCGTGTGTCGGTTCACTGTTTTCCCCTGCTCCATCCATACCAGCTCAGTTTATGGCACTCTCATCTATCTCAGGGACTTCCTCCGCTGCCCTATCTCCTGTCTGGAAGCACAACCCCTTTTGGTGCCATTACTGTTTCTTTTTGCCTGGGAGACCTTGCTGGGGAAATGAAGAGTTGCTATTTGGGAGAATACAGTTACCATCTTCCATTCATTTCATTTGTGGATTGTGGCAAGTGCACTGGCATTGCACTGGGGACTCTTCAAGGGTAGCCCCTGCATCTTTTTGATTTTCTGGTTCCAACAAGAATCAGTAGGGTTCTACTAAATTAATCCTTTTCTGTTGCTGTTGAGCCGCTAGCAGAGAAAAGAACCCAGTTCTCAGTGGCAAGAAGGAAAAAAAGCCTTTATTGTTTTGATTTCAATATATATATAGTTTTTTCAGAGGTCACCCTGACTGGTCAGCCTGAGACCTCCCCCTAGGCCTGATTGGCCAGGCCTGAGCTGTCCAAATCTTGGGACACTGTTTTAAAAAACATCCAAACTTTATCTTTGTTTATAAAACACAAAAGGAATTCTCATGGGAAAGACCTGTGCTAGCCACACTGTTCCACTTGTGGAAACTTTCAAACTGATGAGATATACCAAGTTTATTGACACCCACCCATTCCACAGGACCAGGCAATGAAAGTACCACATACCTCAGCATAGGGCCCTTATTGCTTGTGTTAAAACTGATGTCTCAATGAATCAGGGACTGCAGTAATCCAAAGCTATCTATGCCATTTTGAACACGAGCACTGTATATTGCAGTGATAAAGTGTGTAACTTTTATGTAGCTAATTACCCTAATTGAAAAATCTGTATAAAAAATGGCCTAAGCTGCAGCTAGTGTTTCTAGGCAATTAAAATACTTCTACAAGTTCTTATTCCAAGTTCAGGGGAGCTTATTTAGTTATTAAAATCTTAGAGATTTGTAGTTCTTACAGTCTTTGGAAACAGTGCTTAAGTATTTAACTTCTGCTGCCTATGGTGGGAGAAAAGCCAGTCATAGAAGTGGGTCTGGTAGGCTGAACTGATAGGGTATCTGGCAGGATATCTTTGTCTCATGCAGGGCTGTATGTGAGTATAAGTAGGTCATCTATTTACATTCATTAATTTCACTCAGTTTAAATAGTCCTAATGAGCTGCATAGTAGGTTAATATGTGCTGAATTTAAAGCAAAGCCCACTTCTCTGTCTTGTTGGTATGCTTTCGATACAGAGATATTCAGATTCTGGTCAACAAGTCTGTTTGGCTGCTTGCGATTTAGAGATCTACAAGAATAAGTAAGATATAGTTTCAGTCCCTGCTTTGTATTACACGCATAGGGCTGGAGTAAGTAGATAGTGTTCCCTGTTGTGTAATCAGCTTTTGGTGGTGATTATCTGCTTTGAAGACCAGTAACATTGTTGCCTGCTTGTAAGTGCTGGCCTGTGTACCAAGAATGGCGTTCCTGTCCTGTGTGCTTCACTTCCTTTGCTCTATTACCTGTTACAGTCACTGAATTGCCCTTTAGAGCTAAACAATGCAGTTTTTAACGGGTATGGAGGGGTGGAACACCTCATCTTGAAGTACCATTTTAAGCATCCAAATTATGAGACTTGAACATAAGCACATTTATGAAAAAAAAAAAAAAAATCTGGATTTGAATATTATGTCCTTCCCAGCTAGGAACAAAACCTGAAAAGTTTTACTTAGTAATTTAAGTATCTCAGCTTTATAATTCATAGATGAAATGTATAGATGACCGGGGGAAGTGTGGAGTACAGCTGGGTCTAAGGATTCCTGTACTTGTCCCTGTACTTATGTGATTGTTGTATATGAAAAAGTAAGCACCTTGACTCTTAAACCCATTTTCTTTTGTTCCCTCACCACCAAATCTGGGTGCATCTTGTATTTCTGTTGGTTCTTGAGCATTCTTGGACTTCACCTGCCTCTGCAGTCTGCCAGTTTCCCCCAAACATGCTGTGACAAGTACAGCCTTTCCTTCAGCTCTCTTTACTCTACTGACACTGCTTTTGCCATTCTTTTTTTTTTTCCCCCGTTTTTTTCTTTTTCCCTCTCAGGTTCTAGGCTATGTACTCAGTTCTTTTTTTTGATCTCCAGCTGGCTTCGCTGGTTGGCACATTTCCCAGATTTCTTCCCACCTCTGCATTTTAGTGCATCTTTCAACCTTTCTCACTGTGGGCTGATTCTGGAGAGTTCACTTGCTGGGGCTTGTCTTTTGGAATTCAGCCCTTTCTGTAGCTGTTCTGCAATCATTAAGTGCAAATACCAGCACACTCTGATGTTTTGTGGGCCAGAAGCAAAAAGTTACATTCCCCTGTGTCTCTTTTTGAGTTTTTATTAACTTTGCATCTTTACATGACATGCATTCCCAGTTATCAAAGTCTCCATCTAATCACTGATAATATTCATTGGACTGTTTTGTAAATCCATTATCTTGTGTATTTTCAAATGTTTTTTGAGACTCATTTCTGCAAAGTTAATAAATCAGGTATTTACAGTAGGCATTTTACTGTGAATGTGTCATGTTCAACTCCATACCAGTTATCATTTGTGGCATTAGTCTCTTCTGCGGATGAGCCCCCAGTATGAAATTTTCCAGTGCAGAAGTGATGTTTTGCATCAGCTTTGTTGGTAGGAGATTATGCAAGACACACACACAAAAAAAATACCCAAACCCCTCTGTTCTGTTTCAAAAGAAAATGGAAAAGTCATCAAATTTAACTGTTCCTATTTGGGTACATAATTTTACAGTCATATATGCAAATACTTAGGTAACCTGTATCTGTGTAGTGACTTGAGAACCCATAGATAGTTTGGTGCTGAACAGGCGAGCAGATAAATTTACTTGGGAAATCTGACCTTGCAGACATGCATGCTTAAAGGAATGTGACTTTAAAGTTCAAGTTACGCTAAACTATGAGTTTAGGTTCCTAATATATTTAATATCCAATGCAGTTAGAGACATAGAGGCACATAAGATCTATCAACATTTCAATAAATAGCATTTCTGATTATGACTTAATCAATGTATATTTTAGTAAAAGGAAAGAGGAGAGGGATGATCACTATTAGAGAATAAGAATTAGTCATTTTGTGATGTATTTGTCTGTCTTTTCAAAATCTCTTAAAACTGATGTGTTTGTTGATATCAGCTGCTCCTGACTTGCTGACCCTTTTTCACACATGCTATCTCCCTTCCTAAATCACATTGAGTACTTTTTATGGTGTATTTTCAAAGGAAAATATTTTGAACCTCAAACAGTAAGTTTCTTAGAACTAAGAAATTTTAGCTCAAGTATTCTGACTTTCCTTTGATCCTTGCAATAGTCAATGGTGTGAGCTAAATATAATATGGACCTATCAAGTGTTGATAATTTCCGTAAAAGTAGTCAGTTTACATTCATTATAAAAACTTGTCTGTTTTGTTTCTTTTTTTAATTCCACAGATGTATTTAGTGATTTTTCCCGAGGGGACTCGTTACAATCCAGAAATACCAAAAGTCATTGCAGATAGTCAATCATTTGCTGAAAAGGAAGGTAAGCAAAAAAAGTTTTGAAATAATTATTTCATTATGGTGCTAACATATATTATATAAAATTGTTACTTAATGTAAAGATCATCTCATCTTAAGTGGACTTTTAAAACTGCCTGATTGGTATTTAAAAGGTTAGAACATTATAAACCAGTGTTTCTCTTAGAGAATAAGATTACAGTACATTTTACATGCATTTTACAATGTGCAATGGTACCACTACTCCAGAAGGCTCACTGCAGTTTCCACCTGTGTCTGTGTATTTACTTATTTTCTTGCTCCTTAAGGTTGTAAGAATTACCTACACTGAATCAGGGGACAGGTCCATCTATTGTAGCTCCAATTACAGTTGTCAATATGAAGAATATTTTGCATAGAACTTGTTGTGCCGTAAAAGAAAGCATCTTCCATCACTTCAATTTTAATTAGTGTTAGTACTCCCATGGCATTTTGGTTTTGTTCATCTCTCACCTACCAGTCTCACTGTTCCTTGTTTGAACTTTATTCTGAACATTTTGGTTTTGTTCATCTCTCACCTACCAGTCTCACTGTTCCTTGTTTGAACTTTATTCTGAAGTTGCTTTGGTTGTTGGCATTGTCTCTATAACCACAGATGGAGTTACTTCATCTTTGGAAAGGCTTGCAAAAAATCCAAGAGTCCCAAGATTTTTCATATTTTCTCACATCGTATGCACAATGCACATAAACTGTAAGTCCAACAGTTCAGTGAACATGTTTCCTGATTTTGTTTTTTCCTGTTGACCAAAAGTGAAATAATTCACTCTAAAGGTAAACAAAGAATAACAAATAGATCTGGTAAATTCATCTCTGTGACACACTGAAATGAATTCACGAGTCTGTGAATCAGTCTGTTGATATAATTAAGCTATTAAGTATTGTTAACTCTTGTCCAAAAGGATATATGCTTTTCTTCTCCTTGGGAAGAATGGAATTTGTTTGCGTGTGTGAGCAGGAGAGCTTAAGTCATAATGTATTTGTTCATTCAGTTTCCTGTCGGAAATGAAAGTCAAATGTTTCATTTAGGTTGGTGGTTCTTTGAGAGTTCAGAGGCTAGGGAGGCTGTTTGACAGGATTTTTTTTCCTCTACTCCTTTTTCAGGGAAAAGAATAGGCTCTCATTGTTTTACTATTACTTTATTTCACCTCTTAATTATATCTCTGCAGTCTGCAAAACAGTAAACACTGCTTTTGTGCTTTCAGAGCACCTGTTTGTTTCTTCTACTGCTTTTCTCTCTAGTACTGGTCTGCTTTTATTTTGCAAGGATTGCTCCTTTTAAAAACTCTCACAACAAATGATTATTTAACAAGAAGCATCTCCAATTCTGTTGCAGAGTCCTCTTGATCTGTTTCTGCCCGTTGCTAAATGCTTTTGGTTTTGGCCTGTGCCCCACCTTTTATGTGGGGAGAATGGGAAGCAGCCTGCACAAGCCCGTGCTCCCCTGCCTGTCCACGGAGAGATAGATATTCACTGGAGTTGGAGCATCCCTTGTGCAAGTTGAGAAGCAGGTGCCAACACTGAGATCAGACCCACACTGTTCTGAAGAGTGAGCCTCGAGCACATCCCAGTGTGCCAGGAGCCGTGAGGGCGGGGAGCTGTCTGTGGCTGCTGGCAGGACATGATGACAACTCCCCAGGGTCCCACCCTGCTGCTGTGCAGTGCTGCTGGCCCTGGCTCACAGCTTGTCCCCAGTAGCCCTGGTGTCACTGTGGTGCTGGCTGGGTGCTGGGGCTGCGGCGTGGGAGCCATGGCCACAGCCTTGCCAGGGTCACAGGCAGGCTCAGCGATGGCTGTGCTCCCTGTGAGCACTGGTATGGGACACTGCTGAGCTGGAGCAAAAACACAACTTTCCATGCTTGTCCAAAGCATCCTGGAGACTTCTTACTTCCTAATGTTTTAGGAGGGGTGGTAATGCCCGGTAGTTCTGCCAGCCATAGGAATGAGGAGGACATACTGCAACTTACAGTGTAAAATTGCACTTCATTCTTTGTGGGGATACAATGAAGTCTAATAATTTAGTCTTGTCATCTTAATATATTTGTTACAGAGCACAGTGCTTCAGGGTTGGCCTTACTGACATGTAGGGAAATTTGTTTGTTTTTTACCTTGACTTTTTTTCCCTACATTTTTGCCCAATTTTATGTTGAGAAAATAGTGCAAGTGTAATATTGGAAAAAGTGGTTTAGCCAAGGAGAATTAAACTAGAAATCCATGTTAGAACCAAAGCTATTACCTACAATGATAACAAAGCTATTCCTAGAGCACAAGCATAACTCAATGTTTATGATGCTGTCTGAAATACTGGTTTTGACATTAGTGTGCATATATGTTTTAGTAATTTTGCAGAGAGGAAGTATAAAAAGGTTTTTGTGGGATTTTGCTTTTACTCTCCATGAGCTGCATTCTCTACTAGAAAAGGCTTATTGGTTTTTGGGCAGAATTTAATTACCTGCTCTTAGTGGAACTAGTTGATGAGCTGCATCTCATATCTTGATGTTCTTTTTAAGTTTTGGATACAGTTACTGGCTCTTTACAGTTAGTCCTAGGACCAGATCAACAAAAAGAAATTTAAAAATGATTTTTAAAAATATGAGATTGACATACAATGAAATATTGTGACATTGCTGATTTCAACTATTATGTCTTCACTCATTGATAGGAATACATAAACAAATCTTATCTGTCTGTGAATAGGATAGAAGGATATCAAACAGCAAAAAAATTTAAGCTTGAGGTAGCCCTTGAAAAACAGGGAACATTTAAAAATAGCAATAATTCACATTACAGTTTGTTTTGCCACAGGCTTTGTTCTACACAAGATCTTGACTTCTAGCAAGAGCAGATGGTTTTCTCCTTTATGAAACAAGCAAATCAAACACCTAGGGTGGATCCATTTTAAGTTCTGTCCACAACTGTGTTCAGTGAGAATAAGCAGCAGAAAGTTGCTTACTTCCAGGAATACTGATTTTGTGGTGATGAACTGAGAATGTTGTCATCTAAGGGCAATGCTAGTTCCTCCAAAAACTGAAGAACTACTCATTTTACACCTTTTACAAGTGGCAGAAGATTCCCCTCAGATCAGATTCTTACATGGGATAGAAGGTAAACTCAGAATATGTTTGTTTGATTGCATAGGGAAAGAAACTTGTTGGCATTTAAAAATGAAAGCAAAAATCACACCTCTAGAACTAAGCTGTTTGTTTATTTGTGGTAGATTTAATGCAGGAGTTAATCGTAGAACGAGTTAAATTTTGTGGACTTAAGAAAATTAATTCAGTATTTATATTTTTTGGCCAAAATAATAATATTTTATGGGGTTTTACGGTTACAACAAGCCACATAAGCCACATGTTGCCAGAATATGAGATGTAGATATGTGTTAGGTTTTCTCATTTCTGGTGGAGGCTTCCAAGCTAAGGGGCATACGTGCCATGTAGCTGGATTTGAGCCTGATACACCTTGCTGTCCTCTCCTGGCACAAAGTAGGTGCCTGGGTGAGGTGATTCCAGCAATTGCTACCAGGGTGGGCTCTCTGTGTTTCAGTACGGCTGGTGACTCCTATGTTTCTAATGGTACATCTTGCAGCATTCCCATAATCAAATTTAATATTTCTTCCTCTGCTCTCTTGAAGAACTGAGAATGTGATGGCATGTGTTGTGCCCCTTGTCTCCTGAGCTTTTACCTGCCAATTCCCTGTGTTTAAGTATATAGGCAGTAATTGAGTTTACTTTTGTTTTACATTGTGTGGGAGTAGTCAGCCAACATGATTTCTGTCTTCAAAATCTGATGCAGTCATTCAGTCAGCTCACATATTGGTGATACCTTTGAGGTTTCTTCTTCTTCTTCTTCTATGGGTTTAGGCATCTTAAAAGTGCAGGACTTCTTCCACACTAGTCAGTGAGCTTTAGTTGCTGAGTCCAGGGAGTCTTAATATGTAGGTTACATTCATATTCTCACAGGGATTTAACTAAGCTTGTCATAGTAATAGAAGAGGTAATTTTTATTTGGTCTATTTAATTCAAACTGTAAATCTTTTAAGCCTGGATCTTTTTGATGATATTGTACTATAGAGAAAAATGCCTATAGAGCTTACAAAATACATTATTATTATTTTTCATGCCTAGTATATATTTATATCTGGTATAAAATTTATATGCACCCAAATATCTATGTGTCGATATCTTATCATTTTTTAGTAGTCAGGCAGAGAAACAGTGAATATGCTGAGTTGGAAGGGATCCATCAGGATCATTGAGTCCAAATCCTGGCCCTGCTCAGGGCACCCCAAACACCACAAATTTCTTAGGTTTAGTAGAATGTGAATTTTATCAAAATCTTAACAAATGGCATTTTAAAAATTTGAAAATAAATGGAAATAATCCAAAGCTTTCTTACTCCTAATATTACTAACTCTGAAAAGTCAAAGCCAAAGGGATCAGAAGCTTCTTAAATTTAACTTGGCTTGTTTTTGCTGCATAAAGACAAAACAATCTTCCCTGGTGAAAGGCATTTATGGAATTTTGTATTAATGTTTGATTTCTAACAAAGGTCATTTCATCAAGCAAACATTTAAGGTATTCATTTATTATCTTCTTCAGTTTTATGCAGAAAAGCTGCTAATGTAAATATTTTTTAGTGCTAGGTTTATCTTGACAAATATCATGCTTTTTGCTGAGATGTTTGTCTAGGCAGGATATGCTTATCTCAAAATTGTTTTACAGGTCATGTAAAAAAGAGGTGTTTCAATGGAGCTAATTGAAAATGTTTCCCTTATAGAGCTTGGCATTGCTTGGCATTAGTTTTAGATTGTATTCTAAAGCAATCTGAAGTATTCAATATCCATAAAAGTTACTTGGAACTGTCTTTAAAGAAAACAGATTTTGGTGGCATTTATTCTACACTTCCATGAAAGCAGGCTTGGTCTGAAAGTGCACAGTGAGATGTGGAAAAATAATATAGTTTTAAAAAGAGTGGGTTATGGGCCTTAAGTAGCATATGAGACCAATCATTAGAATGAAGTAAGGGTTTATGATATTAAAAATTATCTTCAGGAAATTAAGTTTAGGAAAACAAGAAGCTACATTATATTTGTATGGATACTCATCATGGAAGAAAGTGTACCAATGTGTGGTGTCTCCCATGTCTTACTGTGGGCTGGTCATATTCTTCCTGAGGAGATGTGTTGCATTTCCTGTATATTTTAGTTCATGATAACAGAAAAACACTTTTTACAAGTGCATGCAATTTTTTAATATTGCCATCAGCTGAGTCCTGTTTATGTAAATTGATGGAATACTAGCAGACAAATGGATGAGCTTTCCCACCATGTGTTATTTTATAAGTCTAACTATGGACTCCAGTTTCAATATGTAAAGCTTTGAATCACTGGAGGCATTCCAGAAATCTGGTGGGAACTCAAGAGCTGGGTGAGTACTTGGGACACTGCACATAACTGCAGAGCCTTCAGTCTAATATCATCACTGCACTCACATTCACATGAAAGAGGAAAGATCTAATTGGTCTTGAAATCAATTCACTGGTTTGCACCCTGGTTTCAGTTTTTTTGAACTTGAAACTTGAGTTGCAAGTACGTGGTTTTATGGGAAGGGGAGAAAGGTATGGCGACCTCAAACTAAATCTGACACCCACTTTCAGTGAACACTGAACTTTTGTTGATGAAATGGGCTAATGCTAACGTAATACACATAGAGTATTCTTAATTTAGAGTTGAAGTTTTTTATTGTTTTCATTTTAAAATGTGGTGTGTGCACACCAGGGGTAGAAATGTGACTAACAAAGTCCAACTGAAAATGTGAATGGCATGCCTGTACTGAATGGCTCTTTGAAGTTTTGGCTTGGATGAAGGGAAGAGGATGGCAGTCTTCTACATAGAGTTGTACTTAGATACTATTATATGTAACTTCACCCTGGTGAAGCTAGACAAATGACATTTTGTTTAATGTCTTTTTGTTATTTTGTATTTAGATTAAAAATTCAGTTCTGTAGATGTTAATGATTTGGGCCTTCGTACATGCCAAAGTAATTCTTTTATTTCATTCAGTTTTCTTGCAGACTTTCTGAAGTAATGCTGCATCTTGCGATAAATTAGTACATGGATGATATTTGAAGTATCATTGCTCACCATATTTCTTCAGATTTTCATTTTTTTAAAATGTCTGTTTATCATTCAAAAGTTAGAAGAGCAAAGTTATGGATTTTTAAGGTAGAGCATTACAATATTAGTAGTATCTAGTTAATTTTTTTGGCATTTAAAATAAAATCTCATGACCTTAAATACTTTGACAGAGGGTCCTAACTTTGTATTGCACAACATTAAAAACAGTTTAAGCACAGTGTGTTTTGTGAATTAGATGCAGACAGCTTGCCAAGGTAACTATACTGTAACTACTTGGATTTAAATTCTGTTATGTTGATTTTAGCAAAGATCATAAGTAATTGCAAGAATATGTGATAATGTTTTTATAAAACAGATTCTTTTAAAGGATGTGCTGAACTGGTGTTGCTGCATGTTTATCATGCACTGTAGTGTTTCTGAATAATGGATTATGGGCTCAATTGATTTTGTTTAGATACATACTCATGTTGTACTTAAACTCTTGAGAGTTCACTGACAGCATGGGGATTAAGACTGGCTTATTTTACAGTTGCACTTCACAGATGGTCACTGACCATGTTCATCACCAGAACTGGCCATGGATTAAAAAACTCAGCAGTTAATAGTCATAGATACCTAACTTACTAATTGGTCTAGAGGATTCAATTCTCACTGAATTTTTCCTTTTCCTTCCTCACAATAAGAGTTTGGTTAAGGGAAAGATGAGTTGGGCAGGAAAGGAATGATGGAGTTTTTAGAATATGTTTGGGAATTTGGCTCTGCAAGAGTTGTGTTGCATGTCATGTCCACACTAGTATCATTGCTGACACAGCACGAGAATATTTGAGGCTTCATTTACAGAGTAAACATTTTGAAACATAACATAATTAGCTGTTTGATGTAACAGTTCACAAGCTAAGAAAACACTACCACCATGTTATGCTTCAAAATATTTACATGATCCATGTAGTATTTCACATACACAGTTACCGCTATTGCCAGTAAAGCATGGAACAATGGCTTCAGAAGCAGTGCTGGCAAACAGCCTTTTATCTCTGCATTCAGACAAGGAGATTCTTAGCAAATGTTAAGAAATCAAGATAGTGATTTATATTGGAATTTTCAACTCTTAAGAATGTTAAAACAGTGTAGAAATTAGCATTATCTTACTAGTGTTCAGTAGATGTTTTCATTATTTTAGATCAAAGTATGCTTTTCCCAACAAGAGAGTTCAGTACAGAATCAGGACCTAATATATAATCTTCTTGATTTTGCAAGCAGAAAGGTATCAAAAGCAATACCACAATACTTTGGTTTTCTTATTCACCCAACAGGAACCAGTGGATTCACCAATGGATGGGTCTTTAAAAAAAGAACTGAAGAGTAAGCCAATGAAAAAAATGCTAGAAATGAAAAAACACAGTTTTATTCTGATTCTTCTCTGTGAGAAAGATACATATAACAAAACAGTGAAAATTTTTACATAGTATGCTTTTTTTTCCTAGAAGCCTTTCAAGTAAATGCAGAAGAGCTGTGTTCAGATCAAGAAAAGGTTTTGGGTTTGGGTTTATTTGTTTGCTTGTTTTCATTTTGTAAGTCATTGTATATTAAAATTCTGGAAAGAGAATCAGGTATATACTTCTGAGCCCTGTGTATTTTTATGTTCCTCAGTATGCTCTAAGTGGAAGTGGTCAACTGAGGTAAACATGGATATGAAATGGTGTTGTTAAGACATGTGGAATGATGTTAAACCTGACATTCTTGTGTCCTTGACAGACCAATCTTTGTGTCTTGGCCTAAAAAGTTAAACACAAAAGTTGATCTCTGTCACTGTGAGTTTGTTAGTAGTCAAGTCAATTGTAATAGGTTGTTTACAGGAAAGCACAGAAGATTTCCTCTTTGTTTTTGGTTCTTGGTGCTGTATTTTCCCCCATCACTGATAAGTCTTCTGCTGGGATAGTGAGTAGGTTAGGACTAAATTGATTTGTCCTTGGGAAATATAACACTGGGTGAGCATTAGGTGTGCTTAAAATTGTCTGTGATTGTCTGTCAAATCAGTTTCTGATAGAGAATTTCAGGAGGTGGTGCTATGTGTGTTTAGTATTTTTCAGCTAACTGGCTCTTTTTTTTAACCTCAGTTGGACACATAAACAGTAAAGAGAAGTGCTGTTTCATCACTCATGAGCTACAATAAAACCATCACTGCTCCTAGTGAGGAGTAGTAAAAAGGGTTCGTATTGAGCAGCCTATTGTTAATGTTCTTTAGGATTTCCGTTTCATCTTCTACGTGTGTTCAGTAGAGCATAAGCAGTGAGCACACATGCACACTCTCTCTACTGAGAATTGATATTGAAAATAAACCTCTTGTGATTTTGAGTGGAGACACTGGCATTCCTTGGCATGGTGTTCCTTTTGTGAATGTAGTCCAGTTTACTTTCAAACACTGTAATTTTTTTTTCCCCCTCTAGGACTTGCAATATTAAAGCATGTGCTGACTCCACGTGTGAAGGCAACTCATGTAGCCATCGACACAATGAAAGACTATCTGGATGCAGTGTACGATGTGACTGTGGCTTACGAAGGTACTGTGGACCACAAAGGGCAAAGAAAACTGGCACCATCTATGACAGGTGAGTTGATGCCTATTAGACATGCTACAGCAATATGCTTGTTCATATACAGAACCAACTTCAGGTGCTTTAAAATGCTCTGAAGATAATCTCCACAGCACTCAGCCATCCTATAGCCCCTTGGTAGAGCATTGTTCTGATGTCTGTAATTACCTGTGACATTTCTGCCCTTCCATTCCCTGTTTTAATTCTAAATATAAATGCTCTTTGCAGTCAAAGGGAACTTGGAACCATAGGCAGCAGATTCCATTTACCGTCATGTTTCTTCTAGCACTGGGATTTGGCATCATCGTAAATTCTCTCTCTCTCCCTCTGCTGTACTACATATTGTACATATACATATGCACATCTAATTGCAGAAATGCACGTATTTTAAAGGAAAAATGTGTAGCAGTAGTATTTTACTGATAATTTTTCAAATTGCTGCATGCAATCTTACAAACACTCAAGAGCATTTTATGCAAGTGGGCTTCACTTGCTGTAGTATTTTAAACCACCTACAGGACTTTAAGAAAATTAGATAGATTGGTTTTACATTCCTTGAGTAATCTAACCAGAAAACATGTTCTGGGGTTTCTGCTGGGGAAAACTCAGTGACAGAGAGCTTCAGGGTTTCCTGTTTATTATGGTTGGTGGTGGACTGATAAATTAAATAAATAATTTGCCTGCACTGTCACTGGCATGCCAGACATCATCTTTCTTTCCATTTGTGGCTGATATGTTACTCAGCCATATCGGTGCCTGACCATCTGTTGCTGGTTGGCTCAAAGTGGCACTTCAGAGCCTTTTGCATTACTAAGGGGGAAAAAACAGGCTCAGTAGTTCCACAGAACCATCCAGACATTTGGACAAAGGATCAGTGTGGACTGAGGGACCTGCAGGGCGCTTCTTATCTAACTGTCTGCTCCTCAGCTCGCCCAATGTCACTGAGACTTGTTCCTTCTGCTGCTAAAAATAGTACATAGTGCAGCAGTTTCCATGTCACTTCATTAGCAGGTGGAACTCCTTGAGTCACATGAACTGCTTCCCAGGTCCTAGTTGATTAGAAGTTCTGGAATTATCTATTTTTGCATTTTCACCCTGTTTAAAATTCTTTTGGATAGGTGAGAAACAAAACTGTCAACACTGTATATTAACACTTGTATTGTACTCTAAGGTCTTAGGATGGTTTATTTTATGTACATTTTGTTCCTAATGGGCAACTTTGATGTCAAAAGTTCTTTTTATGATTTAAAGTTCTTTTATTTTTTTAAATATCTTCCGACCCTTTTATTGTACCTTTTGAAGACTGAGCAACCTCCCTCTTGTCCCATCACCCAACCCTTTCTAAGACCCCCTTCAAAACAAATAGGATTGTTTCTCCTTCCCTGCAGCATATCTAGTTTCATGACTTAATTGCTAGGCACTTTCAACCGTTCTCATGCTGAACTTCTCACTGCCTAATGGTTAATTAAACTATTAAAATGTCATTACCTAATGATAAGATGGCAAATGTTCAAATTCCTTACAAGACCTCTTCACCTATTGAACCTTACAGTTTGCATGAAGTATGATATAATTATGGAAGGGGAACCAACAAGCTGAATTTCCCTGTTGGCTGTTTTTTGTGTCTGGTGTCAAGCAGGAATGAGATGCTTTGGGGTGGCCACTCCACATGCAGCCTTTTGGAGCCTCCATGGCAGCAGTCCAGGCATAGCTTTCAGACAGCCTTACTGTTAGGCTGGGGTAATTACTGGCCCAGCCTTGGGTAAAAATAAGGCAGTAATAGAAAATGAAGTGCAGCCAACCAGCTGTTACCCCTTACAAGGCAGACAAATGATACATCCATGATGTATCAACATAGCATTCCATACTATTGTGGCAGTCACATGTATTCCATATAATGTAAATTATGTAGATTAAGAACACTTTATGAATTACAGTGTGGAACATAGCTGTCATTCTTTTAGGCTCTCCAGACACAAAGTGGGAGAAAAACAATTTCTGTTCTAAGAGATCAAGATCATTTAACCATTTGTTCTGCAGAAGTCCAGCAACTGGTCTGTCAGGAATAGACCAAGAATTGAATTATGTGTACTTACACATTTGACATTTTTTAGCATTATTTCTCTTTTACAGTGCTAAAATGAGTTATGCATACATGAAAAGGACATCTTATTAAATATGAACATTTCATATTTGTGTCAGTACTTGTTGAGAATTTTTTTTTTCATTCTTGTCAGAATTTTGTTTTTCATTCTTGTCAGAATAAAATGGCAGTGCAATCCTGGTAATTTTTAACAGATAAGGTTGACATGTCTTTTTCAATCTAGCAACACTGATTGAAATTTATTGCATGGAAAACAAACTTCTGATAAACATAGCTTTACTTGAGGACTTTATTTCCTATTCTATGACATTTCCCATGTGAATGAAATCTGAATTCCACACAGATACAGAGTTTCTTGAAATGCATTTTGCTTTCAGTTCTATAAATCTCAATTCCTCAGAAGAGCCTGTGCCATTTCAGGAAAAACCCATACTTACCTGGGACATCATCAGCTCTTGGCTGCTGTCTCCACTAGTAAACAGAGCAGGTTAAAAGGAACATTTTAGTGACTGTGAGGACTACTAGCACTTTGTCTGAGAAATTGTGTTAGCAGGCTGTGAATGGGAAAAAAATTCTGAAGAAAAAATTAATTGCTTTTTAAATTTTGTAGTATGCAGCTCTTAGTCTAAATACTCTTTCTTAGCAAAACTTGATTTTTTTTTTAATCCAGCAAGCTTAAATATCATAATGTTGGCTTGCTCAATAGGATTAAAACAAAGCATAGTATACAAGCAACTGGAAAGTAGGCATTCACAATGAGAACAGTGAATGCCAGACATAGCAGATACAACATGGTGCCATTTTAGAGCAAGCAAATTATTATAGTATATACTTTAAAATGGGTAGAACTTTTTGTCACTACTTATCCATGTTAACATTTTTTTGGCACTTTCCAGTGCCAAGTTTGTTTTAGAAAACATCAAATTTGATTAGTCTTCAACAGTGACTAAGATTGGATAAGCTTTACACAGGGATGTGGTTTTCTGCTGTTGCTTCATCCAGTTGTAACCAATGGATGGAATTTTTTTCCTACCATTTATTGATTTCCTTTAATTACAAGTTTGGATCATGTTACATTTCCAGTGGAAGTTTATCCAGCACATGGCCGCCTTTCTAAAGAATAGCAATTTCCCACAGATTTCTGCCCCCTCTCTCACTCCTGAAGGTGGCTTGTCCAAATCATTAATGACAAAACATCATGGTCCTGCTTGGAGAGAACCATGCTGCCAGGCAGTATTTATTTGTGGTCGCTAGAATAAAATGCAAATAATCATATGGGCACTGCAGCACAGCTGAAGGACATCTCAGGTACTGAATTCTGGAAGAACTATTTAGAAGGGAAAAGGAGAAGAAACTCTTGTGCTGAATTTGTTGGTACTGTTTTACTACACTGTCATCAACCGAAAAGCAGAAATAAGTTTGGGAAGAAAGGATAAGGACCTAGTTTTCCCCCTTCTGGATAAATGTGCTGTGCTCACATCCAGCTTTGTCTGGTGTTAAGGGGCAGGTCTCATGGGACATGGGAACTGTTATCATTCTTGCACCTGAAAGAGCATTATGTACACATCTACATCTTTATTTTTCTGCCTGAAGGCTTTAGCATAACCAGATGGTATTTATCTGGCCATTGTAGATGAAAGAGTGTGTGAAATAGCAACATGTGACAATGATAAACACTGAATAAAAATAGCAAGTACATATAGACTCAGTCTTAAAGAAGTGAGAGGAATTCTTGAGAATTATTGCGTCTGCTATATATCAGTTCCAGAACAAACACGTTGAAAGCCTGTGTATGTGTGTATTTCTGCAAATCTGTACATCACTTTGATCAGTATAATTTGAGGAGGTCAGATTGGCCTAACTTCCCTCAGGGAAAGTACACTTCTCCAAGTTTGTACTTTCATTGGGACCCAGTTAGACAGGGAAGTACAAGACAATAGAAAAGAAACTGGAGCAATAGAAAACAGTCTTCATCTGGACTGTGGCCCAAATTTGTTCACATCCATTGTCTTTTATGGTCCAAAGAATGATAACAAGCATGTCCTTACAGATGTGTTGAAAGAATTAAAAAGCTAAATTATTAAGCTGCTAAACAGCAACAGAAGTATAAAACAGTCCAAAATAAGTTTTACAGTGATGAAATTGTTGATAATCTCTTCAAATTTCTGCTAGCTATAATGTTATGTTGCAGAAAAGAATATTGAAGAGTAAATGTCATTTATTTTGGAGTAACCAAAGAAAGGATGTAGATTAAAAGATTAGAACTCAGGCTGGACATTAGCCTGAGTCACCCTGAGGACATTAGCCTGAGCCATGGTAAAATTTTTATGAAGTGTAGGATGGCTTTTTAACATGTATAGTAAGCTGCACATCAATAAGTTGACATTCTGCATCTGTTCAAGCAGAATTTAAGTAATTAACCTTTCATATTTCAATATGTAAAATTTACATTGAGAGGTTTCCAGCAATTTTGATAACACTAGTTGGCAATATAGTTCTGTGGGTGTTGGACTAGATGATCTCCAGAGATGTCTTCCAGCCCTAAGAATTATGTGATTCTGTGATACTCTGTAAGACATTTTTCTTTTAAACAATAACCCTAGTTTTATTTTGTGCAAAATGTTAGAACTTTTTTAATAACAGGATTTCACCAGGTACCACAAATTAACTAAACTATCATTCAGTTTTTACTGAATGCATTTTTATTTGTCCTCCGTAGGACTAGATCTGTCGTTTCAGACCCCCTGTAATTCCCTATTAGAAGTAGTTTGAGTAACATGAAAACCTGTCTGTTAATTTGGGGATCACTTACTTGTAGTGGCACTTTCAACACAGATGTGGCCATATGCATCAATATTCTGCAGATAAGGACAGTCTGGGTAAATGCATATTTTCATACTGTAAGAATTAAGCATTGTACTTCTGTAAAAAACAACACATCACTGAAGAGCAGCATCAGTTTATGGGAACATGTGAAAGCATTGATGTAGTTCACCTGAGAAAATGAAGTCTGAGCATGAGTAGCACCTCTGCTTTTTTATCCATCTGAAAACAAGGACACAAAGATCATAACTGTATTTGGAATTCCTGTAGCTCAGTTTCTTGTCTCCACCATCACCCAAACTCAGATGCCTAAGGAGGAATGTTAGGGTCACCTATAAGATTCAGGTGACCCTAAATGATTCTAACTTTTCCCAAATCACAGACACCTGAAGGTGCTGCATCTGTGAGCTCACAACCTCCTCACTGGGGGTAATCACCCCCTGCAGCTCCCTCTGAGCCCCAGGCATGTGTTCCTCTGACTGTAAATTAGATTATTGTGTATCTCAGTTATTCCCAAGCAGCTCTTACTGAAAGTAGGCATCTGTAGTGCATCTGTAGCTTCCCTTTGAGAATTTGTGATCTGAAAACACATGGTCATCAGGAAACCTCTGCTACACAAGAGGCTCTTGAAAGTATTTACTCTGGAGATTCATAAAATTACCCTGCACCCTGGACCTTATGCACATGTGAGAGGAAGCATTCCGCTCCCCAAGCAGCATTTATTTACAAAGGCTCGAGGAACTCCTGATCTTTATGCTAAAGTGTATCTAAACCCTGAGGATAACAAAAACAACTTTAACTTCTTCATGCTGTCAGGTTTGGCCAAAAATATGTTGCTGCTTTGAGAGTCTACGTTTATTTTGGAGGTTTTCATGCATCACAGTCCTTTTCTCCTAGTCTGTGGTGCTATTCTTTCTTTATCAAAACAGACTGTCTGAAAGAAAGGCAAAAACATGAATACTAGCAGTAATGGCATAGTTCCTAACAGATCCTGGTTTTTTGCTAGAAAGAACATTGTTTTGAACTGGCCCACTCCTTGTATTTTTTGTTGCCTTTTTTTCTTAATTGCATAGTTCGATTTTTTTTTTTCACTTCTGAAACTTTAAAAATGTTCCAGGGGAGACACAGGTGTCTCCTACATTTGTTCATTTTCAGTTACCAGTGGTGGGATACCCTTTAGATGTAATACACAGTGCTAACCTGATCCAGGTTCTGTTACTGGCAGCCTTTTGATCAAAACTGTTAAGCTTTTAGAGGAAACCTCCTGCTAACTTGGCCAACATACAATATTCACATATTGTTACAAAGTAGTACAAAGGCCAGAGTGCATGTTAGAGTAACAGATTAAAGCCCCTCAAAGGTTGTTTCAGTGAGCTGTAATGTGCAAGTCCTGTGCGTCTTCATTGGAGACCATCTTGAATTAGTAAAACAGTTTAGAATGACACTTGGCTGCTCTCCAGTGGTAATATCTGTATAGAGAACTATTATACCATTTTCTAATCATAATTTTAAAAGATTCTGTGGATCTGGGTATCTTCAGGAAGGTACAGAGAAGTGATTATTTACCCTTAAATTTGCAGGATTTGTGGAGCTATAGTTCTTATCTGCCATCTTCAGGATTTTTTATATAGATATGGATAGATATAGGTATAGATATAGATATAGATGATACAGATATAGATACATTTTTTTTAAGTTGTTATGTCCTTCCTACTGCTTCCCTTCTCCAAACTGAAAATTTGGCCCTTTCTAGATCTCCTTGTTTGTAATGAAGGTACTTTTCCTCCTTAAATGTTTTAGTTGGTCTTCTCTGTGGCCTTCTCAGAGTCCACTACATCCTCCTTCAGATACAGAGAACAGAAGTGCACATGGTACTTAAAATGTGGATTCATAATCTTTTTCTTTATCCATTGAGTGACTCTCTTTGCCTTGTTCTTGATGTCCTTCCTCAAGCTGCCCAGTATTTGGGGGATTTGGGGCTGCTGCTGAGAAAGGATGGTTTCAGGGAAGGGTCAGCAACTCCCAGATTGTAACCACCAATTCCAAGTTAAGTGTCATGTAATCAGGTTTTCAGGGTTTTTTTTTTCCCTGTGTTTGTTTACACTGAAGCTTGGCTGCCACATTTTCGCCCTGTTTGTTCAGCTTTGAGGTTCTTTTGAAGTTCAGCCAACATTTGACTACCCAAAAGAGCTTAGGGTCTTCTGAAAGGGATGTGAAAAACTGGAGCATTCAGTTTGCTCCCTTCTTCAACTCATCAGTCATGAGACAGTAAAACCAGTCCTGGCTTCCATCCCTGGATGTCCCCAGTTGCCGAGTCTCTTCCATCCCTAAGTTCTTCCGTTTGCTTCCTCTCCTTTAAGCAGCTTTCAGTCTATAAAACATCATTTCCTCTAATCCCATGGCAGCTTAATTTCTTTAATAGCCTTCAGTGTGGAACCCTGTCAGAAATGCTTTATGAAAATTCAAATATATCATGTCCAGTGAATCCCCTTTATCTGCCTGGTCCTTGACACTGTTGTAGAAATCCGGCAGACCAGTGGGACAGGATTTCCCTTTACAGAATCCACACCAACTCTTTTTCAACAGACTGTGATTATCCGTGTGCTCAGTGATTTTATTACAGACCTGTTATCTTACCCAGGGACGTAAGACACTTTGGTTTGTATTTCCCAGCATCATCTCTAAAGTCCTTGTTTGTAGAAGGGAAACTCCCCCTTTTTCTGGCACAATAGCTGTTTGTGATGATAGGTTACACATCTTTGTTTTTAAAGTCCATATTTCAGAGCTTCTGGTTGAATGCTGTCTGGTCTTGGTGACTTCCTGACATCTGACTTGTTTATTTAGTCTAATATTTTCTGTCTGTTTACTTATTGATCTAGTTCCTTTGAATGATCTGGTACAAAGAATGCAATGGCTTTAGGAATCAAACATTTTCAACAGGAAAGAATGATGCAAGCAAATATATGAGCTTCTCTTGCAAGGGCTTATACTTGACTATGAATGCTGCTCTTCACACTTTTGTCTTCACACTTTTGTCATCCAGCAATCCCACCAATGGCTTATCAAGTTTACTTCATAACACTGAGGTTTTTGTATATACTGAAAAAAAGTTAAAATATAGCACCCTTTCCATTTTTCAAGTTCATTTTTAGTCCTCCTAAATTTATGTTTACATTTGACATGAGCAGTTGTGTGGCTTTGCCTGACTTGCATGAGCTTTCCATTCCTCAAAGAGGAGAAGGTAGGAATATAATGGTAGTGATTTTCCCACGAAAGCCATACAGGTGTTTTTCAGACCCACACAGACTTTTCCTTTTGCGGTGTTACACGTTTTACATGAGTTTCTATTACAAGGTTTTCTGGGGTTTGGTGTTTGGTGAGTTTTTTAATAGCTTCTAGGTTGCCTTCTTTTGGACTGTTTATTTTAGGGGTCTTGACATTTTGCCTTCCCTTCCATTGTGTACTTCCTTTAAATGATATAATCATTAAAGTTGGAAAAGACTTCTCAAGATCATGAAGTCCAACCTTCAACCAAACACCACCCTCACCCACTAAACATTAGCACAAAGTGCCACATCTACTTATTTTTTTAACACTTCCAGGAATTGCAACTTCACCACTTCCTGGGCAAGCCTGTTCCAATGCATGACCACTATTTCAGTGAAGAAATTTTTCCTAATATCCATCTAGCTTGAACCTCCCCTGGTGCAACTTGAGGCCATTTTCCCTTGTCCTGTCACTAGTTGCCTGGGAGAGGAGGCCAACCACCAAGAATTCTGCATTTCTGTGTTGGATTCTTTCTCTACAACACTGAAATTAATTGTATTGTGGTTGCAGAGCAAGACCACACCAGGAACAGCATCTTTTCTTGTGGGTTTTTTTACTTACTAGTTCTTCCAGGAAACAATTCCTGCCCTGCCACTCCCCATTGTTTTTGTCCAGTTGCATGGGTCATTTTAGTTTGGGGTTATTTGGGATTTTTTCCCTGCTCATCCTGCTGAAGTATCAATGCAGTTCAATAAAAGTGACTGGAATCTCATACTCCTGCTTGTATGATCTTGCTTGGTCCTGAACTTGCAGATCTCAGTCTGGCTTCACAGTTTCTGCTCTCTATTATTAAACTTAGAAGTAATTTAATTATTTATCTAATATATATTCTAGTAGAGTCTGTTTTTTCCATCCACAAGGACTTCATTGTGCTTTTGTCTCCTTATTATATAAAGCTACTATACTTTATATAATTTTTCATGCACGCTACCCTACCCTCACTTGTACATCCTTTTTCTGTCATTCCTAGAAGTCTGGTAACATTGCCTGCTCCTGCAAGCCCACCAGGATGCCTGCCTTACAGGAGTGATCTCTTGGTGCCAGTAATTCTCTTCATATTTAGGCTTCTTATGTTGGTACAGAGGCACTTCTGAATTTTGCCCTCACAGTGAATTTTAGCCATGTCCACCTCATGTTACATCCATCTGAACAAGTTGCTTTTCCTGACTTTCATTCTTACCCAGCAAGCAGTTGAAACGGTCTCTAATTTTTCAGTTTTCATGGCCAGCACCTTGGCTTAATAATGATCCATGTGCATCCCATTTCTCACTCCAAAACATCCCCCATCTGAGCTTACTGCTTGTGCCTTACACATGCCCCTTGTGGATGCATGGGGGCACTGATCTCTGTGCATGTCAGGCCTTGCACAGGGGATTGGCAGTATTCCTGAGAGTGCCATTCCTCAGATCCAAGCTTGTTTCCTGGATGCAAGCTTCAGCCTAGCCTGCACAACATCCCCTCCATGCTTCCCTACATCTACAGTACCCACAGGTACTGGAGCTGCTCCTCTGCTGCTGCCTGGGGCAACTGCTGCACTCAATCTCCACTGATCCAGGATGTTTGCTTTCCTGTCTAGTGCTGCTTTGCACTACCACTGCTTTATTTTGTTAGAGCAAGTTGTGAAATAGTTTTCTGTCAGCTCAACTTGGGGTGATGGAAAGCATGAAGCTGAGAAAAAACGCAGCACTTAAATTTGAGTTTGTTCTGCTGTTTGATTGTTAATTTGGTGTACAAAGTAAATGGAAGTGGAGAGATGGGATTTCTTTCTTTGAAGAGAAGATAGTTTACAAACTGCTTTGGTAGCTGAACACTGAAGTCCAGACTAATGAAAGTTTAAGAAGTGGAGAAAGCATCTACATTTCAGAAGAATGTCTCTACTGTCATGGTTTTGCCTGTAAAACTATACAAACCACAACACACCATGTTCTCTTACTGAAGAAACATATTTTTACACATTTGAAATGCTAGTTACAAATACACATTATTCAGATTTCATTTTCCTGTGATATCACTATCAATTTATCACAAACATTACTGAAATCTGTTAAAATAGGAGAGATCTGGGGACTCTTTAAGTGGACATAACTAAGTCAGGCCTCAGTTTGTCCTTTCTTAATTTTGAAGGACTATGGCAACAATTACTTTGCAGTAGAAGAGCTGATGTAGGAGGTTGAAATCTGAGCTATTTTATTGCTGTCATATTTAAAGTGCATATAAAAATAGACTTCGTTAGTAATTGAAAACTGGAATATCTGTCTAAGTGTAACACTGCTGTCACAACTTTCTTACGGGACAAGGCAAATAATTTGGAGTGGTGTAATGAACATATGTCGTTCAGAAGGGGAAGGTGGTCTGAGGCCAGTCGTTTGTCCCTTCTCAGTTACAGATGTGTATGTGTTTTGGAGCTTCTCTCCTCCCTCAGTTTCCCTGGTAATGCTGCTAATTCCAAAGAGAATTAATTGGCTTTTGAAGGTGAGGAGTTGAGGGCAGGTAGAATTTTGTGGGAGCCACAAATACTGGTTTGCAATTAAAAATTCTGTGGATTCAGTTCCATTCCTGGAGGTTGTTGCACCTCATTCATTAATCCCAATGCTGCAGTCAATCCCACACTGAAGCTCTGTGTTAGTGTGAATCCTGTCCCACTGAAGGAGGGATACAGTGTGACAGCTCAAAGACAAAAGATGCTTAATCCACCTTACTATTTTCAATTCCATCTGCTGTGCTTAGTCACTAGAAGCATTATAAACATTCTCTGCTTGCATGTGTTATTTATTTAGCCAGATAAAAGGTTTTATTAGGAAATTATCTCCCACACGAAAGTCAGGCCATTTGACTCCCACTTAAGTTGTTAGTGTTCATTTAACCCAAATTGTATGGGTTTTTAACTAATGCTGTCCCCAACATAATGTTTGCTTGTAATGCATGATTTGCATTTCAGTTTTGTCTCTTGAAGGAAAGTTCAGGCTTGCTTCTTGCTCCTGTTAATTATAACAAATTCTGGCAAGTTTAGGAATCTGAAAAGCCTGTCAGATGTTGGCCTTAAGGGCTAGTGTCCCTGAAGCTGGATGTAATTTGTGCATAATAAATTGCTTCAATAAGATTTTGTTTCTTAGCTTAATTACATAAGTCTTTTGGGAGTTAAGCTAATGAGAAATTAAGGGTCATGGGACCACCAGAAACCTTTAGAGGTTATAGTGATAAAATCCAGCTGTTTCTTGTCAAAGTTAACCTCCAATGTATCGTCCTTATCCACTGGTGTTCTTATGTGATTGCTGCGACACTGTAGATTGGGGGAAAAAAGTTGTGTTAGTTGCATTACACTCTGGCATGAATTGGATAATTCAATACTAGTCAGATTACCTGACTTGCTTGACTGCATGCATTACAATGTCATCTGCAGATATCTTGAATACACAGGCTTTGGATTGAAGGACTTTGAATCAATGTGTGGGAATCATGACCTTCCCCACGTTAGCACCTGAAGCAGCTGATCACACAACCCTCAGTGAGGCTGAACTAAGTCAAACTCAAAAGGGAGAGTGAGGTTGTGGGGAAGAGCACTGGGATTTACAAAGTTGGGAATTGATGACAAAGCTTTAGGATCTTCACGTACAGGGTTTCAATTTGGACTGGTTGAAGAAGACCAGAGTGGAAGGTGGTAAAACTCAACTTGCATTGGAACATGGGCATAAGGTAGAAAGCCAGCAGCAATACTCAGATATTTGTGGAGGGGATTTTGTTGTCCAAGCAGATTTGTAGAATTGCTACGCTTGAGCTTTGGTGGGGAAAGGTATTTCTTTTGAAATCCTTGTATCTTGAGGTTTGATTGGTTTATAATTTTCTTTAATAATTTATAACTGAGTTACAAGTAACATCAGTAAAGACTTGATTGTTCCTATGCAGAACACCCCATGTGCTATGAAACAAAAGAAGTATACACTATACAATGCACAGAATGTTTTAAGTATCTTTTAAAGCTGGATCTCCAGCTCTAACTGAATATTCATACCACAGATGCTTTTTATAGGAGTCTAATACAGAAAAAGACCATATCATCTGGCTTCCAGGCATTTGTTTTCTAGATACAGTATTGCATATTGTTAGAATGTTCCACTTAAGAGGTAATGCCACTCAAAAGAGGATTTGTACATCAGTGAACATCATAAGCATTTAAGACATGGATAATACATCTGTCATTCTAAGATATTAATAGTGTGCTTTAGGTGCTCATGTAGTCAATGACCTTCATGTAGTGGCCTGGATAGTATCTTTAAAGTAACAGCCTAGCAAAATCCTTTTTTCACATTAAAGTGAAAGAAAAAAACTTCTTTTAGATAAATGAACGCTGATTACTTAGTGGTTAGTGAAAGCATTGCACGTAAACTTGAAGAAAATACCTACAAATACCATCATTCTGGACTCCGAGTCCTTAACTTGCCTGCCATCTAATAGCTGCAGCTTGGAGAAGGTTCTACCAGGAAGCTCTTGGCAGCAGCTGTGTGTGCTGCTCTGTGGACAAGAGATGGGCTCATGCCAGGATGGAGCCCTAACCCAGCTCTCCAGCTGATGGTGTGGGACCATGTGGCTCCCTTTACACTGTGGTGTGGGGAAGCCACGCACAGCTCCTTACAGATCTCAGCATCCAAGCGCCTCAAGACTTCAGGGATCTCTCTTTATCGCTTCCCCTTCCCTCCCCCTCTGCAAGCACACACACACTTTCGCATGAACAGGCTTTTAAAATTCCTTAAGGCAATTTCTAGTATGTGATAAGGACTGTTTTTACAGCAAAGTCCTTACAAATCAATAATCCTGTAAAGATGAAAAACAAATAGGTGGATATCTGCTTTGGCAGACAACAGTAAAGATGTACATGCTGTAACAATTATTGCACATTCATTCCTCCAGATACCCCTCACAGTTACAGGTCAAAGTCTTTTGTACATCTGCACTGCTGTCCAAAAAATGTCAACAACCTAAAGGGACCACCCAGTCTGTGTTACATTTGTTGCCTGTACGTATTGTAGGAAGGCACTTCTGGTCCTTTTTCAAAATAGGATGACTCCAAATTTCTGAGGACTTCCATCCTCACATCATGGAAATCTCTGTGCAGGGGTGCTGTGCTTACTTATGGTTACCAATACACACTGCACAGGATTTCACATTTACAATATGCAGTATATAACAGTAGCCATGCCCAGTATTTTTATCACTTGTTAGTTGTGAGAAATCCCACAAGGCCATTTGAGTAATGGAGTTTTCTTTGTTATTAATGCTTGCTTAGTAAGTTTGTCTAGGGACAAATTGAGGAAATGGAGGTGGGGAGGGTTTGCAATGGGGCTGTCACAAGCTCTATGAGACAGAAGGAAAATGAAGGGATACAAAATGGAAAGCAGCATTTTGTTCTGAGTCTTTTGCCCTATTACACTTTTTAATTACAGGTTATTGCTTAAACTGAAGCTTACTTTCTCCTGGAGATGCTTTGGGAAATCACTGTAGTTCCAATTTTGTCATCTAGCAGCAAACAAAATCTAGATTTTAAAAAGGACAGGCAAAGAGGATTACTAACTTTAAACAAAATTGCAGGATGGATAACTTTATGACGTCCAAGTTACTGCATTCCACACTACCAAATGAGTAGATTGCTGCTGAGGTACAGTGTAATGTTTTCAAGCACAGCCTTTTACAGTTAGCAAGGTGCATTTTAGGACAGTTCTTCCATGTTGTAAGTGATAATGATCCAGCATTCCAAGTGTGTGGGCCAGATGGTTTCTAAGTTCAGTGAAGTGCTCAAGATCCAAACATGAGGAGGAAAGGCTTTTGAGCACTGAAGTTAGGCTTCCAAGGCACTTACAGTGAAAAATTTTTGGTGTGTTTGTAACTCAGTGATTTTGTAACTCAGTCATGTTGTTTTGCTCTCTTTTTAGAGTTTCTTTGTAAGGAATGCCCACGAGTTCACATTTTCATTGACCGTATTGAACTGAAGGACATTCCAGAAGAGCAAATGTATATGAGAAGATGGCTTCATGAACGCTTTGAAATAAAGGATAAGTGAGTAGGAATATATAGAATTTTCTCTTTCAAGAGTCTGTCTTATTTCTTTTATATTAACAGATATACCCATGATTTCTGTGTCACCAGCAGTGCCAACTGTAAGACTCTCTGAAGAGAGGTGATATTGGTATTCCTGTGGATATGATACGATATGATATGATATGATATGATATGATAACTTTGTGGTTAAACCTTTTTCTCAGGAGGCTGGGATTCCTGGGGTTTTGACCTTCTTTAGATTGAAGAGGTGTGAATTCATGTTTCCAGGCAAGACTCATATTCATCTGAATACTCTCCATTCATCTTCTCATAGTTAAGTCCTGTGCAGGAATGTAAGATGCCTGTGGTAGGCAAGCAAGAAAAAACAGCGTGATTCTGCCCTTGTAATCAGTGTTAAATTGGAGTGAGAGAGGGGCAGGTCTTGATCTAATCTCTTCTGACAAAATTGTTCACAAATCTTTTATCCAGACAGCAACTGGATAAAAACACAGTTAACCCCAAAATTCCTACCTTCACTGGGGAAATGGGGTGAAGTAGAAGCTGTTGAATTGTGACCAAAGTAAAGTGCCTGGCTTCCTCCAGCATCTCCAGATAAGGTCACTAGTGAGTATACACAGCAGGTCCTGAGGGACCTTGTTCTCCAAAAGGACTTTGTTCCTAAATGTGGGGTTTAAGTATTGTTTGAGAGATGATGGTTTAATTTGCCAGATCTGAAGTCCAGCTTAAGGAAGCTGAATCTGTTTATTTTCTAAATCCTTGAATACTTCGGATGAGACAGAAATTTCTCTTGTTTTTCAATTCTGTTCTGGTTTAAAATTGTTCTACCAGTCTCGCACTCCATGCAAGAAAAAAAATGTACTAATTTCTCCTGTGAATTTTGAATTCATATAGAATTTAACGTGATTATCTGTAAACATGGCACTGTTACTAAAGTGTCTTAAACATTTAGGATCACTAAAAAATTTTTATTTTCTTCACTTTTGAAAGTCTATTCGAAAGATAGAAAGTCTGAATTTCATTTAAATAGATAAGGAGCTGATACATAACATAAACGGCTGTCCAGTGTCAGTCCCTTTAGTTATCTAGTGGAGACAAACAAAACTGAACCCTGATCATCTGTATCTCATTGTAAGCTCCTGTTCACTGGAACATCATTCCTGGGACCAAAGCAGTCTGTCAGGCAAATTTAGAGATAGCTGAAACCCCAGAATTTCCAGATCCATTTATTACTGTTTTCTAAAACTAGGAGGAAAAAAGTTACTACTAAACCAGTGGTGTAGCATCTTACTCTTGCATGTTTAGCTTCCAGTATATTCAGTGTCTTGTCAGCCCTTGTTATTTATTAATTTATTTTATGAAGATACTTCTTCCTCCTCCTTTGGTGCTCAGTGTGTTGTTTTGTCCTACAATATTGCCCAGTGCTCTGGGCTTTTCTGCTAAATGCTGAATGGAAATGATTCTTGTCAACTTTTATAATCACTGTTAAAATTGGTCAACAAGGAAAATACGGTTTTAACGCTCACAATGGTTCAGGTTGAGTACTTTGACGTGCATCATATTCATAAGGTGTGCTCACTGTTTGAACTTGTTACAGATGAGCTGCTACATATAATGAGATAATTTGTTAAATAATGTGTGATTAGAAGCAGTTACTGGATGAAATTAAGGTTGCTTAAAATGTCTGAAGCTACTGTCTGACCTTGACCATCTCCTTTTTCTCTGCTTATAGGTTACTAATAGAATTTTATGATGCAAAGGATTCTAAAAGAAGAAATAAGTTTCCTGGGAAAAGTGTTCATTCCAAACTAAGCCTCAAGAAAACTTTGCCATCTTTGCTGTTTTTAGGTGGCCTGACTGCTAGTATGCTTCTGACAGAATCTGGAAGGAAACTCTATGTAAAAACATGGATATATGGAACTTTAATTGGCTGCCTGTGGGTTAGCATTAAACCATAAGCAGATGTAAGTCTCCAATCAGTGAAGTGTGCAGTCTTTTCTTGCACATTGCACCAATTTTTTCCTGACTTTATAGAAAAAAAGTGTAAATAAAGCCTTATTGATCGAATATTGGAAATAATAGATTTTGTGACTTAAGCCTCTGTGTGGTTGGTCTGGGGAAAATAAATGTAGATTTTCAAATTTGCTACTGATTTTTGCTGGAATAATAATGACAGGTAAACCAAGTCATATGATAAATTGCTTTCCCCATGAACTAGCATCCATCTCTCTCTGCAGATTTGAAGAACTATGAGTTATGCATAAGGGTGTCTTAAGTGGACCTGTGAATGTATTTACAGAGATTAATTTAGGGTATATATTTATTCTTCTGATATTCATGTTGAATTTTTGTTACTCTTTGGTGCATTAGAGCAGCTCAGTTTCAGCTATCCCAGCTGTATCGCAACTAAAATCAAGACTTTTTTTTAAATTTTGCTCTTCAGTTTTCGCTAAATACTGTGTTCTTTAAAAGGGACTGTGTAAGCTGGCAAATCATGAGACATTAGCAGAAGCAGAATAAAATGTTCCTGAGAACTACTGTTCATGGGGAAGAAGCTCTGTTTATCTAGTGCATGATTTTTGATTCTATTGCAGTATTAGGTGATCATTTTACGTATGCAAATCATTAAATTGTACTGAGCAAACAGCTTATTTTGCGCACCTCGTATTTGTGCATAAAAGGAATGTGTGCAGCGTAAGGAAATGTGAAGTTTTTGTTTCTGGCCTAACCAGACCCTTGTAACCTCCCTTGTGTCTGCATTCCCCCTTGCACCACAAGTATTCAGCTGAGCTCACACTCCTCCATGTGTATGTGCCATAAGCAGAAGTTTCCTGTTAGCTCACAATTTTCTGGAAGCAAACCTTGTCATTTGGGAAGCGCATAGAATCACTGTAACTTCAGGAGTGGTAACAAGGAGCCTTCAGGTGTTCCTTCTAAATCCGAAGCATGTGCCTTTCCCACTAACCTGATTTAGCCTGGTGTTTCATGGCCTGGCAGTCATCTCTGTGCTGTAGTATCCCACTAGATTCTGAGTCATTCTAGGCCGTGCAGACTGCACTTAGGTTGAAGTTATGGGGTTGTTGTATATGATTTGCACAGCAGATAATAGTGAATGAAATGCTTATCCTATCAGTATTTCACCTGCTCAAAAATATACTTTAAAAGCAAAATCAACAAACCCTTACTACCAGAAAGTCTGTGATTCCCAAGGCTGGTATTTTTGTTGGGGAAAAGCCATTTCCTGATTCAAGGGAACAGTCTATATGTACAGTGATGGGGTAGTAAAGATGTATTTTATCTTCTTCCATTAGGGAATTGGACTCCCTGTATCAAAATTAAAGAACTAGAGAATATTTTTGTGTTGCACTTGTAAGCTTTAAATGTGCATCTCTCTCTAGCTTCAGGGCAATTTGTCTTGCTTTAGAGTCCATTTTGAGTTAAACATCTCTTAAAATTACATCTCAGTTCTTCAGATTCCACCATTGCCAGTTACTTAAAGATTTTCTGTGTGGGATTTTGTTTCTTTTTCTTTTCTTTTTTTTTTACAGAATCTAACAGAGCAATTACAGTTCCACCTTAAAATCATTCAGTACAACTTTCAGTTTGCAGTTCTGTGTGCTTCCATAATGGATTTTGTCACTGGAGTTATTTATATCAGTGATTGATTCAGGATATGTTGATGAACCATTTTAAAAACAATGACTGGGAACAGTGTTGAAAAACAGTATTGTTATAAGGCTGTGAAACAAAAAAAAAAAAGCCATTTTATGTAACAGCCAAATGTGCTTACATGTACTTCTTCCTATTCTCAGCTGACTGTTACCAGTGGGTATAACCAGAAGGCAATGTTCCTATGTTAGTGTGATTTTTTTCAGTTGCGGAATGAAATTTTACTCTGACATGACTAAATTTCTTTGTAACAGCTAAGAATAACATTCAATTATACATCAAAAATAAATGCAAACTGCATAATTCATTTGTAGGAAAATAACTGCTACTTTGGAGAGCCTAATTACCACGAAATATTGGATCTCTCTTGCTGTTTAAGTACCAGGAATATAATTGACACAGTGCAGCAAACAACAGGATGTTTATTTTGAACCTTATTCTCTATGTTAATCTTTTTGTTTTTCCTTGCCATTAATTTATAAAGTTTTGAAACTGTAATTTGCTGATGTATTTGGCATTGGGAGTATCACATGCTATTTCTAAATATGCACTGATATTAACTTGAAATATTTCTTCATTAAAATAAGAAGAGCCAATGCTCATTCAACTTTTCTGTCCTGTCTACTTGTTCAGTTTTTTCTTCACTTTCATGTTTGTAACTTGGAACTGTTTAAACAAAGGCTGCAAGTGGGGTTTTAAGTCCTCGATGGAAGGACTTGTGTGAGAAGCAGTCAACTGAAAGAAAACAACTTTCTTTTTTTCCCATGCAGCCAGAAATGTGTTGGAATTGATCTGTGCTTGTTCCAATGCAGCACACCACCAGGTCAGTCAAATTGCAACGGCTTTTCACCTGTGAGCACCTGCACCATTTTCTGCTCATTCATGATGTTCATTAATGTGCAGGACCACATTTCTGTCCAGGAATTTTCCTTGATGGCAATACGCCTTGGCCTGACAGCACTGACAAAGAGTGTGGACAGACCCAGGGACAGGAAAGAGGTACTGCAAATAAATACCTGAAACATATCTTGGTTGCAATGCCACCAAAGTTTTAGTGATGTGTTAAATCTCAGAAGGGACCTTTATGTTCAAAAACTGCCTTTGCCAGCTGTATCAGTGCCTCTGATAACAGCAATCTCTCCCACAAGTACCACTCTGTTTGTATGCATAAGCTGTGTGTAAAACGTACAAGACAACCACTAAATGCTAGTTCTACAATGTTCCTTGTGTTTACTTTTGGCAAAGGAATTGGGCTAGTAAGGAAGCAATAACTTGCTTAATGGAGAGCACAAAAAGTAAAGTGACAAAACATAGAGTGATACTCAAGTGAAGAAATGACTGAGGAGGACACATGAGGGGCTCCTCCCTTATGCAGTCCTTTGCTAACTCCTACAAAACATTTTACTGTAATACTTGTTTTCTTCTCCTTTCAGTCAAACGTAGCATACCTGTAAAACTTCTTTTAGTACTTAAAAGTTGGCCTCTGATTTTTTTGGTATTTTAACATTCAAAGAATGTATATACTTCAAAGGAAAGAGAGAGGTAACTATTTTGTGTTTGGATAATGAAGGTTTGGGATTTTTGGCTTAGTGTTAAAAATGAAGAAGGATCCTTCTCCCATCACCACCTCCAAATAAAAAAGACTTAATGACAGAAATTTCAACTATGCAATTATAAACCAGCTAATAGGTTCAAGATCTTGCCACCTGCTTTATAAATACGGAAACCAGTTTTGTCCTAATCTGCAATTCTAGGTCATTTTTTAGCAGAGTGGCTCTGGTGGCAGGGCTTGATGTGAACACAGTGGGGTTTCTCCTGTCCTCATTTTCTGTTTCATCAGTTCAGAGCTCTCTGGTCCCAGTGAAGTGTGTTGCACAATTTGCTAAGCATAAGACAAAAGAAGAAATTGTTAGTTTGTATAATGTCAAAAGTCACACAAGTAAAATACAGAGCATGTCCAGAGAAGGAAGAGCAACAATAATCTGAAACAAAGATTAGAAACATCAGCTGCGGTCAGGCATGATCACATCTGGCTGATTCCAGGGAAAATTTGTTTTCTGTGTGAGGACCACTTTCCCTGACAGCATGGTGAATATATCTTCCACCTGTTCAGTTTCAGTTGCAGATCTGCAGCCTTACTCCAGGCTGACTGTGGTCTGTTTTTCCTTACATGGAGTCCCTCAGCACTTTTAAGACTGTCATGAATCTTGGGCTTCCTTCATTCTTCTGTACCCAAAGAATTTCCCTATTTGTTTTCAGCCTGATAAATTGCTGGCAAACCACTGCCATGCACCTCCTAGTATGTTCTCCTTTGGACTGGCATTTGGTGGGCAGATGCCAGTGGAAGGCTGGGGTCTGTTGCTGGTGGGCTGGAAGGAGGTGTTGCTGTTGAGAGAGGTGTGTTGAGCTCTGAGCAGCTTGGTCTAGTGGAAGGTGTCCCTGCCCATGGCAGGTGGGTTGGAACTAGGCCTTTAAGGTTGCTTCCAACCAAACTATTCTGTGAAGTCTGTACTGGACATCCAAGATGGATCTCCCTCCCTCCCGCCTGTGCCAGAGCCTGCCCCTTCACTGATGGGCAGTTTGCATGGCTGTGAGAAAGGCAAAGGCTAGACATTCCCCTGAAAAACAGCAACTTGTTCCTGGGTTATATTTGTGATGTGAAATCTCCATTAGTTTGGCTTGTACAAATTATTCCACAGCCTTTTACCTTGTGTGGGAACTCAGTTTTTGAAGGATATTTTGATGCCTTTGTTTGTATTCCCTGTGTGACTAATTCGAACCAGAGCCATTTCAACCTGTTTGCCTGACGGACCCAGAGAACCTGCAGAGAATGCAGATGTTCAGGGACAGAAGTTGCTGCCAGTTTTCTGGCCACGCAGTGACAGAGCTGCTGGTTGGAGCTGACAGGCTCCCCACAAAACCTCTGCAAAAAAGAAACCCCTCAAATCGCAGTCCCACCATCACAGACTGTAGCAAGCATCACCATCGGCTGCTAGTACAAGCAGTTTCAGAGTAGTAGGTCCTAAAACCCACTTGGTTTGTTTGCAAAGTATCTAGGATGTGGTGTTCTCTCCATAGGGTAGGTTAGGCTTCATTGGTGCTTTGAAGCATGGATGAGCAATGAGTTGGAGGATTATGCCTACTTTTGAGCATCAAAGCCCAGTCACTGGAAGAAGTAGGAGATACGGTCTCAACACTTCCTGGCCTGAAAAAGACCAGAGATATTTTATTTCTCCCACCTTTCCATGCCCTCAGGGAGTCCCCAGTGCTGCTTTTCACCTGGCAAGGTTGGAAAAGGTTTGAAGATTTGTAGGGCCAGCATGACTACCTGGTGCCAAAGGTGTTGGCTGGGTACGTGGATGTCTGTATTCAGCTTTGGTCCTGGGGCATTTCTGAACTGCCCTAGGGACAAGGTGGAACCAGAGATGGCCCACAGCTCACACCAGTCTGCAGGCAGAGGTTACAGAGAGAAGAATAGGAGTAGGGTTCCACCCTAAAGTACCATATTTTTGAAGTGCCTTTCTATACTAGGAGTGAGTCTGGCACCAGCAGACCTTGTCACCACTACACCTGTTATGTCCCACACTCCACATCAAGACCCTCCTTCCCTGTCTTATTCAGTGACACTTACAAAGGCTGAAATTGCCAAAGCAGTTTTGAATGTCTGGATATAACCAGCTCCTGGCCTGATTCAGCTGTGCAACTATTTCATCCAGTTGGGACCACAAGGGAAACAGAGACAATTTAATTTACAGTTGGCCAAGATGGGAGAGTTGACACTGTAATAATCCCAAAAAGTATCAAATGCTGTACAACACCATTAAGCACAAATAGAAAAATATGCAGGGTTCCCAAGGCTGAAACCTGAACTGGAGGTATTAATTACTTTTCATGCTGTATGCATTACAGTCACTGGTTAAGGTTGTCACAGTTTAGGAGGCATTTGCATCTCCTATAGAGTTATCCTATTGCACTTTAGCAGAAACACTATAGGTCCAGAAAATGGCATTGCCTTTACATTAGATTGTACCCAAGTCTTTTAAAGTTTTGTGTGATAAACAGACTGTAAAAATTTGCCTCTAATCTGTATAATCTATGAGCACTTTTTGGCTTTTATAAACTAAGAAGTCTTCACGTTTTGTCACACAAGGTATAAAAAAAGTTGTTTTGACATCAAGATGCTTTAATAAATTCCTGTTTATCACAAAGGATTGCATTAGTATGGTCACATACTGAGAAAAGACACTGTTTTTACAGCCAGGGAAGATGAATCAAAATGCAGAAAAACTTCTTTCTGGAATCCCACACTTGTAGCTAGGACTTAGTTGTAGTCATAGGTGAATAACCTGGTCCACACAGCTGTTTAAAGACAGAGAAACAGAAGTTCCTCGAGAAATAGTGTTTTTATTGTCCACGAAAGGAAAGGTTTTCCAAAGAGCTGACAAATAATTCTGCATAACCCGTAGGAGTCTTGTTGGCACAGGATAAGGTATTGTTTTCTAAGTTTAAACAGTAATAAGAGGTTGTGCGTACGTATCCTGATGCTGTCAATTGTATTCCTGACAAAATCAAGAGATTCAAGAAGTCTCAATGCTTAGAACACATCCCTTTTTGCACCACAGGGCTGGAAGTGCCAAGTGGCTGCTGTCGCTCGCTCATCCTGTGTATCCCTTTGGAATGCTGGCTGCTGTTTTCTGAGCCAGTTTAACACTAACAATTATTCTTGGCAGCACAAACATGTATGAAAGCAGAGGTGTGAACAGGGACGCTACCACCAAGGATGCTGGGCACTGTGATAAAGCCTAGGCAGCCCATTAATTAGCCCTGCAGAGGCCAGGAATGGGAACTCAAGCCAACATGGAGCTGCAGTCCTGGTGAGACAGCCACGTGCTTGTTTGTAGAGGGAATTTCAGCATGAGGGTGAGCACTGGCAGCACCACAGAGTTTATGCCACAAGCATGGCAGAGGCAGTGTCTCCAGGGGCCACAACAGGCTCAGCTGAAGTAAATGGAGACTTCATATTCCTTTTTTAATGGTAAGACAAATCTGAAATTTTGAAAGAGAATCTCCCTCCAAATTATATGACATCCTGGAAAGGAAGGAGTGCTCCTGAACTCTCCAAGTTTGGAGTAATTTTGGGATCCAATTACACTCTAGAATAATTGAATAAGAGTCTGCCAGGCTGCAGGCTCTCATCCCTCCCTTCTTTCTCAGCTCAGGCCAAATCTTTCCACATGCAGTTAAGAGCTTCCCTTATTCTTTAGATGCCTGACCTAAATTAAGCCCAGTTTGCAGAAGAATTTAGGACTTGCAGCTGCTGTAGAAGGCAACACATAAAGAACACGCACACACCACTATACCTGGTACAAAAAATGTACTTCTTGGACTGAATTATCAGGAAATACTTCCAGGCTCTGGTTTTCTGTCTGTAATGTGATGGCAGTGCTCTTCCTTACATTTTAGGGGTGCTCAACAAACACTTTGTTTTGTGAAGTTTTGGTGCTTCTTTTTTTAATATTCACCATGACAGTATCAGAAACAAATGTATGATTCTGTCTTCATAGCCAGGTTTATTTACCACAGAGTCAGTAATGGATGGGAGGACCATCTGAGTGAGCTCAAGTGTTCTTAAGTGAGCTCAGAATGATGTGCAAAGAGAGGTAAAAACGAGATCCTTCACATCCTTTTCCCACACACCTTCCCTTTTTCCGGTTGCCTCCATGGTTTGTTGTGCTTCAGTCTCCTCTCCATCCCCTGATTTCCACTTCAGTCTTCACACTTCAGGTTCCCCCAGCTCTCTGCCAGGATTGCTTTTGTCTGTTCCATGTCTGCTTTTCCAAATTATCTCCCTGACTTGCATGTCTCACCTCCTCTGAATGCAGTTCAACTGATGTCCTTCAGGTAGACTGGAAACAGTTTTTTAAAAAAACTAAAAATCTATACTTTCAAGTATCTGGATTTAAAGCTGCTTTGGCCTGAAGCAGTTACGAATTGCAAGTTCTAGGGAAGTCCCACTCCAGGCGCTGGAGCATGTCCCATGCTCATGAACTCACCAGAGAACAAAGCCTGCAATCTCTAGCTGGCCTCTGGCAAGCACATGTGAACTGCAGCTGGCTTGATTTTCATCCAAAGCTCTATGAATTGGCCAAATTTTCATCGAGATTATAAAAAGTCCATCTCAGCAATAAGGTTAAATTTTGTCTAGTTCCAAGTCCCTCTTCCAATGAGAAAAAAAGCACCACAGCTTTTCAAGGATTGCCAGAGTATTGGGAGGGGGATGTGGGGTTTTGTTTGTCTTCAATCTGGCCATGATTAGGTTAAGAAAAAAAGGGGTCCTCTCAGAAACATGAACTGCTTTGGCTGGAACTTTGAAGAAAACCCAGCCATCAACACACACCTAGCAAGCAAAGTGTGACTTAAATATTTGCTAATTGGGCAAAAGTAATAAATAATCATAAATATATATAAATGATAAATAAACCCTGGACTGAGAAGGCAAGATGCATTGGGCAGTCCAAAACTTAGGCTGCAGTATCAGCCATATATGTAGCTTGCATCTTTCCCTCCCTCAGCCTCAAACTGAGAAAACTTGGACTCAAGGATCGACGTGGGATCAGTTGTGGTTTGGATCAGTCTTTGTTTTTAACTGGATGTCTTCAGTGAATCCATATTCTGGCTGCATGTATCTCAGATTTGCTTTCTGTGTGATGAAGTTTGGTTACTTGAGCCAAACCCAGTAACATGCCTAAACATCTTGGCTACACAATGAGGTTACAAAGTTTTAACTAAACCAAAGGGTTGAAGCAGAGAGTAGCTAAGTCATGTTCAGAATATCTAAGTGTTTTGTTTCCTCATGTAAGCAAATACAGTGTTTTGTTCACTGAGTATCAGTTTCTATCACTGTTCTGAGTGTACCTTCATCGTTCAGCACTGATGTGTCACTAAAGTGCTCGGAATCGGTCCTGCCACCCAGGTGAGGTCAGTGTTGCTATAACCAAACTGGCTGGCTGATATCACTAACTTCTTCCTGCAAGAATTTTGACAATTTTATTATAAAATGCATTTGAAGCATGAGACTTAAGGCTGAGGGAAAGAATGTAGGCTTTAATTGAAAAGATAAGTGATTCCTGTCGTGAAGTGGACCCTACAGCACATAGTTCCTCTGTCATACAGTATGTCAGTACTACATGTTAGCAACAGTCAAGTAGCTTGGATGTTCAGGTTCATCGGGTTTATTTTTGGGGGTTTCAGCATCCTCTGTAGCCCCTCAGACAAGCTTGCCTGCCAGGGCAGCTGGAGTTTGCATCTTCATGCTGTGCAAGTTGGTTGTGAGAGGCAGGGCTGTAAGACCCCAGCACTCTGCCAAGCCTCATATCCTTCTCTGTTCTGGATCCAAGAGTTCCTCTTACACCACCTGCACCTCAGTGACTCTGTTGAGTTTGCACAGGAACAGAGCCAAGGAGCAGCTTCACACAAACAGCAGAGATCTCAGTCAAGAGGCAAGTATCGGCCAAGAGGCTTGTCTAGTGTTTGTTAAGATGTAATTTGTTCACAACAGCAGCAGCTCAGCCAGCATCTTGGATTAAACCCCAGAATTTGGGCCCAGCTGACACATGTGGTGTGGATGCTGTCTTACACATTGTCTGACACAAGCTTCCCCTTGCTCATGTCCACTCCCAGGGCACTTGGCTACCACAGTCCTGTGGGGCTCCCTCCTTTGTGTATTTTGCCTTTTTTACCTCTGCTGTCATCACTGACCAGAGTGCAGCCATCAGCACTGGGGTACTAGCTACTTTTCCCTGTGCAAATGAACTCAAACTCACCTGTCCTCTCAGCAAACCACAGTCACCAATGGGAGATACCCCATCCCTGCAAGCTCAGCCTCCCTCGGAGGCAGGAGCCTGGGGCTGGATACCCCATCTTACCCTACTCTCCATCCCCAGTACCCCTGCAGTGACGTGGGCTAGCTGAGCTTTATGAAACACTTCACACCAAATTCTTATGCTGGGAGAAGCCCTTACATTGAGCTACACAGAAGGACCAGAGAGATATGACAGTTTATAAACCAAGGGGCTAGAGCTGTAAGGGGGTAATTATTATCCAGCAGCAAGCACATGCTGATGCCAAGCACGCTCTGGGACTGTGGCAATGCCCCTCCTGGCACCTGCCTTGGCACTCTGGCCAGTGCCTGCCTCACATGCCCACAGCAAGCACAGCAGCACACAGGGAGTGTGTGAGTGTTTGGCCGTAAGGATTGGTAGCTTTTTTTTTCCATTATGTAGTGGTTTCCCACATTAAACCGCAAATACAGAAGGGACACACTGGTTTTCATTGCAGTGAAGTCAATCCCAGATCTTTCTGTGTGGTTTATAATGAAGCTTCAAACCTGAGCTGTCCCACTTGCATGGCTTTTGTGATGCAGGGGCTACTCTAAGGTAGCCAGCGCATATTAAGAAGGCACTTTCTGTAGGACAAATGTTCCCAAGGAGTGCTGTGCCAGAGCGCTGGGCAGCTCAGGCTGTGAGAAGGACTCTTTCCACGTGCCCTTTTCAGACAATCCTGCTTTGCCCAAACAAGCCCCAGGTGCAGCCACTGCTGAGAGCTGCCATCTCTTCCTCCCGGCGAGGCCTTAGACAGCGCGAGTGGGAAACACGGCTGGAAGGGGCCTCTGGAGCGAGCCCCTGGCTCTCGCAGCAGGGAAAGGTGGCAGCACTGGGAACAGGGTTCAAAGGGAGGGCAAGTCCGAAGATCCAGGGCAGGGACTGTAACATCGAAAGGCGGGGAGGGAGACAATTAAGCACTAACGAGACAGAGCGCGCTGCCGGCATTTGCGGGTGTTCGTAGAGAGGGAAGGGAAGGGAAGGGAAGGGAAGGGAAGGGAAGGGAAGGGAAGGGAAGGGAAGGGAAGGGAAGGGAAGGGAAGGGAAGGGAAGGGAAGGGAAGGGAAGGGAAGGGAAGGGAAGGGAAGGGAAGGAGCACGGCTTGGGGCAAGGCCGGCTCGGCTCGGGAAGGACAGCGGGCGCTCGAAGGCGGCTCTAGGCCCAGCGCTTGCATCTACCACCATCTCGTGGCGAAGCAGCAGATCCCCGGGCCGGGCCGCTCCCACCGTCCAGCAAAGGAAAGGGGGACAGAGCGGATCCTCGCGTTTTACAGCCAGCGCTGCCCCTGTCAGCCCCGGAGCAGAGCGGAGGAGAGGCCGGGAGCTCACCGAACTGACTGAGCACGGCTGAGGGAAAGTGCCGGTGGGTTCATTCCCGGGCGGGGCACATCGAATGAGCTGGGACAGTTCATTGCCGGGCGATGTGCAATACATGCCCAGAGCAGGACGGGCCCAAGCAGGTCTGTCTGACAGACCTGAACCCATCTGCACTCACCCGGCCCACAGAACTTGAGTTAGAGACCTGTCTTGCAAGCAACCCTCGGTCCTGAGGGGTGCTGCAAGAGGATGTGCTGCTTCTCCTCCAGCACTGGCATAAATACTCTGCGGGGAGGAAGGAAAGATCCTGCCTGCTCCTTTCTCTGTGGGATGGTCAAGCACATGAAACCAGTAACGGTAGCAAGACAGGTTCACAGTAGAAATTAGGAAAATCAGCCTAGAAAACAGAATTTCATGGGAGGACAGAGAAGGAAGACAGCTGCCAAAATTATGGAAAATATTTATGATTTCCTGTTGAAAATATGTGAAGCAGTTTTGAGCTTCAGTTTAGCTGCTTTTAGAAATCAGTGACACAGTAACAAGCCTTAATGCACCATGCTTTATGTAGGAAATTCACTTAATGCACCATGGACTAATTTCTACATTTGAGATTCTCTCTATGCTGATAATGAATCAGAAGTGGTCTCGGGGAGGTGTGGTGGAGGGGTCAGCGAGCTGCAATCTGAGCCAGATTGAACGGGGCTGAGGACTAAGGCAACACAAACCCAGTGAGGCTTACTGAACACCCTCAAAAAACAAAGTAACGATCCAAACAAATGCTGGGTGTTTCACATGTGGTTTACCCACGAAGAGCCTAGTTAGCTGGGCCTCAGGTTTGATGTATTGGCTAACCAGAGCATTCTGAGTTGGAAGGGACCCACAAAAATCGTGGAGTCCAACTCTTAAGAGAATGGCCCACACAGGAATCTAACAACCTTAGATTATTAGCATCATACTGTGACCAAGTGAGCCAATCTCACAGAATAAAGTATGTTTTTCTTTTCGCCCCTCCATCTCCTACTTTACTGGGAAAACTGGAGAGAGAAGAGAGATCCCTGTGCTTTGACTTCCATCTGCTCCAGAAAAAAAGACTTTCTCTTCTCATTTTTGAGGAATCCCTAGTGTGCATTGTTTTGCCTGTGGATCCCGAGCCAAGCCCTCTGCATTCCTTTACTCAATTCTTGGCTGTCCCAGCTCGAAAAAGGGTGTCTGATTTAAATCTGTGGGTGGTGATCAGCAGGTCCCCAAGCTATAGCTGTGCAGACAAGCACTTGGCATCACACTTGTCTCAGATAACTTGAGACATCCATGATACACACAGCGAGAGCAGACCTGGACTCCCTTGTAGCAGACAGAGGAGTCCAGACCCTTTTACTTCTGTATACTGTCACTTGAGAAATAAATGCATGTCCAGTGTTTCCTTCATTGGAACAATTTTAGACATCAATTCCAGGATGAGATGAAATGGAGCCTAACCTGATTGATTGTGTTGACTATATGTCTGCAGGCTGTGAGGAGAGCCCAGCCTGATCCATTATATTGACTGTATGTCTACAGGCTGTATGGAAAGCTCAGCCTGAGCAGCTCAGGTGCAAACATCTGTGGTGGAGCTTGACTTAAATCTGTGGGTGGTGATCCAGCATCCATTTGAGCCAGGTGGATGCTGCCCCTGTCCCTCTGCCTCCTCTGGGGCACCAGAGATGCCTTGGCACCTGCAGCCCAGGGGGAAGGGCTGCAGGTAGTGCAGCCACCCACGGGCAGAGGGGTCACCTCCCACCATCCTCTGCTCCTGGCCTGGGGCACAGAGGTTGACGTGGGAATGCCACCCTCCCAGGGCTTGTTAAAAACTGAGCTGCCAAAGCTGCCAAGTGGTTTGGCTTGTGTGTCTTGAGATCCCCTCACAGGGTATCCCACCGTCCTCCCTTTTGGGGACGGACCTGGGGAGAGATCTACCCAGTTGTTAGGTCTGCTTTCTCTGCCTCTTTGTTTTCTTGATATCCAGCTGATATGGATATACTTGTTTCCTCCTTTGGAGACCAACAGAAGCTAAGTTATATTTAGCAGTGTTCCCAAACAAAAGATCAGTCTTTTTAGGCAATGTTGGATATACTGCATCTAGTGAACTACATGGCAAAGTGCCATGCTCTGATCCAGAAATTTCTATTGCTCAAGCAAACAGGAAGCCCAGAAAATGCAGTTATGTGCCTACATTTAGAAGGAAAAAGCTAAGCCATGGTTATATGTATTTCTACCTTACTTCAGAAGCTTCTAAAATGCATTTCAAGGCAGTCAGTGGTACACAAACCTTGAAGCTTAGCACCATTATTCACACTGAAAGTTCAGCACAGTGAGATAGCTGGGGCTGTGGACTCTGTGCAGGGTTCAGCTGTGCCACGTCATTCCCACTGGATTCTGAGTAAATTATTCCTATCTGGTTTTCAACAAACTTGCATTAAAGTCACTGGACTGTTACAAGTTTTATTTCTCCTCTCAGGCAACTTCACTTGCTCTGTTTTGCTAATGATCTCCTAAGTGTTCCTGTTGTTTAACTCTCCATGCAGAGTGATGCATAATGAAAGCAGGGCTGTATTTTATTACATTATAATAGTGTTTCTCAAAGTGCTGTAATGAAATACCTGCAGTAGAGCCAGAATGTCTGAGGCATCCTTGTGTGTATTCAACAACCACTATGTAACTGTGTGTGTTTCTATCTGTGCAGCCCACAGTCAAAGAGAACCAAAGAGCAGAAAATGGAGGAATTGGTCTAGTCTCACATTAGAGGACTGGGCTGTACAAGATCAGAGCTTTGCAGAGCTCCTTGGAGCCTGTCTTCTCAAGTGAACTGTGGAAGGACAGACAAACCAGCATCACTTCTCTCGAAACAAGCCATCATTCTAACTTCTATCCTTGCTAATATACTCACTTACAACTTCCCTCACCTCCACAAGGTACTCCTTTTCCTCAAGATGAAGCACGTTCTTTTACTGCTTGCAGAGAACACAACTCATATTGCCAACAGCTTGGTTTATATTTAGTCATTATTAAAAGCTGGAGGAACCAAATTAAAGACACTTGGCTCTGAGAACCTCTCTGCTCTGCAGGCAGTCAGATGAGATGACCTTGAGAGCTTCCCCATTGCTGGTTGCTGCAATAATCACTGCTGCTGAGAAAATGAGCCTGAACAGGATGAATTCAGCACATAATTTCATTACGTTTTTCTGGGGTTTTGGGGGGTTTTTTTATTTTATTTTTTTTTTAATGGAAAAGCATCCCACATGCTCAGATTTCAACTCAGTTTCTCTGTTCAGTTGTCCTAAAGGTTTCTATCATACTTACTTCATGCTGTCTTCCCTCTTTTTGTTCCCATCCTTGTGGTTTCTAGAATACTGCTCTCTTAGCCAGACACATGGTGTATCTCTTTTTGTGCTGTCTTCTTGTATGCTTGCTGTTTCTGTTACTCTGTGTTGGCACTTTCCTCTGTCTTTTACATCTCTTCACTTTGAGGTACTCTTTCCCCCATCACTTTTTGCCTTGTGCTTTCTGTGTCCTGGATTACTTGCTGTTACTTGGACTGGATCTTTATTTTTGCATGTAAATCTCATTGCATTTCTTTCATCTCTAGTACAATCTCACCATCACTTATACTACATTGACTTCGTTGATTTCAGGGGAACTGGAATGAATAAGAGGATAATCCAATTTGGAAGAGATCAAAAGCCAGATAGAACAAAGTGGTAAAATGAGGAAGAGAAAGTTTATGATAATCCTTAAGTTAGGTGTTCCTGGGTTGCAAAGGAAAACTCTGCCAGGTGTATGGATCTGCTAGACCCAGGAGCAGACCCACTGGCATGACTGCAGTGTGCAGGCTGGGCATGCCATAAACTCACTTGAACTTTCCAGATCCAAGTAAATGCAGGATCAGGTCCCATGCACCACTTCCCAGCATTCTTATGGAAGAGCAGTGTATTCATCCACTAGACACAGTCCCAAACTAGAAGTGAATTTTGGCCTACAGATGTCTGGGGATACTCACATTACACAACCTGCATTTGATCATCTTCTTCCTCCATCATTTGATTTCCTTTTCTCCATCAATGACTGAGAGCCCTTCTTTTTCCCCCTATATTTTTCTCTGGGCTATGAAACACAAAGGTCATGTTCCCTTTGTTCAAAGAATCTGATGCAATTTGGCAAGGACAGAGAAGTAATGGGATTAGGGAGACTATTTTTAATTATGAAAACGGTGCTATCATCCCAGTCTCTAGTGTGAGGCATTTCTACAGCTCAGCAGCACCTTCCATTGCCATGGTTTATTCCTTCGCTTGTCCTTGGGTCAGCAGGACAGCTTAATTTCTAGACTGTGCAAGAAAAAACGTGAGAGCAAAATTAAAGGACCAGAGCTGACAGCAATGAGCCAGGCTGAGCCAGGCTGTCAGTTATTTCAGTCAACTTCTTGACAAGAGCTTGCAGGGCTGGTAATGCTGCCAGCAGCTTGACAGCAAGTAGGGTGAAGCTTCTATTCCAGTTTATTAGTATGCATTCATAAAAGGTTGTGTTTAATCCAGACTAATATAGTCATGATGTTTTAGCATCTCAAACATGCTCATCCTATGTAGTTCCCATTAGATGTGTTCAAACCTCCTTATGTCATTTAAAGCTCCTTCAAGGTCCCCAGGATATCAGGATAAGCATATCTCCTCACTGTTTTGATGGCTCTGGTCAAAGAACAGTTTTGAAGTCCAAATAATCTCTCCAAGATAATGGTTAAAAAAATCAAAATAAAAGCAAAAGAACAACATAAACTAGTAGGCACGCCCTGTAAGACTGACTTTGCAAAGCTGACCTGCTCAACAGCCTGTGGTGGCCCAGCCCAGGCCAGTGGATGCTGGCCATGCCATGGGTCTCCATCAGCCTCTGATCACAGCAAATGCAGAGCACAGCCCTCCCCAGTAGTGTCAGAAACTAGCAGGGATCACACTCTGTATTTCACATTGCTGCTAACACAGAACAGCTGCCAACACCAAAATTGCTATAAAGCAGAAAAGTGCATAAAGCGGATAAAGCTGTGGAAGTGGATACAATGTAGAAGTATATTAAATCATGTCCTTTTTAATTACATGGTATTAAAAATTTCTCAAAGTAGCTGCACTAGAAGTTGTCTTGACAACATTCTCAGTAAAAATGCAGTAATTTTGTCACTTTTACCTATAGCAGATTTTAATGGGAATATGAATATACCATCCCTTAAATAGAATTGTCCGCTTTTTTACTAAAATAAATTGCTTCTTTGCACTTTGCAATGGATATACTTTTCATAGGAGGCATGCTTAAGAGTTAGTGTTCCTAATGAACAAAGACAGCAGCCTGACTTTCCCATGCTGCCCTGGAGATGCAGTATTGACTTACATTTTGTTTTCTAAAGCTGTCAGGATTGTATGTGCTGACTAAACTGGAATTTTGCTTCTAGCTTTTCACCTCTCCCCATGTCTGTCCCCATAATTTCCCATCTTTCCGTCAGTTTTTAAAATCTCCAAGGCTGGTTCATGGTGTTCTAGGGTTTAGTGTACCACTTTGGCGTGCTTGCTGAGTCCCTGCATGCAGGCTGGCAGCTGACAGACCCCTGCTCTCTGCTCTGCTACTGTGGAGAGAGAAACGATATGGAATTCCAGCTGCTGAAGCAAGGGAGGCAGGTAGGGGTATGTTAGGAATTCCAGAGTAGCAGGTAGGACACTATGATCCTAGACTGAGAGAGATTTGCTCATAAGAGAGGGGTACATGGGGTTTATGAACTAGTGTAGTGGGGTAAGATTACATTAAAGAAAAGGTGAGGTTGGAAGTGTGTCTTCTTCAGCGCTTTTGTGCAGCCCACCCAAGGCATATGTGGAGAAAAGACATTTTCTCTCCTCCCCTTGGTCTTCCTCTGAAGCCCATGCATGCCAGAATGACAGGGTTCCAGGGTTAGGACTCTTTTTGTGTGGCCTCAGTTTTCCTTCCTGGGATCTGTTTTCTTCTAAGCTTTGTGCTTTCAGATGTTTCAGCTGCAATAATTTTTATCAGGTTTGTATCACACAGGAAGCCTTATGGTACATCAGCCTTTCAACCACTGCCTGTTTGATCAGGTGCACAGAGGTAGCAGGCAGAATTCAAATAACTCTCTAGCTATACAATAGCTATTGTTTCCTCTATCTCTCAACTCCAGAGCTAGAAAAGAAAGATGTTGTTTCCCATCTTTGCTTCTAAAACCATGGTTTTCAAAAAGCCTTTTGACCTGACTTTCACTGACTGTCAAGGCAACCAGTTCCTGGCTTGCATACAAAGGGCACTTGCTTTCCCTTGCCTACTTGGGTCATTAAACTTCAGGGCCTCATTCACTGCTCTTGTTCGTTTCAAGCTGGGAAACTACTGCTGCCAGGTAGGTTTGTAATGCTACTGTGCCATCTTTGTAAAGTTTTGTGTCTGCTTTCCAAAGCAACTTGTAAACCCATAGAGAGCCATGTCTCTAACATTCATTTCTTAGTCCATGAATTGCACCAAGAAAACCATCTCTTAACCATTTCAATGTCACATAAAGTATGTCTCAAGAAAACCAAAGCATTGATTGTGAGAGCAAAGGACAATAAGGAAGAGTGGACAGATAAACAGTGTGGCCTTGATGATTTTAAAACTGCATGAATGTGAGAAGTCTGCATCTGATTAAAGAAATCCATTCCTCTCATCTCTCTCCTTTGCTCGGCCTATGGCAAGGAAGAAAATTCATCCCTGCTGTAAGACAACTGAAGTCATTCTGATCTCTCTGTTTTTAATGCTTACTGCTGTGCTTTTTGTATTTATATGAAGAAATAGCACAAAGAAAGAAAAGAGAGAGAAAAATTAGGCAAAGTTACAATAACAAGTGAGATACCAGGCAAAGATTAAAGCATGAAACAAAATGTTAGAACTCAGCATGAGGTCAAACATATTCAGCATTTTATCTTTATAGCTCCGGTGCACTCTGTCTGTACATTGTCTTGTTAGACTGTCATCAGCTTTCCATCTCACATAGGCCTGGTATATTTCATATTTTAAAAATTGAAAATGGCAGAAGGACAAAACTTTGCTTTTAAATAAGGATATATTGCTCATGGGACACACAAATTCCAACTAACCTTAATGTGTTTGTGTCAAATACAGAGGGAGTTTCTCAAGAAAACTTTTCTTTAGTGTTTGCTGTGAGCTGCCCAGTCCATGCCAGGGAAGCCTGTGAGTATCCACAGTGGATGTGAAGAGAAAGGGACTCTCTATTCTCACTCTTTGAATCAAATGTTCTCACTCTTTGAGTCAAATGTGATGCTGCTCAAGTTTTAAAGTCTTTGATCATGTATCTCTTTGTTTATATGTACATATGTTTGTAGGCACATATATCTACCTGTATATAATTGCCTTGAAATTAATACAGCTACAATCCTGTTTAATCTTCCAAATTTAGGGGCAGAAAAAGAGTAATTTTCAGAATTGCAGCATCACACAGACCCATCTAAATCTTGTCTACTTTTTGTCTGAACTCAAATCTCTATGCCTTAGTATACAAAGTATTTATTTTATTTGGTAACACTGCTTTGGGGTAAAGCCCAAGACAAAAGTGGATTGTCCCCTTATCACCCTGACCCTTTCTGTTTAGGGAAGAATAAAATTAAAAGCTTAATTGGCAATGGAAAATCTTGCACAATTGACAATAAAAAACTGTAGTGTTTCAGGGCTCATTCTGTTAATGAGTAGCAATAAATAGTATCTTTTGTTTTCCTCTCTAGTTATTTTGGATAAGCCAGCATTGTCTGATACCCTTTCAGTTGCAAAGCAGACTGACTGCAGAACACCAATGCTGGCCAGCAGCAATGCTGTGTGCACACCTAGGGAAATCTGCTGTATGGATTGCAGTGTAATAAAGAGGTATCCATGTAAACCTGGGGTTTAGACACAAGCAGGTCTGATAACTCCATGTACTGAGGTTACAAAGCTCATGTAAAAAGAGAGATAAATTAGCAACACTGCACTGATGGCTTGGGTACCATGGCAATGGCTCATCAAGGCGTTTGCAGTGCAGACCTGCTCTGCACAAGCACAGAGCAGCAGTCAGAGAGAGGTGTAAGCTGAAGAGTCCACAGCTGTTATTGACACACCAAACACTTCTGTTTTCTCCTTGAGGTAAAATCTATAATGTCTGGTTACAGCTGCGTTTGTGAGCTCTGCTAAGGGTATCCACCCAGATAAATGCATCAAAGCTGAACAAGAAGATATGGTTGTATAAGCAAGGAAATTGTCTTTGAATGTGAGGTAGGTGCCTCATCTAACACACTTGCTCAGGAGTATTCTGCCATGCTGAGACATTTCAAAGAAAACATTGGGGATGGCAGCCATGATTTCACCCATGTGTACCTCGAGAAGAGTCCATTTCCAGTGCAAGACAATCCTCATAAAAGAGCAGTTTACACAGAGCACTGCAAAATTGGTCATGTCAAAAACATGGCTGACAACTCCCTTTGAACAGAGACCAGCCCTCCATCTTTCTCAGAAACATTGTTGAACTTCTGGGCAGATTCAGTATTTTAACATAAAAAGTCTTATAATTTTATTTTGTATTTACCAATATTGCTATTTCACAGAATCACATAGTTTTTAAGGTTCAAAGAGACCTCTGGAGATGGTATGGTTCAAAGAGACCTCTGGAAATGGTATGGTTCAACCTGCTTGCTCCAGCAAGCTAACCTAGAACTGGCTGCCCAGTGGCGTGTCCAGCTGGCTTTTGAACATCTCCAAGGATGAACACTCCCCAGCCTCTCTGGACAATCTGTGCCAATGCTTAGTCACCTTCACAGAAAAAAAGTGTTTCCCTGTGTTCCAATAACACCTCCTGTGTTTCATATTTACTAATGCTTTAATGCTAACAACCCCCCACAGACAAATCAAAAAGACAAATTGTATAGATGAGGATCATGTGGCACAAAAAGAAAAAAAGGTATGTGCTAGTCTGGAGCTATCCAGCAGCCCCAGCTCAATAACATGACTGGCCTGAATCCTAGCCTTGCTCTCACATTGCTTGGTTTTCCTTCGGAACCTGTGGTGCCTTTTCCTTTACTTGCCCATTTCATCCACCCTCATCAGGGAGCAGGAGCAGCTTACGGTCACTGCTGATGAGGTAGCAATGAGAGCTGTCAAACTGGCCGGTGTCAATCCAGCCAAGGACTCCTCTGGGTGAGCAGCTGCAGAGGCACAGGGGCACAACTAAGGCCATGCATAGGCTGAACTTTCTCCTGACATGTTCTCTTGGCCTCCAGCAAACAGCTGTTTAGGAATTTCCTGAAGTGACAGTTTCATCCAAAGCCCTGTGTACCAATGGATACTCCATTAACTCATGTAACCACTTCTTGAATCTACTTTTGGCCTCCTCAAAATCTTTCACTTCATAGTTCTACATTCATAAACAAATCCTGTTTGTTTTTAAATGTGCTGCCTGATCACTTTGTTGAATGCTCTCTACTTCTTGTATTCCAGGAAACAGTGACTAATCCTTCCCTTTTTATCATCTCTTCAATAATCATCACTTCACAGTTCTGTAGTGCATCCAGACCCAGCATCTCTTTTCAAGCTGCCTTTTTGGTCTTTTGGCCTATTTAGTCTTTCTTCAGACTTCTTCTGTATCTTTCCTGGTTCTCCTACATCTATTCTGTAGTGTGGTGTGCTGAACTAAGCAGAGCATTCAGTAATCCAGGGACAATGTAGATTAGGAGTGTGATGAAATGGTGTTTAGTTTTGTTCTCAGCTCCTCATAACATCTGACATAACATGAAATTCAGAGTGTGCGATCATCCCAGAGTCACAGGCTGGCTCAGGTTAGAAGAGACCCCAGGAGGTCTCTAGCCTAACCTCAGTCTCAAAGCAGGGTCAGCTATGGGGTCAGACCAGTTGCTTGAAAGTCTCCAAGGATGGCAAATGCACAAGCTCTCGGGCCTATCCGCTCCACAGCTGGGTGGTTGTTGTGGAGGAATGATTTCTCCTCACACTGAGCATGACACCTCTCTCATTTTGACTTGAGGCACTCCTTCATGCTGCACACCATGCACCAGCATGAGGAGCCTGGCTCCATCTCATTAACACCCTCCCTGCTAGGCACTGGGGAGGCACTGTTAGGTCCCCTGGAAGCCACCTCTTCTGCAGACTGAACCAGCCCAGCTCCCTCAGTCTCTCCTCACAGGACATAAACTCCAGCCCTGACCATCTTGGCAGCCTCTGCTGAAATTCCTCCAGTTGTAGTGGGAGGACTGGGGACAAAACCTTTCACTTTTGTCTTCCTTTATAGTCAGTTGAGAGGTAGAGCAAGAGCCTTATCACAGGATCAAGCATTCTATCCACTCTAATATATAGTTTTAAGAGAGATGGGATAAATCACTGAGAACAATCTGTCTCCACCAGGGAAGGAGCTTCAGCAACTAATTCATTATCAAACATCTAACTTGCATGCAGCTCAGGTCAGTAAGATGAACCACATACTTGCCATCTTTTTATTTTAATTCACTATCTGTAAAATGAGAATGCTAGGGCTTCCTTGTTTCTCCCTTATATTTGAACTGTATGTAACTACTTAACTGTATGTTAAGCTGAATGTTTTTTGCCTGGTGTCTATAAAAAAAAGAGGTGACATATTTTTGATTGGCTTATTGGCTGCAGGCTGCCATTATTAATGATGAGGGGATGGAATACAGAGCTTCTAGAGCAAATAAATTTTGATCATTCATACACAAACTAAAAAACTGACATAGAAGAGGCATGAAGGGAAAAATAAGGCGGTGAATTTCCACAATTTCTCATTCTCTCGACCTTCTGAATTGCTGCCAATTTCAAATCTAAACTGGCATCTTTCTTACTTTGCTGTTTTAACAGAAGATAATTATAGCTCATTGTTCCACAGCGTACTGTATAAAATGCTGAGCAGTACTTCTGTCTATTCTTCTTAGCTCTGAGGAACTTTTACTACTTTTGATTCTTCTGTCCCAGATAACCACTATTTAGCAGTTAAAAGTTCATTAAAAATGAGGCCAAACATAGATGAAAAGGCCAACAAAAACATGCCTGAAAAGACAGATAAATAAAATGGCAGTGCCATTAGAAACAGGTTTTCTCAGACTATATTTTTAAACATATCTAAAGAACATTTTATGAACTTTAATTATATTCGATGAAATTAACTTTCTTCAGAGTAATTTTCCTAAGGATGTGGAATTTTAAAATGGAAATGATACCCTGAAGCAGCACCCAATGAGGACACTTTCTGCAAATATCGGTATGTATTTCTTTCATGACCTAGAGTTCAAATTTATCCACTTTTTTCCACACTACAGAAATAAGTTTAAACTATAATGCACAATTAAAATGAAGAGGGGAAAAGCATGTTTGAGTTTCCTGCACTTTTCCACAATTAGGAAGGCAACAGTTCCCTTGAGTTTTCTTTCTTTGGCTGTGAAGGAAAATGGCTGAGTAGTATTTCCAAAACATTTCTATGCTATTCCACAACATCAATACCTCAACAAAAGGAAGTTCTTTCTCCCATTCTTTTAATCCAAACTCCAACTGAAAAATACATAATTAGAAAACATTCTTTCAGAAGTTCCTCAATTTTTTTAGTTTTCTTTTATTTGAAGTTCTCCAAATTGAAATGCTGCTCAGATCATCCCTTCTCTTAGCCTGAACTCAGCTAATGAGAAGGTCCTTGGCATTTTTTCTTCTTTCTGGATGGGTAGGGAACAGCCAGTGCTTTTCTTGCTAGTAGATAAACAGGGTGGATGAATAGGGTACCACACTGACAGATAGTACAAAGTTCAAATAATTTCTTACTAAAAAATATCTAAAACTGTGAAGCACACTTGGAAGCACAGATTGGAACCAGAATTCCTGGCCAGGTCACAGCAATCAATCTGTTTTCCTACATTTAAAACTGACTCTGAACCACTAAACAATTACTAGTAAGCTTTGTGTTTTGCAGCACTGGTTGAAGAAGCATAAGGAGCTGGCAGAGTCAGAGCTGGCAAACAGGCAGCAGGGCAGGATGCTGACCTGAGCAAGGCAATAAAAGAGTGTCTGTGTCAGCCAGCACACTGCACAGGCCAGGTGTTTGTGCAAATACACATTTTCCAGAGCCTGAAATAATTGTTCAGAGAGTAAAGTAGGGCAGTTCTAGTAGAGATGCAGGCTCACTAGCAGCCCCCTCTGCTAGGGCAGTGGCTGGCAGGAAGAGGATACAGATAACCAGCTATATGATTATCTGTTATGATGGGAACAATTTTTTATTTGACAGAGACAGCAAATACCAAAACTGTTGTTGTCCCATTCCTAATAGTTGCATTACTTGCAGTGTAGTCCCATGAGAACCTGATGATTATTCAGAGATACAAAATGAACCTCTTTGTTGGTTCATCTTATGCTGTGGGCTGATAAACATGATAAAAATGTAAAAATCTTATAAAAGAATAAAACAATGTTTCTGCATTTGCTTCTTAATTGCTGCAAAAATTGAAGAATAATGATCCAACTCCAAACTTCTGTGCTCACATGAACCAAACCAGAAAAACAATCTAGTGAATGTGAAATGTCAAAGAGAAGATAAACAAATTCACAAAACACATAAGATATAAAAAAATGAAGCCAAATGTGGTCACCTTGATAACTTTAACAAAGAGCCTTTCCAGATTGGTTTTGAGCCAAACTAGTGCTTTTTTCTTATTAAATAACTTCAATGATTTGTAGTCCTGTTTGTATGCAGTTTCCTCCTATTTTAATCTTCACAGGATCAGTGAAATGTTAGCTCAGGGATACTTTCTCTCTGAAGCACAAGAGGCTTAGTCAACCTGTTCTGCATAAACATCTGAAAACACACAGATCAATTGATTTACAAAAGGCAGTAAAGTATCTACCTTGCCCATTCCTTCCTGTCCTGAGATAGCAAAGATTAGAGACATGGGATGTATTTATTATGTTTTCTCTATGCTTGAACAATCATGAAAATGCAGTTCTGCTAAGTCTGCAGACTGAGAACCAAGGATACTTCAATTCCTCATGTTTTGCTATCACAACAGGTCTTTAAGATATGAAAACAGATCAGGTAAGCAGTAAAGTTCCTGCAGGTTTAGTTCCTCACATTTCTGAAGGACAGTGAGAATGCAATACGTAATGTGAGACCAAAATAAAATGGATGGTTCCAAATTTGGCAAAGTGAGCCAGTCCTGTTCCTTTTTTAGGGCTTGAAATATTTGGATACACAATAGCTAACTTTCCTTGATACTTCTGTATGGCACCTTCCATTCAAAAGAATCTTGGGGACAGGTGAATGCTTTCACACACTGGTGAGAGCCTGAAGCTTCCCAGGTGGAGTTCTGGGGCCATGATCTGAGACAGCCATAAGGACTAACGCATATGGAGCTGAAGGAAGCAGCAGAAGAAACAGGCTGCTCTTAACTAGAGCAGTGCTAGCCAAGTACCAAAGATCTACCCTTGATTTAAAACAAGGCCTTTGGCATCCTAAACAACCACAATTTGTTAGGATGATGGCCAAAACAGCATTTCCAGTGCCACTTGGAAATCTGAAGCACTTCATGTACCAATTAAAGAACAACCTTCAGGTATCAGTGTCCCAAACTGCGCAGCCCAGACAGTCTCTTAGCTCTGTCTGGTTGGGTGTGGCTAGCACAGGTCTTTCCCATGAGAATTCTTTTTGTGTTTTATAAATAAAGATAAAGTTTGGATGTTATTAAAAACAGTGTCCCAAGATCTGGACGGTGCAGGCCTGGCCAATCAGGCCTAGGGGGAGGTTTCTGACTGACCAATCTGGGTGACCTTTGAAAACTCTATATATATGATGAAATCAAAACAATAAAGGTCATTCCTTCTTGCCACTGAGAACTGAGTTCTTTACTCTGCTAGCTGCTCAACAGCGACAGTTGGGCATCAGGAATGTACCAAATTTGAACCAACCATTCAAAACGTGCATCTTCATCCTCCTTGTGCCTGTTCTCCCTGGCATCTGATCACCACCATGACAAACAAATTTGATCACTCATAGGTGAATCAGACTGAGCAAAGAACTGACCTCCATGTGATAGTTTTAAAAGCTCTTGTTCAAGGAAAAATATATGTCAGCATGGATTTGAGCTTCTGTGGAGTAGCTGAAATGAGATCTTCTGTCTTCCCATGGTGTCCATTCCACAGCAGGAAAAAACTGCAGGCCTTGAATGCAGCTGAAACAGGCACATCTGTATCTCTGCCCAAACACTACACTGAGCCCCTATTTTTACCCACTGTTACAGCTAGGATGACTGAATTACAAGGTCACGTATTTTGCTGAAGGCTGTATCATGAGTCATTTGATTAAAACTCTGCCCTTCCTGGCTCTCAGTCCTTTTCTCTACTCATTAGTACACACAATGTAATAAAATGTTGGAATATCCCCAGAAGGGAGTCTTGCTTAGACCACTTCCTCTGAAGTTCACTACCACAGACCTCAATTCCTGGCTTAGGCAACTTTCCAGCTCAACTACATAATGCAAAATAACATTTTAAGTTAAATTTCAAGTGGGATAATGAGCAGCTACAAAATTTCAACATTGCTCCAAATTTAAATTTAAACAAAATCACTGGAGGAATTTTAGAGAGTAAACAGAACAGAGGGTAAGCAAATACATAGTGGACACTATTCATCCTTCCTATTATCCATCTTGACAAGGGTTCTTTGATGCATTTAATGACTAATGACCTTCTCCACTTCCTTGCCTTTTTTTTCCATATTTTTTTTTCAAGAACTCTCTACCCAACTCTCTAATCTAGGATAACTGAAAACTGAAAACTTAGTAAAACTAACCAGCTGTTCTGACTGATGAGAAATCATTGATAACATTAGATATTTTATTAAAGTTGCATTAACACTCTTCTATTTTGTAACAGTTTAAGGAAGGGTTCATTTTATAACCTCATAGGGTGTTGGAATGAAAGATGTGATCGTTCCCATGTAACCTCATAAATTCTCTTGCTAGTCAGTTTTGAATCTATGAGCTCCAGTAAAATTCTCATGAGAACACAGTATCCATCCATAAAAACTTCTAAATGCCCCATGGGAATCAGCTGGTTTAGATGGGTTCAGAGGTTCAAGCCTGTGGTTTATTTATTAAAATTTTCTCAGTAAATATATCAGGGTATAATAGATAACAAGCACACTGTTCTGTGTTGGTAACATCTGTCTTCCATAATATACATGCACAGTAAGTTTCAAAAATAAGAAGGAAAAACCTTAAGTTACACTTAAATGTGGGTGCACTGAACCTTTTCTCTAAAAGAGGCTGAAATCATAAACAACAGGATCAGTGTTTGCTTCCTTATTTTTCAAAACCACTGTCATCAAATGCAGCTAAGATGTCGCTCTATTCAAAGGCATAAAAAGGGAATTCCGATCACCAGAGGTTTTAACAGACTGGGCTGAGGTTAGACACTTCTCAGTTAGACACTCACACCCAGAAGATGATGGTGACTTAGAGATAACAGTGGTAGAACATTAGAAGTTGCAGAAGTACATTCCTTCACTGTAGTATTAGAAGTGTGAATCTGACCAGGAGCATCATGTCCATGCTGGAAATACAAACATTTTGTATAGTCTGCGGTTGAAAGCTCTGAATCAATTTTACCTCCTCCCTCTATAAAGCCTCCAAACCAACCCTAAAAAAGTGCAAATTCCTTCCTTCCCCTAGAGACAGTAAACAGCAGCAGGAATGCAATAGACAGCAGTAGCTTCCGTGAGGCAACATGGTACCCAAGAATAGCTCAGATACTCACTCCAGTGATGAATTTGATGGCGAGTTTGTGTCAGACTAATTATTCTAACACAGGATTCACACAGTCATTTCCACATCAAAAGGCTTCTGACAGAAGAAAAGAATCGCTAAAATCCAAATAGATTTTTTTCTGTTGGAAAGCAAAGCCAGTTGGTCTATATTCTCTGGTAGTGGAGAAGAACACTTCTACTTTAAGAAAGAGTCAGTCTTTCAGAGATATTTTTGGCAACTCATTTTAGGCCTTTAAAAGCAGGCTCTTGAGGTGGCAAGAACAAGGAGGTGACAAGGTCACCTTCCTCCCAGCACTACAACCAGCTGCCAGCTTCCAGCTCTGAAAATGAACAGGCAGATGGTCACAGCTCTCCTGGTCCAAATCAGTGCATTGCAGCCCCAGCACACTGCAGGGCCCAGGACTGCCAACATCACCATGACTCTAAGGTGTCAGGGATAAGCATGCCATAGGCACTGTTCACAGTCTCTACTCTGCAACTCCTATATCCTCCACTCTTCTCCTGGCACTGCAAGTATTAAGATCAAATGGGAGAGGAGGACGCTATGGGGAAAGGGTGGAATGCTTTTGCATATTCCCTGCTTGGCCTCCCTGGGACACAAATACATAGCTTTCACACTCAGCTGCTCTATGCTCCATATTGCACCCCATAGTCAAGGCCCCACTGCTGAACACTGATGGAGTGTTTGCCTAGAAAGAGCACAAGGCTGTGCAGAAAATGAGCCTTTAGTCTCCCCTCTCTATAACCTGTGTGCATGCAGATCCTGCTTAGAAAAATGGACTCCATTCTGATTTCTGCCAACCATCTGCTGAAATGTAAATGTGCTTTACTTTTCATTCTCAAACAACTCCAAGCAACTTCACAGGTTTCCTTCACTTACCATCACAGTACCTTGAATATCTTCAGAAAATTTGCTTAGCTTTGATAAAAAAGTTCTGGCTTTGTATTTCAAAGTAGTGTAATTCAAATCCTGCTGGGACTGCATTTTTATTAAAAATTCTCTGCATCTTTCCTTCCTCTTTATGTGAGCTTGGCACATGTACAGTATTTAAATTCCTGGATTAGAAGGATAATTTAAAAAATATTCCAACAACTTTTTTTTTCTGGAAGAAAGAAAACTTACTCTCTGTGTGTGCGCGCATCTGACAGAGCTGGTTTCTGTCACATTGACACACCCAATAAATATTTAAATAAAATCCAACTGTTCAACATGTCAAATAAGCATTACAAGTATTTCTTAAATTCTCAATGAAATCAAGCGTTTGATCCTACAAGCAGTGTACATTACTCTTTACTGTTAACCAGCCATAGCTGTGCACATACAGGAAGTCTGCAGGCACCTTTATACATTCAGACATCTTTTTTTTCTAATAGAGCTGGCATTTGCATTTGCTAAATCATTTATACCATATGGATAAGAGAAAGCAATGTAATATAGCATTGATGGACTTTTGCAAAGTAGAAACTAGATCTGAATTCCATTTTAGCCTAGTCAAATGCTAAGGCTTTAAGGGAAGCTTCTTGTTTGGTCCAGCAATAACAGTGACCTGTAATTTACACAGCACATTTTTTGAAAATTCGCAAACTTACACAGATTTACAGGGGTCACTTCAGTCAACAACAAACTGCAGAGAGGGGGAGAAAATAAGTTTGTGACATAAAGAGATAGGCCACAGAAATGAAAGACACCAGACCAAGAATAATGTATTCCCTTGAAAAATGTAGAGGATAATAGGTAGACACACGGTAAATTATAACACTGGATTATCCTTCAGCTTGTAAGAAATGTCAGGAGACTTTAAATACCTACAGATGGTCAGTGCCTCCATTTTCAATTACCTCTGACAGATGGCCCTCCCCTATGGCCCAGTGCTGATATGCCAAGAACAGTGATTAGAGATTGACTCAGAGGCAAGAGCACTGCCATACTTTGCAGCTGTATTTATAGTCAGACCCAAAGTTTTCTTTGCCTCTGTATCTGCAACTCAAAAATGCTGTCTGAAGACATATTGAAACAATAGGGGTCACTTGGTTCTATCCCCTGTCCTAATTTAGCACCATAAATCATATTGTAGTAAGAGGCAAAGCTATTCATCAGTTACATGAAGACCACAGAACATACCAATATCCATTCTAGCAGCTAACAGCTCTGCGTGTACTTAATGTATTTCACTATCACTGCAACTCTCTTTCATTCCCAAAATTTGAGGATTCTGTTGTAGATCAAATCATCTCTTATAGATCAAATCATCAGTTAAATTATTGGCCAGTAATCACAAAACCTGAGCCAACTGCTGACAAACCAAATCCACAACTGGCATTTATGCTAAATTAATCATGTAGCACGTGGCATTTGTTAGCACTTTACCACATTGTACAAAATCTGGTTATTTCCTGACTCCAGTTCCAGTTTCAATCACAGCTCTTCATTTTATGTAAAACATCCAAAAAATAAAATGATCCAAATGTCTTTATCACCTCAGAAAATGTAAACTGTGGGACTGTGAAATGTAAATTTTTCACAATCCATTAAAACACCAGGCCCAGATGGTCTCTCTGCAGTTTTTCCCATGATCCAATTTGCTGTTTCCATCCCATTTATGATGCCTTTATTGAGAATCATAATAGGTGTTCAAAAGACATTTAGTGAAGCAACCATTAATTTTATTTTTGGATTTTGGAGCATGAAGGGAGTCTGGAAATAGGTTTGCTTGCCCTCTTAGTATTACCTTCAACTGCGTGACATGCATCCAGAACACAACTCACTCTTGTTTGAACAGTGTCAGCCATGTGGCTGTAGGCAGCTGCTTGGCCATGCCCCTTGCTCTGCCTGCTCCTGTGGCCCATGTGCCTCCAAGGAGGGCTCTCCCTCATTATGGACCTGGCAAGGATGCACAGCAACCCCTTTGACAACTGGCATAGATACTGTCAGTTGTGAAGATAAAGATGTGTGTGAAGTGAGTATCTGTGTGTGGCCATGGATGAAACACACCTAACTGCCTGGTCAGCATTTGCCCAAACTGATCATGTTACAGAACATGATCATCAGCCAGGTTAAACAGTTACTAGGGGATTTACAAAAAGACTTGACACAAAGCAGGAGCCAGACTGAAAAGAAATATAAAAGTGTGAAAACTCATAACAGAAAGGATAGACCTTGGGGGGGAAACAACTGTCTCAAAGGTGTGTAGTTCAACCCATACCTCGTAGAGAACTGCAGGGATCTGTAAAAAGGTAGAGGATCCACATCTCTCGCAGGAGACATGTAAACAGGGAAACCTGCAATCTTTGGGAAGGAGGGGTGTTTTTGTAACCCATAACTGCCCATGAGTGAGGGGGGGCATACAACTCTGGGCATACGTGTGCCCAAGTGTTTCTGTGTGTGCATATGTGTACACTAAGAAAGCTTTGGGATTAGCTATAGTAGACTGTTTAGAAACTTCTAGCATGGCTTGCCTATTTGTATTACTGAGCTCATTTTCACAGTTCACTGATTGCTGGATAATTACACACTGCCAATAAAGCAATCAATTGCTTTGATCCATCTTTATTTTAAACCCTGTGAACGCAGCAGTTTTCCCCTGCAACATGTAACAAGTTGCTGAAGCAACCAGAGACCTCTGTAGCACAAGGATTTCATGTTTTCTTCCAGAGCATTGACACTGAATAAATCATGTTTAGTGAACCACATCTAACTACAGGTGAGATCCCTTAAGTGCATGTAATGCTTGTCTCAAAATAATTATTTTTAAGTAAGACATTACACATATGGTTATTTCAAATCTATTTCCCAGGAGTTCATATGCAGGTGTTACATGGTTAGCATTTGTAACAAAACACACTTCAATCTGGGAATCAGCATCTACTGGCACCATATTTTCCGTTTGAGTTGTCTGTGAAAAAAACTAACTGGGCTGGATTTTGATCTCTATTACCACAATCTCAGAGAGAAGACCCTTAGCTAAGTCAAATACAGAATCTAAATCAGAACTGTACAAGTGCGTTTTTCATGTTGCAGAGGTTCACTAATCCTCCAGGTTTTGGGGGTTTTTTTTGAAACATCAATTCAAAATTTCTTTTTTCTCTCATACAGACAAATCTTTACAGTTATACCCACTTAACTGGCCTGGCCAATTCTCCTTCCTTCCATAGCTGTAAAAACATACTCTAGTATTCCCTAAACCACATTTTGTTGTGCATGCCTGGGTATGCTAGTCAGTGCTAATTTGCTATAATCCTGCTGCCCTGACTTTCCCAAACCACATCACTAAAAATGTAGGCAGTCTGGTCCAAAGGGTGGTCTTTGCAACAGCCTCACAGCCTGAGTATCAAAAGCATTGATGCAGTACCAGTGACAGCAAACTCTCCACACAACCTCACCTTCAGATAAGGCACAAGCAGCCAAGCAATCAGAAAGGCTCAAACACTTACCATACAATGAACTTTGAACAACTCCATAAAGGAAACAAACACACACACACACACAAAGTCAATTTCTGGGATGAGAATGTAGCTGAATATCCCAGCCAAAGAAAATTGTATTTCACAAAATTGCAAACCGCACATGAGAGTTTATAGTGGAAAAACACTGACAGGCCATTGTCTGCGGCATTAATTCACAAGGCTGCAATTATAGCTTTACCATAATGAGTGCAACTCTGTGGTCAGAAAGACAACAAGAATATGATATTTTCCATGGAATACTTCTTCCTTCATAGATGTTTGGCTTGAAATCTGGATTTTATGTTGCAGCATTGTTGGCATTGTTTATCTCAGACTTTCATTTTTTGAGGCTGATCTGTAAAAGTGCTTTAATTTGGCTTCTCCTTTTAGGTGTACAAATAAAAATTACTCCATCTTTTTCAAGCTTGAGTAATTGCACCCAACAGCAGACATGTAAACACTTTCTATCATTTGATGTTTATATTCTTCCCTTTGCACTCAGAGTGGTACTCCTTTGGGTATCATCAGCCACAAAAAAATGAAGACAGCTTTTTTCTTTTTTTCAAATTAGGTTATTGCTGTTATTAGGCAAGATCCCTGAGGTCTCATTGAGCTATGCTCCTCCAGGCAGGCTTGGCAGAAGACTTATCCTAACCCACGCAGCCTGATGACAACCACCATGAGATACCAGTCTCACCACCCACTGAGGGCTCCTCTAGCACATGGTTGTGGAAGGTTTCTGGCTTATCTGCATTGGAGGAGCAGCAAAAAAGTCCTCAGAGGAGACAGCAGATCTGGCTTCATAATCAACCAAGCATGAAATACACTACTTGTGTATCTTTAAGTGTGGGAAGAGCTTAGGAAGGGGAAGGAAAACAACATCTGAGCTGTTAAAAATGTTACTTCTGATAGATGTAAAAGATGGGTTGGTGACCACTAATGGAAGTTGCTGAGTAGTGGGTGGTCCTCCATACTGGATGTACCAACTCTAATGAGCTCTGATGAGGAAAAGGTCAGAATCTCACTAGGAAAGTGCTGGAACAAGAACATTGCTTTGAGGGCCCAAGCCTGTTCACTACTTTTTCTCCGCAGTACTTGTGTAAGCAATACTCTTGATGTTAATGTGATTATCTAAAGGCAGAAGGAATACTCATACAAATAAGGACTGGGATTCATGCCTAGTAATCTGTCTAATCTGGCACTCTCTCTCCTTCAGCTGCACTAGATATTTTCCAGTAGATGACTCTCAAATAGTATTTCCAAAATACATTGATACCCTGGGGGAAATTCTATCACAGCTTACAAAATCTTTCCTGAGACATGAGTATTCATCAAATTCTATGCAGACAGAACAGAAGGATCTCAGGGGGAAAGTGCAACATCAGGAGGGCTATAGTTCAGTCTAAGGGTCCCTATCTAAGCACTAACACTATATGGATTGTCCTAAAAGTCTATGTTTCCTCAACAGAGTACAATGCAGTGTTAGTGACCTATGGTTCAGGTCTCACTGAGGTAAGAGAACCCTAAGAGATCATCTTCAAAAAATAAAATACAAACTCCTACCAACATTGCATTTATCCTCACATACCTGTGGACACAAAATGAGAGCCCTGGCAAGAACATAAAGGATGTCCTGGTGAGTTAGAGCAACATCCAGCTATGCCCCGTATCCCCTCTTCAATAACAAGAGATACTATTTAAAAAGAGCATGGAAGTCAGGCATATACCTTTCCTTTATTCTCCTCCAGCACCCACAGTCATTTTACTAGGGATGCTAAGGAGCATATCCCTACTAAATTATTTTTGTATCTCTGTATGCAGTCCATTTAATTGTTTAGTCTCCTTTCCAGTGTGCTGACCTATTTGCTTCCAAAACCTCTGCTGGCAATAAATTCCACAAGTTCACTCTACCTGCTACATTTTAAAAAAGCATATTTCCTTTTATCCTTTCTAAACCAATCTCCTACTGGTTTCAATGACTGCCCCTAGTTCTAGTTCTACAGGATTTGGAGAACATCAATCTTCATTCACTCTACCCACCGCCTTGATTTTATAAATCCTGATCACATCTGTTCTCTCCAAATTGAGGCTCATGCTGTGGGTAGCTTCACTTCCTTTTATTTGATCTCTGGGATGTGGGTTTGAGTGGGACTGTCCCTCAACCTTTCACTCCCTTCTTTAATACATGAGCAAGGATCAGCTCTAAGGATCAGATCTAAGACTGCAGAACAGAAATGTCAGCAGTGAGCTAAATTTTCTGATGATTTATCTTCATGGCTCAGCACAGAGTTCACTGAATGCCAGGCGTGGTTCAAAGAAGTGACTGAGAATGGGGAAGTCAGCCATTGAAATAAGTTATTGGAAAATCACAGCCTGAGCCACTCTCTGTGTGCCCCATAAAAGCTACGATCTCGCAGACCCCTTCCTTCTGGAAGGGATGTTGAATCTTTCTTCCCCTTCTTTTTAGTGTGAGAATGATCTGAAGGATGCCTAAGATGTGGATACTCCTGTCCACAAGCTTGGCTCATGCCAGACCTGAACAAGGTTCAGCCAGCTCATGCTCCTGTCTCAGTCTCTGGCATGGGCAGGAAAGAAAGAGCAAGACCAGTGGGCATGAACTGATGTCTAGCAAAAAGTAAGGACAGATCATGTATATATGAACTTCCATCCTAAAAGTTTCCCAGCTTCAAACTGCTTTTCAGCCAAGGAAGCTTCTTTGAGGCACATACAGGTTTTAGGTAAGCCTCAGTGTATCTGATAAATTTGGAGAGAGCAAGGGATCCTGAGCCTCTGACTTTCAGTGAGCTGTTGTCTGAAAAACTTGTCTCTCAGTATATGCAGGTGAAAACAGACCCCTCTGTACAAGCACAGAGTGGTGAGAGGTATCAGAGATCTGTTATCTATCACAAGACGACAAATATTAGGGAAAGGGTCTGAAACATACACATGCACAAAAATCCCTCCTTTGAGCCAAGAAACTTTCACCCTTATGAGTAATTCTCAATCAGCTGAAAACACCACACAATGACAAACTAGCCACTTCAAATATCTTTGAAATCCTTCAGTTTCACTCTGACTTCCTGAACTGCTTTAAAAATCCACGTGCTTATTATAAAGATGGGAAATTTGTGATATATCAGAAGCAAAGCACTGCTGGTGTTCCTAATCTGGATTTAGTTATACCAAGGATTCCGGAGATACTGAAGAGAAAAACTTCCATTTCTTCAGATGAAGTCTATCACCTTTTGAGAACTCAGCTGAGAAAACCAAACTACTACACTGAGCAGAACCCAAGGCAGTTTAATCACTCACTGTTAACACCCCGCTACAGCCCTTTGACTAGAGCTGGTGGGCAGAAACAATCTAACATATGCTCTCCCAAATCACTGCATATCACAAACCCATTCTTGCATTTTGTTTCTATTGACCTCTCCACCTTTACATGTAGCTAGAACCTAATTTCTCACACTAATATTGTGCATATTGTCAACTTGCAAGGACCACGGGAAGGTTTCTGTGGGCATGTACCTTATTTCAGTGTTTGCTGGACTCAGCATCTGGGAAGATTCCTGAGATACCACTGACCAACCATAATTATGAGTTGCATTTCCCCATATTTATCAAGAATTACAGTTGGTGCCATACCTAATGGTTTCTTGCAGGCAAAGTTTCCTTTCAAGTCAAAGAAGATGCATAGCTCACTTTTTTTGCTGATGCCTGCAGACTCTCCCCAGCATCCCACCTGATCATGTAATTCCACCTCTTCCTTCATGTTCTGATGTTTTGTAGACCCTCCTGACTTAACTCATTGAAACAAATTAGTGACCGAATGAATTCAGCAAAAGTGATGCATTTTTTTGCCTGGTTATGTTTCTGCTGGGCTACTGAGTTGACTCAGTCATTGAGGACTGGGAGAGATAGAACAAAACTCATCAATTACTTCACAAAATAACAGACTGGAACACTAAACTGGAAATGAAGAAGCTCTTTCCTTAATTAACTACAGATCATTAAACCTGAAGCCTCTGAACCTGCATTTCAGACACTATATTTTGTCTCCTCTTCCTTTTCCATACTCCCACCCAATGAAGGGAACAACTTTTGCACAAAAATATTCAGAACTACAGCTGTGTCAGGGTGCTTAGCTGCTCTTTTTTCCCTATCTCTGGACTTTTTCTTCTGTCTCTGGGATTTCAGAGGCACTCTTCCACTTCACAGAACCCTTCTGGTACAGCATTATGTTCTGGGACAGCAGTTAGCATTAAATGTTACTTGGAGCTTACAACTATGAGTAGCCTTCAGTGATAATACAGGAAGACCAACCAAAAAAACAATCAGCTTACAGCAGAGAAGGATCTTTTACGTGCTTCATCCTGCCAACACCTCTAACAACAGATAGTCTCAACAAAAATGTTTCAGGGAAGGGAGATGAGTGTTTTACAAGCCCCTTAGAGGCTTCTTGTTTTAGACAGGACACAAGCAAAGCAAGGCACAATCTCAGACTTTCTCAGGGAAGAATGCCTACATTCAGGTGTGAATGTAGCTGGGGCTAACACAAGGTCACACATGATCCATACGGGTGAAACTTTCTGGGGACAGGACTGTACAATTTTAAGAAGCCTCCACTCAACATTTATAACTCTTTTTCTCTTCAGGTCACATTTTCCTAAAGATGGAAAAATATATCCCTGAAATTAAGGCAATTTGGTTGCCAAATTTGAAAGCTTGTTTTCCAAAGCAGAGAAATGTTAGAGGCTGTTCAGTGAAATTGTTATGTTTATAATGGACAAAACTGTGTATTCTCCCCTAAATTCATCCTTGTAGTTGGCTCAATTGCTGTAAATGGAACTTTCCAAAACCAAAGCAAACAAATCATAATGCAAAACAAAATAACCAAAACAAACTAAAATAAAACAGCTGGAAGCAGACACCCAACAGGGGAATTTCAGGTCAGATTGACAGTAACAAGCAAGTGAAAACTATACTAGAAAGCACATAGCAACAGGAACATTGGCTATGCTGCTAGCTCTGTTATGTCTCACTGTAAGGACTGAGGTGTTTGATTTGTCATGCTACCAACAAGCTAATTTAATTAATTCTCCTCCTATTCAAAACCTCCCATCTGTGCTGTAAAATACAGCAACCATTTCACATCAGACAACAGTTAACTAAAACCTCACGGAAAACAGTACCAAATACTTTTTGTAATTGAAAATTGAAGGGAACATAACAAGCAGCATATAATTATGTGAATTCAAATTTTACCCAGACTTCAGGGTTACCCAGTCTGCTTAAGTGATGAGTATTATTGAATCAGTAACCACAACTGATCCTTATCTTAGAGGTGCCAAAAGATCCAAAAGATACTGTATTTGTTCCACTTTGGAACCCCCTCAAACAGAGTTGCATGGTTCTGCTCCATTTAATTCCCTGTTTATTTTACTGTGCCTTTCAAAAGCTGCAAGTCTCATAATACCTCATAAAGAAATCCAAGATTTCTGGATTTCAGCTTATGAGTCCACTTCTTGTTTGTATTTTGGAGCCATCCTGCCCTCAAGTGTCCTATATTTGTTTTCCAAAGCTGCTGTACCTTCAGTCTTCCTTCCCATAGACACTGGTGAGATAAGGAGAGCAGTTCTGTTTTCCACTGAGCAGACTTGGACAGCTCACACGGAGTGGGTTTGTATAGCAGCAGTTAAACACTACCAGAAAAAAAAAACAAACTGAATGTTAGGAGTGGAAATTAAATATGTTAACCCTAATGAGAATACTGATTTGCTTTCCAGCTAGCTCTCTGGAGCGGAAAACTCCCACACCTTTAAGCAAAGAAATCTAAAGGAAACACAGGATTTTGGCAGAGATTTTCAAATGACCCCTGAAGAAGGCAGGTATCCAAGTCCTATCACATGGCATTGTTGAGTCTCTCCCTGTTGTGACCATGTTTATGTACAGCCTGTTTGTGGGAACAAGGGAAGTGTGGGGAATGTTGCACACAGACACCCCCAAATTACCCCAGAAGGACACGTCCTGTGCTGGTCAAGAATCATTCACTTAAGAAAAGCTAAAGAAACACTGCGGAGGGGGACAAAAATAGCTTGTGGTGGAATAGGTCCAGTAAACAGGGCTAGCAGACAAGGAGTCAGGGTGTTAAAATAACCACATCAAGCAGTTTCATAAATTAGCTACGTGTTTAGTATCAGAATCTTGGGGCTTGTGCCTGCTGTTTTCCCTGACAAACACATACCAGCACTCAGCGTACGTGCCTGCTCACCTGACTTCATGCAGCAGCCCTCAGACTTTAAAAAAACACAAGCAAGGCGAGAGAACCTGCTTATGAGAGGGGAAATGGGCAGAAGGGTGCCTGGGACAGCAGTGAGTGCCCCATGATGGGTCACAGAGTGTCTGTGGGGGCTGCAGGCAGCACACCCTCCTTCACCCTGCCCCTGCCCAGGTCTCCATGGGACGGGTGCACTTTGGGGACAAGTGTATCTGCAGACATGACTCCCTCATTCATTAGTCCTTCCATGCCAAACACGGCAAGGCAAGGGGGGTTGGCTTGAAGAGTAAAGTATCCCTGGACCTTTCCACTGCCTGAAGGGCTGGATGAGGAGTCTCAAGCAGATGCCCACCCCGGAGCAGGGCGCTGTCACAGAGGGGCCCCAACAGCGTGCTGCCCTGCTGCCTGGCGTCAGCAGAGCCACAACTCACAGAATCACAGAATTGTTAGGGGTGAAATGGACCCCTGGAGATCATCCAGGGGTCCAATATTAGCACCATGCTCTGACCAACTGTGCTGAAATTTCTTGTGGTTTAGTTTATGGTCATTGCTCCTCGTCCTGTTGCTGTGCACCGCCGAAAAGTGCCTGGCACCACCCCCTCGACATCCAGTTTTGAGGTATTTATATGCATGAATGAGATCCTCTCTCAGCCTTCTCTAGACAGAACAAACCCAAATCCTGCAGTCTCTCCTCATAAAAGAAATGCTCCAGACCCCTAGCCACCCTTGTGGCCTCCGCTGGGCTCTCTCCAGTAGCTCCATGCCTCTCTTTTACTGCGGAGCCCAGAACGGGACACAGCATTCCAGATGTGCCTCACGAGGGACGAGTGGAGGGGAGGATCACCCCTACTATGCACCCCTGGGTACCACTGCCCTCCTGGCCGCGAGGGCACCGCCGGCTCGCTGTCACATTGTCACCCACTCGTCCCCCGCGGCCCGGCTCCGCCAAGCGCCGCCAGCCGCCGCTCCGCCAGCGGCGCTGCGGGCAGAGCGGGCCGCGCCGCCATGCGGGCGACAGGAGACCTCCTTCCGCCCCCCAGGGGCTGAGCCCGGGACGCGGCGGCTCGGCCGGGCCCGGCAGCCCACGGAGCCCGGCGGGCGCGGGAGGCGGGGCCGGGGCCGGGGCCGGGGCAGCTCGGAAGGCGGCGCGGCGGGACGAGGTGCGGCGGGGCCGAGGCGCGGCGGGGGCGGCCGGGGGCGAGCGGGCGGCTGGGCGGAGCGCGGCTTCCCCCCACAGGCCCCTGCCTCCGCCTGGGGGCTGCGGCGCGGCGCTGGGAAGCGGGGCGTGGGCTGCGGGCTGCGGGCCCCGGCCGGAGGCGGCCAGGAAGGCCGGGCACATCAAAGGCCTGGGTATCCCTGGCCCCTGCCTCTGCAAACCTTGTTCTCCGGGGTGCCATACCCCCTAAACGCACCTTTCGGCCTGAGGGGCTACAGTGTGGGGAGGAGGGGGCTCGCTGAGAGTCGCTCGCTTTAGTACTAAAGGCTTGACATGAAACGCTGAGTGAGCACTTTTTGCTGCCACCCTTTTACACTGTGGTCAGGGAGACACTCTCGGGTATAAAGAAGGAGGTGCTTCATTAAGTGTACACTTAATTTGGGACAGGGAGGGAAAAAGTGTCCCACGGCGGATGGGAGCGAGGCCGTGGTGCTGCAGGGGCTCTCTGATTGCAGAGCAGTGCAGAGCACTGCCACTTGTGCCTTTACACAGCACTGCCGGGGAAGCAGGGACCAGCATCACAACAGAACCTTACATGCTCTTTGCGGGACAGAAGCCTAACTTCGGACAATGCATCAAATTGTAAAGGTGAAATAAAAGGGGCATAGACACAGGATAAAGCAACTGTATGTTTAGCTTCCCAAAACAGTCTAAGTTTCTGTCTGGAAACTTTGACTAGACTCTGAAAATTTGTACTTTTGCCTGGTGCAGGGTTTGTGACATTCCATTTGAAATGCACCAGGTGCAGTGTGGTTGAAAGGCGATGAAAGTACTGAGCTGAGCTCTCAGAAGACCCGTACATATCTTCAGTGTGCGCTCAGCTCAGCCAAATGGCACAAGTACAACAAACTATGCTTTGGATGGTGTCAAGCTTTTTGCCTGCATACATGTATTTGTGACTGGGAAGAATGCATACCACATACATCCCAAAAATTCCCTAATGGAAATATGGTATACACAGATACTGAGGTGTAAGGAATGGCAGTAGTTAGTGAAAGGATGGTACAATAGCCAACAGGCACACATTCATCTTCTGAAATTTTGACACAGTAGTCAAACATGAGAGAGTAGTGTTATGTAGAACCCTTAAAGCAATGATTTATTTTTTACCAGGAGGAAGGAATTTATTTGCCTTCACTTGCAATATGGTTGTTTTTTTCAGAACTGGGACCATGGCTGTTGACTGGATTGGTTTTGGATACGCTTCGTTGCTGATTGTTGGAGGTGTTGTAGCATACACTCGTAAAGGTAAATACTGGGACAGCAGGATTTGGAAATTAAGCATTTGAATTTCCTCTATGCAATGTGAGACATGAAAACTTTGCTGTAATTAACCCAGCTGCATCTTACATCCATCATGTGCTGTTGTAAATGCCCTGAGTCTCATGAGATGTACTTGGGTCAGCCTAAGCATTTAAGTGTTTTTATGGCAAAGAGTGGGCTGTCACGTTATTCTTGACCTTAAATATGTTTTGTGCTTTCTCATCTCCTATTCATCATTCCTGTGTTGAGCACAGTAGATGCTTGATTAAAGCTTATTTTCTACAAAGATATCCAGGCTTGATTCTGATATTTCGAGATACACGCTGGGAAAAAACCTTTACCTGCGTGCTCTGAGTTGGTGGTTAATTCTCTGGTACTGCTAGAATTGTGCCTTTTCACTGTAAGATAACGAGGCAGGTTTTAGGTGGCAGCGTACCACAAAGCACAGTTCCGGTATTGCAGGGATTTTTGCAATCCCCCTCGTGGCAGCGCCGTGCCCGAGCTCTGCACCCGGCAGAGGTCGCAGCGGTACCGAGGACGGGCATGCTGGAGCTCCAGGCGGGTTCTCTCAGCTCTCCGCAAAGCCCTAGCAGCACATCGGTCTCCTTCCCTGAGGCCAATATCCGTCACGATTCTTGTGATTTAGGGTCACTGTCCCCCTTGGTGGTGTGCACATGCTTTGCTCTCGGAGACACAGCTTCACATCTGAATTTCTGAAAACGGTGTATTTTTGTGTTTGCAGCCAGCTTCACTCACTGACTGTACCAGGCACCTCTTCTCCTCACTGTTCAATAGTTGGTGAATCCTCGTGGCTAATCTAGATTTTTAAAAATTTATTGTGATTCCTATTTTCTTGCAAAGTTTTGATTAAAAATATTCAAAAGGATTGGGAGCTAAATGACATCAGGAGGTCTGGATTCTTTATTTATAAATATTTGGGGATCAGCATCATTCAAGTAATGTCTGCTGTGCAGATTCTACACTTCTATCATATAGTACCGAAAGAAATGTCTGTTCAGAAATCTAAATACATTAGGGATATATCTGGGATTTATGAACCAGATTTGCAATAGCACTACAAGTTTTGGAAGCCCTGTTTTCATTCTCACTGACATTTAATTTCTTTTTCATTCTTTATTAATTAAATGTGATTTTGGTTGTCCAGGACTGATGTCAGGTTGTCCATTTCTTTGTCCAGGACTGATGTCAGACTGAAAGCCCTTATGACTACATGTATTGTGCAATTTACTCTTTATATATATATTAACACATTTCTACCATTTTTGGAGACTCCCAAGTGCTGTAAGATACACTTAAAATGAACAGACAGTTCAGAGAAATTACAAAAATCTTTCTAAAGTATGATTGAGAAAATAGCCAATTTTAGATTGGTGCTTCAAGAGTTATTTTTCCCAAGTTGCAAATATTACTGGATCCTCATTGTCTCCCTCTAAATTAGTTGATTTTGCCCCTAATGCCACACATTAAAATGACCCAGTTACAGAAATATTACCTCTCTGTTCACACTGGATGAGGTAGCTGGAATGTGGCAAAATCAGTTCTATTTTTAATATATTTGGATAATACTGTGTAGAGAGAGAATTGTTTTATAGAGATTGGGGTTAAAGACATTGTATTGAGAAATAACAGTTGAATGATTTCTTGCAGGTAGTAAAATCTCTTTAGCTGCTGGACTCACCTTTGGCTCAGTGGCTGGTTATGGAGCTTACTGCGTAACGTGTGATCCGAGAAACGTGAAGATATCATTGTGTAAGTGTTTTACTGCAGTAAACAAACAAACAAAAAAGCAGCATTCTGAACTACATGTGAAATTCTCTTTTTTAGTAAATTTTGTGTATTGTTTTGGTTTAAATGTTGGGTTTTAAATACAGTTCAACACTTCAATTTAGCTTGCAAAATTCAAGAGCCATTTGCAAGGTAAGGCAGATAATTCACACAAAGCGATCAGGTGGATGTTACTACCTGGCAGCACCTCCTTCTATGAGATGGTTGCCTAACATTACACATATTGTGAAACAGGAAACAGCTGAGAAACAGGAGATAGCACTGCAATAAAATAATGAGCGTTATGATAGAATTTTGCAATTTGAGCAGTAAATCCTGTGTTGTATAAGGTAACATATCCTCAGCTTCCAAGGAATCAAATAGTTTGACTTAGTGTTTTTCCTTTGCTGCTGAGAAAGACAGCATACAAATTATGCAGTTACTGTCATGGTAGCTAGTTTGCTATGAAACCCTCACGGAGGCAAAAAACCTACAATCCCTAAGGGGAACATGAACCTTGCACAAGTGGTTTGTAGTAAGAGGTATTGGAAGCTTGTCTCACTCATGGATTTAACAAAGGTGGTTTAGGGTGTGGTTTAACATGCAGAAGTGCATTTAAAATACATTTAATCCAGATTGTGTGAGTACAGAATTGTTTTTTCTCAAGTTAGAATTTGTGGTATACTGTTCATTCTGACTTTGTGCTTTGCACCAATCACAGCTGTAAAAATTTCCATTTAAAAAAAAAGTTGAGTAGTATTGCCAGCGAATTGCCACTGGCAATTGCCACTGAGTTCTTTAGTAAAGGTGGTAATGGCAGACCTGATCTGCTGCTTGATGGCCTTAAATTGGATTCCAGTTTTGCCACCATGACCTTGCTCAGATTAAGTTATCCCACTGTTTAAAAAAAACCCAAAACTTTTTTTTAAATGAAGACATAGCCTTAAGTATGTGTAAATTTATAATGATTCAGTGTGAGATGCTTTAAAGTAGTATATGGTAATGTACTTCTATGCATCAGTTAAGCCATTAAGTTAGGTACAGAATTTGTGGAAGAGAAGACTAATTAAAACTTAATATATGCTGCCTGTTATTCAATTCCCTGGTTTTGAAAGGGCTTATACAAAATTTTCCATTAATTTGCTTTTGAATGTCTGATACCTAAAATAGTCAGTGTTTTGCATTTCATGTAGCTGTAGGTATACATGTGAAGACTTTCTCAACTGGAGAAATGGATATATTACTTATTTTGTAGAAATTACAGCAATACCAATGAGACAGAGTAAAAGGAACAAAGACTTTTTAAAGCAGACTTAGTTTAAAATGCTTCCAAAGAAATAAATTTTTGTTATAAATGTGTATTGCTTTTGTGGAAAACCAGAATGTTTTCACTTATGCCTAACATGCCAAAGTGTGAAAAGCAGCCAGAGTGCAAATGAAAGATGAAAATTAAATGCATGGAAGACAGTGACCACTCTGAACTTAGAAAACAGTACAGTAAATTACAGTGTGAAATGAAGCAAGCACCCAAACCTTTAAAAGGTTAAGAAATCTAAAAACAACCCATCCATTCAAACCCATAATTATTGACAGTATTTTTCACTCATGCGAGAGTCTCCTACAGTAATTTGGGTAATATATTAGTACAAGACCTTGATAGCAAGGTTGTTGTAACTTGTCCTACATACAAAGAGTGTGTAGCATAGGGATACCCCAGGCAAATACTCTTAGTTGTTTTATAAATTATTATTTCAGGCATTTTCCTACTTCACCTGAAAGTAGCTCTGTGCTTTCTTGAATACTTTAATGCAATCTGATGTGTTTGAAGTAGGTGTAGAAAATCAAATCTCAGTATGCAAGAGTTAGTAGCATTCACAGTGCAAGTTGATTCTGATCTGAATATGATTCACTGGATTGAATTTGTCTTGATTTACTGAATTTCTTTTACTGGTTTAAGGTGAAAGAGTGAGTGCATAGCACTTTCTAAAATCAAGTCTAAAAGTTGAATGTCTTATAGTCACTGGCAGCTGTGAAAAGCCAGATACTAGCAACTGGAAAAAAAGAACGTTACAGAGTGAACATGCTTCGTAGGTTGTAATAAACTGTAAATATACTCGAGACTCTGGCAAGACACATGCTGTAGAATAGTTTCCTCTTCAGACATTCCTGAGAGGATCAAGGCTATGTGACTAGAAAATGAGAGCAATGGATAATGGAGTGCAATATTTCTTTTGCAGGGTATCTTTAATGAGTGCACATAGGTGGTAGAGTTCTGTAAGATACTTGTAACTGTCAAGGTTTGTTTTATAATGCTGAAGTGAGTTTAAAACTAATTTTTGACACCTACAAACACAGGACTGGGTCCAGAACTAGACAGTGGAATTTGAAGAGAATTAGCCAGATGGTTTCACTGCTCCATAAAAAGGGAAGAGATCTCTGTACCTGCCATTACTTTGGCTGCAAGAGGGATAAAGCCCAGCTGCCCATGGGAAGTCCTGACTCTCTGCCCACTTCTAGGAAGCATTTCAAGTGACAGTTCTTTAATGAAGGTAGCTATCTTTGCAGTTTTATGTGTTCTCCTCAGTCTTCTCATATGTAGCACTCTGCAGCTGTAGTTCAAGATGAAATCTCCATGCCTTATGACTTCATTGCTGCCTCCATTTTTAGGATAAAACTACTCCAGAAAGAAGATGCAGTTTTTTTCATGATTTGTTCTCTGATGCTTGTGCTGCATTTATTGCCCTCTTGAGCTGCCCACTTTTTGTCACCGTCAAGGATGGTTCCCTTGTAGCAAAAGGTTACAAAGGAACTTGTGTTCATAAAGAAGAAGATATTGATAGCTGTATTCTGTAGCAAAAACAAGTGAAAAACCTTCCAATATAGTTTTTAAGGCTCAGCAAATAAAGAGCTAATATTCTATAAATAAAACAGGAAAGAAGTTGAATGCTCTAGCTCCTTCAATAGTTAGAAAACAGCTACAATGATCTGGGTGGTGGGATTTAGGGGACACTATTCCTGTAATTCAGTATACATGTTATTGCTGTGGCCAAGATTCTTTCTGTTTTATTTGCATCCCTGTGAATATAGATGTGGATGAATAAAATTCACTGACAAACTTACTTGTTATCTATGAAATGGAATTTAGCATTCTGCTGCACATAGAAACTTTATTTGTAGCTAAAATAAATCATAAGGGTGTATTTTGGAAAAGCAAGGATGTTTTTATAGGCTCTGATCTAATGTTTTACCAAATTGAAGTTCATAGGAAAACAGCAATGACCTCTGATAACTCTGTGTGTTCCTGAGTGGTGCACTGAGAAGAGTGAGAACATAAATATATTGGATTGTCTTTTACAGTTTCATCTTTTCTCTTGACCATTATAATGGGAATGAGGTTCAAGAGGTCCAAGAAATTAATGCCAGCTGGACTAGTAGCATGCCTGAGGTAAATATATATATTGCTGATCTTAATGTAAAGATTTCACTGCTTTTCAAATAGTTGCCATTTCACACTTGATTCAAGGCAGAATTGGTGGAAGTCAGTCATTCAGCAGCTGTACAGCTTAAGTGAAATAAGTTTGGAGGTCAGAGTCCTGTGTTTGCAGTGAACAGATTTTTCATTTCACTAGGCAGACACAGCTGATAAGAAGTGATTTTCTCAGCACAAAAAGGAGAGGTTAGCAATTAAATCTTAATGCATGTTGATAAGGCTGTTGGAAGAACCTGGATACACCTTAGTGTTTTTAAACACATACATATAAAATTAATTTCATACAACACAGTCATCTTAAAAAGAAAGGCCAAGACTTCGGTTTAAAAATGCTGCATTCAAAACTACTGGAAGCACATTACTGTTGGAAACCAGGACATTTTTGACCTAAGAACTTTTGTCAGTGTTAATGCAAATTAGGATGTTTCTAACTGTTCCAACTGCTTTATTGCTGCTATTTGGCATCCTGTAAAATACAATTTTCTGTACTTATTATTGTGGAATTAAATTATGGTGTAAGTTCGAAACTTTTTTCCCTGATGAATCTGTAACTCAAAATGTTTTTCAGGTGTAAATCAGAATCCCCATCTCCTGAAGGAATAACTGTTGCTTCATTTTTACCAGATTTAATATAATATCATTCTGTTTTACTTCAGTTAGATACAGGGAGGAAAACATCAGAAGCAAACTGTCAAGATGCTTCTGTCAAATTTAAGAATCAGAAGCAAAAAATCAGAAGCAAACTGTCAAATTTAAGAATCAAGACTTACACTGGAAAATGCTGCTGTCCCTTGTGGATTGTTTTTCCAGCCTAGGTGGGCTTTGTTTTTCAACAGAGACTGTAGATTTAGACACTTGAAAAGACACCTTTTAGAGACTCTAGTGTCAGTTATTTATGAATGCACTGTTATTTTATGATTACTTTCACTTGTTTTATTAATGCACAGCCATATTTATGTTTTTTGCATGGGTTTTTTTCAGCCTTTTGATGATCTTGAGGCTTGTTTTTATGCTGCTGTAGAACTTAGCAATTAAGGAACTGAATATGACTGCCATGCCCACCGAAGAGACATGCTGTCCATACTTGAAAGATGAGTTTGAACGCAAGTCTTACACTGCATTTATATTTTCTGTAAAAGATCTTTACCTGCTATTTGATTATTGACATGTGGTGATATTTTAAAAGCTAAAGGAAGTGTTTTGTTGATATATTTTGATCTACTTCCATTTAAGCAGTCTATTAAGGAATCTTTCTTTGTAAGTTTGATCTCTTTTAGGGGTGCTGAGCACCCCAGGAAATTGAATTACTCTTGCACTGTATCTCTGAAAGAATATATTTAAATACATGTTTATGCTAAAAAGGTATCTTGTATTGAAGTATAATTTTGTAGCTCCTGAGAATAAATAATCAGTTCTAAATGAGAAAAATCTTGGGCCTGTACTGTATTGCACTAGAAAGCCAACTTCTTGTCCAACACACATTCTTATTCCACTGGTCCTAAATGTAAAAACTATTATAAGTGTTCAAATAAAATGTAAAATTATCGAAGCTTATCAGTTTTTTATGCAGATAACTGAGCCATTTTGTCAATGGAGGAGTCTGGAGCTCTGCTTTGTACTGAGTAGTGGTTAAAACATGTACCATGCTGTAAATTGAAAACATGAACCATGGCTGAGGTTTGTCATGCTGCACAGAGAGGTTCCAAGCTCTCAGCACTATGGAACAGGTTTTCCATTCTGGTCTCACACAGATTATCTTGCTGACGTCCCCCCCGTAAACAAAGGAGATTATTGAATCATAAACTATTTAGGGATTGAAGTTGCTTTGATTTGTGTACAAAATAAATATTCCCTGGGTCTCAAAGCTTGGCTAAGGCTCTCTTCTGGTGTACAGAGAATGTAAGAAAAATCATTAGGAAACAGTATGGGTGAGTACACTATTGAAGACAAAGAGAAATTTTGCCGCTTTTCATTTTTTTATGCTTATGAAGGTTATCAGAGCTCAGTGCTCCACAAATCCCTAAGGAGAAGACCAGGCTTATTCTTCTTGTCAGGGGCTTAGGTGGTGAGAAGTGGTGTAGCAGCTCAGATGTCTAAGGCACAACTGACAATAAAATAGAAGGGGGGGGGGAGTGGTGGGCAGGACGACATGACACAAAATCCTTACCAACCCCAAACCATAGCCTGCAGCTCCGGAATCTTTGCTAATGAATGTTGGTATCAGTTACCTCCAGATTTTGCCAGGCTCACAGGTGAGTAAGCTGGTGTGTTACGGATTTCAGACTGGAATGACATCTGCACTCATATGCAATAGCAAAGTCCTGTGCCAATCTTTGTGATGGTTCCTAAATCATAGCACTTGTTTGGAAGAGAGGAATAGCCCAATGAAATGAGTACTGTGGTGGGCATGGCAAAGCACTGCTTACAGCTACTGAGGTAATTTTAATGTAGACCTGTTCAGAGCTCAGCAGTGCCCAGGTGACTGGGGCACGTGTGCTTTGTACCTCTGGGATGCACATGGCTTTTCTTAGGCACAGGTCAGCAAAGGAGTTAACTTTGCTGGGCAGTAGTTCTTTATGTACACTGGTTGACTGCCTAATCAGTTTGAGTTCTACTGAGGAGAAACAACTAACTCCAAAGGACAGTTAATGGCAATGTTCTTAAAGGGAACAGCCATGGTTCCCATGAAATTAGGGTAAAGAATCTGACATGCTGTTAAGCACTGTTCAGGTAAAACTCACTCTTTTACTGAAAAGGTAAGCAGCCAGTGCACTTTGCTTTACAACTATGTGGGAAGTGACTGCAGAAGGTAAAACCTTACAAAAAACTACTCAAGAAGCATTTGCCTCACTGACAAGCCAGCCAAGCAGCAAAAAGAAGAGTGAGAGAAGATGCTGTCAATGGGTCAAAACCACAGGTGACCAATTAAACAAGAACTTTGATCTTTCAGTGAAAAAAATTGTTTCTAAGATATTTATGTGGGGATTAGAAAAGTTTCTTACTTTTGCCCATAAACTTACAAGGATCATGAGTTTTAATTTTATTTTATTTTTAGAGGGTTTTTTTACTTAATTTTGAAACTGCAGCTTTCAAAGTAGAGACAGCAGTGAAATACAGCAGGAGCTGTATTTCTAGGAGACCACCTGGAGAACCAAAAGATTCTAGACCTGATATTAAATGACTTCTCAATTTTTATGGTGTGGCTCCTCTCTCCTGCAGTTCATAGAAGGGAGATTGGGGATTGTGTGGCTTTCCACAGTACTCTGGAGGCTACAGTTGAAATATTTTACCCTGCCAGGCATACACAGTAATTGAACACACACAAAGTGTCAGCATATTTTATTTCAAGTTCTGCTTCATGAAATACTGCTTTCTGGACTCAACAGGTCCAAATTAGCCATTTATTCTAATTTAAAAGTGTATTCACAGTGTATTGTTTCAACACTGGCCACATGATGCAAGTTACAGAGTACATCTATGCAATTTACATTTACAAGGCAAGCTCTGGTAATATACTACAGCAGCGTTATCTTCATCTGATTAGATATTGAATATTTTCCTCACAACAGCAACAAATTTCTCATCTGTTGGTGGCTTCCTCTGGCTGCCAGGCTGCAAGAATTTTTTGATAGTTGGAATGTTGCTGATTCTTCCTTTAAAAGCCTGTAAGAAGCAACAGTAAAGCCAGTGAGAGTAAGGCAATTATAATTCCACCCTTTATAGCTTAAAAATCAGGTGACTTGGATTTTTACTTGTCAGACATACTTATTAAACAGAGAAAGGTAGCAGCTTTTTCTGATCTGTAATGCTGATGCCATTAAGTTTACCTTAGTTTCCCAGATGGGGATGGGAGAAAATAATATGAAAGAGTTAAGATTAATCTAGTAAAAAGTGGAAGGAAAAAAGAAAAAAGAAAAAAACCACATCCTGAATCCAAATCCTGAAGATATATTTGGAGGGAAAAAAAAAGGCGAGGACAGGAATACCTCAGTGCAAAGCACTGCAGAAGTCAAGAAACTTAACTGCTCTTTGTATATGATTTCTTCAAAATTTAATTTTGCTGGCAAGAAGAAAAGGACAGGAACTGCAGACACACCAGGCTGCAGACTTCCCTTCCTGACACTTGTTGCTATGTTTGAAGACATGGAAGTAGCAGTTTAAAAACCGAAGTGGTAGCATTAGTAAGTGAATTCCTGTCAGCTGAGAACAGCTGGGAAAAGTAGAGCCGGAGAAAGGTGAGCCCCCAGCAGCTCTGGGGCAAGGCAGTGCACTGAGTGCAGATTTTTGTAATCAAACAGACCACAGAAGTGTCAGTACAATGGCTCAAAAGATGTAAACATCAATTAGCATTCAACAACAGTCAGTGAAATTTGTTACCTTCCATATTTAGACCATATGATTACTGACCTCTAGCAGAGGGAATGCAGACAGTATATCAGGCTTACATTCTTCTGCCATTAAAATGGCTTCCAGCAGATGGATATCTGCCCAGCTTAGTTTGTTGCCAACAAGGTAATCCTGTCCGTGATCTTTTAAGGCCTGTAAAATATGGACAAATAAAAAGAAAGTTACATAGAACAATTTTATCTAAGTATTTCATTCCAGACAGATTTCTAAAAAAAAAAACACAGAAGAGCAAAGCCATGCAAGAACCTGTGAAGTCAGAAAGTGATAAATATTCTTTATACAAAAAATAAAAAATCAGAGTTCATGCTTCAGTGTGCATGATCCTATCTCTCCCTCTAACCTACTGCACCAGGTAGCTGTTTACCAAGACCAGTACCGTAAGAAAGACTTAATCACACAAAAGAAACAGGACTAGAGTAATTGTAAGAGGTAGTCAGGCCAGTTTACGTGTAAGCACACCTTGAATTTTTAAAAAAAAAGACACGTGAATTTCCAGGTGTTTCAGCAAAATTTGAGACTGCTGGTTACAGTTTGAAATAGGTCCAGAATGAAGGTATGCAACCTTTTTGGGGCAAATTGCTGATGTAAGAATCACAGCTCGCCAAAGCTACTAGCAACTGTAGCAGATGAGATGAACGTTGCAGCACAGCTTCAGAGCAGCTACCAGCTCGCCAGCCAACCTTTGTCCTGAAGGCAATCACTTGCCTAGTCAGGAGCACGAGAAGGGTGCGTCTGTGCCTAAGCCACACTAAGGCTACTCTTAGACAAGTAACAAATGTGCACTAAAACGAAGACACCAGTCTGGAAGCCAACTGCTTCTCCAGTCCCATCTGCCAATTTTATCATAGAGGCAGCAATCACTGGCAGTTACAGCTGATACCTTCATGTAGTTATTAACTACACTGCACCAACAAGGTTCACCACAGCTTGTTTATCAGAACCATATGGAAATGCCAAACATTGCCTGCAGGGCTTTTTTACATACTGCCTTTTGCTGCTCCATCTGGCTGCTGAGTGTTTAAAGTGAGCACTCAAAGCTAGGGATGTTTCCTGTCATCTTGCTGAATGAATAACACAGACTGCAAACCCTGAAAAGCTGGATCACTGGACATCTTAAACAGGTGGTACAGGAAGAAAATTATTAACCATTCTAACAAAATTAACTAGGCTAAAATAATGGAAAAGTTTAGCTGTGTATTTACCATAAGCAAACAAGGATTACTTCAAAGACTCCCCTACAGGGAGCATACATGCTAAAACATACCACGACAGTAGTTTATACCACCTAGGCACAGGCTTAGAGAATTTTGGTGCATTATTTTTTATTGTTTAATAACTTCAAATACTTATCAGACTTCTAATCTTTGGAAGATTAGTGTGTGAAATCAATCTCTCTCAGCACAGCCCTCCATTGGAATGGCAGTGGATAGATGTGAATTCTTGATTATAGAAGTGCTGGATTATGTAGTTTACATTGTTATTTTACCGGGCAGCCTCTGTGGATTTTGTTTCTGTAATTTAAAGCTCTGATAAAGTGGGACATGAAATTGCATCAAGTCCTGTATTTTTTTGAATGGACTTCAGCTGCCTGGTAGCCAAGGATTCAAGCTGGAAACCCAGCTCTGCTCTGAAACAACACAGCTTTGTACCCTTGGCAGATTTCTGAGGAGACCACTATGCCCTGAGAAAGTGCTTTGAGAAAGTCTGTACAGCACAACCACACGAGGCACAAAGGGCCAAGTTACAAACAGAAGCAAACTCATGAGATGAGGATCACAGCTGACTCAATTCAAACAGAAAAAATTTAAAACAAACAAAAAAATTAAAATATCTGTACAATAAAATAAAACAACAGAACAAACAGCAAGTTGGTAGGAAATGGCAATTCACTAACGTCCAGGCAATGTTCCAGGGAGAAGAAAGGAACAGTCTATCCCCTCCTGACAAACTCTTCCCTAGCCAAGACAGACTCTTCATGTGCTCCATGGGGATGGCAAGCATACCAATGTCTTCCATCATAGCTCAGGCTAACCCTTTGGTGCATGCTAGCCAGTAAATAATTGCTTTATGCTTTCTAAGCTAGATGTATCTTATTTGCAGAGCCTCTCTGCACACCTAAAGATGCCCAAGTAGCAATTCAGAGAATGACAGTCATAGTCTCTAACTATAATACATTTAAGCAATGGATTTAAGAAGGATCATAGAATTAGATCCTTAACTGTAAAGCAAAAATAGATTTAACTTTGAACAGCAAGAATAAAAAGGAGGCTGAGTGGGAGACCTTATTGCTCTCTCTAACCCCCTGAAGGGAGTTTGTAGTGAAGTAGGGGTGAGCCTCATCTCCCGGGTAACCAGTGACAGGACAAGAAGAAATTGGACTCAAGTTGCACCAGGGGAGGTTTAGATTAGATCTTAGGAATCTTTTGTTGATATAAAGGATTGTAAAGCTCTGGAACAGACTGCCCAGGGAAGTGGTGGACTCACCATCCCTGAAAGTGTTCAAGAAACATGTGGATATGTCACAGGAGGACACAGTTTAATGGTGAATATGGTGCTGGTGCTGCGTTGACAGTCGGACTTGATGACGTTAGAAGGTCTTTTCCAACCTTAACAATTCTATGATAACACATTATACTTCCAGGCAATAAGTTCTGAAGGCTGACACAAATACTGAAATGGTACATTTATGCAAAATGCTGGGAGCCACTAAGCTAGGCTGGAAAAGAAGGACAGCAAAGAGACCCAGCAGTGAAACCACCCAAAAACTATTTTGTGGCACTCTTTTTGCATTGCTGAATACTGGCTCCATCATACATTTCTGGAGTTGTACTGTCACTTGCCTTCTGGAAAGTGCATGTGTGGGGACAGGGGAGAGGGGTTGGAGGGGGAGCCTGGAACTCACCTTACTGTCTTTGTGAACAACTGGTGATTTATCACTTACCTTTTCATAAACAGGGAAGTACCTGGTTGTAGCTCGTTCAATGATTAAGGCAAGATTCTTTTCTTTTGTATCAGCTGGTTGAAAAGGGAGATACATGATCATTCCCATCAGGTCTGTAGTTCCCTCCACGTACATATCAATCCTGAAACAAATACTTTTGTTCAACATCTATCATTCAAACTTTCTATTTTGGTTATTTTCCTGAAATACAATGCTGAAGTGATCACTGAGTAAAATGTCTGTTAGTGAACATAACGTAAGAGAAGTTTGGTTTTTTGGTTCATTTTCTTGGTTCTTCCTCTTCAAGAAAAGAAAGCTTCCAGTTTATTTCAAAGCGCAAATTGTAAAACAGGCTCCTAGTGTATGCAATATGCAATACTTAGTAAGATAAAAGGCTGAAATTGATGTATTAAAAGTGGAGTTCATGCTGTTTTCCATTGGTAATCTATTCATGCATGCTGTGGGAGGAAAGACCACATATGCAAACTACACTAGGGAAAAAAAAAGTAGTTTTGAGGTTTAATCATGAAAGGATCCTGGCTACCAACTGCCATTCCATAAAAATCTCCACAGTCTCTGGAGCTGCCCTTCCATTCTCACAAAATAAACCCTCTAGAGTAAATGACAGTCTGTTAGTTATATGCACCTTTATATGCAGATATTTCACAGCAACATTCTGTTTGCAAATATTAAACATCATGGAGGAGTGTTAGTAAGTGGTACACTGTTGCCATACCAGGCTCTCTCCTTCAGGTCCTTCCCATAGAGGTTGTACTTCGCTGCAATATAGCTGAGGATGGCTCTGGTCTGCACCATCCTCATCCCATCAATCTCCACCATGGGCACTTGCTGAAACAGCAGGACTCCATCTAGGGGAGAAAAAGGAGCAAGCTGGTCAGACTGCTGAAGTGCTACACTGAAAACAAGGAAGAGTCCTGGTAAGAGATCAAGACATTTCTAATTCTCAGGGAATGAAAGCATCCATAAGGAAGCAGGTCTTCTTTACAGGTCACATCATATTACAGGTCTTACAAAAATACTACCTGATGTCCTTTTGTAACATTCATGTGACTTTATGTTTAGGGTACAGTTTACAGACTCACCACTGCGCAATTTTTCTAAGTCTTCTTTCGTTTCTATGAATTCTTCCTCAAACTGAAAAGCAACAACAGAAAACAACACTGTGTCACTCCAAAGGCAATGGAAAAGTGAAAGGAGGTCTGAAAGTTAGTCCACCTCTCCACACCATTCTCCATATTTTTCTCATTGTGCTGACCCTGTCCAGGAATCCATTCAGAGCCATTAGCTGAGTGAGCATGTGCAGTTCCAGCTGCTCATGAGGCTCTGGGAGCCTAAGGCAAGAGCTGAGAACTGCTGACCCCTTGCACAACAAAGGGCCCAGGGACCTGTGCCACTGGCCAGGTGAGACACAGCAGGAGCCAATGACCCCAGACTCTTCTGCATTTAAGACTGTGAGGGTATAAAAGGCCAGGGGTTTCCTTTGTTCCTGGTCCCTCCTCCTGCTTGAGCTGTTACTCTGTTGTTGCACCACAATTAAATTATTTTAAGGACTGCTGGAGAGGCTCCTGGATGGTCAGACAGGAAAGTTTCCTTAAGAGACCCCCAACTCCTATTCTTCATCTCTGCTCCAACAAATAACCCAGGACTACAGAGTCCCCAACCCCACAGGACTGTACAATGCATTATGCTCCAGAAAGAACTTCCTCATTATAAAGACCAGTCTACTTGAGTGCATGAACGATTAACAGATACCATATAATTCACTTAAAAAGCAGCTGATGCCACATGAAATATGGAGAAAAGTTTTTTAAGTTATGTGTCTTGTTACACAGCATTTATCTCCCTCTCTCACCCACTGTTTTTTTGGGGAGGTGAGGACAAGATCTTTGTTTCCTCAACACTCATGCTCTGCAAATTCTCTGTCAGTAACATTCTCAAGTGAGCACCATTAAAAGAGCTTTTTATTTCCAATGGTGTATAAGTATCTCCAAAATACAGTATTCAAACAAAAACTTAATGTAGAAATTAAGAGGCCTTAGGATGGTCTCCACCTGATGTGAATCTAGATAGATCCCTTAACGCTGCCTTTGGGGCAGATATGCCAATTTATCCCATTCAGGTCCTGACCCAAAGAATGAAAGGTACTTTGTTTGGAAATAACATTCTAAAGTTTTCATGTGGTATGCATGGTCTCCGTGAAGAAGAATCATGAGATACAGGGAATTATCAGCATTGAGGAAAAAGTCATGGTTTTGTCTATAGCAACAATTTATGAACTCAGCTTAAAGTATGTTTCAAAAAAGACACCTATGAATTCTATTAGTATGTTAAAATCCTTTTACTGTACAACTGTTGCTCAAGGAATACATGAAATACAACACAAGAGTGTATCGCTCAATCTAAGCACTCTGCATCACAATATGTGATGATGTACATATCCCTAACCACAGATTCAATTGGGGAACCTTTCCAGAGATCACTTTATAAAAAGTGCTCACAGATCACTTTATAAAAAAAGGTACAAACCTCAACCCCCGCTGCTGCTAACAGCCATCGGATTGACTCCATCTTCCCCCTTCCCTTGGTGTAGTGCAGCTTGGGCTTCCCTGCCATGATTTCAGAGTTCTTTCCTGATAAAATCAAGATGATAATCTTACAGGAAGCACACTTTAAATTATCATTTAAATGTCCCACTCCAAAATACTAAATACAGTTGGAGGAATGTGAAAGTAGAAGAAAAATCAAGGCCAACACACTTGTGCTTGATACAACCAAATTTTCTGTGGATTAACAGAAAAAAAGAAAAAGTACACACTACCAGAATATGCAGCCACCATTCAACCACAGCATGACAATGAGCATCTCCTAAATCATATATTATTGTAGTCTTAACAGCTTACTAGAGTTTTACCAAAGCAGAACTGTAGGGTGTTCCTGAATGAATACATTTTTAACCTTGCAGTGATGCAATCTCTTCAGTAGGTGTTGGGTTTTGTGACAGCACCATGTCATACCAGACTTGAAAATGTACTACACCAAATGAACAGCTTCCAAAGAACACCACACTAGCAACACCACCACTATTTGCACCTCTCTTACATGACAATTCAGAGCCCTGTGCTCCTATGCCTTTACAAATATGGCTTTAAGAGCAATATATTTTACCAGGCCTGCTGCCTTCCCTATTTAGCTAGTTCTGCTACAGTCAAACTGTAACAGGGATTTATATTCTATCTGCCTGGAAAACATAACTTTAAAATAAAACCAAACAAATGGAACTGTGACCTCTGTTGGACAGATAAGGCCTGGGCAATGCCCCCAGCAGCAGGGGGCTGAAGTCAGCCCATCATATGATGGCACTGGGATGAAACACTTCGTCCTTTCAAATTTCCCTACCATGTGCGGTCACATGCCACTGTATGACATTGGCAGCTGATGTGAGCTTGGCTGTTGCTGGAAACAAAGCTAACACTGTAGTCTTATCACTAATGGGTCAGAAGAATAAAGCAGATTTCAGAAGAAGACGGAGTCACAGACTAACAGAATGCTTCATTGTTAAGCCAAGGGTTTATCTGTTCACAGGCAGGCTTATTTATGCTTGCATAGACTTCACAATACATAGCTGAGCCACAAAGTGAAAATGTTGGCCATAATCCCAAAGGCATCAATAAAGAGGCACAAAGAAAGAGTGAGAGGGGAGACTGCATCCTTGGCCCTCTCCACTGAAGTCCTTAGTGTTGAATGCTATCTTCAACAGGCTCTACAGCAAACAGCCACTGCTCTGTTAAGAACTGGACTCACAAGAGAAACATCCATCCAACCAAAGCCCCCATCCAACATGCAGGTCTTCAAAACCACTGCTCAGCTTCCACCTAACTTTGGCAATGTCTATATCCCCAGACACCTCAGTCTCTTGTAACAAAGCTCTCCTGATACAAAAATATGTGCTTGTCCACAGATTATGTCTTGACTGAAGCTGGCACCTAATCTAGAGCTGCAGGATGCCTAGTTGGATTCCTGACACTTGAACAGCAACAAGGCAGAGAAGTGACTTAGCACAGCTCCCTTTCACATATAAGGCCATACACACCTAAGACCATGACCTCTACTTCATTTCTAGTTCCTGTGTGTGAATTATACTGTACCATGCAAGAGAGCTCCCGACCTTCTATACTTCAAAAATACTTCATTCCCTGATGCTCAGAAAGTAGGTGATGGCCTCAACTCCACTCTATCAGACAGGAGAACTGCACTTGAACCCTCACAGACTGGACAGGCATTCTAACTTCCAGCACGTGGGATCAAGGCTGGGAAACACATTCTAAGGACAGGCTAACATAAGCAGAAAGAGCAAACTTCCCTGACCTCTCCCAAAAGCAGAGCTGAAGCTGATAAAATTCAGCCCAACCAGAGTCCTGATTGCCAGTCTCAGCTCAGTGCTCCACTAAAAACAGCTGGGAATGCTGAAAAGCAGAACAAATGTCAGTAAAAAAAATTTTAGGTATCAACATAAGCTGTATTTGTTCATCACTGTTCCTTGTGAGGATCAGCTAAGGGGTAAGGCTTTTTGATTGACAAAAACCTTACATCTTCCTGGAAATGCACTGCTAAAGGTCTGAATTTGGCGTTTAGCCTGAACACTTACATAGGGATGCAAAATATTTTGGTGACCCTGTTAGGGCTCTGTCGTGAATATCCATTTGTAAAATAATGAGTAGTCATAAAAGAGTCACAAAATTGGTAAATTATCTTTCTTGAAAATAATGGTCCTGAAAATTAATCACTAACTTTCTTGATGTTTTAGTGCATCGGCACTCAGCCAGCCAGGTGTCAGAGAGACAGCTACTGCTGTCACTGCTGTATTAAACCCCCCCACATTATTTTGTCCAAAACAAGTCAGGCACAAGCCTTTCAGTGAGAAACAAGTGAATTTTGAGCAAGCTCATAACATGGTGCAAGATCCTAGATGTTCTTCCTAATTGGACATGCCCCCTGGCAGTTCAGTGCCATGCTGTGCCGCTCGAAGCCGTGCCGCTGCTCCCCAGCACGACCTGCCAGCCCAGCGCTGCACCGTCCCGCTCGGCCTCCGCACCGTCTCAAGGCTGCAGCTGCTCACCAGCGGGTGCTTCCCACTGGGACTCGAGCCAAGCCTGGGTTCGAAAAGCCACCTTCCACCGCCCGAGCTGGCAGGAGTGTCTGCACGAGGGGAAAGGCAAAGTACCCCCAGAAATTGCAAAACCTGCATTCCAAAGGGCAGTTTTTCTTCTGCTCCCTGGAGCAGCACGGCAGTTCCTCGAGCGCCAGCCCGTCTATGCCGCACCTCGCCCTTTGCCCTTCGGGCAAGAGCCTTGATCCCGGCTATATCCACACCCTGCACCGGGCTGCCACCGCCCGCGCCCCGCCGCGCCCCGCGCCCGCCGCCACAGCACTACCGTCCGCCCGGGCCGCTCCGCCGCCACTGCACCGACACTGCTGCCTCCCGCCCGCCGCACGGCCAACAACCTCCGCCCCCGCTCCGCCCTCCCGCCCCTCAGGCCGCCGCTCCTCCCCTGGGCTGCCGCCGCGGCCTAGCCGTGCCCCGCGCCCGCCCCCGCCGCCTCGGGCCCGGCGGAGTTCAGCTGCCGAGCCTTATCACCAAGCCCTACCACCGCAGCTCGGGGAAAAGCCTCCTCGGCCTTGTCCCTTACAGTCTTACGGAGTTTCTGTTCCGAAATGTGGAATATGTAAACATTTTCTTGTGAAAAGATGTGCTTTAATGTTTGATCTTTGTATACTTTCAAGCCTACTCAACAAGAAAGAAGTTCTAATCCGTGAAAGAGAGAGCAGCTACCAAGCAAGGTCTAAGTGATATCCAGCTGCTGGAAAGAGAAATTACTTGTCAGTAGAAATGCCTTGTTAAGGGCTGAACATGTTTTAATGATCTCAGACCTAGGGGGAGGTTAACAAGGCTTGGGAAGAAGGATGTACCTCTGAGACTGGATACAAAGAATGCAGAACTTACGGGCCACAAGGCCATTTGGCAGAACTCCCAAGATAAGGAAGAAACTAATAAAGCCCACTCAGCAACTGTGCTGAGATCAGCTTTGGCTGGATAAAAGGTAATTCTTGCAGGGAGAGATTCCCTCACCACTGACTCACAGCCCAACAACTCAAGAAACCCAACTGAAGAGAAGGACTGAGCATGTGGAGGAATTAGCATGAGAAGAGAGAATCATGCACCAACAGAAGAGAGAATATTACTATTAAGAGAACTAGATAACTTGTAGCCACTGAACATTAATGCCTTTGCTTGCTAAAATGAAAAAATAGTAAAAAGTTGTGCTTGATTTTTGGAATACCACCAAGCACCCAGGCTTGCACAACTCTGAAATAAATAGTCAATGTCTCTCTCAATTATGTAATTATTGGCTAGTTGCGCACTGGGTAACACCCCAGGGTTTATTGACAGCACTTCCACTGGGCTGGCTGGGAGGCAGCTGAACCTCAGGGACATGGCCAGGACAGGAATGAGCAGTGGACAGGCTTGGGGACTCCTGAGGCAGCAGTGGCAGCAGCGATGGTGTGACCAGGAGAGAGGCCGGGGCTGCACCCCTGTGCAGCGGGTGCCATGCACTCTGAGTGCCAGGGCCTCTGGCTCTGTGGGCTGAAGACTGGGGTCTCTGTGGGGGATCCCGAAACCACCCAGCTGTGCCCAGAGCTCGTCCTGGCATGGTATCAGTACTCACAGTCCAAGTTTATGGCTCGAGTTTCTGACAGCACTCAGCAGCTGCAAGTATTGTCCAAATGCTTCAGTGAGCCGGGAGGGAAGCAGATCATGGAACAACTCTGTTTAATACATGCTTTGCTGCTGAAAAACATGGTTCCATCCTGGTTTTGGATGACAAAAACTGGTTCCAACTGCATGACATTCCTTAAAAAGAAACTTTTGGGTTTACCAAGAGCTACAGTGCCCTGAGTTGGCCCGGATGAAAACTGCCAGTAGTCTAGTTTTAGTTGGATTTAGTGCACTGGCTCTTTCATATATGAACATGATTTATTTGATGTTTAAATAATACCAGAGAATCATAGAATGGTTTGGGCTAGAAGAAACCTTAAAGATCATGTAGTTGCAGCCCTCCTGCACTGGGCAGGAACACTTGTCACTACATAAATGTGCATATTTATCTGTTCAAAAGTTTTGATAACCTCAGTAATGGAAGTTGATTTAAGTGATGGTAATGAATAACTTGAGTACAACTTTTATGAAACTTGGTTTAATATAAAGTGATGTAAGTCAGCAGGAAGTCCCACATTCCAAGGTCTCACCAACACCTGACACCAACCTGACTCCTCCTTCCTCACACAAGTTTTAAACTTCACAGCTGGTGACAAGCATTCCCTTCTCAGAGTCTGCAAAGGGCTTTCAGTTGCTACAATAGACCTGATAAAGGAAAAATTAGTGAAGCTGCAGTACCCCAGTTTAAATGTCTAGTGACAAAACAGAGGTGCAGTAGAACCTCTGGTCCAAGGGTATTCCAAATTAAGCTCAGAGGAGAGCTGAATCCAAACCTTTCATCCCCATCTGAGCAGGACCTAAGAAGGCTTTTCCAGGCACTTCCCAGAAAACAGACATCACCCACTATTTGGGATAAACTCTCCTAATTTTCCAACAATTCTTGGGAATGCCAGAAAAACAGAACCACAGAGACCTTAGGCATAGAAGTAGCAGAAAGAAATCAATGAACAGCTTGAGTTTGAGTATCAATAGTCAGACTTTATTTCAGGTATTCTCTTCAGTAATTTAAGGCATCCTGTGTTGTCCAATACATCCCCTAAACAGTGAAAAAATTTCCTTTGCTGGTAGGCTCAGGTAGCTTTACCTTGGAAGTGTTTGCACTAGGCTAAAAGCAGTCCTGTAGCTACAGAAAAAGAGATCAAAACCCCTGATTTGCAGTGTTTTCATTAATTTCATTTCACCACTCTCAGCAAACACAATAGTTTCTGTAGTTTTAGGCTGCTTATCCGTAGAAAAGTTTTATCACTTTGGGTACCTCTTCCTCTCGAATTAGTGGTTTCCTCTGGCTGCCAGGCTGCAGGAATTTCTTTATTGTGGGGATATTGCTTATTCTTGCTTTGAAGCTCTACAAAACAAGACCAAAATAGCACTCTGCTTTAGAATCATTGCAACTGTCAGACATTTCAATGTAACCCATGCTCTAAAAGTCACATTCTGGCTTCATTCTGCAGAACAAACTACATGCTTCCCACTATTATGCTTTTGGGGTTGTAGTGACAGAAGGTGGCAATAACCACCAGTACCCAAGGCCAGCTAAAAGTACTCAGGGTATCTGATTATTTTGGATGTCACTTCTGACCCTCCCACTCTCCCATATTTCTCAGCCACTCTAAATCAGTGGTCCTTTCCAATTCATAGTCCATTCAAACTACCCATTCATTTACCTGCAAGAGAGGAAATTTGGCAAGAACATCAGGCTTCCACTCTTCTGCCATTAAAATGATTTCAAGTAATTGCACATCTGCCTTGCTCAGCTGGTTGCCAACAAGAAAGTCTTTTCCGTGGTCTTTCAAAACCTAAAACCAGAGAACCAGAAGGAGATGATCTCTTTTCTTATTATTACTTAATATGATCTCTTCAAAGCAGGGTCATACATTGGAAGGAGTTGTCCTTGTGAAAGAAGAAAATGCAGTACAAACACTGGCAGTGTTTGACCACACTGATGTGATGACACTGTCATCCTAGGCATAATCTATCAGCCCTTTCTCTTCTACATTTCTGTCTGGCAGCTGAGTTGTGCTTCTCTTGCCTTGGCTGCTGTAGCTTCATTGAAGACTAAGCTTTATGAGAGACAGAAGGAGCTGTAATGCTTTTACACAGCAGGTTTGGTAGAGGGGCATCTGCACTTCAGGAGGAAACTTTATGTCACAGCTGTAGTGTCTTTTGTCTGAAACAACAACAGACAAAAGACACTGAAACGTGAATGTTTAGGGAGCACAATATGTCCTTGGATTTTGCAGCTTCACATCTCTCCCAGATTTGTGGTGCCTTCTGTCCCCTCTGTAGCATCCTGTCTCCATCTTATTCCCACCACAATCAAAACCAGAACATTTATATTCCAGTGGTAATTTTTCTTGTTTTCCTCCATTATAATTGTGAGGATCCAGGATGGAGGTTCAAGAAAACAGTATCAAGCTACAACCTCTTTGCCACATACCTTCTCAAAGGCTGGGAAGTATCTGTTTTCAGTCTTGTCTATCATATTAGCAAAGTGTTGCTCCTTTTTGTCTGCTGGTTGGTAGCCATGGGCCATGAGTAATTCATTCAGATCGAACATTCCTTCCACATACATATCAATTCTGAAAGGAATAGATCCCGTTGGTCAGGTCAAGCTCACAAGCACAATAGCTAGTGGCATAACCTCACTGAGATGCTGGGAAATCTCTGCCTGTTCTATCCCACACACATAGCTTGGAAATGTGATTGAATCAGGAGGCAGGCAGGGGAGGAGTTTGGGTGAAAGACAAATGCAAAATTCCTAACCGCCCTTTCCACTTCACACTAGGACTGAGAGTTCTCTGTACTATGGGTTTTTGAACCTGAGTACAAAATTGTTATGTGTGTCATCCAAACTTGTGTTAAAAATCCAATTAGCCAGGGTAAGTTAAACAGCAGGTCTATACAATTTCAAGCAAATATCTCCACATGTGTTTATCTGTGCCTATTAATTTGAAGCATTCAAAAATACCTCAGGTCAAAACATGTGCCCTAAGTATCTTGTTCCTTGAACACCAGTTATAATTCCTAATTCTATACTAATTCCTGTGATGCCTTAGAATTTTAGCTTCTATATTTTACCATGTATCCGTAATTCTGTAATTTCAGTGTATAACTCTGGACTCCATATAGTGGGCTAAAGCTCCTGCTCTCAGCATTTATAGACAGAAGAATTCCTCTAAGCTCAAAATCCAAAGACACCTTCCTGTCTTTAGGCCCTAACGTATGTAAGCAGCAGTGAATTGGGGATAGCAAACTTGGAGTAATTGACATCATTTCCTGAAGCTGAAACCGGAGGATTAAACCTCGATATGCAAATTGAAACAACTTACAAAGTACGAAAAACACATGACCCAATGTCCATTTTGTATGGATGGATGGCATCGCAGCCTCTCATGGGCTGTGTCTGCCGTAAATGCAACTTGAAGGCCCTTCAATAAATTTAACTGCTTTTTATTCTCACAACTTTGTCTAGCCTCTGTCTAGGTAAGCCAGTCAAGGCATCACATGGTTATCTAAAAAAGGAGGTTTTGTGTTTCCATCACAGCCATTTCCCCAAATTTGATGCAGTGAAAATGATGCTGAGGACAACTGCAAAAGAAAATGAAAAGCAGCATCAGTAAGACATTCTGCCCCCCGACTGCTTCCTTCTGATAGCTGCATTCACCTCTGGTTGATGATTCATGGGCTCACTTGCCCTACCTAATCTAGCTGACTGTCACTGCTGTATTGACATCTCCTACAGCCCCAGCAAACACACCCTGCAAGAAGCACTGCCCTCTCAAACTTATGCCAGCTGTGAGCTGAGATATTCTTGTGTTACACAGAGCTACAGTATGAGCTGGGGTCTAACAAGCAAAGGTGGTACTGGTAACGTACAGGGCTCTCTCCTTCATGTCCTTCCCATAGAGGTTGTACTTTGCTGCAATGTAGTTGAGGATGGCTCTGGTCTGCACCAGCTTCATTCCATCAATCTCTACCATTGGCACTTGCTGAAAGAGCAGGGATCCATCTAGGGGAAAGGGAATAACACAAGGAGACATTCAGTCTCTGAATGAAAACCATGAGTGACTGTTAGGCAAAGTAACCACATGCATTGTTTTTCTTTGCAAATATGAACAATTTCTGCTGGAAGAAAAAACTCTAAGATCATTGAATCCAAAGGTAAACCCAACACTGTCAAACTCCACCACTAAACCATGTCTCCAAGTGCACATCTACACACAGTGACTCAACCTCTGCCTTGGACAGCCTGTTCCAATCCTTGACAACCCTTTTGGTGGCAATCTTCCTCAATCTTACAAGACGGTATGGAAAATACTCACCGTGAAACAACCATTCCTTAGAGACATTTTAATAACTTAATATTATGGCAATTAACCTGTTGAAATTTCAGATTTGAGGAAGCACCCAAATGCAGAATGTTTAGCTGTAATACACTGAAAAATACAGCCACTGTATGGCCCTAACTCAGGTGATTTTCATGGAGGTTAATACAGATGAGAAGGACTGAAGGTCTGACCCAGCCAGTTTCTGTCATGCTTTGCTAAGTATATCCGGACTATTTAAGCATTGGCCAACACAGAATATGAATAAAAATGAGAAGAAAATATAGTGAATACAAAAGCATTTAATATATTTTGACTACTTTAGTGACTCTACAAATGGCATCTCATCTGTACAGGCACCAAGTGGGAACAATGAGTGAGTTCCATGAGATGCCTGCAAGACCCAAATATCACCTGGAGTGAGACTGTAGCCATGTAAACCTTTTGCTAGCCTGCAGAAGCATTCTCCTAGCAAGAAAGAAGTAAAAATATTCCAGAAAGTGAGGTATCAGATAAGAGAAGCCAGTGAGAGTTTTTGCACTACGGATTCATATTTCTTGACTCAGATAACTGATCAGCTATGTCCATCTTTGTATCCATTGGAAGACAATCATGCAGAGAAACTGTCTGCCAGTAAGGGTGCATTTACATTTATGCTTGTGTGTGAAAATACTTTTTGAAAGGCAGCCTGTAGCAGGGGAATCAACTCCTTAATTCCCAAAGGAGAGCAGGACTGCAAATGCTACCCCTTGCTCAGACTGCTTTGCAAAGCCAAGTGAAGAGCACAGACACATGGTTTGCTTTGGAGGAAATGTGAATATCATGTTCAGGAAGATGCAAGCTGAAGTTAGCAAGGGGAGTAGTTGCTGTGGGAGGCAGGAACACAGCAGAGGTACAGATAAACTTGGGAATCTGGAACTCTGTTTTTCTATGGACTATGAAACAAGAACTATCTAGGCAACCTAAAATGCTAATGAATTTCAAGATGATCTGATGACAAAAGCCTGTATTGTCCTAGGACAGGAGGCAATGAACACAAGCTGAATCAAAGGAGAGCCAATCATCTGAACTTAAAGAAAGGCTCTTTGACTGTGTGGCTTGTGCAGGGAAGCTGTAAATTCTCCATCCTTGAAGATGCTCAAAACCCAGCAGGACATGGTCCTGGGTAACTGGCTGTAGGGGGCCTTGCTTGAAGAGGGGAGGTGGAGTAGATGATCTTGAGATGTCCCTTCTGACCTCAGCTCTTCTGTGATTCAGTGAAGATGGGAGCAACTGGATGGATGACAGCACCTAACACACTGCAGTGTGCACCTCTGAGACCTCATGTACAACCCAGTTAACAGATTTTCTTTTTAAGAGACTGAGAATTAGAATTCTTCGGTGTTCTCAGACAAGGAATTCTAATTCTAATTCTGATTTATCTTCTTATTGCTATCACTGTTTTTACTGGTTTTAATAAATTAGAACAAAACTTACCCTTCTGTAACTTTGTCAGATCGTCCTTCTTTTGCAGATAAGTTTCTTCAAACTGTAGGAAACAGAGAAGAAAACCTCTATTTTCATTCCATGTTTTAGAATCTACTTCATTTAGGGAAAGAAAACACAAAGAGATGTGTTTGGGGGAATTTTGTTTTTTAAAACAGAAATCATATTTGAAAGCTTTCAGGCACATTGGCCATCACTGTGAGCAAAACTCATAACTCTTGAAACACGCAGATCCCACAATCCATTTCAGGTTTGATATCAGAATCATTAGAGGTAAAAAAGTAACAGTGTGGTTTATAACATGCAATATCTTCAAGGGTAAACTACATAACTGTCACATGCTCTCAGTATAAAAAAACAGAGTCATACCTCAACCCCAGCTGCTGCCAGTAGCCACCGTATCGGTTCCATTCGGCCTCGTCCATCGAAGTAGTGCAGCATGGGTTTTGCAGACATGTTTCCACTTTCCTGATTTCCTTCTATCTGCAATGAAGAAATGGGTCTTGCAAAAAAAAAAAAATATTCAGAATCCTGGTTTTGAGTCTCTAAGTGGCTCTCATCATTGTCTTGTTTGAAACCAATGATATATGGTCTGAGACTTACATCAAATTAAGAGAAGAGGTAAAACATTTTTCTGAGAGACTGCCTTGTATCAATCTGCCTTAAAATGTTTCTTACACATTCAGGACAGCTAAGCAGAACTCTGTACTAAAAGCAATTGTCCCTATCAGAGGACAGCCAAGTCAAAACTATTTGCATTTGAAGTGTCCTCTTCTGACCAAAAAGCAGAGTGCGCTCTCTGTTTATTTCAGCATTATCTCAGAATACAGCTTACTGTTTAATCAGACACATGCTATCAACTCAGCAATTGCTGTGTTGCCTCCAGCAGCCATTATACTCCGTTATAACCAACTAGGAAGGAATTCTTTCTCCCTTGTAAGCATTGAATCTCTTTTACAACACTCCCTGCTTCTGTAATTTCTGTAGACAAGTTTCCAAAGACATGGAAAGAAATTTTGCCTCTGGAAATTTTACCTCTGAAAAATTTCCCATCAGCTTTGCCTTTACCACAGGCACAGCCACAAGGCAATGCTCGCTTGGTCCAATTCTAACTGTTGGAATTTCAAGCAACAACACTTTCTAGACAGGAACTTAAAGCACCAACAGTTTCCAGGCAGGAACTGAAAGCAGCCACAGTTTCCAGGCAGACTGTCACCCACCCCACTCAGAACCAGGCGTGCACATCAGTGGTAAACACACAGGCAGTGCCCAGCTAATAGCAGCTTCAGAGTTACTGACAGCCTGTCCACAACAAAGCTAAAGGACTGGCAACAGCAAAAGGGAAATGGCCAAACCACCACCATATTCACCTTGTAAATAACATGTCAACTTCGCTACAGCAGGGAAAAAGAGGTGAGAGGAAACACTTTTTCTCAGTTCTGTACATCTCGAAAACCGCTGATTAATAATGTAACATTCGATGCACCAAACCCAATTTAGTAACCATGTTAGTAAAGAAAGTACATACATAAAATCTATAATAGCCATTCACTGACTGACTTTCATGTATTACAATTCCCTATGCATGTCCAAAACAAAAAAACCACTTACCTTGAGCACAGTGTAACTCACTCTAAGCACTCAGTAGCTCTGCCTTGAGGTTAAATAAATGTGTAGCCCCGCCTACACACAGAATTGCCAACAGTTCTCAGCAAATGGGAAACTTCTCTCTCTTAAGCAAATAAAACAAATTAGCTCTGTTTTGTTACTTCTCACCTACAGAAAATAATTGCTGACTAATGCTGACTATGTTCAAATACATGATAGATGAGAGGTCCTGACCATTGGAAACATCTGTGCCAGCACAAAATAGTTCGTCATCGAATGAATCGTCATTGCTTGGTACCATGCTAGTTAAAAGTAATTGTAATGGCTGGAACCCTCACACAGTTTAAAAGAATACTGCTACACCAATCTGACTTTTATTCTAATATGTTATGTTTTTTACTTTTAACGCATTGTCTCTTTACGTAAGTCACATCAACTAGATAAACTCAAATCTTTCACAAGCTTCTATGCCCTGCTTAGGGGATATTTCTTCAGGACACTTCTGCTGAATCATCTCTGGACATAGAAGGGGTATGGGTTTGGCTTTTTTCTGTCAAAAATGTTTCCCTGAATTTGTCTCAGTGAAAATACACACCAACAGCAACTGTAAGAGACAGTGAATGAAGTGTGGCAGCAGAAGGCAACCTGCCCTGTGCACTCATGACTGCTTTCTTCAGACAACTGTATTGATTTGAAATGGTCAATACAGGACAATCACCATCCACCATCCTGCCTATCTAATCTAGCTGGTTAATACTGATGTAAGCATCACCTGCAGTCAAGGTCAACAGCTATGCAATATTTGCTGAATTGCCCTGGACATAAGCTGGGATATTCTTCTTATGTTACACAGGGAGGTTGTATAAACTGCTGTGTTTCAGCAAAAAAAAAAAAAAAATTAGTTGTTACAGTACAAGGTGTTGTCTCCTTCAGGTCCTTCCTCTACACTAGCTGCAAGTGTTGTCTGAATATTTCAACGAGCCAGAAGGGAAACCGCCCATGGAACAACTGTGCTTAATACATGCTTTAGTGCTGAAAAACACGGTTTTTTTCCCATTTTTGATGACAAAAATTATTTTCCGCTGCATGACATCTCTTAAAAAGAAACTGTTGGGTTTAAAAAGAACTACATTGCACTGAGTTGGTCCACATGAAAACTCCCAGTAGTCTAGTTTTAGCTGGATTTAGGGCACTGGCTCTTTCATTTATGAACATGATTTATTTGGTGTTTCAATAATATCATAGAGTATGGTTTGGCTTAGATGGGTTATCCACTTCCAACCCTCCTGCACTGGGCAGGAACACTTTTCACTACATAAATGTGCATATTCATTTGTTGAAGAGTCTTGCTAACTTCAGTAATAAAAGGTGAATGATTATAATGAACAACTTGAGTATGACTTTTATGTAACTTGGTTTAATATAAAGTGATGTAAGTCAGCATGAAGTCCCACATTCCTAGTCTCACTAACACCTGACACCAACCTGACTCCTTCCTCACACAACAAGTTTTGAACTTCACAGCTGGTGACAAGCATTCCCTTCTCAGAGTCTGCAAAGGGCTTTCAGTTGCTACAATAGACCTGATAAAGGAAAAATTAGTGAAGCTGCAGTACCCCAGTTTAAATGTCTAGTGACAAAACAGAGGTGCAGTAGAACTTCTGGTCCAAGGGTATTCCAAATTAAGCTCAGAGGAGAACTGAATCCAAACCTTTCATCCCCATCTAAGCAGGACCTAAGAAGGCTTTTCCAGGCATTTCCCAGAAAACAGACATCACCCACTCTTCGGGATAAACTCTTCTAATTTTCCAACAATTCTTGGGAATGCCAGAAAAACAGAACCACAGAGACCTTAGGCATAGAAGTAGCAGAAAGAAATCAATGAACAGCTTGAGTTTGAGTATCAATAGTTAGACTTTATTTCACGTATCCTCTTCAGTAATTTAAGGCATCCTGTGTTGTCCAACATACCCCCTAATCAGTGAACAATTTCTTTGCTGGTAGGCTCAGGTAGCTTTACCTTGGAAGTGTTTGCAGTAGGCTAAAAGCAGTCTTGCAGCTAAGGAAAGAGAAATCAAAACCCTTTTTTTCACTCTTTCCATTAATTTCACTTCACCACTCTCAGCAAACACAATGAAATAGAATTTCTGTAGCTTTAGGCTGCTGCTCAGGAGTGGAAAATTTTGATTGCTTTGGCTACATCTTCCTCTCGTGTTCGTGGTTTCCTCTGGCTGCCAGGCTGCAGGAATTTCTTTATTGTGGGGATATTGCTTATTCTTGCTTTGAAGCTCTACAAAACAAGACCAAAATAGCACTCTGCTTTAGAATCATTGCAACTGTCAGACATTTCAATGTAACCCATGCTCTAAAAGTCACATTCTGGCTTCATTCTGCAGAACAAACTACATGCTTCCCACTATTATGCTTTTGGGGTTGTAGTGACAGAAGGTGGCAATAACCACCAGTACCCAAGGCCAGCTAAAAGTACTCAGGGTATCTGATTATTTTGGATGTCACTTCTGACCCTCCCACTCTCCCATATTTCTCAGCCACTCTAAATCAGTGGTCCTTTCCAATTCATAGTCCATTCAAACTACCCATTCATTTACCTGCAAGAGAGCAAATTTGGCAAGAACATCAGGCTTGAACTCTTCTGCCATTAAAATGATTTCAAGCAATTGCACATCTGCCCTGCTCAGCTGGTTGCCAACAAGAAAGTCTTTTCCATGGTCTTTCAAAACCTAAAACCAGAGAACCAGAAGGAGATGATCTCTTTTCTTATTATTACTTGATATGATCTCTTCAAAGCAGGGTCATACATTGCATGGAGTTGTCCTTGTGAAAGAAGAAAATGCAGTACAAACATCTGTAGTACAAACAATGATCTAGGATGACACTGTCATCCTAGGCATAATCTATCATCCCTTTCTCTTCTACATTTCTGTCTGGCAGCTGAGTTGTGCTCCTCTTGCCTTGGCTGCTGTAGCTTCATTGGAGACTAAGCTTTATGAGAGACAGAAGGAGCTGTAATGCTTTTACACAGCAGGTTTGGTAGAGGGGCATCTGCACTTCAGAAGGAAAAATTATGTCAAAGCTGATGCTCTAGTGTATTTTGTCTGAAACAACACACAGACTGAAGCATGATCTTTTTTGTCCTTGGTTTTGTAGCTTTGCATCTCACCAGATTTGTCATGCCTTCTGTCCCCTCTGTGGCATCCTGTCTCCATCTTATTCCCAGCACCAGCAAAACCAGAGCATTTATATTCTAGTGGTAATTTTTCTTCTGTTTACCTCCATAAAAATTGTGTGGATCCAGGATGGAAGCTAAAGATAACAGTATCAATTAAGCTACCACTTCTTTGCCACATACCTTCTCAAAGGCTGGGAAGTATCTGGTTTCAGTCTTGTCCATCATATTAGCAAAATGCTGATCCTTTTTGTCTGCTGGTAGGACTTCATGTGTCATGAGTAACTCATTCAGATCAAACATTCCTTCCACATACATATCGATTCTGAAAGGAATAGATCCAGTTGGTCTGGTCAAACACCGTAGGTCTGAACAGCACAATAGCTAGTGGTATAACCTCACTGAGATGCTGGGAAATCTCTGCCTGTTCTATCCCACACACATAGCTTGGAAATGTGATTGAATCAGGGGGCAGGCAGGGGAGGAGTTTGGGTGAAAAACAAATGTGAAATTCCTAAGCAACACCTAAAGACTGCACCCTTTCCACTTCACACTAGGACTGAGATTCCTCTGTACTATGGGTTTTTGAACCTCAGCCCGAAATTGTCATGTGTGTCATCCAAACTTGTGTTAAATAATCTGATCAGCCAGGATAAGTTAAACCATAAGTATATACAATTTCTAACAAATATCTCCACATGTGTTTATCTGTGCCTATTATTTGAAGCATGCAAAAATACCTCCGGTCAAAACATGTGTCCTAAGAATCTTGTGCTTTAATAATCAGGTATTCATTTGAATTCTGCACTAATTCCTGGTTATTGGAAGAAGGGTGTACTTTGTTTACATCAAAGCCATTTCCTTGAATTTGATGAGGTGAAAATGATGCTGTGGACAACTGCAAAAGAAAATGAAAAGCAGCATCAGTAAGACATTCTGGCCTCCTAACTGCATTGACCTCTGGTTGATGATTCATGGGCTCACTTGCCCTACCTAATCTAGCTGGCTGTCACTGCTGTAGTGACATCATCTGCAGCCCCAGCCAACACACCCTGCAAGAAGCACTGCCCTCTCAAACTTATGCCAGCTGTGAGCTGAGATATTCTTGTGTTACACAGAGCTACAGTATGAGCTGGGGTCTAACAAGCAAAGGTGGTACTGGTAACGTACAGGGCTCTCTCCTTCATGTCCTTCCCATAGAGGTTGTACTTTGTGGAGATGTAGTTGGCAATGGCTCTGGTCTGCACCAGCTTCATTCCATCAATCTCTACCATTGGCACTTGCTGAAAGAGCAGGGATCCATCTAGGGGAAGGGGAATAACACAAGGAGACATTCAGTCTCTGAATGAAAACCATGAGTGACTGTTAGGCAAAGTAACCACATGCATTGTTTTTCATTTTGAATCTGAACAATTTCGGCTCGAAGAAAAAACTCTAAGATCATTGAATCCAAAGGTACACCCAACACTGTCAAACTCCACCACTAAACCATGTCTCCAAGTGCACATCTACACACAGTGACTCAACCTCTGCCTTGGACAGCCTGTTCCAATCCTTGACAACCCTTTTGGTGGCAATCTTCCTCGATCTTACAAGACGGCATGGAAAATACTCACCGTGAAACAACCATTCCTTAGAGACATTTTAATAACTTAATATTATGGCAATTAACCTGTTGAAATTTCAGATTTGAGGAAGCACCCAAATGCAGAACATTTAGCTGTAATACACTGCATAATACAGCCACTGCATTGTTGCTGTTGAGCAGCTAGCAGAGTAAAGAGGTCAGTTCTCAGTGGTAAGAAGGAAAGACCTTTATTGTTTTGATTTCATCATATATATAGAGTTTTCAAAAGTCACCCAACCCAAACCCCCCCACCACCACCCACCCCAACCACACAACAACACCAAACACACAAAAACACAAAAAAACCAAAAAAGCCTGTGCTAGCCACACTGCATGGCCCTAACTCAGGTGATTTTCATGGAGGTTAATACAGATGAGAAGGACTGAAGGTCTGACCCAGCCAGTTTCTGTCATGCTTTGCTAAGTATATCTGGATGATTTAAGCATTGGCCAACACAGAATATGAATAAAAATGAAAAGAAAATATAGTGAATACAAAAGGATTTAATATATTTTTGACTACTTTAGTGACTCTACAAATGGCATCTCATCTGTACAGGCACCAAGTGGGAACAATGAGTGAGTTCCATGAGATGCCTGCAAGACCCAAATATCACCTGGAGTGAGACTGTAGCCATGTAAACCTTTTGCTAGCCTGCAGAAGCCTTGTCCGAGCAAGAAAGAAGTAAAAATATTCCAGAAAGTGAGGTATCAGATGAGAGAAGCCAGTGAGAGTTTTTGCACTATGGATTCATATTTCTTGACTCAGATAACTGATCAGCTATGTCCATCTTTGTATCCATTGGAAGACAATCATGCAGAGAAACTGTCTGCCAGTAAGGGTGCATTTACATTTATGCTTGTGTGTGAAAATACTTTTTGAAAGGCAGCCTGTAGCAGGGGAATCAACTCCTTAATTCCCAAAGGAGAGCAGGACTGCAAATGCTACCCCTTGCTCAGACTGCTTTGCAAAGCCAAGTGAAGAGCACAGACACATGGTTTGCTTTGGAGGAAATGTGAATATCATGTTCAGGAAGATGCAAGCTGAAGTTAGCAAGGGGAGTAGTTGCTGTGGGAGGCAGGAACACAGCAGAGGTACAGATAAACTTGGGAATCTGGAACTCTGTTTTTCTATGGACTATGAAACAAGAACTATCTAGGCAACCTAAAATGCTAATGAATTTCAAGATGATCTGATGACAAAAGCCTGTATTGTCCTAGGACAGGAGGCAATGAACACAAGCTGAATCAAAGGAGAGCCAATCATCTGAACTTAAAGAAAGGCTCTTTGACTGTGTGGCTTGTGCAGGGAAGCTGTAAATTCTCCATCCTTGAAGATGCTCAAAACCCAGCAGGACATGGTCCTGGGTAACTGGCTGTAGGGGGCCTTGCTTGAAGAGGGGAGGTGGAGTAGATGATCTTGAGATGTCCCTTCTGACCTCAGCTCTTCTGTGATTCAGTGAAGATGGGAGCAACTGGGTGGATGATAGCACCTAACACACTGCAGTGTGCACCTCTGAGACCTCATGTACAACCCAGTTAACAGATTTTCTTTTTAAGAGACTAAGAATTAAGAATTCTTAGGTGTCCTCAGACAAGGAATTCCAATTCTAATTCTAATTCTAATTGTAATTCTAATTCTTCTAATTCTAATTATTTTTATTAGTATTGCTGTTTTTATTTTTATTATTTAAAAGGCAAGAAAACTTACCCTTCCGTAACTTTGTTAGATCCTCCTTTTTTACCAGAAAAGATTCTTCAAACTGCAGGAAAAAGAGAGAAAGTTCTGTTGTTATTCTGTGTTTTAGCGTCTTCTTCATTTAGGGAAAGAAGACACAAAGAGATGTGTTTTGGGGAATTTTGTTTTTTAAAACATCAATCATATTTGAAAGCTTTCAGGCACATTGGCCATTACTGTGACAGAAACCTATGGATCTTGAAACACAAAAATCTCCCAGATTTTTAAAGACTCCATATCTGGTTTGATACCAGAATGATTAGAGATTAAAAAAAAGACCAACTCTGTGGTTTATAATATTATGTACCCTGAAGTACCTTCAAGGGTAAGCTACATCATGATAGCAATGATAATCTCTTGCTACTTTGGACATTGGACATTTAGGTGAAGGTATTCAGAATTGCAAGTGCTTGACCTCTGTGATCAGAAGAGAAGAAACCAGGCTCTGCTGGTGGTGTTCTACATTTTTTTCTTTCACTACCTACAGGGGAAAGGCTTTTGTGGTGCTACCAGCAGGCTTGGCACATGATGTGTGGAAGTGAGACAGGAACTTGCCCCCTGCTTAGGGTAAGCTCATGGTCACTGTTGACTTGGTCAGCAATGCACTGAATGAAGAGTTTGAAACTGCTGTTCAGTCACACTTTTCAGAAGGAACAGTAAAAGCACATATTTGTCACATGCTCTCAGTATAAAAAAACAGAGTCCTACCTCAACCCCAGCTGCTGCCAGCATGAACCGTATTGTTTCCATTCGGCCTCGTCCATTGAAGTAGTGCAGCTTGGGTTTTGCAGACATGTTTCCACGTTCCTGATTTCCTTCTATCTGCAATGAAGAAATGGGTCTTGCAAAAAAAGAAAAATATTCAGAATCCTGGTTTTGAGTCTCTAAGTGGCTCTCAAAGTTGTCTTGTTTGAAACCAATAATTTATGGTCTGAGAACTACATCAAATTAAGAGAAGAGGTAAAAGATTTTTCTGAAGAGACTGCCTTGTATCAATCTGCCTTAAAATGTTTCTTACACATTCAGGACAGCTAAGCAGAACCCGGTACTAAGAGCAATTGTTCTTAACAGAGGACAGCCAAGTCAAAACTATTTGAATACAAAGTGCTCTGTTCTGACCAAAAAGCAGAGTGTGCTCTCTGTTTATTTCGGCATGATCTCAGAATACGGTTTACTGTTTAATCAGACACATGCTATCAACTCAGCAATTGCTGTGCTTTCTACAGCAGCCATTATACTCCATTATAACCAACCAGGAAGGAATTCTTTCTCCCTTGTAAGCATTGAATCTCTTTTACAACACTCCCTGCTTCTGTAATTTCTGTAGATAAGTTTCCAAAGACATGGAAAGAAATTTTGCCATCAGCTTTGCCTTTACCACAGCCACGGCTACAAGGCAATGCTCACTTGGTCCGATTCCAACTCTGCTGGAATTTCAAGCATCAACACTTTCTAGGCAGGAACTTAAAGCAGCAACAGTTTCCAGGCAGACTGTCACCCACCCCACTCAGAACCAGGCGTGCACATCAGCGGCAAACACACAGGCAGTGCCCAGCTAATAGCAGCTTCAGAGTTACTGACAGCCTGTCAACAACAAAGCTAAAGGACTCACAACAGCAAACAGGAAATGGCCAAACCCTCAGCATATTCACCTTGTAAATAATGTCAGCTTCTCTACAGCAGGAAGAAGGAGGTGAGAGGAAACACTCTCCACTTCTGAGATCTATATTTCTTTTTCTCAATTCTGTACACCTCAAAAGCAGCTGATTAATAATGTAACATTTGGTGCACATAACCATGTTAGTAAAGTACATACATTAAATCTGTAAAAGCCATTCAGTGACTGACTTTCATGAACAATTCCCTATGCATGTCTAAAAAAAACCCCACTTACCTTGCCCACAAAAAATGTCCGCTCACTCTAAACTCTCCGTAGCATTGCTTTCAGATTATATAACTGCATAGCCCCGCCTACACAGAGAATTGCTAACAGCTCTGTGTGAACAGGAAACTTCTCTTAAGGAAATAAAACCAATTAGGTCTTTTTTATTACTTCTCCGCTACAGAAAATAAATTCCTAACTAATGCTGACTATGTACAAATATAAGACAGATGAGAGGTCATGATCATTGGAAACATCTGTGCCAGCACCAAATGGTGATATGCCTCCTTTTTTCAGTGCTTGGCACCATGCTAGTTAAAAATAATTGTAACAGCTGAAACCCTCACACAGTTTAAAAGATTACTGCTACACCACTCTGACTATTATTCTAAAATTTGTAGGTTTTTTTTACTTTTTGTACACATTGTCACTTTACATAAGTCGCAGAAACTAATTCAGCTTGAATCTTTCACAAGCTTCTATGCCCTGCTTAGGGGATATTCCTTCAAGACACTTCTCCTGAATCATCTCTGGACATCTGGGTTGGGCTTTTTTCTTTTTCTGTCGAAACTTTCAGTGAATTTGAGTCAGTGAAAATATACACCAACAGCAACTGTAAGAGACAGTGAATGAAGTATGACAGTAGTAGGCAAACTGCCCTCTGCACTCCTGACTGCTTTCTTCGGACAACTGAATGGATTTGAAATGGTCAATGCAGCATAAATTCCCACGCCTGCCTATCTAATCTAGCTGGTTAATACTGTTGTAGTTATTATCTGCAGTTACAGTAAAGGAGGCTGTCTCCTTCAGGTCCTTCCTGTACACATACTTCGTTGCTTGGTACCTGAAAATGATCCTCATCCTATTAGTACGGTTGGTACCCCTTACATCAAAGTGTTCTATTCTCAACAATAAAATAAGCTTAATACTTTATTTAGAACTAGAACCACAAGAAAGACAAGGCATCAAAAGAGTCACCACTGCAATATATTGTCTTTTAGGAGGTGCCTAGGTCCCACATGGAACACTCTGTAGCCTATATGGCACCTAAGGGGAGTCAGGCTTCACAAAAGGTGCTTGACAGCTCCTCCTATAGCTCCCCCTTCTCATTAGGGCTCTTTTCTTTCTTATGTCCCTCTGTCCACTCCTTACATTTTGGGAAGGTGTTCTGTCTAGCCTCTGACACTGCTGGAAACAGTGTTTCCCATGTTTTTTGAACACATATGACATAGCACCTAGTATTATGTAGGAGAGTGAAGCTTTCCATGCATCGACATGTGCACCAAGTTGCATCTGGTGCTTTTTCACAAACCCAACCTCACTCTTAGGCAGCTTGTCTGGATTTACCATTTGTAGACCTGGCCATGATAAACTCTAGGAGACATCCTGGGTCTAGTGACTGCACGGTAGGAAAACATGAGTTCAAGTCTGAAAGGTGGTGACAGTGTACAGAACTTGGGAAAGCTTATCTCACCTAACTTTGTAGACACCTATATCTGGTGTAGCAGTCTAGTCTCCTTCCAATAGATCCAAATTCAGGAGGAATCCCTGAGCATGCTCTTGAGTTATAGCTGAACTACTCAAAACAATTCTGTCTCAACTGAAGTAGTTAAAAGTTGAGATGAAGCCAGTCCCTTCAGCCTTCCCTCAGAGGTAGGGGAGAGCAGCACAACTCTTCAGATGGCGATTTATCCCAACACTGACATTTCCTGCCCTGTCAGAGGTATCCACTGAGATTTCAGATAAGTAAGTCCAATACAGTCTGTCTCTGAACTTGACTTTTGGAAATGTCACTTCACTGATCTTGCAAAATATTTTGGGAAATGCTATTCTTGTATTTTCTCTGTATCAGGTTCTTTCCCCCCTATTTTTTCCAATTTCTTTTTTTCTACACTCATATCTTAGAATATTAAGCATCAGTTCTGGTTACTGACAGTGGCTGGAACACAGTTTCCTCCTAGGCAGCTTCCTCTCTGTTGCCTCAGGCCACTTCACAAGGCTGTTAGTGTCTGCTGTAAATATTTTTATTCAAAATTCAGTGGAACCTGAACCTGTGTTGTTCTGTGCTTTGTTCTGAATGTGTAGAAATAAAGCCCCTCCACCTTGCCCGAGTCTGAAAAACAGAGTGCACCTTTCTTCTGTGACACTTTGCTCTCAAGACGTAATATATTTGTAATTTGCATGTGAAGAGCTGGTACAATCATAAAATAGGTTTGAAATACTTGATTTATAAAGAAAAATAATCAGTCTTACTAGGAAAACTTTGCAGAGAGACCTTAAAAAAATCCAATTCATCCACAAGCTTTAATTTAAAAATGGAAACTTGAAGCAAGTCTACTTCTTTAAAGGGCAAGGAGTACTGTGAGTCTTCTCTTTCTTCGCTTCCATAGCTCTTACTCTGAGCTTCTTTTCATGCAGAAAATATGTTCTCCAACAAGTGACATTTTGAAAATACTAATACTGCATTGTTCTTTCTCCAAATGAATACATTTCGTACCCTACAAGTAGTTTTTTGCTTCCATACTCCTTTTTTCATGTTTTCATGTTTTGCGAAGCATTGGTATCAATAAAGACAAAGCTGCTGTCACATTGCCAGAGTAATAGAATGCTTTATTTTTGGTAGGGCTTATTTTTGTTTTTCTAGCACTGATTTTAACTAAAACAATACTAATTTGCTGAGCTTCCTTCTGCTTTGGTTTACGGTTTGTGGTTGCTACTCTGCTTTCTGCCCACCCCTCCATTATTTTGGGTCTCACCCAAGGTAGCAAGGCTTTCATTTCTTAAAAACCTTCAACACAGTTTCTACATAATGGTCATCTGGTGGGGGTTTCCTTGGGCTGCCAGGCTGCAGGAACTTCTTAATTGTAGGCATATTGCTTATTTTGGTTTTAAACACCTAAAAAAAATTAAAACAAACAAACAGAGTAAGAGAGAAATTCTAGCCACAAATATGTGATTTACACAGCATGGGGAGATGATCACTTTAGGATTGACCTCTAGCTCCTGAATACAGCACGCTCCGTAACAAAATTACCTGCAACTGAGGAAACCCTGACAGCACAGCAGGAACTTTCTCCTCCACTGCTAAAATGGCTTCAATTAGCTGAACATCTGCCCAGCTGAATTTGTTGCCCACGAGAAAGTCTTGGCCATGTTGTTTCAAAACCTGGAGAAGACAAGAAGATGTGGGCTGTAGATGAGAACAGGACATATGAGCATCCTTGGCAGCAAAGCCTCACAGCACAGTTGCAGAGCTGAGCAGCAATTCTATCTGAAATTTCAGAGTGAGGTTTTCAGCTGAAGCTGCGCCTACATCACTTCACAGTTGCTAGGAAAAAATGAAGTTTTGTTAATTTCATTTTCTAGTATGCAGACTACAAACTTTGGTCACTCAGTAATAATGAATGAAATGGGCACTAGCAACAGTAACAAAACCACATGCTTAAGTAGACTAGTAATAATCCTAGAATTTGAAATAGGGATAATGGAGGAAGTAACAAGCAATTTAAGGAATTCACAGAACTGCCATTTAGATGTTTCATTTAAAGTGACAGCCAATGTTGATATCAGGATGCAAACTTAGAAATGCAGAATTACAACAGCGAAGAAAAGAAAACCCCTGCCTTTGGGAACAGGTCATTATTGTTTTAAGAACTTCTGTGATGGTCAGCCTTTATTATTGTGTTCCAAAAAAACTAGATAAATATTACAAAAGTGGGAAATACTGCTAGATGCATGAATCATACGGGTTGGGTTTATTGTTTTCTGAAGTGGGATGTGCAGAAATCTATGACTGTTGCTCTACTAAAGTACTCCTAATCACTCTGATTTATTTGCAAGGGATTTTTGCATTCCTCCACTGAAACTTTTCCAAATGAAATTAAGTATGGCAGTGAGATGGGCTCTAAACAAATATAACCATAAAACTGTTCCTTCAAGAAAAAGAATCACATGTGCTTGCTTTCACTTTAGTAAAAAGTTTTTCTGTACAGTTGAGAACACACTGCGTTGCAGATGTTCAGATACCATAGCCCTGGCAACACAAGCCAACAAATATAGGAAAATGTGCTGCTGTATTTCTCCTTCTTTGAGATGGCCAAGAAAGCTGAGGATTGGGAACTGACCTACACTACATGCACATTCTTATTTTGCAGAAACTTTTTGAATAATTGCAAGTTTGATAGATACATACTTGCTGTCACTTACCTTTTCAAAGACTGGAAAGTACCTGTTAGTTGCCCTCTCCTTAATTGAGTCAAGATTTTTCTCCTTTGCATCAGGTGGAGAGAAAGGAAACATCAAAATCATTTGCATCAGATCTGTTATTCCCTCCACATACATGTCAATCCTATCGGTCAGGGAAAGATGGAAGAAAAGAGCACAAAAGTTATTTAATCTGTTTTCCAATTAACTAAGGCAAATTATAGCAGTTTTGTATCACCAATACAGTGCCAATTTTCACAGCCAAAACTAAACATGATTAAACATGAATATTTTTCAAAAAGAATAAAAGCCTGTTTCTTCTTAGGAGCATTTCAGAATGGTTAAAACTTATTGTTAGCCTTTTTCATGCCTTCTTACTGGATTTACAGGATTAAGTTGGGTTTATATAATGTAGCTGTCAAATAACAGACTGCTCCTTAAGTGACAGGAGGTGTTACATACAGGGTTCTCTCTTTCAAGTCTCTCCCATATAGACTGTATTTCCCTGCTACTGGATTTACAGGATTGAATTTGGTTTATATAATGTAGCTATCAAATAACAGACTGTTCCTTAAGCGACAGGAGGTGTTACATACAGGGCTCTCTCCTTCAAGTCTTTCCCATAGAGATTGTATTTCCCTGCTATGTAGCTCATGATGGCTCTGGTCTGCACCATCTTCAGCCCATCGATCTCAACCAGGGGCACTTGCTGGAACAGCAGGAATCCATCTGGGGTGGAGAGATGAAGGAAAACCTGTTAGCTCCTCCTAGACTGCAAGCTGTACAGGAGAGCGAGGCACTGTGCACATTTCTCTTGCAGTGTAGGAGACCACCAACGTCTTGCTCTAACTGTAAAACTCACTGCACTCAACTAACATTGTGGGGAAGATCAAACAGCCTGCATCACGCTCCTGTAGCGAGGTCACCACAGTGCAGCTGGACCCTGGGCTTGACAGCATTGCCAGAGCTTCACTGGCTGGTGGGAGCTGGCCCTGCCTGTACCTCTGCACTTCTGGAGCCTGCCTCATGCTGGCAGAAAAAGCCTGAACCAGCACTTCAAATCCAAGGAATAGGAGGAGAATAAAGCTATGTGGTAAATCCGAACTTTAAAAAAATCTAATTATTTTGAATGCAGATCAATTCTCTGTCAGGGACATATACATGAGTAGTACTGCAGCAAGACAGAGCTGCTGGAATACAGGAATGGGTCTTTAAACATCCTGAAGCTACAGAACTAGAGCCAGAGACTGTGACAACTGTTGCTGTTTAAGTTTTACACAGTCATTTCAGGACTAGAGCTGGAGTGTCCCCATTGACTCTGGGGCTAGGCCTGTAAAATATATCTACAACAATTTAGACCTATTTAGAAACATCTTTGTTGTCCTATTTTCTGCTGGTGCAGGTAGGAGCAATTGTCTGAGCTTTCAGTGAGGCAGCTCTGGGAGCTAAGTAAACATAGAAATTTAGCACTGCTAAGTAAGTCTATTCTAGACCAGTTTTCTGCTGGACTAATTCACTGCTTTCTGGAGACACTCCCTCCTCCATTTACACACTAAGGGCATCCAGAGAACAATCCCGCCCTGTTTACAATCACAGAAGAACTCCAAATCTAAGTAGGCAGCTGCATTGCTCGAAGTTTTAATTTTAAAATGATTTCTTTTAATTGCTCCATTTCAATCCATTTGGTGAATCCTTCTTTCAGATATAAAGGTTCATTTTAACAGGTACATCTGCTTGCCGTTTTCTCCAGAGCTGTTGAAATACCTTGCTAGGCTAGAATTAATAAAGATGATTCACTCATTCCATATTATTCATTTACAGTTAAAATTCAAAGATTAGTTCTCTCTGCAGCAACAAATAGCCTGTCTTTGTTTCTTGTAAACATTCATAGAAAGATCATGTGTCTTCTTGTCTTTCCACAACACACCTCTGCAGCTTGATGAAGAAACATTACTTGGTATCCACCTAGCAGAAACAACAGAATGTGAAAACTAATAGATCTGCAAGGATATTTTTCAGCAGAAAGATGTGAACAAAAATATTTGTCTTTCTGGCCCTTGACAAAAAGCAGTGCAGCAAATGTGAGCGAACTGAATACACCATCTGTTTTTTATGTAGAGAAAAGAGGAGTCCCTCTTAAAATCAGTAATGGACTGCCTCTGCTCCCTCATTTTGCAGGGAGAACCACTGCACATAACAATAGCACAGAATACATATGCAGGATTAAAAGGAGTTTACCAGTAATTTCAGGGATTGGATTGTGCTGTCCAAAGGTCTGTGGAGCAAACATTACAAACCAATCACCTATTATTTGTAACCAGCCAGCAGAGCTCGTTGATACCCAGGTAGCACTTGGGCAAGCTGGGGTGTACAGATTGTGCCAGGCTACGCAACCCTCATGCCAACAGGTACAGGTCTGCCCAGGCCAAAGCTATTTAACTCTCTTTGCCTCCAAAATAAGTGTCTATCTGCATGCTGTCTGTTGGGAACAGCCCCTGGCCCAGGCATCATCCTGATACTGCCAGGGCATTGCCTGGAGGACTGTCAGCTGGCACAGGCCAAAGTCATGCCTGGGCCAGTCTAACGATGTGGTAGTGTCTAAACACAGGAAACCCTGTCAAAAATCATATTGGTAGGGAGAGAAAAAGTTAAAGGGAGAAATAATGTGGAGTTAACTCCTGTTGAGTCCTGCCCTGCACAACTGGCAACATTCCAGAGGTCCCTTCATCAGGATGACTAATTTATCTACCTTTCATCAACACACTGTATTAAACCACACCATTTTCTTTGTATTCTCGCCATCTTAAGCTCAACACATAGACATCAAACACTTGATCTTCTTTATAAAACTTCCCTATCCTTCTCACCACCATTTAATTCTCCTTTCTGGATATCAGTAAGTTCAGATACAATCCTGGTTACAGTATCACTTTTTTCCAGATAACCTACTCCTGTGAAGGATATACAGATTTGGGCTTTCAGTACGTACCTGTGCTCTTACATTTAGATCTATAATTGACAATATGGGAGGACAGTGCAGTGTAAACAAACCAGAGTCGCAGCCAACTGGACCTGCAAATTTAATTCTGATCTACTAAATACCATTTCTTTTTTATTTTTGTTCATTTTCGTTTTCCTTGACAGAATTTCTTTAGACACAGCTTTGCCTGTCTGAGCTCAACCACAATGCAGACAAGTCCTCTTCCAAGTGTCCTCATATGGCTTGGCAAGCTCAGCCTGCTCTATGGTTTCTCTCACATGTCTTGGGCAGCAGGTAAACTGTGGGGCATGTGCACTCTCTACTGCTCCTCACAGTCCGAACTCCTTCCCACCCAGGAAGGTCTTTTCCTTCCAGGGTGTCTGTAGAGGGGTTCACTGCTGGATTTCTTCTGATCAGATATCAAGGGCAGTGGCCAGGGGTCTGCACTGGTGTGTGGGAAGAACTGGTCCTGCTCTCAAGGTTGGCATGAAGGCTTTGTGGCATGCTGCTTTGACCACGCCAGGCTTTCCACAGGTCTCCCTGCTGGCTCCATGCTTTTTAACTAGAGGAAGCTTCACATCTCAGGCTCAGGGAGTTCTATTTGCCCTGGACCTAAAATGTGCCAGGTACCATGCAACAGTTCAACAGCATAGGTAAGTAAGTTGTATTAAATAGAAGTGTTTGCCTGTTTAATCTACTAAAATAAACATAATCACAAAAGCTCTGGCTTTTAGCTTACAGCAGTTATTTGGCACTGGAAATAACAGGTTACTCAAAACTAGTATTGCACTATTCCAGGTGTGCACCTACAAGTTTCAGCTGTTTGAAATAGACTATTATCAAACCACAAAATTAGCTAGGCTGGACAAATAATTTAAAGCACTAAGCCTCAGATGTCAGGATTCTTACCTTTGATTAACTTGTCATACTGCTCTTTTGTTTCCAAATAAACCTCTTCAAACTGGAAAAGGAGTGAGAGTAGTGTCACACTGCTGTATTTGAACATTTTTCTTCTGTTAAGAGACAGTACATAACCATGCACAGAACTACTCACTCAAGCAAAAGGTAATGGGCCAGAGCTTCAACCGCTCTGTTTGGGTACAGATGTCCTGAGGATCCCACACACACCCTGACAGCTGATGGGGAGCAGAAGGGCTTGGCCACTTCTGCATCAGGGCACTGATTCAGAAATAACCCAAGACCAGGCAGAAACAGAGTGCAGGCATCGACAGGAGCAAGACAGGCTGGAGCTACTGCCATGGGAAGCACAAAGGAAATCAAATCTTTCTAACCCCACCCCAGCTTATACACATTGTGACTGCACACGTAAGACTGAGTGAAGGTGGTTTAGCACAGCTAGAAAACTTAAAATTAATAAAGCTTTAAATAAAGCCCCATTTTGTCCCCTTATGATTAACTACTTCAGCAGATTGACACTACTTCTAATACCCTCTCAACGCCACTGAGTTTGCATCCCAAATATCAACCACAGAACAAGGTCGTTACAATCATGCAGTGCCACTGGACAATTGAATTTAGCCACCCTCATGCAGCTTTTATCTTCCACAAGCATGTTAAATTGTTCCTCACTGTGAAGAAAGTTGAGAACACCAGCCTGTAACACTCTACTGAAAATGTCAACCAACCTCCACACCAGCTGCTGCCAACAGCCATCGTATGGACTCCATTCGTCCCCTTCCATTCAAGTAGGTAAGCCTGGGCTTCCCCGACATGTTCCCAACCTCCTGGTTCCCTGAAAGATATTAACCAGAAAACAGTGTCAAATAAAACCAGTGTAAGCACCATTATTTTGAGGGGAGATAGCACCTTTTATTCTCACTATGCCTGTTGAAGTTTAATCATCATTTGCTTCAAAACAAAATGAGATACAAACCAGAGATACCGCACAGTTGGTGCTAGGAAAGATGTGTGACTCTGGAAAGCCCTCCCCACTGCCGCCAGGGAGACTTCTTATGATTGCAAGCAAACACAGACATGTTTAAACATGTGGTATGACTGCTTAGCTACAGGGGGAACACTGCTGCCTATGAATACAATTATACAAAGCCACTGAAAATCCTACCACATCCTCAGGGAAATTACTGATCCTCACTGCCATAATGGTCATTGAAAAGATGAAAAGAAGGAAAGGAAAACATGTTTTACCAGTAGGCTGAAGTTTGTCTAGCTTTGCTTGCCACATGTGCATTTTGCAGCTTCATATGCAGTCCACTTCTTTCCTCAAATAGGGGCAAATGAATTGTTGATATTCCCTTTAGTCCATGAAGCAGGATGAGCTTCCTTGGCCGTTCTGCACGGCTGCAGCCCTTTTCCTTGTGGCTTATGGCAGCCTTAAGGTGTCCCTTGAAGCCAGATCTGGACCCCAGCTGCATTGGTTTCAGGTGCCTCCATTAGTTTCCCCCAGGGCACAGGGGCCTGTGTGTCCAGGGGATTGGCACATCAAGGCTGTCCATGCTTTGCCGTAACTGCGCCTCTCAGGGCAGAGACAGCGTGTTTGTACTGAGCTGTTTCATATGAGGGACAACCTGCTGGACTGGCAGTGCTCACATGTGAGCATAAGCATTTCTACATCTAGGCCTTAATTCCTCTATGCTTCATGCCCCAATTACTAAAAGAACATGATTAGCATTCTCCTTCACAAAGATGTTTGTAACATACACTTATGATCAAAAGGAAAAAACCCTTTAAAACAGATATCCTAATCATGTCCTAATGGCTCAGGGTGCCTCACTTAAAGTCATTTTCCAGAAGACCTCAGTTTTCCCAGAGTTAAAACCCAAAGCTGCAACATTACATCTGTCACACTTTGCATGCACTCGACATTTCTCATTTGAATTGGGCTCATACACTCTAGAGATGTTTTCTTCAAGTCACATTGCTTTATAAGTGTACTTAAAATAAAGTACGTTTGGAACATATTTTGCCATAACTTAATTTCAAAAAACAAGATTGAGAGTTCTCCCTTGAGCAATTCCAGTAAGAATCAAGTCATGTTACTAGAATAAATAAGGATGTTTTGGGTAATTTAGTAAATATAATTCAAATACACATTAAGGAAAACGGTCTTGTGTTCAGTTTTTAGGTGTGAATAGCTATTCCTAATGACAATGTTTTGCCTCTAGGACAGTGTTTCATTAGTTTCTGCATCTTGTGTGACTAGTTTTCACTGTAGGGCAGCTTATCAACATAGTTCACAACAACTAGCTAGTGCTTCTTTCATTATCATACTTTTCAGATACCTTGCATTTGTATCATTTCAACACACATTGCCCCAACTTGTAACGCACAGAAACTTACAGTAAATAAGACTCTTCCTTTAACCAAAAAAGCCAATGGCTGAACTATCACGCATATGAAACTTAATCCCCCTGGAAACATTATCTTTTGTTTTCAGAAGAAGAGTAGAAAGAGTAAAAAGCCACAGGTATTATTGTATTATTTTATCATTTTACATGAATCAGAAATTCTATGTGGCATCAAATTATGTGAGAAGAGCAATGACAAACATAGAATTAAAGCTTGTCATGATTTTTTTTTTTAAATTAAAAATAACTCTGTCAGCTCTGAGTGGATTTTAATTTCCTTAAGTTTCCAACACAGGAAAAAAACGCCAAACAACAAACCAAACACAAACAAACAAACAGAAAACCCCAAAAAAACCTTGGCTTTTGGTTAAAAGTCATCTCAATCTTTAGATCCACTGAACACATCTCCATTGACTGCATGGGGACCTCACAGTTGCAGCTCACATACAGGCAGCTACTTTCAGTTAGTGGGTCTGGACCTGAGTCTTGTCCAGTGGGCTCAGCTTAGTTGTCCATTCCTATGTGAGTACTGACACCCAAGATTCCCTAAAGGTCAGAAGATACAACCCTCAACTTACTAGAAACTGGGCAGCTTCTATCTTAATAAAGCAAACCTATTCATCCAGACTCTCAACACCTTTTTCCATTTATTTGAGGAAAGATACAGCCTACAGAGCCAAGACCTCAGGATTTTGCTCAGACCTCCACTACTTTTCTAGTTTTACTAGAAAACTTTCAGGATGCACTGTTTAAAAAAAGCGATCCTTTTTTCTAGAACATGTTGAGGCTTTATTAGTAGCCAAGTAATTTTGAATAGCTGTCACCCATTCCTTACTGTTTGCCTTAGTTGAAAATGGTCATTGGGCTTTCTGTAGAAGTTACAATTTGTGTAAGAGAAGTATAGAATATCTGTGTTACATTCTTCAGCAAGAGGAGTAGCTGTTATCTGAAAATCATATTAAAATAATCCAAAATCTTCCAAGACCAGCTTCTAAAAACAAACACTTCCTAGGAGCTGTAGGATTCTGACATCGCCAGACCGCACTTTCAAGGAAATAAAAAAACTCCTGATACTGATTATTATCTATGATGATGGAGAACCCATTCTCTGGGCAACACAGAATGTAGGCATTCAAGATTTTGAAGCTAGCTGCACTTGCCCTGGGACTGCCAGACTGTGGTAAACCATTTACCTTGTTTGCGCAAGAAGGGCAAGGAAGAGCCTCTGAGATAGTAGTAACTAACATGCTGAATCCTGCAACTCAACTCCCTTCGCCTGGGGAAGGAACATAATGGCTATGCAGTAACCACCCAGGAAGCCTAAAAGGCTCAAGCAGATTTAACAGATGTGCTATTTCTAAATCCCAGTCTGGCACTGTTATTTTATTTGTGGGGTGTCATATTATCTGAGCAGCGACTGGAATACAGGTTATTGAATAACTGCTGTGAATGAAGCAGTGGAAGCTTCACCACTCAGTCCAAAGATGAGCACACAAGCATTAACAAAGGTCTATGGGCTGTTCAAAGAAAAGACTGTAAATATTTATGCTGATTTCCAATATGTATTTGGAGTATGCCATGCCACTGGGCTGCTATGGAAGCTGTGTGGGTTTATAACTTCTAGTGGAAGCAAAATATCAAATGCTCCACAAAATACTGAACTGTTAAAAGCTATACAATTGCCAGAGAAACTTGCTGTCATTCATGAGCCACACCATAAAGCAGAAGGACAAAAAAAGAGAAATGAAATTGTGTAATATACATTGCATAACAGCAATACAAGCAATATAAGCCCAGTAAAAACCACCAGGCTTAGAAGCAGTCCAATGGTCTGACCTGGTGTTGCTTGCTCCTGAAAAGCTATGTCTGACTGTTCCTCCTGAAGAAAATTGACTCTTGCAAAAGGTACAGCCAAATGTCCAGGAAATGTGGAGATCAGACACGGAAAACATTCTAATTTTACCTAAGTAATATCTAATTCCCGTAGCCAAAATACATGGCTATGCAGGGCATTTTGGGACTACTGCACTAACTCAGACACTGCAGAAGAACTGGTTCATATCACAAATTTATGCTGCAACCAAATAACTAATCACATCTTGCATACACCACCCTGATGTCTAGCAAAGATCTCAACACAAAATTTTACTTTATACAATTGTTTTTGTCTAAAATCCGTATTTCCTTCCTGTTTCCTATACCCTCAAGAGCCTTAGTAACATGACTTCCTGAATTTCTCTCAGCATGCATCTCAGGGATGCAAGAAAAATGTAAGAGACTGTCATCTTCCAGAAACAGCAGCACGAAGTGTTCTTTAGCCTTGGAGCTAGGATCAAAGTGCAGCATACCCCACAGGCCAGCTTTCCTGCTCCAACCCAGAAGAAACCAACACAGTGCTAGAGGCTTGCACTTTGTCCCCTCGGCTGTTTCATAGCTGCCTTGCTCAGCTCTTGACTCCACCACAGAATTCAGTTCCTGGTTAAAACACATCTTTCTCTGGCATTTTCTCTCTTGTAGCTTACAGCTGGTGAGTAACTATCAGGCCATGCTTAGTCTACCTGGCACAGGGATTAAAGAGAGCAGAGAATTTACATTACACCAGCAGATGCCCTAAAAACCTTAGAAGTAGTTTCACTTAAAAATTGTAGTGAGAATACTTTAAGAAAAAGGATTTTTTAAGTTCTTACTTACCTTCTGACCTTAACTCAGACTCCACCCGGCACAGGCAGCTTCCCCAGGGCTGTTTAAACTTTGCAGCTTGGGGGAGTTTCCAGCCATACCCAATTAGAGAAAAAAACCTCCCAATGCTCTTAAACTGACACTATCCAGCTTAAAGACGTATGGCTTAGAAAATTGACACCCAAGGCAGAGACAGTCTTTCAGTTTGCTGATTTGACTACACTGTGAGGGTGACCTCATGGTTTCTATGGTCTATTCCAACTGTTCTCTTGGAATTTCTCTTGAAATTCTTCCAAATACAAGAGCAGGACATCTATAAACACTAAGAACATTATAGATTTTTTTTCTGGTCATGTTTAAGGTAATAGTAATAATTTAAAGAAAAACCACTGAAGTTTCTAGGCTTATTTAATTGTTTAGCAGGTTTTTATTTTTGCTTCTGTATGGCAAAGTTACCCAAAGTATGAGATAACAGGGCTCAATTACTTTGAAATACAGTATCATGCTTACTTAGCAAATAACTTGATATAAAAAAATAGATAAGCAATTTATGTCACAACTCACCCTATGTCTCAAGGCTATAGCATTAATTTTTGAAATTAAATATACATGGCTAATACTCAGTTATTGATGTAAAGATGAAATAAAATATGATTTTCTTACCTATGAGAAGTAACTGTTTCCAACTTTTCTATCTGTATTTCAGCTAAAAATCCCAAAACTGAAAGTGGATGTGAACAGACACAAGGATAGCATAGCAAATGGAAAATGGGATTTGGGTGCCAAGATAAGGTTCTTTCCTCTAGCATAGACCCACATATGATGTTGGGCATCACTTTACACCCCTGCAGCAATCAGTACAACTAATCTGAAGATCCATTCACAGAACCCACACAAATTGTTAACAAAATTGTATTTGTCTAAAGCCATGGCTTTACTAACAGCACCTCACTGCGGGGAATCTTAGGACAAAAGTGTCTAGGTAGCTTTCTTTTTCCTCACAGTTGGAATTTTTGAATGGTTTCTCTGCCTGGCAGTAGCTGGCAGTCTATTCCAGAGCCTGCACTTCTACTAAAGGCTTCATGCAAATTTTTAATTTACGTGCTTCAGAGGTTGATGCTGTCAGCAAAACCCAACTGTATGGTGCTTCTTTACACTTTGCCTAATTCCAACTCTCTCTTAAGTTCATAGTTTACTGAATAAAGCATATTAAATACATGCTTCTGTATTTTTTCTAAGTCAAACCCAGTTATTACCAGGCTACCCTACAGAAAATTCCCAAGCATGGGTCAGAAGTCCAGCACAGGCCCAGAACAGTTCCCAGCTGGCAGCACAGGTACCCTATTTTGGAAGGTCTGAGCACTGTGTAAATGCATGCCACACCAAGCTGGTGCTGCCAAGCAGTGCCAGCCAATGGTCCCCATATGCCTTATTCAGTAATGCAGATGTGGCTACAGTAGGAATGTGGCACACACACAGACAGCTGAGTAAGAAAGGAGCATTTGTTTACACCTATGCATGATGGCAGTATTGAACCAAGATTAATCTATTACTGCTTTTGAAGTCTTTGATATCAGCATGCACCCCCAAGTGCAAGAGTTGGTTGAGGAACAGAGATCACAGAAGAGCATGCATGGAACTGTTGTCTCTTTGTCCTCTCTGCAGTCTCAGATGCTGTCAAGGACAGCAGTAGGCTTGGTGGCAAAGAAGAATGGGAGGAAGGGGTCTCTAATTCAAGGTTCAGGGATGAGTGAGTGGTCAAGAAAAGCATTCTGATGCTTTTTGGATTTGCTGAATATGGCCACATCCAGATTTGACTGTTGCTCCCCTTCTACACATTCCTGTTTCACAGGAAAGACCTTCCCCCTTGTTCTCTTTTTATTTTGCTTCCAGCACAGCCTTTCATAATGTAACTACAAAGCTCCTTTTGAATCTGGAGGTAATCATATCAATAAGGTTGCTGCTATCTATAACTTGAATAGGTGTTCTGTAAACCTCTAGAGCAGAAAAGAAAATACATTTCTTTTACACTTGATTTGTTAAGCCACACCCATGAGTATTCAGGCAGTGGGCATGGGGCCCAGGTGCCACTAAAGTTATCTGGGGCTGGGCAAAGGCAGATTTTAACTAGTGAGTATACCATGCCCTGGCATGTCACATTCCCACTGTGCTCTGTGGACACATTTCCTTGTGCTGTAGATGAAATGAGTTCAAAGTCTTCTCCAAATGTTTCGATCCCCCCAAACCACTAAGCAGCTTGGAGGACAATGCCTGATTTCAGCTCTCACAGGTGCACACAGGGTGCATCACTAACTGCCACCAAAGAATTCAACACTGAAGGGTAGGATGATTCTCCCCATGCTGCTTATTGCACCCCTAAACTGAAGCATACCACCACTGTAATAAAAATAGTTAAGAGTCCACATGAATAGTTAGAATAGTTAGGTCATGCATCACTTAAGCCTAGACTTGCAGCAAACCTTCAGTGACTGCTCTAGCTCTGTGCAGGAAGCTTTACTGACCACCCAAAGACAAGGTTAAACCAAGCCTGTAGTCACCCTCACACATATTTCTCCGAGCTCTTTGGCTCTCAGCTGGACCACTGGCACCAGAAAGTCTGAAAACAGTAAGCCTAATTCTGATTTACACCCACTGTAGTGCTGTGAGGAGGACTTAAATGAAGAGCTGGTTTTCACTACATTGTTTAGTTGTTTAGTCTTTATTGATCTAACTGTCTCAACATGGCCAAAGGGCTGATTTATCAAGGTACAAGATAGGCAAGATCAAGGTTTCAAAGATAACTGAAAAGTACCTTTAGGAGTACAAATTTCATTGGGAAATAATTAATTTAAATAGCTAATGTATTATAAGGACTTCATATTTTGATAGATAAATGTATGTTTTCTCTGTTTGGTATCTGGTACGTTTTAGGAGACTTTCTAAGACTCTCAGTTAATGTGCATTACTACAACTAAAACTACTAATAATCTAAACTTAGGTTTAAAGAATCTTTTTTCACTAGAAAGAATAAGGGTGGGAAAAGCTCCAATCACAAGCCTACAAAAGCCTGTGGAATCAGCTTCATCAGATGGTGGCTGAGGGCTGATGGTGAGGGAAGTGGCAATTTCCTCAGAGCAGATGGTACAACTTCAGAGAAAAGCAGATGCAAGTCAGGCAAGTTATAAAACCATACAGTGATCAGTACTGGGATAATCTGCCTTTCACAGCTTAATCTTTTTCCACTAAAGAGCTGCTTAGCCCCTAAATGTTCAATATCTTTCAAGATTTCAGCACATTCATGATATCCTTCATACTACTTTCATCCATTTAAATTCCTGGCCTAAATGACATCCTCTAACAAGGAGATCCACCATCTTATTGTGAAAAAGTTGCTTTTCATTGCTTGTATTTTTGCTGCTTTTATTTGTGTTATTCCACTTCTATTGCAAGATAGGGGACATGAAAGCCCTTCTCCGTCTCTCTCACTGAAATCACATGCATAAAAAAAAATTATCTAATAATTTTTTTAACTAATTGATCTGTAATTCATTTTCCACATGCATTTCTCAGCTCTGGTTTTCCCTTTACTATTCTTTGTATTTTACTCTCTTGCCTATGTGTCTTGAACTCTCTTGATTACATCTGCATTCTGTAAGAGTGCAAGAAACTGCCAAGCATTTTAACTTGTCTTTGTCAAAACTTAAAATGAATATGTGTAAATTGCTATTTGATTTAATTTCCTGCAGAAAAGGACACTTGGAGAGAATGGAGGGCACTTTCTCTTCTACCATCAGGATAGCTTCCATCAGTTGCTGGACTTCTGTCCGCAGAAGTTTGACAGATACAAAAGATTGTAACCAGCTTGATTCAAGAGGAAAAATGTTTACAGGAATTAAAAAACTAATGACTTTTCTGAGTTTTATTCCAGAGCAGAGCTGATGAAATTATTAACAATCTATACCTTCATTTCAGGTTTATTTCTACATCCTTAGACAGTTATGTAAGTTGCACATGTACAATGGTGGTTACATTTCCATAAAAGCTACAAATGAAAAAAAAAATCTGAAGAAACTGTAGATATGGTACAAGATACATAAAAAGTGAAGGGAAAGATAAGTGCATTGGGTCAGATACAAACCATCACGTGCTTTTGTTCCCTTGTTCTCAAGGAAAAGTTCTCAATGCAAATTTGATAATGGAACAGGAATCTGACTCATCTTGTCCAGCTAGTTAGCAGCACTATAGACCTCAGCAGCCAGTTCACAAAGGCAACAGCTCCCTTACTGTTGCGGTTTAGAGGATGAAAAGTCTGCTGTAACATCCTCCAAAACTGCAACACCTTACATATACATAAGCCTCTTTTTATCAGCCTGCATGGTGAGAGGTTAAATTGAGTGTATGTACACAGAGAACTGAACTGCCCTTGCCATAGCACGAATATTGAAAGATGGCTTTGGTGTGCTTGAGAACCATGCTGAAACTCTCTGTGGTCTTTATACACAAGGCAATAAAGCTGTAATAATAAAATATACTACCTACACTCCTGTTAGAAAAGTGTTGATGGGGATATGTTTCACTGCTGAATGTGCAGATTCCTAATCTTCTATATGAGAATGAGCAGAAAAGACATAACAATCTTTGGGACCGAAACCTTCACACTTCAATTGTGTATTTTGAAAAGGTATCCCACTTACTTCAAGGAGAGCCAGGACACTATCCAACTAGTGAAGTCTTGTTGTCTTGAACTCTGTCTCTCTTGCAGGGTAAAAATGACCCCCGGATCCTGGAGATACACATTCTCCAGCCTCAGCCTTACATGCCTTCATTCTAGCACTTGCTACTATTAGCAAAAAAGCATGGCACTACAAAAATAGAGTGCTTGTTTAATTGAGACACACACACTCCTGCTACACCTCTGTTTTGTTGTGTGGGCATACTTTAGGAGAATGTAGAACAACAAGATACTCTGAAAAATATGGAAGTTACACTGCTCATTTCAAAGCCATCTCTGTGCAACCTGTTCTGAAACTTTCTCCGAAATAATTGTTCAAATCAGGTTTTCAAAGGAATCCAGAAGAGTTGTCTCCCAGATCACCCCTTGTCTCAAGTTCTCCTGCAGCAAAACTGTCTGCTGAATAATAGCTAGAGTTAAATAAGGTATCTACTTCCTTGAGAAAGTGAAGGATGTTCTGTGCTTGAACTAATGTGTGATGTGTCCAAATGGGCTGGCAGGGCTGAGGTAATATGTACCAAGGTATGGCATCTGAGGCTGAAGGATGGGGTGAATTTCCCTTTCTCATGCCAGAAAGTCTCACATTTCATTTCATCTTCTCTTGGATGACATTTCCAGGTGTGAGATTAAAGGGTACTGCTGCAGAGTTGAAATTGGTCTAACATGGAAAGCAATAATTGTAGGGTAAGCAACACAAACCTGCAGTATAACCAGAAAACTATCACCAGTCCTGCATTAGGATTAAGTGATGCCTATAGCTAGGTAGTTCTTGAGTCAATGTCACAGTCAGACATACAATTATGCTATTTTAAAATTTCCACTATACACCAGGGTCGCATTAGCATTTTCAGATGCCAGTGGCACACTGGGAGCTCATATATGGCTGATTATCCACCATTTCCTTCAGCTCCTCCTCCAGAGTTCCTGCTTCTCCCATCAGTGGGAATTTAGGCAAAGTGCATTTAACTAGACTAAATGCCTCTTGTTTATTAATTCCTAGTATGCTTACTGATTCAGATCACTGTTTCAACTTTCCTACCTGTAGTCACTTCATTATTTTCTATGAAACGTGCTAATTTTTTTTAGCCCTTTGCTAAAAATGTGAAATACTTATGTGCCAAGGATCTAACTGCACTCATCACCTACCTAATATGTAGCCGCAGAGGGGCCAGGATCAGGCTGTCCTCAGAGGACTATAGTGAAAGTAGAAGAGACAACAGGCACAGGCTGCAGTACGAGAAATTCCAACAGAGGTCAGCACTGAAACAAAGCCTGGAAGGGGCTGCTGGAGATGTGTATATACAGGCTTTTCTCTGCCCTGCACTCCATGGTGGCTTGCAGACACGCTTCCAGTCAGGTGCTCAGACGTTAAACATGCCTTACAGATAAACTGCATTCTGATATTATTTGTTGCCACTGACTCCAGAAGTAGTCACAGTTTAAAAACGAGCACCTGGTGCTCGGAGGTTTGAAGTTACGGTACTAGAGTCTGTCCTTCAGGTCCTTCCCACGGAGGGTGCACTTTCCGGGCCCTGTGCCCGAGGATGGCTCCGGGAGGCTCCACCTCCCTGCCGGCAGCCGACCGCAGGCTCCTGCCGAAAGAGCAGGGCCCCACCTCGGGGCAGCAGAAGTCATGGCAGGATAGCTCCATGCTCACAGCTCCGACTTGTTGAAAGGGAGCGCGGGGACACGCCGAGTTGCCTACGACTCAAATTCTCCCCAGCAGCAAATCAAAGAGCCTTTCCTAGGAGCACGATTATGGTTTAATGCCAACTCCGAATTTCGGGTTCCGAGTGCAGCCTCCCAGCAGCCTCCTGAGAGCTCCTCAGCACCAGCAATGCTCAGGCGGCCTGGTGTGTCCAGTCCTACCCGCTTCTGGAATGCGAACTTTCCCCTCTTGGACCTCAAAGCTCTGGGCCACCACCAGCAGGGCCCAGCGATCCCCACGACCCCTTCAGAAACCCGCTGAGGCACAAGCTTATTAAATCAGCCACGGCTGTACGGGGCGCTAGCTCCCAGCGGGGGCTGCGGGGCTCTGTGAGGGGAGGGTGGGGCTGCCCCAGCCGGACACAGCCGGGTCCAGCCGGACACAGCCGGATCCAGCCGGATCCAACCACCCAGCGCGGGCACGGCTGAGGCCACAGCGCGCTGGGGAGTGGTGTTTGAGATGGGACAAAACACTGCCCCACAGTGCCAGGGAAAAACTGGGAGAAACATCCCTGGGAACACACGAGGTGGAGAGAACGCAGAGGAGAACGAAGGAGAGAGGTTGACCCTGGGAAGGAGTACGAGGAAGGTGTTCAAGTTTTTTCTTTCTCACCAACCAACTATATTAATTGGTAATAAAGAAGTTTTCCCCAAATCAAGTCTATTTTGCCTATGGTGGCAATTGGCATAGGAATATCTGTCAAGTTCCTGCTGGAAGCAGTGTCAGGAATCCTCCAGTCCTTTCAGTCGACGTGGCTAGTTTCCCTGAGTTTGGCATCTTGCCTTTTTGTTTTGTTTTGTTTTTTGTTTGGGTTTGGTTGGTTGGTTGGTTGGTTGGTATGGGTTTTTTTTTGTTTTTTTTGTGTTGCTATAGTCAGGTGTGAAGATGTGCCACAAGAAGCATGCAGGAGACTTGAAAAATTCCTATGAATAGCTGATGGTTCTTTTGCATGTTCAGATGTGCTCACCCAAATAGTAGAGTTCCATTGGAACAAACTGCAATCTACCACACATCAGTAAGCACTGCACAGTAATCTGTAAAGATCCCATACAGTCATCAGAAACCATAACTTGTACTAAAGCCAATATCCTGTACTTTCTATTAAATCACTGGGAATTATTCCATTGGCAGTATTTTAAACCCAAAATGGTTGTCTAAGATCACAACCCTTTCCTCCACTAAGCATAATTTACCTGGCTATCAGATTAATGCTCCAGGCTGATTTGTACATAAATAGGTCTTTCCAGAGCAAGAATTGAAGAAAACCTCAATCCTTCTTAGAGAACACATCAAAGCTGCCTGTCTAACACCTAAGTGTTTTGTGACAGTTAAGAGTGAAACAAATCCTCACGTTACTATGCATTCTTAACTAACTAACTAATTTTTGGCCAGGAATTGTTGGGCTAGCAACATTGAGAGACATAGGAGAAACAACAACAAACATCTGCACTGTCTTGACGGCTGGTAAAAGAGCTCTGATGTGTTGTGAAAGCATTACCGAAGTGAGCTAACACCCTAAATAATTACTGCTAGAGTGCTTACCAGGATTCAAGGTTGCTCAATTAGAAGAAAAAATTGTAAAATACCTAGATTTAAGGTGATTTAATCCCTAGTTTGCCCAGAATATCACAATATCACAAAGATCACAATAATAGTCTGTAAACCTGCTGCTCTTCACAGGTTAGAAACTAAACTGGCAAATCTGCATGAGAATATCAAAATAAGAAGGTTATCGGACAGGGTTAACCCACAGCACTGTGCCACACCATGAAGCCCTGCCACCACAGCATAAGTAAACATGGCTGTAGATTTTATATGGAGAAGTCCACACGACATACAAACACTTTTAGGTGTCTTCATTTCAAAACAAATTAAGAAGTAAAAAACAATGAAACAAAATAGACGTTCTCATCAACAATTTACTGCAAAAACAGGAAATGAACCGTCAGTTGGGCCAGACCTGGAGCATTCCGGCGTATGTCTACATTAGTGGTCTGGAACAGGAGGATGTTAAAAAAATTAATTTCTTAACTGTGCTTTGGCTCCCAGCATAGTGTGATCTTTGAGTGTACAAATTGGATTCTTTCTGGATGAAATGAAACTGAAAAATGTGCTCCAAGAGTGCATCAAATATAGTTTTCATGGGCTTTCAGTCCACACAACCGCTCTTGAGTTATGCTGAAGTTAACCCTGTCCCAAACACTTAACAGTGTTGATGACAAGGCTTCAGTACCAATAGTTCATCTGCTCACATTCATTGCTGCTGTGCCACTCCATTTTCTAAAAGGCATAACCATCAGCTGTTAGGCTTATCACCAACAAGAACTGGCAGAGGCACCTCCTACATCTGCTGAATCTTTGCTTGTGGAACTTTGGAACAGCATTACACCACAACATTCCTCGTATTGTGGAGAAAAAGTTCACTTAGCAAAGGAACTATGATCAACAACTAGAGGGTTTTCCAAATATTTTCTATTAAACTAATCAAAGATTAAACCAAGGACTAAACTGTAATTGCAACTGACATTACAGTAGCTGATAAGCTACAGTAGGGCAATACGAACTTTGTGTACCTGGCAATGAGGGAAAAGTGTTTGTAGCACTGGAAACTTCAATTTTGCTGAAGCTGGAGAGATTGACAAGCTAGCAAGTGTGGAACTTGTTCATCAAATATCAGATGACTGAACTTACACATCCCAGTGTCAAGCAGCATCTTCTTTCTCAACCCACAGCTAACACAGGAATAAACCAGTGCCATTAGGAATTGAGCACAAGTCTTTTCTTGTAAGTTATGTCATTAACGTAGAACTATAAATGACAAATATGAAACCCCAAGATAACATCCTGCAGAGCAGCTTCTCATAATGTAAGTGCCATTTGTTGAAGTGATTAAAACACTTTTAAATTCCTTTGTCTAGTTGTCTGTGGAAACCACAGAGTTAAAAAAATAGAGGAAAAGAAACATTTTGACTTTGGTTGGTACTAGATAGAAGCTGTACCAGGAGCCTTAGGTAGGAGCTATAACAGGTTTGTGTGATGGTTTACTCCCTCCCCTTCACTTCTCCATTCTCTTGTTTATAAACACACAAAAATATGCCTTTCTTTGAGGCATATGGGTTAACAAGGACCCTTTTCATACCAAATATAAAGAATTTATCCTCCAGGAAAAGTAAAAATTATGTTTGCAAGCCCCAACTTTCATTCATGACACAACAGGACAATGTGACTACATAAAAAGTTTATTTGATTAGTACAGGTCCTCTAGATACAGCAGTTAAACAAAACAATCATTTGGCACTCAATTTATTTCCTAATTCAGTAATAAAAGTTATCACTCTAGTTATAAAGGCACAGTGTTGACATTTCAGACAAGTCACTGATGTCCAGTAGAACTGGCAAGTCTCCCCCTCCTACTTTCCTTAAAAACCACTTGTTTCATTTGCCAACAGTGATATTAAAGAACAATAAAGGCCTACATTGGAAGCAATCATCATATAAAAATCTGGTCTGGATCTCAGAAGAAAGTCCTCAGAAACAGCACAACATGCTGAAGCTATCAGTCAGCAACTCACATTTCTCTTTTTTACTTTCCACAAAGTCTCTAGGAAGACAGTGTGCTTGCTGCCATTTCACTTGCCTAAAATTACCAGAAAAGATCTCGAGATGAATGAACGAGAAAATAGGCTAGTACTGAAGTGTTACAAAAGATACCTGCCTACTGTATTTTGTGTGAGAGCACAAGCTCCTGCCCATTGGAACAACTCTCAAACACCCCTTCGCCTTCCTTCGCTGTCTAATTGGACATGTGCAATCTGGCAGTTCTCTTACAGCCTGTGGCCACGCGAACTTTTTTTTTTAAAAAAAAGCAAAACTAATTTGCTTTTACATCATAATACATGCGGAGAACTCTCCTCACAGTCTCCACAAATTTATCATCAGGAACAGGTTTCCTCTGGCTTCCTGGCTCAAGAAATTTCTTGATTGTGGGGATGCTGCTTATCCTCGCTTTAAATGCCTAGAAAGCAAACAGTAAGTACTTAAAGTACTTATGGTATTTAAAGAACAGAAAGTAACACAAGAAAAAAACCTATTTTACTGATTTGTGTAACATCCTTTAAGAAGCTGTATGTGGAGACAAGACAGGAAATATGGTTTTAACTGTGGATGAATTTTATTCCTGCTCACTTCAACCCTTTTACTTTCCACAGTAACAAATCAATGCTCTGTCTTGTTCTGATACCAGATGAAGTGTTAACATTTATCTGTGGTTTCTGATATATATGTTAGTCAGATCAGTTCTTGTGATCCAGACAATATCTTCAGCTTAAAGATAGCACAGAACTGGTGAGGAGAGGCAAAAAAAGGGAGGGTGCATTTCTTCAGATGTGTACTGAGAGTTTCTCTAGATGAAAGATCTTACAAGGCTCTCCTAAGGCAGGAAGAGCATGACAACAATGAAAAAGTGACAAATATTTTATGGAATTATCTACACATAACAGACTTTGAAATATTTATCACATTTACAGCCATCTGAGCATCTTGTTAGTGCAAGGTACCTGTAACTGAGGAAAGCCTGAGAGCACATCTGACTTCTTCTCTTCTACCGCTAAAATGGCTTCAAGAAGATGAACGTCTGCCCAGCTAAAATTGTTGCCAATAAGGAAGTCCTGTCCATGGTCTTTCAAAACCTAGAAATGTCATATATGAAAACACTCAGGTGTGGATAGCCAGCTGAGGTTCATGCTTTCAAAATGCACAGGCACACCTTCTTTGACAATACTTACTGTGTCCTTTTCACCCTTCTCTCCCATGCAGCTAACAGGGGAAAACACATGATGTACCAGCAGTCATTGACCATTTTACAGTAAAAATCTAGAATCCCAGGGTTTTCCTTACCCATCCTTTCTCCTGTAGCCCTAAGAAACCCTGTGTATGGGACTACAGGGTTAGATACCTCTTTGGTATTCACACCTTTCAAGTCTAATATATCTTGAATTTTTCTATATGTAGTTACAGCTTCAATGGGAAAACAGGGAACATAAGAGAGAGGTGATCAGCCTAAAGCATTTGGGCGAAGGTGCAACAAGTGTAATCTACGGCAGAATGCACTCTTGCAACCACCTATAGGAGACTTGGCAAACTGGAAAACTGTCTTCTCTTTAGTCTTTAAAACAGAGAAGCAGCTATTCCTGCCAGATCATCCTGTCTGTGCATATTAATTTCCATTGAGAGTATATCTTGGGTCCTATCTCTTAAAGTATCACTTACAAAACCACCAAGATTCCAGTATGGCTTAAGCAGCAAGCTTAGGCAGATTCCAGTATGGCTAGAAGTCAGCAGTGATAGCTCTGTATTACTGTCTGTAAGAAGACTCCAAGATGTATTTGAAATGTTAAACAAAGAAGACAATTAGCACTGCTTTTGCAATGCAAGTTACTGTAGTGAGTTTACCCTGCCTAGGCACCAGGTGCCCATTAAAGCTACTGTATCACTCCCTTCCTCACCTGGACACAGGGCAGAAAATACATCAAAGGCTCTTAGGTTGACCTGCCCCAACTTGTCTGATACTGCTCTGACCCCCCTCCAGCCAACAGACAGAATGGATGTCCTGATGTAAAGTACTGCACTGACACTTTTGTTTCTGGTTGTGCTGAAATATCCAGTGTTCCCATTGTCATCCCTCCAGAATCAGGGAAGAAAATGATCCTCCTACATACCTTTTCATATACTGGGAAATACCTGCTTGTTGCCTTTTGAACTAGTAAAGCACGTTGCTTCTCTTTATCCTCTGCCGATAAGAAAGGGAACATCAAAATGAAGCCCGTAAGGTCTTCAGTTCCTCCAACATACATATCAATCCTTAAAACCAAAGCAAACAAAACCCTTAAATAGAAGGCCCCTTCACAAGCAGAATTACCTTGTATTTGTTTTAGAATAGCAAAAATTGAATTTCTCATCCCCCTCATGGAAATTATTTCTGCAATTAAAAAAATCTATTACAGTCTGAGTATTTGTACTGGTTCTGGCTCTTTACTTGCTTCATTGAGCAGGATTAAACAGGATTGCACAGAGGTTAAGACTGTAACTTTGGTGTTACAGATCACTTCAGAATCACCAAAGAAACACACAGCACCACAAGGAGTCACTCCCAACTGACTTAATTGTCTGGATGTATCCCACCTCCTGAATTTCATCCAAAGCCCAAGTACTGCCAAATAGATTAATAATGGGGTTGGAAGTCTGAAGCATACCAGATTCTTCATCCAGCTAAATTGTCAGTACATCAGTTCTTCAGATTGTCCCTTTTCCAGAGCTATGAGAGCAGGTTTTGTACAGCAGATGGACATTTAAAATGCTACATACTGACATAGCCCAATCCTATTTTTATTTCTTCACAGACACAACATCAAGATGTAATTTCACATGGATGTAATTTCACATGAAACCAATAGTTTTCCAACAGCTTTTAGCTGTTCTTTCCCCAGCTCCCATATATCTAATTTATGCACTTTTTACAGTGCAGCAGGACATCATGCAATCACAGATAATGTCACTGACAGCTATTATTTTGCAGCCAAAAGTTAAAAACTAACCATTTCTTTCCAGAGTTTCCTGATTACAGCAGTAGTTCAGTATCTACGTGCCAGTCCCCTCTTGAATACCTGTGTCAGGCTCTATTAATCTTTTATTAAGGCACAATAAACCCCTGCCTCACATATTTTTATGTGAAAAGTAACTGAGTTAGAACAAATCAGTTGGCTTGCATCTAACTGTGCCCTCCTGGCTCACTGCAAGTTGTGTATCACTGAGGCACACAATTGATTCTCTGTGTGTGTGCAACTAATTCTAGATGCATCAGAGCTACTATAATAAATTCAAGAAGAGTAATACTGTTACATACAAGGCTCTTTCCTTCAGGTCCTTCCCATAGAGGTTGTACTTCGCTGCAATGTAGCTGAGGATGGCTCTGGTCTGCACCATCTTCATCCCATCGATCTCTACCATGGGCACTTGCTGAAACAGCAGGGATCCACCTAAAAGCAAGGACACATGTTATTCGACTGATCCAGTAACTCCACATCACATTTCTTGCTGCCTTCAGAAGATCACTGCTTTTATGGTGAGCTTGCTGTGAGTAATCACTGTATTAAACTGGAGTTCTTCCATGCTAAGAATAAATTACAGTAGGACAGAGAAATTAAACTTAAAAACACAATTATTGTGGGTTACCATCCTTCCTTAAAAAAAATTTCACTGAAGTTGCAGTCAGGACTGTGTATGGCGGCTTTTATAATGAAATTGAAATGCAGTGGAGACTAAACTTCTCAATGAAGTAGAAGGTGTCTGGTTCTAAATAATGTACAAAGATTCTGTTCCATTATTCAAACACTATTTGAAGCGAATGTCAGATACACAGATTTCTCTCTTATGACCAATTTTTACGCTATATCAGGACATAAAATGAAGTTTTGTGATACCTATTTGCTAATTACTGAAGCCCACGGTTAAGTTTGTGGGACCAGGTGGGACACATAGACAAATGGAGAACAGAAGAATCAAGAGGCCTGGGAAACCCTTCAGTTTGCAATTTCACCTGTACACATATGGAAAAAACAGCCTCTGCAGGTGCTTGCAGCTCGCAGCTTTACTCCCATGTCTTCTGTGTGGAATGGAAGTTCAAAGACTTCACACATCTTCTCTAAGTCCGGTCACACTTTTCTTGAGGTTTCACATGGACTCACCTTGCAGGAGCTTCTCATATTGCTCTCGGGTTTCCAAAAACTCTTCTTCAAACTGACAAAAGAGAGTGAGAAAGAAGAGGAAATAAGAATCTTTTCACATTTCTAAAGAGATAAACTTTTTAAGCACAATAAAAGGAAAAGAATTGCATCATGGTTCTTTACATTCCAGATACAGCTCTAAAGGACAACATACCAAGGACAAAAGTGCTGGCAACATCTCCTGGACTGTCATACTTGATAAATGCTGCTAAGGGCAACCCTAGCAGAAGAACAGGCAATAATAACTGGAGTAAGGATGGTTTGTTTGGTATTGAACAGACAATTTAAAGTGAGACAATCAACAATACAGTCTCGGCTGTCCTAAAAATGCTTTCTGGAATGTGGAAAAAAGATGTGCTGTGGGATATTTTGATTTGGGAGGTAGACAGGAACAAATTCTTCAGAAGCTAAAACAAAACAATGTAAAAGTAGCAAGCCCTGTAGGAAGTTTAGTATAGATGCATGTCTCAGACACCTGAGGATGAATTATTCACAAGATGAGAAACAAAAGGATACAGAATTGCTGGTGATCAGATGGATATAGTCATATTCAGTATGTTGAGGATGGCTGGTCCAATCAGTGTTACTTATGGAGAAACTGAGTTCAAGATTAGGACACCAAAGTTAGACATCTACAGGTACATGTCTGCATGAGCCATACATGTCTATGGTCAGTGCAGAACATGGAGACTAGAAAATGATTGATGTTACCATACTCTAAATGCCTTGCTCAGTCTCTCTCATAACATCTGTGCCACTCATGTTATCATTAAGACTTGCAATACTAGGGAAACCCCAGAAGAGTAGGCATATCAATATACTGCCAATGTTCAACCATAGCAAGTGTGATCAGAGTCTAAAATTCAGAACCCAGGTTTCTGCTGATGTGAAGCTGGGAAAAGAATATTCCAAGGAGAAATGTAGAAACTGGTACCCATCAACAGTTTTGGTTTTTTTTTTAATTAAAAAAAAAAAAGAGAGAGTGACTTAAAACATAGGAACAAATGATGCAGGGAAGCAGACAGTTCTGTTCTGTAAGGCCTTAAAGACTGGTGATCTTATTAAAAAACTTGTATTCCTCGGTTCAGTACACAAGGAACTGTAAGTACTGTAACAGCTTAGTGTGTAAAAGAGGACACTCGGAGCAAACACTAGTCCTTTCTGTCCTCAAACTGTATTACCAGATTACCACCAAGATAGGTAGCAAATGAATAAGTAAATTATATACCATCAGAAAGAACTATTTTAAAGAGGTATCTTCCTTCTCTATTTTACCCAAATATTTTTCCTCCTGCGCAGAGATTTCTAATTTCCCTACACATGTGGGTCAATTTGCTCACTTCACCCTGCTAAGCTTCATCTAAATGATGCAAGATACAATATGTTTTGTGTTACAGCTTATTATGGAGGATGCAGCCAGTGAAAAACAAAACAAAAAGTTTTGGAGTGAAAAACAAAACAAAAATCTCTGTGTGAACATTTAACTAAAACAGAAAGACTAGAGAAAGTAAATTGCTGTTTTACTTGGCACAGATAACACTTGTTATGCCAGGAACACATCTATCAGCTCAGCAGCTCTGGGTCAGTAATCAAGTATTTAATTAAGGATTACATTCTTGTGTTAAGCAGGAACCTTTTGTACAGTGTCACTGCTCAGAAGACATGTAACTTGAAGCCATGCTTTTGTGTGCCTAAATTACAAGAACTTAATTACACTGAATAGCCAATGCTTATTTACTGTTGCTCATTTACAGTTGCATCTTGGGATGCCTTTTCTTTTTTGACTAATAACATGTGATCTGCCTCAAAGATAACCTTTCCAATGTGTAGCTAAAAGTTAAAGCTTCTAAAACAAACCTCAACCCCAGCAGCAGCCAACAACCAACGAATCGACTCCATCTTGCCTCTTCCATCAAAGTAGTAAAGTTTTGGTTTTCCAGACATGATTTCAAACTTCCTGTTACCTAAAACATTTATAAGAGATAGTAAGTTAATTATGATACAAAAATCTGATGGCAGCTGGAATAATCGTTCACAGGTCACTCACACAACAAAAATTTAAGTTAATTTTTGACAAAATATTTCAGCAAAGTTTCATTCTAAACTGATTTGATTTTATTGCTGCACAGTCAAGTCAAACTATTTCACAAACTTTTCAATTCCCTGAAATTCAGGAAAAGTAAGCATCAAGTTGCTAAGTAGGAGATAACAGAAAAAATAAAAAATGACCACTAAGAAAATCCTTAAAACTTTTAGGAAATGTAAGTTTTAGCACTAAAGTTACACAAGACATCACTGACAGCCAAGTCTTGATCAAAGAGAAGAGGCAGTAGACCAGGTTTCCAAAACTGACAGACCTTGTGTCAAGGAATGCCAAAAGTATCTAAAGATTAATTCTACACATGCTTAGGTGAAGCACGGGAACATATTTTTAAGCCTCTTGCTTTTTTTCTCTAGCTGTGGTGATCCAGGGATCAGTAGAAACTTCAAAATTACCACAGTACGTGATCCAGGATCAGCGATTCAGTGTTGCACTACTTATACTACAGGTCGCATTTCTTTCTATTAATAAATCCTGTTGCTAAGCAAAACTTCATAGACTTTTCAGTTGATCAAATACACCATGGCTTAAAAGAGCATTTTAGTTCTTTAATGACTTCATAAATGAGGCTATTAATTGTTATTTTTTAATAGACTAGTGTTTAGGTCTCAGCAGGAACTGGATTTCATTGTAGAGCCATAAGCCAAGAAAGCAAGCAGATTTTGACATAATGGCATTTCATATGCAGAACTCCATAACAGCAAATCCTTGCTGCAACTGAGAGCTGTTTTCCATTTGTAAGGAGATTTCTTTTCACTTCAATCCACAGTTCAAGTAATTCGGGAAAAGAGGCTGTTGGCATGCAAACAATAACCTCCAGTTTCCAATATTCCAAGGGCTCCTTCATAAGCGGAGGGAAAAAAGACCTTGAGCATGCACAAAGTGATCCTAGCTTTAGTTAGCCAACAGGCATGAAAAGAAAACACAAAATATGAAAATGCGTCAGACCATGGGAATTCAAACAAGCCAGGCTATTCTGCCCATGCGTGCTCAGGGGCCTCTAATTGCTCTTAGGTAAGTCACAGGGAACTAAAACACTGCCAAGTAGTATCTCTACTGCTGATAAATATAGCAGTGAATTAGAAACACATAAAAAGACTGAAGAAAAGTATCAGTGTGAACTACACAAAATAACAGAATGAAACAGGAGCTACTTGTAATACAGCTATATTCACAGAAAAAGAAGAAAAAAAGCCAAAGGTGATTTTCAACTCGTACTTTAAAAAACTAGAGAAACAGAAGAGTCACTTCTAACAGGAGGGTAAAGGCATGGTGGGTGCTTGTCTTGTAAATACCAGGGAATCAACAAAGTTTAAAGTGAGCTGCAGCATTCTAGGTTCGTAGGACTGAGCCTGCCATGCCATACTGAAAGAAGAAGTCCAACTTGTGAACTGAAATCTGATGGAAAGAACACCCTGGTGATGGGCACAGAACTTCTCTCCCTTCTCTGCCTTTAATCAGAAGGAGGGAAAGTGGCAATTTGCAGCCGGGAGCCGCAATTGCTGGTAGGCTGCTGTCCATTCCCCTTAGCCTGACACCTCAACAACAAAAGAGACATTGGGAAAAGATGTGCTCCCTTGCTGTGATTTATGAAGGCTATCTGGGCTGAGAGGGGGAAAGAGGGAATATGAGTATCAGTGCAAGAAGCGATCGCTCCCACGCTAGGAGAACACGGAGCAGAAGAATATCGGTGAAGAGGGCCAGTGGATCAGCTGTGCCTGGCAGGTCCTGTACATCCAGGACTCCAGGGCCCGAATTTCCCTGCCTGTATTCAGCAACCCAACCGCCGTTCCACTGAGCCCCCGCAACACCCGCCCGGGGGCACGTCCCGTGCTCAGAGTGTACCAGGCAGCAGCCCCCGGGGCCATCAGCTCCCACCCCTCCTGGGGACAAGCTCTTGGCAGACACAGGATGACGAGCGGGCCGTGTTTTAACGCGGGGAGCCCGTGACCGGGAGCGGATCCACGGCTCAAGCCTGAGCCCGGCACAGACTCACGGCTCCCCGCTTCTCCTGAGCCAAGCGAGCCACGGGCAGTGGCTGGCGGGGAGAACGGGAAGAGAGAAATCCCACGGGCAAACATTACTCACCGGCACGGAGGGCTGAAGCGGTGAGGCCGAGCGAACACACGGCGCCCCAAGGCACAGCACTGCCGCCTGCCCCGCCTGCAGCCGCGATCGCCGCCGAGCTCTCCCCGCCCCGGACACGGGCTGTGACGAGAGAAACTGCCGCCAATAGGAAGCCACTAATCTGCATAAATAGCAAAGGCTTCTGGGACGGTATCTCGCCCCAAAGAATTTCGCTAAAACTTTTAACCTGGTTAGGAACCGGTTCTCTCGGAAGGTTTTCTTGGTGCAGAACGATGATTCCATGCGCTTTGTCACCAGATTCGCAAACATATGGCCAAACCGTTATGTAAAAAGCATCAGAAATATGGAGGTATAAATAAGTCTCTGCAAACGCTCATTGTCTGGATGTGAGGGCGATCTGGCTGCGACATCTGTCACCCCATTGATCGCCAGGGTTGATTCGGCTGATCTGGCTGGCTAGGCGGGTGTCCCCTTCCTCCCTCAACGCTCCATGTGCGTCCCTCCCGAAGCTGCGCGCTCGGTCGAAGAGGACGACCTCCCCGATAGAGACGGTACCGTTCATCGGTCAAGGGTATACGGTAGCTGCGCTCCCCTGCTAGAACCTCCAAACAAGCTCAAGGTCCATTTGTAGGAGAACGTAGGGTAGTCAAGCTTCCAAGACTGCAGACACATCCAAGTGAGGCGCTGCATGGGGCAGTTTGCCATTGTTTTGTGCCTAATAGCATAAACCTTGTTTATTTCATTTTATCACTTCAATTCCACAGTCACCTATGAATCCATGAGCTCCTCATAGGACACACACACCCCCCGAAGTAAAACTAGAATCCTTGCACATGTAAATGTATTTTTCACCTAGTTCTTCACCTGTGCAACTGGTTTTCACTGAAACAGCTAACAAAAGTTGTTGGGCTTGTAAATTATAAACTGGCTTAAATTTCTACTTCCTTAAAAGCCAGGGGAGAAGGCTAAAGAGAGGTGACACAAGACACTGAGAAGAATAGAAATAGAAATAATAGGATAGGATGATGATAGGATAGGATAGGATAGGATAGGATAGAATAGAATAGAATAGAATAGAATAGAATAGAATAGAATAGAATAGAATAGAATAGAATGAATAGGAGTAATTACCCTTGGAAGGAACCCAAAGGAATCTAGTTCAACTGCCTGTCCTCCCAAAATGTTATGTATATTATAATTCAGTCTTGCAGGTAGTTTCAGAAGAGCTGGCATCCACGGAAGGACTAAGCAATCATCTTAACATGGAGGTCACAGCATACTGCAGAAATGACATGCTTAGACTCGAACCATGTGGCCAGTGAACATGCAGTGCCCCTCCAATAAGGCTTATTAAAAAAACCGAATCCCAACTAAAACAAACCAACCAACCAACACAAAAAAAAAAAAAAAAAAAAAAGGCAAACTGAAGTGCTTTCATTAAAAACCGAATAAATGAGCGGGACAAGTCAGTACTTCTTCAAGAGTCACTTTATTCTGGGCAGGACACTTGACACAGAAAAAATGAAACAAACATATAAAATGTTTCTGAACAAAAACACTGAAGAAACAAGAATCATCATTTCTCCCCTCACTGACAATTCCACCCCCCACTTCCATATTAAGTTTTAAAATGTTCTTTCAGTTCATGTTTTCCTCCTCACATTATGGAACATCCTGCTCATATCAACAGCCATACCAGATATAGAAACACCATGGGAGTGGGTTTTCTGGTGTACTTTTTTTTTTTGCTAACATCATGGCACTTACACACTATTTTTAGGAAAATCTGGATTACTGAGATCAATCAATCCACTGTCAGACTCCTTTATCTCCAATGGTCATTATTATTACATGTTATACCTAAGCCTGAGAAAATGTAAACAGTACAATTCTAAAAACATTTTCCACAAAGATGCTGCTAAATATTAAAGCACAAAGTAGTAGGTTACGTATCATAAATTCTCAGATATGCTGCTTGTCCAGATTTCAGTATATAAAGACCTCCATCTTTTCGATACCTGTATTGCACAGACAGCATGGTAGAATACATAAACTCAGCTCCGTCCTGCTCAAAAAGAACTTTTCCAACTTCAGTAAGAATTTGCTTGAGTAAAGGATACAGGTGTTGCCATTACCTATAGCTAAATTTTCTGTCCCACTAAGTTAAGACTAAGGGTGATTCTGAATGTCAAGATTATTAGCTTTTCCCCCCAAAATACAAGGCTTTAACTTGGGAAACAAGAAGATATGGAAAAAAAAAAAAGAAAAAAGTTCAACTTCTTATCTTTTTGCTGGACTGACTAAAGCCTGAATGCTCTAGTCAAAAAAATCACTGAAGGTCTGATAAAGGTTCAGAGATTACAATTCAGACCAGATTCAGATTCATCCTGTGTTACCTGAATCTCACAGAGCTGTCCCTCTGCTTAGTGGAGACACTCAGGTATCTCCAGAGTGTTAGTATGTTCTCAAATCTCAGATTTCTAGATGATTCTCACCCACCAAGTGTTTCATAAGTCACCTCACAACAAAGGAGCTCACACTTAGGTATGAAGAATCCAAGCCTCAGCAGCCTGTTCTCATGACTTGTCTCCTTCCACTTGTAGGAACTAAGTGTACAGACCAGACTACTTAAATTGCCTACTTAGGTCTAGGGATACTAGGATAGGTTCAGGGTGTTCATTCTTGAGACAAATTAGCTGGTGATAAAATAAATTAAATGATATGTAGACATAAATACAGATATTTATTTCCACCAAGAGAAACACTTGTTCTTCCAGTTCTAACACAAATACACATATTTTCCCTTCCACTTACCCACAGACACTGTCAGTGTGTGCTTTAGAAATCAAATGTCTGCTTTGCTTTACTGCTAAGCATTGGCATCACTGCTTTGGAAGCAGTTAGGTATGGTCTGGAGTTAGCACTTGCTACGCCCAGATAACAAGAGTAGTCTTTGGCCCAGATAACAAGGACACGTCTTTGGCATGTGTAAGTCTTACATGCACACTTTTGCTCCCTCTTTCTCTTGTACTGATTCACTGTGGTCTGAGCCTGAAAAGCTGTGACCAGTGCTCCCCGTTGCTCCCCCTGTAGCACTGAGCCAGCAGTCTACCCTCAGGTACAGTTTCCTCGAAATCCCACGTTCTCCACAGGAAGCACTGAAAAGGCCAGAATCTGTTCTCAATCTCAAATCAACAGTAGCTGCCCCTGGTTTGTGCTGGCAGATCCCACGGAGAGGATCTCACTGACACACAAGCCATTCTGTTCCTGTGAAATGGCTGGAAGCTAAATACTGCACCTGCTCTGAACCCTTTAGACTGGATTTAAGTCTCATACATAAACAATTTGCCTGAGCTGATCAGACAATGAGCTCAGAAAGACGAGCATTTCTATACACTTCTTGAGGAAGATGCATTCTCTCAGCACCCTTCAGCTTTGGTGGCACTACTCCAGAACACAGCTATAGAAGGTGTTCTCCCACAGCATCTGAACTGTTTTATTTTTCTTCTGTAGGAGGTGGTGCAGGAATAAACAAATGCTGACTGTGATCTAAATGAATCTTCTGCTGATGGCTGGACTCTGGCACTCCTTCCCAGAACCAGATTATGGGGCCTACTTTCTTTTCTCTATAACCTGATATAAATCGTATTTCCTTAGAGGTCGAGTTAAACTGCTCTTCAAAGAGCTGTACCAATTTCAGTGAAATCAACGACAGTTTTACAACATTTTCTTATGTGGTTCTGTTAAGGTCCCATTTTTCCCTGTAGAGCCTTCCAGGCCTAATTTACGGAAGCTGACAAAATAAGGATGTATTATGTGAAGAAGAACTGACTATGAACATAAATAAGCTTAGACTGACTCATCTCCTCTGGGTTGTTTTGGTTTGTTTGTTTGGGTTTTTTTCCCTTACATGATTTAAAACAGTTGTGAAAAGTAAGTCAGCTGCACAGATGTTGTTCCATAAAAACTCTGTTGCTGGCATATCATTATTATTTTGTTACTCTGAAACCAGTTTTATTAGTTTTATTAATTTATTATTATTGTTAATACAGTCTTGAATATGTCTTCAGATCTTACATTCACAACAGAAGAAAATGGAGAAAAGGAATCTGCTTTTTCTCCTTAGAAATCATTAGAATTTCTTTTTAGAATTCATTAGAATTTCAATTTCTATGAATTTAAAAGAGGTAGGTCCACATTCTATTTTATAGCAAACAATGCCAAAGAACAACTTTTAAACAGGAAAAAGAACACTGTCAAAAAACAAATCAACTGAAGAGTATTTACTACCCTTCACCAACAACAGTCCTCAGATTTGGTAAATTTGGATAGCAGTCCAACAAAAAACCTTTCAAAGGCAAAAATATATATTTTTTTAAAAAGTGCCTCCCACTGACTTTCAGCAGTCTCTCAGTGACTGCGAAGGAGAGTTTAGACTATTAAATCACTCACTCTTCTGATGTCAGTATGAAGCAAATGAGCATAGAACAACAGAAGTGTGGCACTGAGACATGGCACCACTGAAATTACACCGCCTCAATTAGCACATAAACTTCAGAAAATGTCTAATGAATGCCCCTTCCTCAATACTTTTCCTCCACTGCAATATTGCACCACATTTTTAAAATCCATTTCTATAAAGAAGTTGAATCTAGTAAGAAAGTTAAATCTTTTAAAAGCTTGTTATAAAAATTTACTGTATAAAAATGCCAAATACCCTAAGCCCTATATACAAAATGTATTACTTTTATGAAAATAACTGGACCCAATTATATAATAAAACATTTTTATACAAAAAGGTACAAGACTGCATTCAAATTAATGCAAATAAGTAAAAAAACCCCTTCAAAATGTCTCATTCATGGAAGATCTGCATCTTTTAAATGTACAGGTATATAAACCAGTATGAAATGATCTCACATTGGGCACCATTTCCTGGGAAGCGTGCACTGCTCAGAGAGCATTTCCACAGTCACCGGTGAGCGCCGTACTTCGCAGACCAGTCCACACGCCCGTGGATCGGCTCCGCTGCCGGCGGGAGAGGCATTAACCTCAGCGAGCTTTTGGTAGGTGAACTCAGTGATGGCCATCCAAGAAGGGGTCTGACTGATGTCAGAGAAGCAAAATCTAAAGGACAAAAAATTCTGTGATATAAAGGTTCAGTGAGAGCTGTCCACACTGAAAAACAACTGGGTGCAGGTCCAGATCCTTATTTCTTCAGTAAATAAGCCTCTTTTTTTAACAGAGTTTGCTGACATGAAACAATAGTGGATCCAATCCCTAAAACCTTAGCAGACAAAGAGTAGTTACATACTGATTTGACAAGTGTGAATTCTGTGCCAGCTCTCCCACCATTGAAATATACTGTAGACAAACCCACATATTTAATAAACAGAAGTAAACATAAATCAAATCCTTCTCCATATGAAGTTCTGCAAGATTACAAACAATACTTCCAATCAGTCATATATTGATAAATAAAATAAAGCAAAGGTAAGTCGTTCGTTGCATACATACAGCATTACTGGAGTACTGACCAAGGGAACTCTGGTACTGTACTTACCAGGAGATGGATCCACAACTGGTGCTAACTGAACCCTCTGCCCAGCAGAACCTACTTCCTTCTTCAGAAATGAAGGGACATAAGCACTCGTTTGACTGCTTGATCCTATGGGCCCTGAAAGAAATGGCAAGGAACACCTGAACACAATGAATCTCACAGATTATCAACAGATGACAAAGGTGTGTCCTGAGGAATCATATTCAAGACCAAGCCTGACCATGGACTGCTCAAAACAAGAACTTTATTGAAGACACAAGAAATCCACAGTTCCTATATATACACTGCATTCAGGAGACTGTCAGCATCAGACAGCATTACAAGCTGAATGGAAAACAGGTACAAATTGTACCTGGCAGGGAGAATGGCAATTCTCCCCAATATCTCAGCTTTTCCAAGGTTTCTCAAAGCTCCCAGAACTTAGCATTTCAGCTGGAATTATTTTGTTTGACTTTGAGCAACTATTTGCTAAGAATATATTGAGTCTTGATTTCTATGCAGTGAGTCTGGGGCTTTGGTGTTACACAAAGCTCTTACTGAAGCCAACGAGAGCAAAACTTAATTTGGTACAGAGTCACACTTCAAATTTTGAAAGCCAGCTATAAAACTTGTCCCTGCGATGAGCAGGAACAGATTTGACTGACCTGTAGGACAAGGCACAGAAACAGAACAAAACAGTTTAGGGCTGTAGCACAGAATGACGCTAAAGAAGATCCCATGCACAAACCAGAACCACTGCACATATGCCTAAGCTGTACTAAAGCAGTGGCAAAGCCTATTGTGGGAAATGATGGTAATAAATAAAAATGAGAAAAATCTAATGACAACCTATGCCGCTACAAAAGAAGCAAAAACTTGTAGAAGAGCCAGGAAGATGTGCTACATATATAAAGGTTCTGATATAGTTTACCTATTTACAGTCTCCTCACATCTTGAATCTTTAAGGAATGATTTCCTAATTAAATTACATCCAAAATTGTAAGTTTGTTTTGTTTGTTTTTTTTAACCTGAGTTTCTAGAGGCCTGAGATGTTTCTTTGGGCCAAGATTCAACACAAACTTTGGCAATAAAACATCTTGAAAATAACATATGTGAAGGAAGTATGGCACTGCAGAACTGTATCACATGAAAACCTGAAGCCACAGTTTAGAGAGGAAATACATAGATACAATCTAGAAACATCAACATGTTCAAGTATATCTGATAAAATCTAATGTAAAAATCTACAAATTAATTACTTCAACTCAAACAACAGTAATTAAATATCTGAAATATGAAATGCCACAAAAAATGAAGAAAAAAATTGAAGAGTTTTGCTTTATGTCTGATTTTTTTAAACTACAATTATTACATTATTTTAAACAACATTAATTAAAAGACATGATGATAGATTTTCTTTGCTTTATTTATGTAATGCGAGTGGTGTGTATGGTTAGTTCAATTTCTACCAGCTTCCTCCTGTAATGACAGCCATTTATGCACCAGGTGGACTAAAATAATTTCAAAATATGACTTAATAAAACTGGAGAGGGAAACTGAAAGCAAGATAAAAGTATTTCTGGTTGAAGAGACCTAAGCCATCGAGCCTTCTATGTATGCATGGGGTACTTCAGACTTGTGCAGATTCATCAGAAGAAATTACCATGTTTCAGTTTAAGGCAGTCTCCCAAAGAACAGTGCTCAAAACTGATTTTAACATGAAGAAAAGACAGGGCAGCAGTTATCTTCAGAGCTGACAATGTTTTGGAAATGGATGACTCCAAAATACATCAGTGGGGAATTTCAGAGATATCACTTATTATAATTTCTGACACTCTTAAGCACAGCTTCTTACCTGAATTCATGCTGTTGGTAGTACTTCCTCCCAAACCAGAAGGTTTCCCAGACAAACCAGAACTGGGCCAGGGATTAGATGAAACAGACTCTTTGTCTGAAGTGGAGACTATACTATTCCTTGTGTTCATTCCTATATTGCAAAAATGCAAAGATTACTTCACTAAAATCCCTGTTGCCACACAAGCTTGCATTCATTCCACCTGATGCACAATCTTAGAGCAGATGTCTGGTTCAAGCTGACCAAAACCTCTCCCTCTCAGTAACTCTCTGGGTCACTCCCCATCCTCTCATAATACAGGAATGCTGTAACTAGCCAGAGGCCCTAATCCTGCAAACATCCCAATGAAAGTAGTTTCACTAGCATCAATGGCTGCTTATATCACAGGACAGGATCCTTAAATAAAGGCCACAAGTATTCTCAAGTCACAGAAGGTGAACCTTCCTATGTAAATGAAATTTACATGCTTCCTATGTTTCCAATAAAAGTGTAACAGGGACAAGATAACCTGAGAGCCAATAATGACAATTCAGTTTCTCATAGTACTGCACTCTTCTTTGGTGTCTCTACTGAAACTACAGAGTATGCCAACAGTTTGCAGCATCGTTCAGATGTTACCTATTACTTGTATTTAACACAGATCCCATATTTAAGCAGGGTACCTAAAATTCAAGGATGCATTCACAATTTATGATAAGGCTAAAGCAGGCTTGGGATCAATGTGTTTTACAACTTCCTCTAGTAAAACAAGTTTTAGCTACCAAAACTCTACCTAAGAGACACAGTTTGAAAGTCAATTAACTGTTTCAGGAAAAAAGACTTAGTCTGCTATACCAATACCTTCTAGTGTACTTAATTAATTTTGAAGTACTAGTACTACAAGTGAAAAAATAGCTAACACTACCTTTTTGAACAGAAATTATGAGAAAGAACAGAGTTATATTCTGCTCATTTTAAATACTGGCAGACATGCTGTCAGCCTCTGCTATACTGTGACCAGTGCTGGGGCAGGATGAAGTACAGAAGGCAATCATGGAGACAGGCATGTAATTCTCTATAGACACATGGATCTGCATTTTACTTAACTCAAATTGCAACTAAGCATATTTCCACTACTACTTAGCCTGTTCATGTGTTATACACTCATGAGGTAAACACATCACACTTTCTCTTCCACTATAGAAGACCAATCTTTCACTTTTTAGGAAATAGTTTGGCACATAGACAGACATTTTCTAACACCCTTCCTAATCTAGGAGTATCCAATCTAGGAGGCAGAAGTACCAACAATCCCATCCCCTTGTTGGTAAGCAGCACTTCTCAGTTGCTAGACTGCTAGAATGTGGTTTGTGTCATGGTCATCTACATTAGCAAAACCCTTTCTCTCTTTATGTTTTTTAAGCAGTAGCCCCCCTCCACATGCTCAAAGGGAAACAGCTACTGTATCAGTAACTATTTCATACTGCTGTTGGAATTGCAGGAAGAAAAGGAAAGTATTTTTTACTAACCAGGTCGATACCTAGAATGGTTTAAGTAGTGTTGCTTTGCTGCAGAAACTCGCAATGTGGGAGTGTCTTGCCGTGAAAAGGTCGCGTGGGAAGTTCGTGCACTGCTGCCAGAGCGTACAACATCCAAAGGCTTCAGGTCCAAAATGCTTTCAAATCTGTAATTCAAAAATTGGTACACAGTACAATCCTTATAGCACATGTTTATTCACAGTCGGCTTTCTCAACTGCATCGCATCCCCAGGAATCATTTCATTATACTGTATTTGCTACATCAAAAACACACAGACAACAGGGAATGTTATCATTCAAGTGCCCCTGAAAATCAGATCCCGGCTTCTAATTCCCTTAGATATTGCTTTTAAAGTTTTTATTAATCACTCAGTAGGTTTCTCTCTTCTGTATACCATCCATGGAAACTGCAGTTGTCCAAAACAGTTTATATGTGTGGAGTATGTCAAAATGGCCCACATGTAAAATAGAAAATATATATTCAAAGATTAACTTGGAGAGACTTAAGCTAAGTACAATTTTCAGTAGGGGTAAAAAAAGAACACCAAATTGTATAGATATACATTTCTACATACAAATAAAGCATGAAGAGCAACACTACAAAGAAAGAGCAAAAGGCCAAAGAAGACAACCAAATAGCACATGCACATAAAAACACCCTTACCTACAAAGAGTTTCATCATTCTGCCTTTTCTTGTTTTTCAAGTCCATTCTCATGATGGAAGAGCTGAAATCAAGGTCTTCCAAGTCATCCCAGTCTTCAGAACTCTTCACTGTCCTGGGAAGATGCCCCCATCTTCGCCTAGGTTTTGGTTTAAGTTCACCATTTATATTCTCAGACCCAGCAGATGTTTTCTGTTACAAAGATTGAAAAGAAACAAACCCATGTGCTTTGACCATAAACCAGATGACAGGAACAAAGAGGACTCTTTTTTCTCTGTCTCAAAGAGTAATAGTGGTAGTAGAGCTATAACAACACAATCTTCATCTTCCATTAAATGTGCTAAGAACACAATCTGTTGCCTGCAAACTTTATTCCCTATCTTCTGCACTTCATCCTGTAAGAAAGTGTCTTGAACTGAGAAAAAATTTTTTATGTGTTAGTTCTAATTCTATTCATGTTTCAGTATGCACCTCCCAAACAATTAGTTTATGCTTAATTTTCACTTCTACACCCATGCTGGGAGTATAAAACTGCATGAATGCTTATGTTTCTGCAAGCCTGTGTCAACAGACACTTTAATTATTCTTTTCTCTTGCAGGACAGCACAGGTACAAAGTTGTGTCTCTTCAGTCATTCAGGCTCAGCAGTACATTTCAACCTTGTGTAACACTGGCCAGTACAGACCCTACTTAAAACTGACCCTGTGGCAGCAGCACTTGCAGTGTCTGCGCTCATCATCTATCTTACGAATCTGGTCTAGTCAGGCAACAGAAAGGGTCTTATACTTAAAGAAGAACTTGTTGGTTTCCATGTCCAGTATGGAAGACCAAAGGAACTATTATTCCCAGTCAATAAACTGGATGCCTTAAATGGATGAAGGCAGTAGCCTCTTTTCCCTCATTTCAATACCATTTAGTTTAATGTATTTCTCTCTGGCATCAATTCCATTAATATTTTGAACAGTGTACATCCTTTTTACTTGTATGAAATCAGTAGTGTCTTGTAAGTGGTGCTTTACAACAAAGGGAAGCACAAAATGGCTCTAAAATGAGAAATTGACTTGCTTGTTTTACAACAACTGGATTTAGATTTCAATAGAGTAACTTCCAGTTTCTAGCAGAAAGTTGTAACCATTTTTTATTCTAACTCACTGTCCTTTTAGTGACGTACAAGAACCTTGAAAGAGAACAAGAAAAGAAACACAAGGAAAAAAAATCAGGCAGTATATCAGAAAGCTTATCTTATGCTAGATGGACATTTACCTGCTGAGGAACCTTACTGTGAATTGCAGGCAGAAGAACCTGGTTAGACTTGTCCTCCTGTAAGTAGTTACTGTGTTCAGCCCCAGAGTTGTCTGTCTTACATGCGTACACCACATGCTGAGAAGACTGGCTTTGTTGAAAAGGCCTTGACAAAATTTGGGCATGAGGTTTTGGAGGGGGCTGGGCTGGAGGGACAGGCTTAATATGCACAGATGATTTATTAAGCAGTTCCTTCTGTTTTCCCAGTCCCTGAATGCCCAGGGCATGGCCAACCTGGAAGTATGAGTATCGAAGTGCCTAAAAAGAAATACAGATGTTAGGCTTAGAATACCAAAGTTTTTCATGTACCCCAGTCCTATGTGTTAGTACAAGTTTAATTTCCTTTTCTTTTGGGGATAGGAAATAGCAGAAGACCCATGTCACAACACTAGATTTTAATGAGCACAATCCACTTCAAAAAAATACTGCAATAGCACAGAAGTTTCAAGATATACTAAGTTATCAAATCCTCTGCAGACTAGTACAGAAGGAAGGGAATGTGCTAAGATGGAGCAAGTGTCTTTTCAGGGGTGCCCAGTGACAATGGGCACAAACTGAAACACAGGAAGCTCCTTCTGAACATCAAGAAACTCTGAAAGTAACTGAGCACTGGGACAGGTTGCCTAGGGCAAGGCGGTTGAACCAGATTCAAGTCATTTTTTGGTGCACAGCCATGAAAGAACAGCATCACAGCCTTCAGCCATACATCCTGCAGTTCACTCTGCTGCTATTCACAGTGACTGGATTACACTCAATTCAGGTGTATTTACATGCACTGCAGTCACACCTTTGATCACAGAGCACACACCCCAAGCAGCTGATGTTTCATGCAAAAGACTGATTACTCTCTCTTAATTACTGTCCCTTGTCTTGCAAATTGTTCTTGGATTCTCCTCTTCTCCCTTCTAAGAACTGCACCCCTGAACAACTGCTAAATAACTGCTCTTTGCCGTAAAAGAAAAAAAAAAAAATCACGAACACACATCAGAAAAAGAAAACAAAATCAAACCTGACTAGCTGTTGGCCGCTTTTTGGGGTCCCACTGCAGCATATCTCTCATGAGCTGCACAGCTTCACTGCTAGCATTAGGTATGAGAGTTTTTAGGTTGTTAGGTACACATCGAGGCCAACGAAAATTCATGGAAGCTGAAAGTTGGTAGCCTTCAGGCCAGTCGTTCTGGAAGAATGAGATTTCCAATCACAAAAAAAGTTCAGCTGTAAAGTATCAGTGCCTAAGCACACTAGCATATATTCTCCTACCAGTAATTACCAGACTCTGTTCAGCTTACTCTGAACTACATTGAAAATTTAACTAAAAATCTTCACCTCAAACTTCTGGTGAGAGGTGAGTCCTGCTGGCAGTCAAGGGCACAAATGGAATCAGGAAATAGGAATCTTGCCATGATCCCAATTTTTAGCCTCTTAAACCACAGGTTTATAAGCAATGTACAAGAGAAAATTAAATTCCCACCTAATGAAATCACAGTCTGAGAACTTTGCTGTTGAGGGGTCTATTTCTCCTCCTCTATATGTCAGCTTTTATACCATAACTACATAATTCTTACTACACAGAAAATAAGTTTTAATTTAGTTTATTGTATCTGAGATCCATACCATAAATTAGCACTAGTCAAGAAAATTAACTTTTTTATGCTTACTGCTACTGTGACATTGTGTATTGAAGACCAGTTCTACAATTACTGCAGTGTGGAATGTCACTTCAGTTACCTTTTTTGGGGTCCCTAAGACTTGGCAAATTTTGAATATAGTATCAATCTCACTGGCGCCTGGAAAGAGAGGCCTTAGAGTGTAAACTTCTGCCATTATGCAACCAACAGCCCAAATATCTATTGGAGAACTATAGCTGGTGGATCTCAGAAGGACTTCAGGAGCCCTGTACCTATAAAGGAAAGAAAAATTCCAACTATGAACGCAATTCAAACATACAAGAAATCACTCATCTCTTCATTCTTTGCTACTAAGAGCAAACATCCTTTAAAAAGCTCCTCTCCTGTACACAGACTTTTTTTAAAATTAAAACTACATAACCACCTTCCTGACATGCAGCAAACCTAGCCATGTTCCCACCTGCCTTACCATACTCCCCTCCTGTGCTGCTGCCATCTGTAAACTGTCATGCACTAACTGAAGCTTTTCAAATTACACAAAGCTTAAATAAAAGTTTCATAAAGAGGAAGCATCAAAAGTGGTATCACAATCAGCACAAGTTTAGTATTGTACTACTTTAAAGTGCTGATTGCAAGTTCCTGCAATGTATACAAGTACTAGCACTTACCATCTTGTGGATACATAATCAGTGTAAGGAGGCCGAGATCGGATTTCTCGGGCTAAGCCAAAGTCTGCAATTTTCACAAGTTCTGGTCCCATGCAAAGCAGGTTTTCAGGTTTCAAGTCCCGGTGAAAGAAGCCTGAAATTCAAATCAAATATTGATTTGGATTGCAATGTCACCCGCAGCTGTATCCTTTCTTTTCCAACTGGATTGTTTTGATTCAGCTCTTAGCGTTGAAGCTGGAATAGCACCACACAGACTTCAAGGTCTTACGTGATCAGCAGAGCTGGTCAGTACAAGGTTGTTCAGTTAGACTGTGAATAACAGTATACACAAGTTGGCCATCTTGTAACAGTTCAGAGCACTTAGGCAACTCCTTTTCAAATGACACTTCTCTAACATAACAAAAAAATTACACCATTTTGATGCTATTTTCATTCTAATTGGAAACTGTCCAATGAAGGTATCAATTACATAAAATGATATTTTAAACAAAATATAAATTATAACAAGGGTTTTTCTTGCACTTTGAACTTCTTTTTAAATATGAGAACAGAATGAGCAAGGATTCAGATACTCATCACCCTGTAAGAGGATCTCAGTGTATTTTTTTAGCGCTCTCTGCATTCAGCAAAAACGGATCATGAATGAATGTTCAGCAAGAGCTCTTTCAATAAAAATGAGAGAAGAGGGTGGAAGTATCACTCTGAAATTTGCTTCCACCATTAGCATGGAAATCTTGCCCTTAAACTTCTTTCTTCCAAGCGTCTGAAACCACTGCTCCTATATAGAGCTCCCCCTGCAGTACCTTATTGCAGCCCTCCGAGCTCCTTTTCAGAGACTCCAATATGCTTACTTTTCCCAGGGCTTTGAATGTGCTTCCATAGATAATGCACTAAACATTCACATTGGATGTGTCTACACTGTTCTGTGTAACTAGATTAGCTCTTCGTTAGATTAATGAATAACAGCATTGAAGATATACTGCTGTAGGTATCTACTAAGCAGGAGACTGCATCCTTCCTAGGGATCCAAGCCCCATTAGAGAGTGAATAAAGCCATTAGCTTGAAAATATTTTGCAAATCACAGTTAAATGTGTTCTTCGAGTGAACTATAACGCTGGTCTTATAAGCCTTTCTCTTCCAGGACTTCGGCCACAGATGTTAGTTCTCTTCTGATAACCCACAGAGCTGCCCAGCAACAGACCCTACAGTGTATCTAGCAGATAGAATTGCAGAGGTCAGCAAAACTTCATGAGGAAGCTATCGTTAAAAAAATGTGTTTGTTTTGAGATTTTTTTATTAGTTAAGTGGGTCTTTTTACTACTGCCCGGTATATCAGCTTGAGCTTTTATCATTGTTGTAAAAATTAGCTGGAAGGCCATGCAAAAAAAGCTGTTTGTCACTTAGACTTTATTACTTTAAATGCATCTTTTAGAGAATGTATGTTTTATTCAGGTAACTCTCTGTACCTTGAGAAAAGAGTAATTTCATCTTTATTCTCAGTCTCAGGGAACCTCTAGATCTATGAAGAAATGTGTCCATTAACATCCAACGAGTTTGAGAGAAACCAGCTGCCGAACTGAGAAAGTGGAAATCTACAGAAAACGAACTGAGCAAACCTCCAGATTGAATTATTAGGCAAGTATAAAATACAGGTATTTTCAGTAATCTGAATCTCTCATATAGTGCCACTCTTTTGATCATTCCTTCTACTAAACTTAGTAATGTAATTGCTAGTCAATTAATTGCATCAAAAAACTTTACAGAAACACTATCTGGCCCTAATTCAGAATGTTTACAGCTAAAATGTAACCTACCATGCTTATGAATAAATGCAAGCCCTTGCAGAATCTGATACATGATATTCCTGACTGTAGACTCAGGGAACAGTTTGTTTCTGTGGAATAAAAGAGCAGAAATAAATATTAATGATTAAATTTACATACTAGCTTATGCTATCTAATGAACCAAAGATAAAAAGTAGCAATGACAATAAAACTGCTAGTCAGCTTTTCATATTTGCCCACTTTCTTTTTCAGTTACAGAAGAAATTCTAATTTCCTCTACACTCCCCTCAAGCAAAGCTGGCAATTTAACTAAGAATTAAGCAAATAAATCACATTCTTACAGGTTTTATTTACACAATGTCTAAAAAGCCCAAGGCCTAGCTAAACTGTAGAGATATAATGCACAGCATACTTTTAGACACATCTGGGCCTTTTGTTTTCGTAAGAAAGTAGGATATCAAGCATTTCTAAGAAATTCTTACGGATGATTGGTTTCTCTTATAGACTTGAACCATTTCCTTAATTATATTTCATATAATTAAAAACCAGCATCCACATATACATGCCAAATTAAGTTAGTTTCCTATACCTGTGCATGCATACTAAGTATTTTTATGTATCATTCACACAGACATATTATGGCAAGAACTTTACTTTGTTAAATCAAGGAAGATTACTGTCATCTGCCAGGCTGATACTATGGTCCACAGACAAAAACAATTCAAAGCAGGGAATTTTGCCCTCAGTCATCCTCTGGAGGATGTTATCATGGCCCAAAGGCTAAAATTAAGAGTTCATTAATGCTCCAGCAAATATCAAAAAGCTAGATTTTATTCAGAATGCTGACAATTGAAACAAGCACTCTTTGGTCAGACATTGGAAACTCTCACTGTACTGGCCAGGATACGCTCAAAGGTGACAGCCACAGCTCCTACTGCAGTCTGCAACTTTCAGCTACAGTGATCTAAGCCCAAACAAATGATCCAAAGTCCTCTGAACAGTAACAGGGGCGTTAAAAGCTCATTACCCAAGTAATTACTTTATATCAAGAATAGGTGATGCTGTTACATACCTGTCTTTCATTAACTGATAAAGATTTTCCTTCATGTATTCAAACACAAAATACAGATGATCATTTTCCCTGATAACTTCTTTCAGCTTTACTACATTGGCATGGTTTAATTTCTTCAAAGACTAGAAACAGAAAATACAAACAGGATTTTACAAGGGTCTTAATATAATGAAAAAGAAAAAAAAACCCAAATTCTTTAACTACTGTGGAAGAATTAACTCCAAAAACTCTTTGGTATCTTAAACAATCAGACAGGTCTGATAACAAAGGCCAGATTTCCAAGTATTACCAGACACATATACACTCTTTGCAGTAATTTAATGTGCTGGTCATTCAAAAGTCAGCTATCTGCTATCACTGTAAGCACCGAAACAATTGCATTTTCTCTGTAACTTCCTAATGGCAGAATTCACATTCTTCTTGCACCTGCACTGTCAACAGTCAGGTTAGAGTCAAGACTAAAAACAACCTGGGTAATGTGGATAAACCTTTGTGAGCAGCTGAGCCTGTTCAGCCCTCCAGGAGGGATTGGGAAAATAATCAGAAGGGCAGAAAGTGAGACAGCTCACGGGCTGAGATACAGAGTTTCGTGGGTAAAGCAAATGCCAAGCGCGGGAGCAAAGCAAAATAAGGAATTCATGGGCAGGCAGGTGCTCAGGCCAGCTCTAGTACAGCAGGGTTCCATCACATATAATGGTAACTTAGGAAATTAAATGCCATCACTCTGAAGGTCTCTTTCTTCCTCCTTCTTTCTCCCAGCTTTTGTTGCTCAGCACAATGTCATACGGGATGTCCATTTGGACAGCTGGAGTCAGCTGTCCCAGCTGTGTCCCCTCCTAGCCTTTTGCCCACCTTCAGCCTACTCACTGACAGGGAAGCATGAAGAGAAGGCCTGAGGCTGTGAAAGCACTGCTCAGCAGTAACTAAAACATGCCGGTGTTGTCAAGACCGTTTTGGTCAGAAATGCAGAACACAGACCCATAGAAGCTGGTATGAAGAAAACTAACTCTATCCCAGCCAAAACTAGCATTCTTGGGTCTTCCTTTTCTTTTTAGATTTTCAGTGTATTCAACATTAGTTTTTACATGGTACTGTAAGAAAAATGACCTAGGTTTTCTTCATGCTTTCAGTGGTGGCTATAAATGAAGGAGCTCCTTAAAGCATACCCCCAGTGTTTCGTTAGCATCAGAATTTCAAGTTAAATGTCTGCCCCCAAACCAACTATAGAGAAACAACTGCATGAACCAAAGTTACTGCTGCGCAAAGGGCAAGTGTTCTCAAGCTCTGGAAAACAAACCAATCAACTCTAGGTGTTGTGACAGTAAAGCTCTCACTCACAGCCCCCTCACTGCAAGGAGGAAGCAGCTCTCTACAACCACATGATTTTTTGTAAGACTACAAATTTTATTAACCGTTTTTTATAAGACTACAGACACTCCCTTCCAATGCAGAGTCAGGAAACAGAACTATAATGTCATATGCTACAGCTTGCATGGGGAGGAGTTTTTCACAGAGGAGTAGTAAAGGATCTGACGTTACCCCAAAATGTGACAGCGATCATCTATTTTGAAGTCAATCATTGAACAAAACAAGTACCTTAACCTCTCGAAGGTTCATGCATTCCTCCCAGGAATAGAACTTTCTCTTCATTCTGCAAAAGTAGAAGGGAAAATAATGACTAATGCATTGAAAACATCAGCTGTTCTTAGAACCAAAAGTCTCGCTGCATCTTAACAATTCAGTTCTTCCATCAAAATATAAGATGTTAGCTCCTTTGTCAAGAAACTTTACACCTCTAGACAAGGTACACTCAAACAGAATTACTAGAATACACATTCAAATAGAATTATACTCAAATAATAATTACTATTACACAGGATTGCATTTTTCTTTATATATAACTTGCTGAAAATAATTCAGAGCTTTCAACAAGCCTGGGCGTGCTATTTTTCTGGTATAACAATGTGGGGGAGTGGAGTTTAATTGTGAAAAGAACAAGAGTAGTTTTGACAGTTATGAACAACTCAGAGGAAGGTTTCGCAATAAATCAAATGAAGATCCAATCACTCCACTGGGTCTCCAATTTTATCACATTTTTCTTGCTCCTCTTCTCTGTATTTTGATTTGTAATTTTTAGTATCTTGATGTATTTCCACATTTTCCCTTGTTCACTGCTCCCCATGTTTCTCGTTCCCTTGCAAGATGCATCTATCATGCCAACTACTTTTTGAAGTCTGCTTTCCTCTTCAAGTTTATAAGCGACCCTGCTCTAGCAGAAGCAAGCTCCATGGCAGTTTTCTCCTAAGCCAGAATATGACTCTAAACACAGTATTTGTGTGTAACATATGGTCCAGTGTGTTCACATGCATTTTGATTACCACTCAGTTCTTTAAGATGTAACTCTGTGATTTAGGACCAACAGAATGAAGGCTCACACATATATGCACATAGAAGATCATAGGTTAAAACTTACAAAAGTACTCAACTGTGTACAGTCTGGATTTCAGAGGAAGTTAGGCATTCTCTGAAGATCCAATGCCTTTAATGATAATTCAGCATTACCTATTATTGTAGCAAGTTTCCAGTTTGAAGTCAGCTCTTAAAATTAGAGTAGTTTAAGAAGTACAAGCTCTTCATGTCACGAAGGGGTCTGGATTACATTTTATTAAGCAGTGCTTTTGCAGTTACTGTCTTGTGCACTCAGCCACCAGGCAACTTCATTTCTTTATAAAGGACCGGCATTAACATTTAAGTTAAGAGAATACTTCTGGCTTGTTTTGATTTTTCTGAGTTTCTCCCATATTACAAACTGCAAATCAAAGGTGCCTCTAGCAAGATCTGATACAGGCAAAATACCCTCAGTACAGGGGATTTAGAAAGTTGATAAAGCCAGCTATTGACTGCTCATACAAAACAGCATTGTACTGAAAACTTTTCTGGCAAATCTGTCCCTGGGTCAGGGTCAGTATTTCAGGAAGGTGCCTGCAATGTTTTACTACTGTCTCTTACCACAGCTAGGACAAATAAACCATTTATAAACTAAGGTCATTGCTGAAGCAGCAGAGAAAATCCAATGGAATTTCTCAAGGAATTTCAAGAAATTCCTTAAGCTTAAAAGACCGATATGCAATAGCATAAAAGATACAGATAATGGACAATGGGATCAATTGTGTTAATTATCACTGGAGTACTAATATTACATTGAAAATTAGACTACGAAATATAGGCTCCATGTGAACAGCAGCGAAAGGGCTGTAGATTCCAAAGCAGCTTTGCAGAATACTCTAAATAATAAATAAAACACATATTTGACTGCACATAGCAGCAGAGTGCTGTTATGACAAGCCTATAAATCTCACCCTCTTTATCTCTTGCAAAGGCTTTGGAGGATACAAGGAACTTGAGTTTTGCGTGCTGCCCCAATACAACTCCATAAAGAAAAGCTGCACAGAATGTGAAGTACTCAAACCAACATGACCAAGTTGATGTGGACCTGGAAAGGAAAAACCTGGACAATCCATTGTTAAGCAACATATGAAAACACTTACTTTTTAATGGCTATTAGTTCTCCAGATTCAATGCTTCTCCCTAGGAGAACAGAGCCGTAGGTCCCATCACCAAGCTGTCTGATAGTTTTGTACCTATTCATGATGAGGATACTTTAGCTGCAAGCGCATTTCAGTCCTTAGTGTTTCTTGTGTTTTTTCTCCTCCGAGTGTAACCAGTTCTTTCTGTGGCAGCATAAATATAGAGCACTCAGGACAGTGTGAACAGTTGCAGGAATCATGTTTTCAAGACTTAGCCTTTGGTCTGAAAGCACAGAACATAATCCATTTGGTTTCTGCACCCTTCTGAGATTGCTTGTTTGCAGACTCCAATCTCCTCCAAGAGGACAGTCCTTGTCAGCCATACACAAACACTCATCTTAGTCTCCCACCAGAAAGGGCCAGCCTGTATCTGCACATAACTGGGAACGTTCCCCAATGCTACTTTTAGGCTAAAGCTAAAGGTGCCTTACAGCAAACTTGCAGGCAGCCCTAATGGGAGACACTATTGCTAAAGGCAGAGGATAAAGTCTCATGGCCTGGAGAAAACAGTCTGCTATCAGAAAATTACGCTTTACAATACAATAGGAGGGGATCTGTCCTAGCCGAAATTAGACATGTAAGTCACCATCTTATAAGTCACACTGCCATCAGTCAAACCAATATCCTGAATTTCCACAAGGTCCTATGTGAGACAGCACAGCTGCACGCATTCCCTTAAATAAAGTGATGAGAGGAAGAATATTATATTCATGTCAGGTAAGACCATATGTATTTTACTGTGGTAACCCTAAGCATGAGTCAGTTTCTAGAAGTAGTGGTTACATCAGATTATCTATCTGATCTTTTTTTGTGACACTGCATGAACAAAAAAAATCATAGAATGGTTTGTGTTGGAAGGGACCTTAAAGATCATCTGGTTTCAACCCCCGTGCCATGGGCAGAGATACTTTCCAGTACCCAGGTTGCTCAAAGCACCACCCAGTTTGGCCTTGAACTCTTCCAAGGATGGCGCATCAACAGCGTCTCTGCTGGATAATAAAGCAAAAAACTTCTTATTCATAGTTTAATGTAATTGTTCCTGGTATTTCCTCCACTATAATTTAGAAAAAACGTCATCTATTCTACACAAACTAACCATACATTTGAAATAAAACAGAATTCCCCTTCAATGAAGGTTTGGTCCCTGCATTCTCTTATTCTCCACCTCTTAAAAAGACAGCAATATTCATGGCTTGTGATTTTTGCCTTCTGCAACGTGTATTTTAACTACATTTTCACAAATATTTTTTGCAGTAGCTTTATATCTCCCTTATGTCACAAAGCTGTATTACAATTTTAGAAGTAATGGGATTATGTTACTGGAACTCTGAACTGAAATCAAAGCAGAGCCACAGTCCTGTAGATGCAAGATGTTGTGAATGTCCTTTGTTTGCCAATGTCTAAGCCTACTAGCCCTACCAATACTGATACAGGAACAAAGATCAGGAAATAAGATATTAACAGAACTTTTGACAATTTTACACATTGTGTAACGTCTCTAAATCTATCTCAGACACTGGGTAGTGTCTCAGACAGGCAGGAGGAACTGCCCTCTAGCAGTACCTGTTTCTCTCTACAAACTGCAACAGAGAACCAGGACAGAGCACCTTACATTAGAGACTTAATCCCACATTTTGTACTACTTGCCAAGGAACACGGAGCTTGTCTGCAACAACAGCAGTCTGGAGTACCAGTTTCTTTTTGGCTGATTTTCAGGCTACGCACCTGAATAGAATAAAGCTATGTTCAATGGTCTGCATTCAGATTAAAAAGCTTTAACCTGGTTCCTCCAGCTGGTCAGTGACTAGATGGCAACTCAGAAGCCGTTATTCAGACCCTTGGCAACACAACTTCAAACAACACCAAAGCCTTGTACGTTCTCCTAGTCTGAAAATATTTATTAACATCCTAACAATTTTATACAGCAATTTCAGATCAACACAGATGGGGCTTGTGGACTGTTCAGCAGATACTCCTCTAACGACAGAGTTCTGAAACTATGATCCTGATAGACATGATTCTTACAATTCACAGGCTCCTATGCTGTCCCTGACTTACCATTCACACATCCCTTTTAGGGAACTGTGACTGAAGAGTGGAGGAGCACGCTTGCCTCATGTTTGATAACCACAGCAAAACTAAAGATGAGTAACACTACTAGCAATAATCACCAATGGCTGTACAGATTGTTTGTCTGATGTCTGTTGAACAGATGAAGCGGTGAACCTAACTGCCTATTCCTTACTGAGGATACTAATTTAAGTCCCTCTTCTTTCCACAGCCACCAATTTTCACAAAACTTGTGTCCTAGGTTGCAATATTGATGTAGTTAAGTATTCTATTACCACCAGCTGTGGGCCATTAGCTGCTATCACCCAGGCAATGGGCCATCCGTTAGCTATTATCACTTGCTAATGACCCACCCCGCATGACAGGCAATGGGCCATCAGGGACCCACCGTGTGACTCATGGACTTATCTCATCCCATTGTGGGATGCTCTGCCCAGGAGGGAGGAACCAGGTGTTCCCACGTGGATATAACCTGGCCTTGGAACTGCCTGAGCTGGCCCTGTCTACTGGGTTCCCAGAGGACGAGAGCTACTACTGGATCTTCAGCTGGAGACTAGACCTTCACAGGATCACCGCTCCAACTGGACTACTTCAGTTGGACTGCTACTACCACCCTAACAGGGTGTTAGGTTGTATCTGACTTTGTCAGTGCTTTTCCTTGTATTATTTCACTTATTTTTAATTTCAATCTTGACTTGTGATCTCCCATTGGTTTGTTTTCAAACCAAGACAACTTGTATGAAATATCTTTGCAATTCCATCGCTGGAGTCAAACGTGACCAAAACAGACTAACTGAAATATTTTTGAGGAATAAAAGTGAGTAGAGAAAAAAAGAAAAAAAAGAAAAAAGAAATCCAAACAAAACCCCCCAAAGAAACAAAACCCCCAGAAAAACCCCACCCAAATCCAAAATCAAACCAACCAGCCACAAAAAACCACCCCACCCCCCAAACCAACCAGAAAACCAACAAAAAACAATTAAAAAAACCAAACAACAAACAAAAAAATCAACAAACCCCAAAACAACAACAACAAAAAAAACCAGTCAGGAAATACAGATTTCTGTGACAAATTCATGCTAAATAACATACCAGGATGCACAGAAGTTAATACAGGTCCTATGGAAGCACAAATTCACCTGTATGAAAACCCACTGACCAAAATCTGAATAAAGTCTTCCCTGGTTACCTTAATCAGCACCATTTCTTGTTGAACTTAATAGTGAAGTTGTTTTTAAAAATCTACTTCACTTGGCCTTCAGACTGTTTTGCCTGAGTTCCACTGAAATCACTGAAAAGAGCATGAGTCTCTGACAAGCAGTCCAGTCTGCAGAGCTACATGTATCATCTAATCTAAATATATAATCTACACGAATTTACATTGTTAGAAGAGGTAAATATAAACTGAAAAAATATCTTGAAGTAAAAGGTGTGTTGATAGTAAAGAGTAAAATGTAGAGCCCTTATTTTCACCATATGTAACACCGTGTTCAGACTCTACCTCACCTGTAAACGATTTCCCCCGCAGAAACCAACTTTATCGCCTTCAGCAGCAAATCTAATTCAACGTATCGAGACTACTTTCTGACTAAGTACAACTCAAACCTTCTACTTCCCTTATGAACCCTTTAAATACGTATCCACTACTGTTCCAAGGGCTGAAGCGGGGAGAACTGAAAGCGAAACTGGCTCACTCTGCCACAGCCGAGAAACGCAGACAGTAAACAATCAGCATGTGCCTTTTTAAACTTGTGCTGTGCTCTGGCAATAACCCGAAGGTGTAACTAGCAGAAATTACTGAGCAAGGCGCGGTTCAAAGCCGAGGATGTCCGTGGGTGCGGTCCCAGCGGCTGCTGTTTGTCGGGCAGGGCTCTGGGGGTGCCCCAAGAGCTGCACGCCAAGGCAGGGACAGACGGGCGATGGCGGGTCCGCCGCTCAGGGCAGCTCCCGGCGCCCGATGCCCAGCCTCGGCGCCGGCACACGCGAGTGCTCCCACTCCCGTTCCTCGCTGTACGGGAACCCGGGTCCCCCGGCCCGCCATGCCCACGGCAATCCCCGTGCCCTGCTGGACTCACCGCGAACGCGTCTCCCCGCTCCGGCCCGGCCCGGCCCGCGGCAAGGCCCGGAATGGCGGCGCGGCCCCGCGGAGCAGCTGCGGCTCAGGGCGGCCCTGCGCGGGCCTCGCTCGGCCCATGGCGCGGCCCCGGCCCGGCCCCCCGCACCCCCGGCCCGGCCCGGCCAGCCGGGGCTCCCCGCGGGGGGACAGCGCCTTACGACTGCTGCCGGGGGCGCTGGGCCGGGGCCTTCGCAGAGGGGGCGCCGAGCGGGCGGTTTTAACGAAAAAAACCCGAAAACCAAACCAAAGCATCTCTGAAGCATCTCTCTTATGAGAGACTGCGAGAGCTGGGCCTGTTCGGTCTGGAGAAAACTTGGAGGGGATTTCGTTAATGTGTATAACTATCTCAAAGGTGGGTGCCAAGAAGATGGTGCCGGGCTCTTTTCAGTGGTGCCCAGTGACAGGAAGAGGAGCAGTGGCCATAAACTAAAACACACCAAGTTCCATTTAACCGTGAGGAAGAACTTCTTTACACTGAAGGTGGCAGAGCACCGGAGCAGGCTGCACAGGGAGGTCGTGGAGTCTCCCTGTCTGGAGACATTCAAACCCACCCTGGACGTGTTCCTGTGTAACCTGCTCCAGGTGACCCTGCCTGGGCAGGGGAGTTGGTCTAGATGACCTCCAGAGGTCCTTTCCATCCCTAACAGTTCTGCGAAAACAAAACCCAGCCGAACAAACAAAAACCCCACAATGATGATGGGCCTCTCTCACATCGCAGAGAAGACTTTAAACAACAAAACTAGAACGCAGAAATATAAACCGTGAACAAATGAAAAGAATATCGACATTTTAAGTGCTGCCAGAGGCTCTGCCTGAGCCTTCCTCACCCAAGCACCAGCAGCTCATCCTGGCTCTGACAGGGTCAGCCTAAGACATACTGGGAAGGGCAGAGAAAGAAAAACAAGGAAGAAAAAATTGGTCTGAAACAATTGATTATCAGAACCGTCTGTAATAGTGATTCAGGAAGTCTGTTTCTTTTTACACTTCATCCCTTAGGTTTTAAAATTAAAGCATAGACTTAATTCCCAGGATTTGGAAAGACAAGATGAGCTGGTGCTGTAATTCCGGAGCACAGTATAGGACAAGTCATTCATTCGTTAAAACAGGTGTGGAGAAAAACAAAGTTCTGGGTACCTCCCTCCACCTCATCTAATCAGAGGCTAATCTTTACATTTACAAGAATATATAATAGTTAAATTCCCTCCTACAGACAGGCATGATTCTCAGTGAAGCCAGGAGGAGCAGTGAGATTACATGAGATTTCTGCTTTAAGCCACCCCTGTTACATCCCACGTGCATAACCACATATTAGCACTCAGCCCAGTGACAGCCATAGGATGCCTTTTTCTGTTGTTAGAGGCAAGGCTTCTTCATTCCCAAAAGAATTATAGAATTATTTGGATGTGAAGTGACGTTAAAAATCATCTAGTTTCAACCCCCATGCCATGGGCCGGGACACCTTCCGCTAGACCAAATTGCTCAGACCTCCATCCAAACTCGCCTTAAACACCAGAAATGGGGGATCCACAGCTTCGCAGGGCAACCTGTGCCAGTGCCTTACCACCCTCACAGTAAAGGATTTTTTACTAATATCTAATGTTTGACATCTAAAAAGAGGCACACACAGGCAGGAGAAAAGCAGCTTTGACTCCCAGCTCCAAACGAGAAGCAGCACTAATGATAAGCAGTTGCAGCCACGAGCACCCCATCTCCAAACCTCAAGTGGTGTTGCTGTGTCATCTCAGCTGCCCACACAGGACCCATCAGCACGCCAGCAGCACCCAGTGCCCCCTGCTCCCCACCACCTCCGGCTGCCCGGCCAGCGATCAGCGCCCGGGCAGCCCCCTTGCCTCTCACACTCTCCTTTCCACAGAGCAGCTCTACATCACCTGGATCTGAAACCCACTGCTGACGCTGGCTCCCACAGCCCTTGCACCCCCATTTCGTGCTTCTGCTGCCCGAGCCTGAGCGCTCACCTGCCCCTCCAAAGACACCTCCTCCTCCTCCTCCTCCTCCTGAAAACACTCAGGGCTGTGGATATGCACAAAGCTTCAGAGATCCATACACGTGGTTTTCTTCTAGAACAAAAAGACTGTGATACGCCTTGAAAAAAAACAGGTTTAGTCCCATTTTAGAAAAACTGGCGAGGCGTGTGCTGACTGAACTGGACGGACAAACGACCAGGCCACGAGATTCAACGGCCTCGGCACCGCTGCTATCTCCGCGGCCGCAGCACTCAGCGCTCCCTCGTTACCCCGTCGGCAATCCGCCTGTGCCAGGGCCCCGGCCTGATCGCAGTCACGGCGGAAATCGCGGCTCCCGGACATCTCCGCTCGCCCTCGGTTCCCGCCCCTGCGATCCCCACCCGCGGAGACTACGGTTCCCGGCAGCCTTTGCTCCGCCGCCCTTCCCACGGGGTGCCGCTGTGGACTACGCCCCCCAGCAGGCCTTGCGCCGCTCCGCCGCGGGCGGCAGAGGCGGCGCGGGCCGCGGTGCGCGCTGGGGCGGGGAGTCTGTGCGGTAGTGCGTCGTAGCGGCCCGCGCGAGAGGCGGCGCTCTGACCTGGCGGGTTCGACCGGGCCGTGTCCCGCCGCTCCCGCCGCCGGCCCCGCTCGCCGGGAAGATGGCTGCCGTCCGCAGGGCCCGCAGGGACTCCCGCTGCGTGGTGCGCTTCTCCGACCGAGAACTCTGCTAAGTGCCCCCCGCGGGCAGGGAGGACACACGGACCAAGCGGGGGGGCAGAGCCCCCGGGCCGGGACAGCGCCGCCCGAGCGTCGGCAGCATGGTGAGCGGGCCCGGGCGGCGGGGGCTCGGCCGCCGTGCAGGGACGGCCGGGCGGGACTGGGACAGGGGGTGTGTGCGCGGGAGCGGCCCCTGGCCGGATTGCTGACAGGCAGCCCTGCCCTGCCCGCCCGTCCGCCCCCGGGCACCGGGTGATGCCTGTGGGGAATGTGCCGTGGTCCCGCCCCGCCGCAGCGAGACACGGCCGCCCCCGCAGAGGATTTGGATGAGTGGGGCTGCTTCGTTCGGGAGCGATGTAGCTTCCGTAGGAACGCGTGAAAAAAATCCCTGTGTCATTACAGAGGAGCGTGCCCTTCCTGTTCCTTTCTTGCCTCGAAAATGTGGTGGCATAAAGTCGCTCAGTAATTAAAGGGCTCCGTGGGCCAGGGACTGAAGTTATTTGAGTTTATCTTTTAAGGTATCAGATATACTCCTTGGTTCAGTATTACTCTATATACTGCGCCTCAATATGGATTCAAGTATCCATGATGAGAGCTCGATCACTCAAAATTAAACCATTTATGTTACACAGGAGCTCTTATAATGTCTCACCGCGGTAATAAAAACTCTTGGTTTTGAACACGGTGTTGCTTCTACCACATTTACAGAAAAATAGGGCGACTTTCTCATTTTTTTATAAAACTAAGAGGAATGTTAGCTGACAGTCGCTGTTTCGCTTTACCGTGCTTGCTCCTCCCTGAGTTCTGTATGGTTCACACATAACACAGCCCTGTTCAACTGGTGACACTCGGCTTCAAACTGTTTCTGATCTTGGTTTTATTTTGTTGAAACAGAGATCGGAACTATTAAAGGACCTGACATTACAGACGGTTTAGTAAGCGGTTAATGTACTCTGAGGAAATCAGCATGCAATTATTGATTGCAAAACAAAACTCAACTGTGTAAATAAACTAGTTTTGCATTTGGCAAATGGTTTCTAAAGCTTTGCAGGCAGATCAAAATCCAATCTACTCAGCTGACTTCATTTTTTACAGGTCACAGCCTAATTCAGATGTTGACTTTTGACATGTTACCTTTTGGTGACTTGACGACTACCATTTTCTCATGGAAAATTAATTAAGCCGATCAGTCAGTACACACTATGATGTCTAGCTTTCAGTCAGGATGAAGTCACTATTCCATGTGACAGCTGATTTGTATGAGGAGGAAGGCCAGCAGCACAAAGATGAACAGTCTAGATTTATCCTTTAAGTAGCAGTTAGAGCACAGTGTTTGTGAATTTTAGAAACTGTACGTACAATGCGAGTACTGTCAGAGTGGGGACAACGAGCAAATTTTTACACGTTGTGAAGTGCTTTAGGTGTGATCTCATGAGCTGTCTGCTGGTGAATGTCCTTGCTTCACCGTGCCTGTGTTTACTTAATTGTCCTAGCAAAATCTTAGGGTTTCAGCAGGTCAGATAAATAGTGGAAAGGTTGTTAATAGAGATCAGTTTTCCAGTCCATTCCTGTGCAGTAGCAATGTGATGTAGTTAATTTACTGGTAAAATTAGAGGGGTGGCCACTTAGGCTGCTGCTGCTGCCAGAAGACAAACCTTTGATATGAGAGACTGCAGATCACACATGCATACAGTATAGGGGAAGCAATAACAAAAGTCACAACTTTGGTTGTAATCAACTTCATAATGGTTTCTGACAGTTTTTAGACTCTGGGCCAGATCTTCATAGTATTTTTTATTTGAGTTGAGAATGTATTTAGGTTTTAAAGAGCATCTAATGACATTTTGGATGCAGTTGGTCCATTACCACGTCTGACTGTGACTCAGAAATTAAGAAGACGGGCAGTTGGAAAGAGAGGAGGGGATGAAAATCAAGTTTAGTGAAATATATTTTTCAGATTAGTGAAATATAAAGTTTTTGAATGAGGTAAACTTCATCCAGCTTCCTAACCTTCTGAGTAGTTTCAACGCTTAAATCAGTTTGTTTATAGACTTGAGATTAAAGGTTTTAATGGGTGTGTCTTTATGCACCAGAAGATAGTGTGTTGATTTAGTTTAGAATTTGCTAGTTTCTGCATTTTGCAGATAAAACCAGGCTTATTTTGGCCAGACTGGAGAGCTGACTGGGCATAATTCAGCTGCAAACCAGAAGCCTTGCACTCTGCACAGGCAGAATTAGTCCTTACTTGTGTCAGCCCAGTGCCATAATAATGCACTTACAGACACCCCTATCAGTGCTGGCTCATTCCTAGGCTGGCTCTCCTTGGCCAACAAAATATTCCTGAATGCTAATAATGTAGTAGGACTTTGGCAACTCATAGGGCATTAACTGCCTGCACTTAAATTCTGGAATCAAAGCCCATGAAATTTCCAAGTTATTTTATCCTTGCTCAGGTTTAATCCCACTAGTGTTTTATAGTGTTCTTGCTCACCTGTTTCCTCTACTGGGAAATTAAAAATGAGAATACAGAAACAGATGCAATATCTGTTTAACCAGCCAACCAAACATGTCTATAAATTGTAAATGATAAATTATCTGAGACATCAGTGAAAACACTTTTACAGATGACAAGCCTGTAAGTTTGTGGTCATTGGGGAATCTGAAGACATGCTACAGTTCAAACTCTAAGGAGGTGCTTGTCACCAAGACAGATTAAAGTTTGCCTTCCCTTCATGTTTGCTACTATTCTGTAGTTTGATCAGAACTTCCAGATGCTCTAAAAATTGGATAAATTTTCTGAATAGAAGAATGCTTTGATTTCTGCACCTTGACTGTGTAGGAGGTGGAGATTTCTTCTTGAGCACTTGGTAGAATCTCACTGACAGAATGTCACTTAAAGTCTTTGAGCACTGTGTACAATAGGAAGGAGTGGGAAATAAAACTTTTTTAAGTAGTTGCAATAATCTTCATGTCAAGTTTGCCTTCTTGTAATCTCACTTTGCATTATCTACTTGCAGAACTATAGATGTGAATTTCAGCACAGAATGGTAGAAAAACTGTTTTGCATCAGCTGAAGGAAGAACCTTACACAAATGTCTTAGTTGAGGTTTTGGGGTATTTCCCCCCCTTACTGGCATCTTGCTGTTGTTGTCATTGTAGTGGCTTGTCACTGATGCTCAAAATTAGTTTTCCTTTGTTTTAGTATAGACTCCATAAATCTCAGTATATTTCACGATGAGAATTACTTTGCATATTTTAAAGTTTTCCTCTTAAACTAGCTGGTTTAACTTCTGTGTTGAGCCATGTTAAGTTTAGTCAAAGGTCTTTTTTCAGGTTTTATTTGTTTAACCTGTCTCACAGCTGTATGTAAATAAAACCAGCTGTGAAGCTCTCATGCTAGCTTTTTATTTTATTTTCCAATTATGTTTCATTTTACAAGTATAAATAAAGTATCTGTTGTTATTCAAAGCACTTTTGTGGTCTTGCAAATATTAAATCAAAACTACTGGTTATCTTTACAATGAGAACATAGTGAGTAACTTTTAATTTGTTGAATAAAGGACATTATTGTTTAATACTGAAGCTTTTGCTCTATACTTTGACATAGACACTGAGTGTATTTAGTCAGGTGTGCTGGTGTACTAAGCATGGAAGTCTTCAAGTGATACACAACTAATCTGTATTGGATTAATGTGTCTAAAATGCAAAACCCATCTTCATTGAATTAATAGGGAAGTACAACTGATCTCCGTAGTTTTAAAGTTCATTTTTATCGTAAAAAGGGGAGTATGCCTAATGTTATTTTTTAAGAGCTGTCCATGACGGTTGTTCTTTGTGAATGTGCTGTAGAGACTTATGCAGACCCTATAATCACATTTGACTGCTCTCTACTAGGCAGAAGCTGAAGAAGATTGTCAAGCTGATTTGGTAAGAACCGATGACAGTGAAAGATCTGGTGAAGCAAATCTTCAGGTATGTCTCTCATGCTAGTGGGTTTTTACAAACATAGTACTGCCATGGTTTAAGCTGCATCACTTATCCTCATTTAGTTACCGCACATTTGTTGATCTGAAAAATGCTTAATCTGTCTGCCCCTCCAAAAGTGAAATAAACTTTGCATTGTGTTTCAAGTGTCAAATTCAGTCTTCAGCTATCTGTGTAGATAAAAAGAAAGTTTGTGACAGATTTGGAATTTCTTTGAAGAGCTGTAGAAATTGGACAGCAGTTTCTGTATGGATCAAATTCCAGTTTAAGTTGTCACTTTCTACTGGACCAGAAAGCTGATAAAAGCAGTGTAATAGAAAAGTGTGTTCTCTTACAAGACTAGATTTCTGTGTAGTTGCTCCCCAGAAGTTGTGATGATTGCAAGAGACATGTAAAGTGTAACTTCAAAGATACTGAAAAAACGGCATGGCAAGAATTGTAACTTGTCTTGTTTCATAGAGCATAGTCTATACTTTTTGAAAGAGAACAGAGTAAGGTCTTACTTGTATATTGTAAAATTATCGACTTGATTGTCAGAGAGCTTAGTATGCTCGTGTACAAAAAAGTTAGGTTTTCTAAATTTTAATTTTAAGAGCTAATTGACTTCTTGCTTATGATAATTCTGTGTAAACAAGAACAAACATGATCTTGTCTGTAAAGGGCACTTTTCTGTGGAATCTTAGGTCATAACCATGGTACTAACAGCCATTTCTTGAAACATCGGTTTTTCTTCTGAGGTGAACAGTCCAGAAAAGCACTTTTGTTATTGAATGAGGCTGAACTAGTACTTGCGCACTTTATTTTTAATTTACCATAAAACAACTGCTAACTCTCTGTGCCTAAATTCACTGAAGCCATCTAAGACTTGGAAACATAAAGCATAGTTTTGAAATTCTTTTTTGTGTTTGTACTTTATAATTTCTCCTCATAAGATGTACTGTCTGAATATGTGATACTAAGTAGAATTAATCATGTTTTTTAGGCAGAGCTCCAGATGTTCAGAGCTCAGTGGATGTTTGAGCTTGCCCCAGGTGTGAGTTCTAGTGGGTTGGAACCTCTGCCATGCAGAGCACCGTCAAGAGGACCTGGACTAAAGTCTGTTGATGCCAGGGGGAAACAGGAGATAGCAAAAGAGGAAAAGGTACAGAAAAAGATGCATAATTTTGAGGTTTTATATGTCTGTATTACTGTTCCAGTATAATTATCCTAAAAGCTAATGCTGAATTAAATCTGGAGAAACAACAGGGGTTATTAACTTGCTGTCCCATACTAATGTCTTTATAATCGTACACTGATTTTTCTAATCTTTATGTTTGCTTTGGTGTCACCTTCACAATCTGCTTTCTGAAAGACTAGGTAAGGGGCGAGCAGCAGGAATATAGATAGTTTGTTGATCGGGAGTTTCAGTTATGTCTTGTAGCGCATGAGTATGTCTTTATGGAATTATTTTGTTCATCTCTGTCATAGGGTACAGTAGGTAAGATCAAAAGTAATTCTAAGTCAAGTGTGTTGCACTTGTGTTTATAAGGAATTTAAGAAGTACTCTGTGTAATTTATTGTGCAGGCAAAAGAACTTTTCCTGAAGGCAGTGGAAGAAGAACGAAATGGGGCCCTCTATGAAGGTAATACGGAAGTCTGCAATGAATACCCTTATTGTAGAGAAATCTAGCACCCTCTGATTTATGGGCAAAACTGCATGGTGCCAGTGAGCTTACAGGCTAATAGTCTTTTGAGAGCTCTGTTGTTCAGATAAGCAAACAAATATGCTGTAGAAGGAACCATCGTATCACAGTTCTAAGGCTGAGGTAAAGCTAAAAGTGAGGTCAAGGAAGGAATTTCTAGCTTTCAGGCAAAATAACAGTATCTTGAAATATTGCAATGTAATGGAGCACTGGATTGCTTCTTCATATAGAATGCTTCTTTGTGTGACTTCTGTAACATGAAATTAGCATAATAATTAAGGCAATATAGTGTATTTCTTGTGCTCCTAATTCCACTGTGAACAAAACTACTTAATGTGTGGAATGCTTTGTTGTTTGGTTATGGGGGGGTTTTGGTGCTCTTTTTTTTTTTTGTTTTGGAGGGGGCTGTTGGGGCTTTCGGGTTTTTGTTTGTTTTTTAATTAACACAACATGCTAAAATAGCTTTTTTAAGAATTCCTGCAGTGAATGTTTAAATCTGGTAGTCTTTGAGGTTTGTCATAAATATTTAAGGTGCTTAGCTTGCTTACCTGCAGTCTTGCTATCAGCATTAGTAAAAATGGAAATTCAAAGTTTTCTTTCTCATAGTTTTCAGAATATAGAGAGCAAGAAGTCTGTCCTAACTTCCAAGTCCTGTAGGTCAGTAGTGGAGATACCAATTTTCTGTTTCTTTCTTGTGAAAAAGAAAGTGAAGCAGAACATGTGTGCCATGCTACTTATCCACCAGAGGGTTTGGCCACCATATTTAAAGTGCAGGTGCAAACTAAGTTAAGATACACAAATCTGAGAGAACTCTGGAAGCTCCTGAACTCAAGTCACGTGCTGAATACGAAATTTCCACTCCACCATGGGAATTTTCCTTCCTTTTCCAGGGATTTCTGGTTGTTGTTTCATATCTTCTATTAACTGAAATATGATTTCCCTGTAGGTAATAAAATCAGTTGTCTCAGTTTCTAATTTATTACATGTTTTTGCAGGGCAAAATTACTTTAGGCTCAGATGTGTTGGGTGTTCAGTATAGGAATAAATGCACAGTAAAAAAATCTGTCAGAACTAAAAGTCTGGTACTTATTTAGGAAATCATGTAGTAGATTGTGAAGGTTCTTTCCAAGTAAATAAAAAAGTGAGGAAAGCAGTCTATTTAAGCATTGTGTATATAAAATGAAAGCTGTGGCTTCATTTGCTTCAGTGCACTCAGATGTTAAACAGGGCAGCAGAGAAATAGTGATACCTAGCAGAATTCCATTCACAAAAGTGTTTCAGTCATCTGGATTGCGTGAGTATGAATTCATCTTTCTCAACTGAATTTGACTTCAAACTTAGAGAAACAAAAAGGAACTGTTTCTACTGATAGATCTATGTGAGACCTTGGAGGCACAATCCTATGCCAGACACAGATACATTACTGAGCACGTGTTGGGACATCTGTTTTCAGACCAGGCTTTTATTTGCTGACCTGGCCCAGGTCACCAGAATCCAAGCCTGCTTCCGAAATCTGCTGATACCTGATGTTTGTGAGACAGTTGTGTGCTGCAGCTTGTTCTTGCTTAAGTGCAGTAGAGGCCTTGTCTGCAAGATTAAATGCTGAAGTTGAGACTGATCACTGTTATTTGGCTGCTGGTATTTCTCATCCTCAGTAGCCAGAGGATACTATTTGTCAGTCACTGGCCCTGACGTGAACTCAAGAAAATAGGAACACTAACACCAAACTAGGGTTTCTCAGACTTACTAGACAAATTCTGAGCTCCACACTCATTGATGTTTTTTTGAGTTTTGGTTTTAAGAGTCCAAACTGAAAAAGAATTGTCCTTTGATCTTGGTATCACCATGTGGGAAAACAAACAAACATACAAATGCATACATCATTTTAATGCTGGTATTAAAATAGATTGAATGTACATACAATGAATTAATTTAAATTAAGAAGGATCGTAGACCTGACTCAGAGGAAAGACATTCTGCAGCTTTAATAACAGTTTGTTGCCACAGTGACGTTCCTGAACCTCTTTCTCTACTCAGTGTTTGTAGGATCTTTGTAGTGTTAAAGGCTGAAGTATTTTTTTCTGTGTGTGAGAAAAGTGTGCAAAACCTAATCTGTCAGTTTTTCCTTCACATCTCATAGTTTTGTGACATGGCTGCCTTCCTCACCTCCAGTGTGTTGAGTGGCTTGCTTCTGTGCCTTCTTTAGTTCTCAGGGGTTTCCATAGAGAAATTGATATGTTTTGCATCTACTGTTGAAATTTTAAAATTGCAACAATATTTTAGTCATCATTCTCACCTCTGTACTGTTGTATATGTCTGAATGCCTGTCTGTGCTATACTGGGGATGTAAGGTACCTGCATAATTTTCCTCTTTCGTTTAACTTATGGTTAGTTGCTGATTTACTGTCTAAAATCTTTACAACTTATTGAGAAATCCTTGCAAGTGCCAGGCAACAAACTTTGTAATGTTTTAATGTAAAATTTTGTACTCCATGGTTGAATTTGTAGTAATTAAGGTAACTCTGTAAGAGCTGAGACACATTTGAGATAACTCTTTATTCTGAAAAAGTATATGAGGTTTTTAGTTTTGAAAATAGGTACCTAATGTTTCTCTCTTCTGTATTGAATTTAAACCTAATAGTTTAGACTAAATAGGCTTTCTTAGGCAAAGGCATTTTCTACCTTTTTAGTGCTTTTAGCTGAAACCATCCCTCTGAAAACAGTCTTTGCTTTGATAAGCTATTACGGGTATCAGATATGTTTAAAGATCAAACCTTTATTTTCAGCCATCAAGTTTTATCGTCTAGCCATGCAGCTTGTACCTGATATAGAGTTTAAGATCACCTATACACGGTCCCCAGAGGGTGATGGAGTTGGAAAGAGGTGGTAAGTATGAAATTTTACTAATTAAGTGCATAGGAGTACTGAAACATGATGTTTTGTTTCTGAAGCATATCAATACTCTGCTGTAATATGCAGTTGTAAGTCTCTTAATATTTGGAAGACTTACCTATTCTCAGTTGAGTAGACTGCTCACAGAACATTTACAGATGTATGAGCCCAAGGAGGACTTTTCAATATTTTTTAAGACAGTAACAGGCATGTTTGGGGCCTAGCTAATTTCAGAGGGAAGGATTACAAATAGTTATATTTTTACTTAAAAAAAAAGGAAGCATCAGTCACTTTATTTTCGATTTTCAGATTTAGGAATATCTACAAAGTTATAGATGGCAAAAAGATTAGCTAGTTCAAGCTTTGTACTATGAAATAAGCATCTTAATTAAGCAATGGAATAATCTACTGTTCTTGAGCTAACATAGCCAAAGAAGAGTATTTTCAATAGAGCAGTTACAATCTGACTCGTCTTTCATCATTACAAGCATCAGAACACACCTAGCCTCAATGCAGTGGATGTGTAGTGACTTAAGGTTGGCCTAACTTGATCCCAAAACTTATGTTTTAAGGACAGAATTCAGTTCAGGGCCAAAACTTCTGTTACAGCCCCTGTAGCCTAGCATAGGCAAGCTTATGAAACAGCTTCCCAATTACTTGCTTACTCATAGCAGTCATTGGTGCTGCGAGAGCTGCATCAAGAAATCAAGAGTTTAAATTGGAGAATGAAAAAGGAAAGCACAACCTGTGGTATTACTACTCAGTCTTGTTGCCCCAGGGCAGGACAGCTCCAATGCAGCAGTTGACTTAATATAAAAGAGTGCAAGATGAGCTAAGTATTTTATTTACATCCATTATTTTCATTTCTGAATGTGTTGCTGGCATGAAATCTTTGCTGTGCATTTGTGCTCTAGGAAAACTGCTGGATCATTTCCTATAGTAATGTAAAAATACTGATTTTCATAGGATTATTTTCTTACTTTAGCATCATTTTCTCTACTCCTTTAAAACTCTCTGACATGAAGTTGGCTGGGAGGGGTCCTTCTGGAGGGTAGGAAGGTTCTGCAGAGAGATCTGGACAGGCTGGATCAATGGGCCAAGGCCAATTGTGTGAGTTTCAACAAGGCCGAGTGCTGGGTCCTGTGCTTGGGTGACAACAACCCCATGCAGTGCTGCAGGCAGAGTGGCTGGAAAGCAGCCTATTGGAAAAGGACCCTGGGATCCTGGTTGACAGTTGACTGAACATGAGACAGAGTGTGTGCCCTGGTGGCCAAGAAAGCCAGTGTCATTCTGGCCTGTATCAGCAGTAGTGTGGCCAGTAGGACCAGGGCAGATTGTCCCCTTGTACTCTGCACTGGTGAGGCCACACCTCAAGTACTGTGTTCAGCTCTGTGCCCCTCACTACAAGAAAGACATTGAGGTGCTGGAGCAAGTCCAGGGAAGAGCAGCAGAGCTGGTGAAGGGTCTGGAGTGCAGATCTTACAAGGAGCAGCTGAAGGAGCTGGGCTTGTGAAGCCTGCAGAAGAGGAGGCTCAGGGGAGACCTTATTCTCTCTACAGCCACCTGAAAGGAGGCTGTATTGAGGTAGGGGCTGGTCTCTTCTTCCAAATAACAAGTGACAGAACAAGAAGAAATGACCTTAGGGTGTGCTTTAGAGTGGATATTAGGAAAAATGTCTTCACAGGAAGGGTTGTCAAGCACTTGAACAGGTTGCCCAGAGGCAAGGTTGAGTCACTGTGCCTGGAGATATTTAAAAGATGTGTGCATGTGGCAGTTAGGGACATGGTTTAGTGGTGGACGCGGCAATGCTGTTAACGGTTACTGGTTTGGCTTGATGGTCTTAGAGGTCTTTTCCAACCTAAATGATTCTACAATTCCCGAATTTTTATTTGTTTCTTTAATTGCTGCTGTACTGTTCGCAGCACTATACAACAGTGAGGGAAAAACAACCAGTGGTCTCAATGGTTTAAAAGCAGTATTTGTAGAGATGTATTTTTTCAAGAGATTTTAGTTGCGGTGTTTGTGCTTTCTGAATTACTGTTGTAGGTGTTTCATACAATCGTGAAGATAAAAAACAAATTACACAATTAGAGTTGAAAAAACAGTTTACAGTGTGGCCTGTAGGTATGGGGACTGTCCATCATACTTATCAAAGTAAAGAAAGGTATGTTTAGTGCAATATCTTACTGTAGCCTTAGTTATGACAGGCCCAAACATAATTGTCTTCTCTATGATACTTTGAAACCCATTAGTAGATCTACTAGTTGCTTGCTTGTCTTCTCAGCTCATTCTATTAGCTTGTTTAGAGTAGAACTGAATAGTATTAAAAAGTGATTGGAAGTTTTCTTAATCAGCTTGTATACCAAGTCAGGGAAAAGAAAGTGTTTTGTGATGCGCTCAAGGAGTTTTGTGTAGTTTCTAGTTATCTGGGGCAAGCAAGCAGGCAGCTATTAAAGAATCATTTTGTGACATACAACTTAAACTTAGATTTATTTTTTTTTAATGTGGTAATGTTCTTTTATCGCTTAGTAATCTTTCAGTTTACTGATGAGTAGCAAGCTTAGTGTTTCTGTTCTGCTATCTTGTTCTGCCTCCTGAAATTTATTATTTCTGCCTTTTTACAGAATAGGTACAAAAGTATGAAGTTTTCTTTCACTACTGTTGAATAAACCCACCAAGGATCACTCTTTAGTGAATAACACAAGAGTGAAAAAAATCCTTAATTGTTTTCAATATCTCACATTATGAGAAGGATTATAAAATGAAACTTTTCATTAACAACACTTTATTTCCTGCATATGCTGTATCTTAGACAAAGTGAAAGATGAGCTTTGGCTTTTCATGGGATCAAGAAATTCTTCAGTGACTTCACTGAGAAACTCTCAAATACAAAAAAAAATTGGGATGGCAATTTAATTTTAAAAAAACAGTTGTTACTGTCAGAGGCATTCCAGCAAAATCTAAATTAACTTGATAATATATCAGTAGTTGTTTTATTGTATGATGAAATGAGATTGCTTTAAAAATATGCGGGAAACAACTCTGTTGAATGAAAGAGTAAGGCAGTGGATTGATGCCAAGATGAGGACATCTGTTGGTATGTTTTGTCCAATATTACAGTGTTGGCATTACCCCTTTTCTAGTATTGAGGATAACAAAGAGGATGACAAAATGGCAGATCTCCTGACAGATTTCCAACAGCAATTAACTCTTCAGGAATCATCAGTCAAACTTTGTCAGCCTGAAATTGATGTCAGCCAGACCCATATCTCAGGTATGAGTTAAGATATGCTGTAAGAGTTAAGAGGCAGAATTTATATAGATGTTTTTCTTTATTAAAATATTTGTCTCCTTCATTCAAAAGCCACCTTTGAAGATGTGCATACATTATCTCTTTATTTACTTCTATAGGTAAATACAAATGAAAAAAAATATCAGCTAGCTAAACAAATGTAGTTCTCATACATGATCTTGTCTTTATCACATAAGCTTTTCCATGTAGTACTTCTGAGTAGAATTTTCAGGATCAGAGACATACTTAAAAGTAGCAGCTTCTAGGAATGGACTTGCTGAAGTAAGTGTATTCCAGTTTTCCTACCAGTTCTTTTAGTTTGGTTTGCAAATACGTATTGTAATTTTTAAGTGTGAGTAAGAGACAGTTGTTCTGTGAAGAGTTTGCATCTTTACATTTCTTGATTTTACCTGATTCTGTATGAGATTTTTGCAACAAGTGTGTTTTCAGGTTTGGAAAGACTATATAAGAAGGCTAGAAACTCTTTTGAAGGTTAGTGACTTTCAGTGCTTCAGTTCTAGGACCATTACTCTGAGACTTGCTTATGAGATCTAAATTATACAGAGAGTATATGAGCTATGATCTCTCTTAAAAACAGATGCCTTTGTTCTGCATCCCACATTATTAGTTGCACTTTGAAATCTTGGCCTGATCTCTGTTCTGGTCAAGGAAAGAAAATAAAGTAAATGAAGCAAATCAAAACCTAAAGAGAACAGGATTTTAAAAAAATATTTTAATAACTGGTACATTGTATACTTGGGAAAGTGTATTTTCTTTTTTTGCCAGTAAAGACAAGATACTGCAGACATCAGTCTAAATTTATCTTAGGAGATGTGTCCTTTGAGAAGCAATCTTTGTCTCTTTCTAGATTTATATTCTGCTTTCCAGCCAGTCCTGATGTTATAGTGTCTTGGTTTGAAAACAAACCAGTGGGAGATCACAAGTCAAGATTGAAATTAAAAATAAGTGAAATAATACAAGGAAAAGCACTGACAAAGTCAGATACAACCTAACACCCTGTTAGGGTGGTAGTAGCAGTCCAACTGAAGTAGTCCAGTTGAAGTGGTGATCCTGTGAAGGTTTAGTCTCCAGCTGAAGATCCAGTAGTAGCTCTGGTCTTCTGGGAACCCAGTAGACAGGGCTAGCTCAGGCAGTTCTAAGGCCAGGTTATATCCAGGTGGGAACACCTGGCTCCTCCCTCCTCGGCAGAGCATCTCACAATGGGATGAGATAAGTCCATGAGTCACACGGTGGGTCCCTGATGGCCCATTGCCTGTCATGCGGGGTGGGTCGTTAGCAAGTGATAATAGCTAACGGATGGCCCATTGCCTGTCATCCGGAGTGGGTGATAGCAGCTAATGGCCCACAGCTGGTGGTAATAGAATACTTAACTACATCAATATTGCAACCTAGGACATATAGTATCTTTTTTACGAACTTTTTAATAGCAGAAAACTTTTAAAAAATATCAATGTCTGCTTCAGAAGTTAGTAGGGTGAAAAGGATCCTTCATGGACATCACATCTAATCTATAGTGACCTTTCACGTTAGAGATTTTTTTTTTTGTTCTCTGGCATCAGGCTATAATGTGAAAAGTAGGATTTTCTAATGGAAAGTCAAAAGCAAACCTTGAATTATAAATAATCTCTTGATTTACAGGTTGCATCTAACAAGGATTCCTTTTCTCTTTTTAGCATTGCCTATGGAAGTACTAATGTACATTTTCCGATGGGTGGTTTCAAGTGACTTGGATCTAAGATCATTGGAGCAATTATCTCTTGTTTGTCGAGGATTTTACATTTGTGCCAGGTATTGTAGATAATTTATCTAGAGTGAAGCTTCTCTTTGCACTAAGTGTGTCCTGCTTTTCCTTCTCATGGACATTTTCATGTTATACTCCTCACAGTGCTAATCAGTTTTTGAATACACTGCTAAATGGTATGTGAGATAGATGACTTTACTGTAATTAAAAATCTAGCAGAAAGTATTGCTTGCTCTTGTTTGCAAGTTAGAGTTTCAGGTCTCCAAGAATAGGGTCTGTTGTGTTGTCATCCTCATATAGCCACACCAAGAAGTGCCGTGGTGTTGCAGAATCATGGTTCTGTACTTGGATGACAATGACACTTTGTTCTTGAATTTCAGTGGGAAGAGGAAAAGGCTTTCAAACACGCCAGGATTAAGTAAATTAGTCAATGGTTTTACATTATGAGCTGGTTTTGTTCAGTAAAGTTTCTTTTAGTTGCATCCAGACTAAGTATAAGAGAGTGTTACATTGATATATAAAAGTTAAACAGGGTTTGTAGGGAAGTTACGGGGTTTGCTTTTTTCTCATTTTCACTAGAGATCCTGAAATCTGGCATCAAGTCTGTTTGAAAATATGGGGCAGGAGCTGCAATAAACTTGTTCCATATGCCTCTTGGAGGGACATGTTTTTGGAGAGGCCTCGTGTTAGATTTGATGGTAAGCTGTACTTTTGGAAATAGTTGTAACTGTGTGTGTAGCCATGACAGAAACAGTCACATGGGTTTGATGTTTATGACATTGTTGTTGTTAGACCTAATATGAACTTGTTTGTGCATTTGAATTTGTAGAATATCTGCAAAGAGAAGGGAGGGGTGCAAGGGATGAAAATAAAACCTTCCATGTATTTAAGTAACCAAAGCATTCTGGAAAGTTTTAGGTTATTGGCTTTTTAATCATAAATATTTTATGTTCTTAATTTTTGTTTATATACCTATATCTTCCTTTTCTGTAGGTGTATATGTCAGCAAGACAAAGTACATACGTCAAGGAGAACAGTCTCTTGATGGTTTCTATAGAGCATGGCACCAAGTGGAATATTACAGGTAGAGCTGTAGTACAATGAGTGAGTGAAATGTTTCTCTCTCTTAAGTTCTTTAAATCCACCCCCTGCTATCACAGACAATAATAATTCTGTAAAACTTAATGGGACTGCCACAGTATATAAAGCAATGTGTATTTTTTGAGAATCGGCCTTAGAAATAGGATTTATTATGAAAATGAGAAATGAGCTTAGAAACATATTTCATCCTCACTTAAACCACGTCATGTGGCTAAAGCTTGAACACAAACAACAGTAATAATCTACAGATTTCTTTCCCTAAGCTACTTTTGCTTTACATTTTCTGATATAATACAGGACACAATTCAGCAAAGAGAATACATGCCATTATACAAGATTTGTTGTTTAGCTTCTGTGTAATCAGTTGTAAAAATCAAGAGTCTTGGCTTTCTCAACTTGCTGTAAATGCCTTGCCATTTGTTTCCTCAGCCTGTTTTTCCACTGTTGTTCATCTTGCTATTCCCAGCATTTATTGTTTCATTCTGCTGTTCCTTCTGAGGCTGGAAGCTGTTCATAGAAATAATCTAATCTGATGGCTGTTGCTGTAGTCTCAAACATGAGCACAGTATTTGAATACTGTAAAAATCAATCATATTTCAGAACCTGAAAAGCTCCATATAACATTGCTAATTCTGTACTGATACTGTAAGTGAGATTTTGTTGCATTGGTCTCAGTGGATGCTAGGAATGGAGAAACCTGAGGTCAGTTTTGATCCCAGGGTAGTCACCTTGCTTTGATAGAGGTGATAAACTTCATGACTCTTCATAACTTAATCTTTCAATCTTCATAACTCTCTTTTGTTTTCTGATCTCTTTTTTCTGTTATGTGTGAAGAAATGTGTTTTCAAATGCTATTACCAATTCAATTCTAAATCCTTCTGGGTAACATCCTGTGACTTTAAAAACAAACAGGAAAACAAACAGGAAAAAAACAGGAAAAGTATATGTTTTCTAGGTTTCCATTGTGTAATTATGTTTTTGCAGGTATTTGAGATTCTTTCCAGATGGTCAAGTTATGATGCTAACAACTCCTGAAGATCCTCAATCTATAGTTCCTCGCTTAAGGACTAAAAACACAAGGTTACTGAAATAAAGCATTTGGCTCTACAGTTTTCATTTTGCTTTTACCTAGCAATTTCTATTTACTTTTGTCTCAGATTCTATATCCTGGCTTAGCAAAACAGTGTTATTTATATTGTGTTATAGATGTTTATAATTCTCTCCTTAGAACTACAAAAAATTTTGATCTTTAGGCATAGATACATTTAATTTTAGGGTCCCGATATTGTAATTAGATTTCCTTTGTGGGTTATGTGATTTGAAATTTTTAAGGCAAGGAGATGGAACAATCCTTTTAAAGATACTATTTTGTTATTGACTGCATTCTCACACTTCCTTAACTGAAGGAAGGTGAAGATTTCAGTGGGATATGACTAAATTATTACTTTCCAATGTTTGCACATAAAAACATAGACAGTCGTTTGCAACTTCAAAACAAGTTTGAGCGGTTCACCAGAAATCTGTAAATATGTAGCAGTAGGCTGGGTAGAACTTCTTTTTACTTGTCCTGTTTGGGAAAATTAGAAGCAACTTCCCAAAATGTTTTCATCATTTAATATCATTGATGAGCCTTTACTGAAAGGAAATAAGAAATAGTTTATATAATTATGCTATGCAGTCAGTCTTTGTTTCATTACTGGTATTTGTATTATAAGAACATCATGCTTTTGAGACGGAGAATATTTTTATGTCCTTGACATTATCCTCCTTTTTAACCTTCCAGAACGGATGCAATCTTGCTTGGCCATTATCGCCTTTCCCAGGAAACAGACAATCAAACCAAAGTATTTGCTGTAATAACGAAGAAAAAGGAAGAGGTAGGTAAAAAAATGGAATGAAGGAGAAATAGATTAAGGAGGGGGCTCCTAACAAGATTTTACTCAGACGAAATGTTTTAAGGGACCCAAAGAGTTGCATTACACCAGAGGATTAAAAAAAAATTAATTTTTAAACAGTTTAAAAATAAAATATAAATAAGCATGGTGATATCTTTTACATTGGTCCCCAAATCTGTACTAGTTTCTTACTAAGGGAAATAAATATCTGGTTCACATTTAAACAGTTGTTCTCCCCCCTAGGCTTAATTTCTATGTATGGTGCTATTAGGTGTCAACATTGTTAACAGAAAAGAAGGATGAATAAGTCATTTTCTGAGATCAGATTTGACTCTGTGCAGTTATGTTCCACAACATTAATTAAAACTAGATACGCACTATTTGTTAATTGAACTCTGAATGATTTGATCAACTTATTTACAAATTCTTACAATTACCAAAATGCCAGTCAAGAGAAACTTGTGAAGAGTAAGAAGTGTTACAGTGAGTATGCACAGTTGGGTGGTGTCCTCCATGCTTATTTTGCTTTCTGTGAAAACTTCTTCCATCATTAACAAATACATTTACTTATTCTGAAGGAATACTAGTACTCTTTTTAAAGTATGAGAGTTTTAAAAATCTGGTCTCAGAGTTGTTTAGGATAAATAGTTGCACAACATGTTCTTTGTAGGTCATGAAACTTCTTATTTCTCTGTACAGAAACCAGTTGATTACCACAAATACAGATATTTCCGCCGAGTTCCTGCTCAAGAAACAGATCACAGTTTCCATGTAGGACTACAGTTGTGCTCCAGTGGGCGCCAGAGGTTCAACAAACTTGTGTGGATACATCATTCTTGTCACATCACTTGCAGGTGAGTAAATGCGGAACAAGAGCAAAGAAGGATACTAAACTGTAGAATTAAAGGTGATGTTAATTTGTCCAGTACTAAGTACAGCAAATGTAAAGACTCTGAGACTTAGGTGACTTTAACAAAAAGTCATGAAAACAATAGCTGCTCCTGATTTGAAATACCATAATGAGCTTTTACATAGAAATATCAAGATTTTAGTAACCTGTTCTAATGACAGTGGGAAGTTTCCTAAGTAGTATAACTGCAGTATTTTAGCTTTTTGAAGGATTTATGCACAGAACTGATTTCAGAACTGAATCAGGGTTGAATGACTAAACGTGGTGCTAAGTGAGGGGGTGTGGAAAGTGTATATTCATTAAGGTATAAATCTTTTCCACTGTGGATGTGCAAACTAAAAATGTCTGTACTTGTCATGTGAGAGCTGTTTACTAGCTATATAATTCAGCAGTGCGTAATATGGGCATGTGATCAACTGTTCTGATCACTAACCAGGCAGGAGCCATGACCACTGTTCTTGCACCTTACACTCCAAATTACTGGCAGGTTGGCTTTCCAGATGTTTGATGTTGACAGTTAGGGTGGATTTAGGCCTTGTCTTCCAGTGTTCTTAATCTTTATATTCAGTATTTTATAGGAACATAGCTCAGCTATTGAGCTGTGAAAATATAATATACAGGAAATAAACTACTGGTGGTTGGGAGTATAGCTAACTTCCATAGACAGAAAAATTGCTTTTGTAAAATCTAATGCTGTCATAAGTAATTTATGAAGAAGTGCTCATATCACAGACATTCTTTTCAGCATGAAGTTTCTGTACTGCTCAGGTCTTGAAGCTAATAATAAGAGTGGAAAAGGAAAGTGGTTTCTTTGGTATGAAAGTAGAAGTAAATTCTGTATAGTGTGATTCAGCCAATACTCAAATGCTTTCAGAACAAAGCATTACAAGAGACACTTTATTCCAACTGTAGTTTGATGCACACACTATACTATGGAACACAGTTGCATTATTGAGAGACTCAAACAGCAACTTGTGTCTAACTTAACTTTTGCAATGCTCTTTGCAGATCAACTGGTGAGACAGCTGTTACTACTTTTGACATTGACAAAATGTACACCCCTTTGTTCTTTGCACGAGTGAAGAGTTTTACTGCATATTCAGAAAAGCCACTCTAAGAAACACCTTCTCTTCTCACAACTTTTGCATGTGTAAAAGGTTGTAACTAATAAGCACTTAAGTTATAAATGTGTATATATTTGGAGCATTTTAAAATTCTGGGAAATTTTCTGAAAGCAGTATGTTCTATTTGACTGTGAATGGCTGGGATTTTGTTTTGAGATCAAGCTTATGAGTGTTAAACACCTTTTATTTGTGATAAGAATTTGATAACAAAGGTTTGTTTTGTTGTGTTGGGTTTTTTTAAAAATGTTTTTAAATCAGTCTGCTTAAAATGTGACTCTTCATCTGCCTAGACACCAATTCATTCAAAAGGAATCAATAGGAAAATCTCATTGTCCATGGGACAGTGTGTATATTCTCTGGTGAAGACTTGAAATGTGAAAAGGAGAAAGTTGTCATCTGTTAAGCTGTGTGACTTAAAAGAACTTCAAATAAATGTTTTCTTTAAATTAAACTTATTTTGTTTGCCTTTAAGATCTGGCATTTTGTCAACATCAATCCTAAGGAAAAACAGTCAAGGGCAAGCAAGCACAAAGGATAGAATTTTACTGCAGAGTACATCCCCACCAATGGAGTGGTATCAGCTGGTCATCAATGTAATTTGATCTTGGTAGAGGTTCAGTGGAGCCTGCCTTCTCCATGGGTTGTGCATGGAAGGGAAAGGAATCCAGGCAGTGAGTGCTTGGATACAGTCCCTTGTGCTGTAGGATGAGTTTGCAGGTACATGGCCCTGCTTGGGGAGTGTCACAGTGCAGGGCGAAATGCCAGTGTGTGCTGCTCGTGCGCTGGCCTGGTGTGAATGCACAGGTAAGCAGCGCTCACTTGGATGTGATTGTAATGTGCTACAACCCTTCATCTAACCTTGCTGCACATGCTGTAAATCCTTTGAGCATTTGTTTTATGAAGATAAATTTTGAGGCTGCTGTAGATGTTCAGGTGCTGTGTACTGCTAATCATGAAGTGTACCTTGAGGTCTGGTGCAGGTACTGTATGCTGCTTCTCCTGCATATATCGCTTGGGGGTGTAGTGCAGACATTGTAATGCTGCTTTTTTATGTGTGTATCGTGGATCCTGGAAGAACTGAAGCTTTTTAGTGTAGTTTTTTTTAAGTCATTTTGCATAATTGACCTTTGACCATCTTGTTTCAAAATACTGACCTGGACTTGAGGACTAAAATGTGAAAGCTGCGGAAAGAACTATACTTGTTCTATGATTTATAAACTGTATCTTTGCAAGGAGCTACATGATTAAAAAATACATCAATAAATCATGATTTTGAACATGCAATCCCTTGCAATTCCTTATTTTCCCATGAAATCCTTATTTTCATACAGTTAATGGTGATTAGTTGTGAGCTACAAAGCATAAACTACATGCCAGGCAAGATTGACAGGTAGAATTAGCCTCTTAACAGCTTTTTATTATACTACTTACAGGTTATCTAAGAAAAACAGAGAAGTTTTTGGAAACATGAGTTCTCAATAAGGATGTGCATATCTGAAAGTTCATTATGTTTCTAGGTAGTGTAATAAGGCTCTGCTTACAAGACTTTTTGGCCTACATCCTTAGACTGCAGTTGCATGATCACTTCATACAACCTAATGTTTAATAAGGAGTGTATTGTGTTCTCAGTGCTCAAAGGAAAAACTACTTAGAATATCAGCTTCGTGTTTTGAAATACTGCAGAGTTTGTAAATGGGAATATGTTAATTGCCTACACTTTTGTTGAGGGTGAAAGATGAAGGTCTGATTCTGCCTGCTGAGAAGTGTCAAAGTTTCGCCACAAGAGTCAGATGATGATACTGATTATTAGTTTAGGTACAGTCTTGTCCAGTAACCAAGTTGGATGTAATGGAGGAGCCTTTTAACTCAGAGCTCTTTTCATACGAAGACTTAGTTGCTTCATTTGACCTTTTGTTTATTCTTGCTTTGGCTATGTATTAGTCTGGGCTTAAGGAAAAGCTAGCTAGTTACAAATTGAGATGTTGATTCAACAGAAGTCTCAAGCAATGATTATTTTGAGATTATATGAAATATTCCTTTACCAATAAAATTATGTGAGCCTTCTATCTGTGAGACTGAGCTGTGAAGAATATGCTTGCATTAAGTGATAGAAGAGTCAAGCTAGTTTTGTGTTTTGAAATGGCTGATGAGGTGATCAGATGTTGTGCTGATTTGTCTTGGTCTGCTTGGAGATTAGCACCAGTGAAACCGTTGTGTGTAAAGAGACGGTGTAATTCAGTGCCCTGAGCAAGGGACCAGCAAGTAGACATTGTCCAGCTGCTAGTTCAGCTCCTGAGTCGCTCAGTAGCCCTGAGACAAGCCAGTCAGGATTTAAAAAACATATGGTGTTTACATGAGGTTCTTTATTTAAAGAAAGGGAACAATAGAGTCTGTTTTGTTTGTTGGGGTTTTTTTTTTAATTCAAAAGAATTCCCTTGGAATGTGTGCCAGTGTATTTGGAAACTTGCTGGCGGTAAAATGGCTGAGTTACTGAGGTGTGTCACCATATTTCCTACGGTCCAATATGAGAAAAACATAAAAACTTCTATACATGTATGAAAGTTGGTTTCAAGCTTTGTCCTTTATGCTAAGACTAGCAGCTGGCTTATTAAAATGGCTTGCATAATTGTTTGCTTAAAAGGAACAGTTAATGCCTTGCCTTGCCTCTAGCCTGTCCAGGGTCTAGTTCCTCAGTCGTTAAAATAACTGTTAGAGCCAGAAGTCCTATATAATACTGACTGGAACAAAGGATTGGGAAGAGAAACAAGAGACTGTTATTGAATGGAACTTCTGAGGATGTATAAAAGTGGCATTCTCTCTTAGCTAAAACTGCGTTCGGCTCTGGTAGTGTAGTCCATTTGAAAGGTGCATCCTGCTGTCATTCAAGGCAGTAAGAGACAGGTGATAACTTTACAGTATAGAGGGACTTCAGGGAACATGTATTCAGAGTATGAAGAGAAAAAAGTCATGGAGCATGACTGCTTCTGAAGCCACCATTCCTGAGTCTTTTGGGATTGTCATCCTTCCTTGGCAACGGCAAGTTTTTGGATATCTTTTGAAGATATTTGTAGGACTTTTATTAATTTAGCCTCAGAATGCTCTATGAGAAACAGCTGGATATGATGCAGGGGTAAGGAAACTAAGCCTATTAAATCCTGCCAAATTAAATAATTCTTTACTGTGAAAGGGCAAGATGAATAGACATTTTTTCCACACTTTATTTCTGAAGGAATGAATTTCCCTTATGTACAAGCACCATGATCCCTATGTTTCTGTACTAAATTTACACTAAGTAAATTTCTTTTAATTAATTCTACTTCCATAAGGGTAAGAGATTCTGAAGTTGCTAAAACAAATGTCCTGCCTGGTTTAGTTTGCAAACTTTTTACTTCGCAAAGGAATTTCCCTGAGTGATTTTTTTTTCCTTTTTTTTTAATTTAAAAAAAAAATTTATTCCCAAGGTAGCGCTGCCTCTTCAGGTTGTTGCAGCTTAGTACTAAACAAGAGCTTTGGGATGCAGCTTCCTGTGTTTTCCAGGGCAGTGTGCACTGTTGCTGTTGTGCCATGAGGTGGCATGCCACAGTGTGAAGCTTTCCTTTGTACTTCATAAACTAAGTATATTTATTTTCCCCTACAACTTATTTCAAATTTGATGATATTCCAGGAAAAAGAGAGGAAATGGAGCAAGCAATCATTACAGATTACATTTAGCCTGGCAAGCATTCATTTTCTGAAGTTTCTGCACTAGGAAGACATTCACAATAACACAACGGAATGGGAGTAAACAGAAAGGCCAGTTCTTAGAAGGGTTTTTAATATCTGAAACATGCAGTCAAGGCTTCCAAGTGGGATCTGAGGCAGCCAATATGCAAAGTGGGAACATCCTTATATGATGAAGGACGATGCACTGAAATGCATTTAACCACTGCCACTTGGAGATTGTATGTTCCCAAAGCAGGGGTCATTATTTCAGTCCCTGCCCTGCTCTTAATGTTTCTGTTCACTTCAAGTTTGCTGGGGCAAGGTTGGTGGCCCAAGCCAGAGCCCAGCAGACATGCTTTTGGGGGTTTTGGACATCTTGCCCTGCAGTATGTGCAAGTAATCTATTTGTTATGGAACAGCTTTAAAAAGGAATAACAAATGTCTCCCCAGAAACCCTGAAAAACTGTTAAACATGGATATGAATGGGGTGCCTCAGTGAGAGCAGAGAGGTGAACATGAGGTGAAGGTGTGTATCTCCACCAAAGTTTGATACTGTATCACCCGCTGTCTTTGGGGACCAAAAAGGAGTAATCCTTTCTCATATTTTTAAGATTCTGTTGGAGTTTCTTACTTCAAGGGGAGTTCAGGCAGCTCCTTTCTATCTATGCTGATAAGAAATTTGTTTTAGGTCTACTGTTTCACACTTCAGTGTTTATTAACCTGGGATGGCCAATTAAGATATTTTATAGGGGCATTAAGTTTTATTAGCTCTTAGTTGCATATTTAAAGGAAAAAACTTCAAAATACTGATTCCTGTTCCCCTAGAACCAATTTTCCATGCCTCCTGACTCGAATGGTTTTCACACAGCTGATTTTTGCTTTCAAGACAACTTGGGGAACAGGCACCTCAGGGTTGGGGAATAGGATTCAGTGGCTTGATGTACAGTAAAAGACAGGAATCTCTTCATATAAAGGAAATTTGATAAATGTGTATGAAATTAATAATCAGTTACAACCAGTTTTCATTAAGAGTGTATACATATCAGGGGCTTTAGGATTTTTTTACTAGCCGATTTCTCCCCATGGCTGTGACCTTCCCACACTTCACAGGTTTTTATGGGGGAGGGAGGGGATACTCAAGGAAAAGATTTTCCTGTTATAAAACTTTCAATAAGACCTTTGAAATTCAGGGTACTTATCACAACTTCTGTACTTTGAATTAATGCAAAGGTCTTTAATTTGTTTTGGATAATTTGACATCTGCCTTAAATGACAAACATGAATATAGTGGGTTGGATCTGTTCTCCCTGTAAATTTAGTCACATGAAGAAAAAAATACTGAGTACCCTTATACTTGCCCTGAGTACACATATTAGTATTTGACAGTGTCTAGACAGATGGTGATCTGGCAAGTAAAGTCTGAGAGAAATAAACTTAGAGATACTAAAGTCAGCCACATTTCCCAGTGGTAATAGAGGGGGAAGATTGTGGGGGCCTAACTTGCATATCAGCTGACAATACAGTTGCCAGCAATTTTGTTTGAAACCTGCACCCTCTTAAAAAAGTGTGCCTTTTTAAACATTTCACATAAAAACCCACCCAAGTCTGTAGAACCTGAAAAACTAGGATGAAAAGTAATCTGATGATAAGATGAATATTTGTCTGGGTGTGTGCAACTAAGTGAATCAAGTTTTTCTTCTTTCTTCCTGAAGGACTCAAATGAGAATCTCTTATGAGTCCATAATCATACAGTGTCTTGTCAGCATGTTATTACTGATGTTCACAGGAATTTAAAAAAATAACAGTGGGGCACACTGTTGATCAACTGGTGATCACTGAGCTTCAGCACAGCAGCATTCCTGATCATCTTGTCCTAAAATTGCAATTCAGCTTCTCATCAGGCCTTGAAGAGGGCTTGCTATAGGAAAATTGTAACCTAAACCAAGTTTAAACTTACGGCACCTGAACAGAGAAAAGGTTACCCCAGGTTTACAGTCAAGCCTGAGTTAAGGTTTTCCAAAAGACAGAACAAGTCACTGTGCTCTCCTTCAATTTAGTGCTCTTTTCCCTGCTGTAGTACTTTAGGAAAACCAAAACACAGGCATTTGTGTAATGAAAGGTTAAAAATGTGGTTAAAACTAAGACTGCAAGTTTTTCAGGAGCCCTTGTGCTTCAGAAATGTACAGAGGATGCCTACTAGTTTGGGCAGTGTCCAAATGGGCTGTATGCAGGGTGAACTGAAGCACAGTGACACCGACTATATCTCTCTACAATACCTGCCCTGAGGGTAGAGCAGAGCTTTGGCGACAGCTCAGGCAGTTGGGCTCACTCTCCTGCTGTGCAGGAATCCAGCATGTTCTCAGGAGGATGCTGCTGACCTGTCTCCCTGGCACAGTATGTCTTCATCAAGAGATTAATGATGGGGTTATGATGACAACCTGGCTAGGCAATCCTAAATGTAGCTGTGCCCAAACCACACACATTTCACATAAAAGTGATCTTGGCTTGCACACAATTATGTGTGAGCTTAAGCTTTCTCTCATTTTGTTCTGAAGCTTTCCTTGGATCAGGTTTGATGCCTTGAACAAGCAAGAGTTAACAAAACCCAACCAAACAAAACAGGACTCTTACGCCTTTGCTGTAAATCTTCAATTGTCAACAGGATTAGAATGCTAGGATGAGATAACAACTGGTAAAGTTAGGGTAATCAGGGAGACAGAGTATTTTGATGGAAAAAAAGACCACATAGTATAGCTTTCCTGGGTAACAGCAACTACCTGCATCAGCAAATACATCTGTTCTGCCCTCACTTTACAGTGAACTGGCATCAAAGCCTTCCTGACTTAGAATTCCAAGCCCTATTACTGCTGCAGGTTGATCTTTATAGAATTATTTAGGTTGGGAAAGACCTTGAAGAACATTGAGTCCAATCTTTAACTCAGCACTGTCACATCCACCCCTAAACCATGTCCCTAAGTGCCACAACTACAAGTCTTTTAAATGCCTCCAGGGACAATGACTCAAGCAGTTCCCTGGGCAGCCTGGTCCAATGCTTGACAGCCCTTTCTGCCATGAGTGGCCCAGAACTGATTTGAGGTGTGGCCGCACCAGTGCTGAGCACAGGGGGACAATCCCTGCCCTGGTCCTGCTGGCCACACTGCTGCAGATACAGGCCAGGATCTCATTGGCCTTCTTGGCCACCTGGGCACACCTGCTTCATGTTCACCTGCTGTCAACCAGCACTTCCAGGTTCTTTTCCACTAGGCAGCTTTCCAGCCACTCTGCCCCCAACCTGCAGGTCTGCATGGGGTTGTTGTGACCCAAGGGCAGGACCCAGCACTTGGCCTTGTTGAGCCTCAGACAACTGGCCTTGGCCTATCAATTCAGCCTGTCCAGATGCCTCTGTAGAGACTTCTATCCAGTTCTTTAACAAAATGAATGTTGAGCAGTCATCTTGTCAAGCCCAACAGATTCCACCAAAAACTTTTGAGCATGCTGAACAGTTTTGAAATAAATTTGATGGAGCAAAGATTCAGTTATACCCAGTTATATCAAGTTATACCAAGTTCCCATGATGAAAGTATGCGATGGAGGGGGGAAAGAGATGCATTTCTAGTATCTCCATGGGAAAAAAGCCTGTCATAAACTGCCTATTTTCAGGTTTTATTTATATCATCACAAATGATCTTTGTAGTACTTTAATACTGTTCCATTACTAGAATCCAAAGAACACACAAGTGAGAGCTTGGCAAAAGAAGCCAATGCAGCTTCACAATTTCTGCCAGGTAAGACCAAGATTTTAGTCAAGTAGGTAGAAGTTTTGAATGAGCTTTTTAAAGTTAAATTGAACTCCAAGAATACGTGTGGAAAACCATAAATCCACTCTGTGCAATGACAGGAGGGAGGGAGGAGGCTGTCTTGAGTTCAGAACACCACGTGTCCAATATGAAGGAGTGATCAGGCTTGGAGAAGAGTAGCCATATGTTGTTTGAGGGGGTGTGGGCAGCTAGAAAAAAACACTGACAACGTTAAAAGGGTCTGCTTTAAGCTTCTTGCTGAATAATGAGATCTTCTTCTTTAATTGGAATAGGGCTAGGAGGGACCTTTCAAAAAAGCATTAGTTTTACTGGAAAGAGCAAATCATGCATTTATCATGGGGTCAGGCAAGATCAGGGAAAGTAGAATGGAATCTTGGTGGAGCGGCTGAGTGCTGTCTGTTGACTCTGCTGTGTGGAAAGTCTGCAACCTCACCAAGCTGCCAAGGCCACCCCAGCCCGGCTGCTGTGTGCCATGGACCAGTACTCCCCTCCAGGTGCCAGGGCTGGGAGCATATGCTGTGGGTGCTGGGACTCATTGCCATGCTGCAGGAAGGACACTGATACATTTGTCAGTGGTCTCCTCATGCAAATCTTGGTTATGGAGAATAGTTTCATCTGGTTGAAGACAAACCTTTCTTCCTTACGTTTGTCAGTGCTGCTGTGCATGAAGGAGTTAGTAGTGAATGTTAACAGTGAATTTAACGAGTGAGGCAAACTGGTCCCCAAGGAAGGGCTCCACAAGGCACTGGGAGGGAGCAGGGTTAAGCTGTAAATAATTCAGTATCTTTGAAGGAGCATTTTCTGGAAGTTCACAAGAGGAAGCTGGTGCATAACATATCGTAATGAAGTACTCAGTGAGTGCCTTGTCAAAATGCTTCAGTTAAGTTAGAGCACATCAAGTAACATCAGAACCCCTGCTAAATTAGCTACACAACTATTATTAACTATTGAGCTGTAAAATTAAAAAAACCCCAAACATACCTTGCTTGAACGGGAGGAAAAAATCTCCCTCTGCCCATTCCTAGTGGTGTGTTGTCTGTGGAGCAAGAGGAAGAGAGGAGAGAACGTTACCAGCAGCCCAACAACCTGCTGGGTGATGCTCTTCAAGTGAGCTGTATGTGTTTTACTGCTTTGATCTGTCACTCTCCATACCAGTGGCACAATGGTGCTCTGTGTAGGTAATCCTGCACTGTGCCACGAATCCCCCATCAGCAGGGAGCTGCCATACCTGCTCTGCTGGCTGAGGCTTTCCTCCAGCTCACTGCCTTGGAGCACCAAGCACTAACCCTTCTGTGCAAAGAGGAATGGTTTTTGGGTTTCATTTCTCCAGAGGTGGCTCTTTGCAGGTAAGTGGGGCTTCTGGAAAGCTCACTCCTTCTTGGTGGTGTGATTAAGTGCATTAAAGTGCAGGCAGGTCAGGGCAGGATTACAGTCTGACACGAAGTTTTCACCTGTGCATATGAGACCAATATGTATCATTGACTGCAGTGAACGGGCAAGACACCATCACCATCCATTTACTTTTTATTTTAACTCACTTTGGCCAAGGGTCTCTGTTTGTTCATCCTGTATTCACCCATCCCAAGACCAGACATTCATTGTTTTTTCTCCTGCTCTCCTCCTGCCCCACTTTCCTTCAAGTGCAGGAGTCAGAGGTCTCCAGTCATGCCATGTGTACCACCTTGTCCTCTCATCTCCAGCCTCTCAGACAGGGAATCCCACTCCTCTCCATGGGGAATCAGGGAAGCCTAGAGGCAATGAACATAAGCCAGCCCCTCTCTGCTCTGAAATGTACTGCTGCTTTTGCTGTCAGCTTGGAGGGCCCTGCCTCCAGGGATCCTGCTCTTCCCACAGCCACTGCTCTCTGGGCTGAAGATCGTGGTTGTTACCTCCTGTCCTTGCTGTCACTTGAGCAGAGGAAATCTGGATGTTTGGCAAACAGCTTTTCATGACACCCAATGTGTGTAATACCCACAGACATAAGGTTCATAGCATATGACAACAGGTCATAGCTGTTCTTGTGGCAGTCGTTACTCATTGCTGTAGGCACCAGAGTCCAGTATAAGGCTGCCAGCACCTCACCTTGCCACCCGCAGGTGCCTGGGGAGAGGCTGCAGACACAAGGTCAGCAGCATGTCCTTGTGCCTCCACTCCTCACCTGGTGTTTGGGGCAGAAGGCCCCACCAGCTGGTCCGTGCCATGTCCTGACACGGACATTCTGCTGGGGTTGAAGGAGTGAAGGACCTGATCCTGCCACAGGCAGTTGCTATCTCCTCTAGAAGCAAAAAGGAGCTGGATGCCCAGTTGCCATGTGGCTTTGACCTTTGCTTAACCGCTTCCAGCAGGCACAGAAAGGACTGAGCAAAGAGGACACTCTTGTGTTGTGGTTTGTATTATTTATGACTGTCTGTCTTCAGAAGAACAAACAGATTGGGCAGCCCTTGGAAACAGAATACTTAAGCCACATCACTAATGATACAATTGCCAAATGATGTGAAATTCAAATCTTGACACAACTGATTTTGAGAGATGAAAAACACTCATCTGAGACAAGCCCTCCTTCTGCTTCCTCGGTTACTAACTGGAAACAGCAAAAATGAGCTCAGAGTAAAAAGCTGGCCAAAGACCTTCCTGGCTTGCCCTGTCCCCTAAGAGACTATCTGTGCTTACAGGAGATCATCTCACATTGCTCACAGAAATCAAATAATCCAACAAGGAAAGCAAAACATGCTTGTGGCATTCACATTGCTGATGCTGCTGTCTTCAGGGCCACTTGCTGTCTGTCCTGCTGCCCCAGGGTGCTCCTCATATGCCAGACCTTTGGATGACTTTCTGGATGTGCCAGGCTGCACAGAGCTAATTCAAACAGAAACATCTGGAGACGGCAGCTGTCTGGTGTGAGAACAGCTATAACTGATCCTAAGTGTTACCTGAATCACAAAATAGCAGAGGTTTCAGTCCACCTCACTGTCCGCTTAACAATCCCATACTTCATCAGCTTGTCTCTGAGAATGTTTTGGAAGACTGCGCTGAAAGCCTGTCTAAAGTCAAGATAAAAAATATCCACTGCTTCCCCCTCATCCACCAAGCCACTCCTCTCATTGTAGACTGCTCTGAGGTTGGTTAAGCACAATTTCCCTTTCATAAATCCTTGCTGACTACCCTCAATCACTTTTTAGTCTTTGATGTGTTTGCAAAGAGTTATGAGGAGGGTTTTCTCCATTACCTTTGCACATTTCAAACTGGAGCTGGGTAGTGTGTAGTTTCCCAGATCTTCCTTCTTCTTGTCCTTGAAGACCGAACTGATATTGCTTTCTTCTAGTCTTCAGACTCTCCCAATCACCTTGACCTTTCAAAGATTATTGAGAGTGACCTCACAATAACATCTGCCAGCTTCCTCGGTGCTCATGGGTGCATCCCATCAGCTTATGTATGTCAGGTTTGTGTAAGTGTTGCCTAACCTGTTTCTCCTGTATTGATGGTGAGTCCTCCTTGCTTCAGGAAATGAACAATGTTGGGGAAGTTCACCTTGTGAAAGACTGAAACTGTTTAATGCCTGGGGACTGCAGCAGCTTGGGGAGGAAGAGGCGCTGAACTAGATCAGGGTCCGTCAGCACAGATGGCATGAGTCAGGTTCAACTGCTTTGGGTGTTTAGATGTGCAGTTTCAATATCCTATTCATGCTCTGCTTTGATTACTGACTGCATCTATTTTTACTCTGACACCAGCAGGCTTCTTTAATATTTCTTTTTAAATGAACTGCATCATCTTCCCATCCTCCTCTGCCTCTCTTGGGCCCCCAGGCCATGTAAATCCTGTTCCTGACCAGCCCTGCTGAGATCCACCAAGGGGGTGCTTCTGCATGCTGCTTGCAATGAGGTAAAACACTAACTCCTTGACCACAATTATTAAAAAGCCCCAAATTACTACCCTGAGGGAAAGCAGAGCCAGCAGTACCAGACACAGAGATTACTAAATATCCCAAAGACCACAGGGAAAGAAAAGCTCTCTACAATGACTCAGAGTGTTTCCCTTACAGCTGCAGTCCTTTCTACTACCAGAAGTTTCACAACCCTGTTTCATTTAAAAATATAGAGAAGGCATTTAGGACCATATTTTAGAAAATAGTCCATAGTCTTGCCCATCTCCATAGAGGCAGAAACTTTGTACAAGGGGTTGAAAAGGAAAATACTGTCTTTGCACAGTCTGACCTGCAGCTCTTTTCACATGCAAAGGCAGAGGCCCTGGGGAGAGGAAAGCCAGAAGAAACAGTGTATGTTCCCAGGGCTGGAGAGATGTGGGTCAAATCCCTGTTCTGCTTTCTCACTTCCTCTTTGGTGTGAGTGATACAAAAACATTTCCCTTTCTCAAACTGATATTCTCAGGATAAATACTCTAATAAATGGAGGTGTCCAGTTGCTGCCTTGTACCATTTAGATAGTTCCTTAGCATTGTATGTCTATATTTCACATTTAAATGCTGCATGAGTCAAAACCCCTCAAACCTAAAAGCTGTGTTTCTGTAAGATACAGCCTGGCTAATGTATGATTCTGAGGAACATTGCTGTAGTTCTCTGATAGCCTCAAAAGGGTCCCTATACATAAAAGTACTTGCTTCAGGGCAAGCACAGAGATTGCTCCCACAGAATTAGCCCTTAAATACTGAGGCCAGTGCTTTCAGAGCTAAGACCTCAGGAAAGTAGTGTAGTTCATCCATGCCACAAATGGGTATTTGTGTTAGCTTTGGCAGTAGCTACAGCTGTCAGAAATAGCAATAAGCCAGAACAAACCATTTTGCCTATGTAATCATCCACATCCTTGACTTCTTGCATCTCTGCTGCCTTCCTAATGCTTTGCTGCAGCTGTGCCTTGCAGAAAACCATTTTCTGCAGAAGAGAACAAGGTTACAGAGTTAGCGATGGATCAATTGGTGTTTCTTCATGAAGCTACTCTGAATAATCTGAGCATTCACTATATTTTCTTGAAAATGCAGAGGATAATTCGTCCAGTTCTCTTTCACTTCTGATTCTCCCTCTTCACTCTGCTCTCATGAGACTCCACCTGGAGTGCTGCATCCAGGTCTGGCGTCCCCAGCACAAGAAAGATGGACCTGTTGGAATGAGTCCAGAGGAAGCTACTAAGTTGGAACCCCTCTTCTATGAAGACAGGCTAAGAGAGTTGGGGCTGTTCAGCCTAGAGAAGAGGTAGCTCTGGGATGACCTTAGAGCATCTTCCAGTACCTAGAGTAGACCTGCAAGAAGGTTGGAGAGGGCCTTTTAATAGGGGTGTGTAGTGATAGGACAAGGACGAATGGTTTTAAGCTGAAGGAGGGTAGGTTTAGAACAGATATTAGGAAAAAAGTCTTTACCATGAGGGTAGTGAGGCACTGGAACAGGTTGCCCAGAGAGGTTGTGGATTCCCCATCCCTGGAGGTGTTCAAGACCAGCCTGGACAGGGCCCTACGTAATCTGCTCTAGTGGAAGATGTCCCAGCATGTGTCAGTGGGGTTTGGAGTTAATGATCTTTAAGGTCTCTTCCAACACAAACCATTCTATGATTCTACTATTCTTATCATTGCCCAGTTGGGCATAGTGCATTAGGGCTGGTTAAAAGAGGCTTAAAGCAGTGATACATATATGTTTCTTTTCACGTATCCCAAACATATTGAAAAATTAATTTTTGTGTAGGTCAGAGATGGGATTGGTATCTTTGTATTTTGATCCAAATAGAGATACATTTGGTGCTATATTGACCCACCATGCTGAATGTACCCAAAGTGGAGGGGGTTACTGCCAGCACAGTAGTCACTACAAGAACTTAGAAAGGTCAAAATGACCCTGGCAGGTTATAAATCTCAAAAGCCTGTCTGTATTTAACCTTAGAAAAATCTTCAAGTCTTAGTTTCCTCCTTTTTGAAAATGAATAACCTGTTCTCCTTGAGCCTGAAATGTGCTTCTCTTGAAAACATGCTGGGTGTGATGAATGCTCCTTGAACAGGGGCTGGGGGTCCTCCCAAACTGCAGGACAGTTCTGCTTGCAAAGGGTTACAAGCGTGGAAGCTGCAAGAAGGCATGGCTCTTCTATGGCAGGGAGAAACTGAGGAGAGCTGAGATCACAGGAATAGGTTTCACTTTGGAAACCTTCTGATTCAGATTCAAAGGCAAACCAACAAAAAGATTCTTGCTTCTCAGGCAGGGAGAAAAGTTGGTAGTAATTATCTTTTAGGGAGGTTTGGTTGTAATAGCCCTTTAGTAAAACCTAGTAACTGCATGCTACCCATCTTAAGAGACTTGAAGAAATGGTTGATTTGCAGGAAAGAAAGTCAGATGTGTGAAAAAATGCTAACAGCTGGGATTAGAACAGAGAAGCCATGGAACAGGATTGGTTATCAAATCTCCTTTGCTGGAAGTTTCTAAAAAGAGAGGAATGGGCTGGTGAGTGTAAAGGGAACTGATAGAACTTTGGTGTGGATACAATGACCAAGGAGCCTCCCAGCCACACATCTGTATGGCACTGCTGCTGAGGGGTTATAGTGGCAGCATTGCAGGGGAGTGGCAGGGAATTCAGAGGAAAGACAAGATGAGCCAGAGCCAGCTGGCAGTGGCAGGGGCCATGTTCTGTGCAGTCCCTCACCGGTGTGGCCGGTTTGGCAGCCACAGAGGAATCCCAGCTATGGGACACTGGCCCCGGGGGCCCTGCCTGTCCCTAATCCTGCAGCTCACCTCCTGAAGCACGAGTGCTCATGGCTTCTATTGATTTGTCTTTTTCTGTCTTAGAGGTGGAGGTTGTTACAAATGTTGATCAAAGTTTCCTACTTTGAGTTAATGATCTGAAAAATCATAAGAAAACGCACTGAGTTTGGAATTAGTGTGGGAATAACTCGCTGACAGAGAAAGTTTGGTGAGTTGACCTTCATGTACAATAGTACACTGCTATTTTGTGATCTACATTTAGATTTTTTTCCACTTAAAACAAATCACTGTGCATCCCATTTCACAAATTCCAATAAACATTTTGAAACACTATAAATACAATTCATTCTTGTCTTGTAAATGTCTCTGAACTACACCCTTCACCAGGAGAGTGGTTTCCCTAGCAACTAATAAATTCCAAGTCTTGAAAAAAAAAAAGAGACTCTAAGAAGATAAAAAATGGGGGGGGGGAGAATTATAAGACTGAACCTATTTGATGAATGACTGACACATCCCATTCTGAGGCTCTGTGAAGTTTTTATTACCACTTGTTTTGTAAAAAGTGGTTACAAAACCATACCTCCCAGACTCATCCCAATGAAAGGTTTATTTCTACTCGAATCTCTGGGGCATGACTTGCTCCCCAGGCAAGGCAGGGCATGGTTACAACCACCATCTGGGCAGTCCCTGGAGCTGAGGTTCCCTACCTTTGGTGGTTAAAGGAACCAGCCCTGAAATGTGGCTCCATGCATGACATCCCTCAGCTCTTCCTTGCAGAGGTGGCAGCAGGGCTATGTGTCAGTGCCTGCCTCACCAGGGGAGGTCGGTGGACCCTGAAACTCAGAGTGCAGCAGAGACCAGTCATGCAGGAAGGTCATGCAGATATCAGTTAAGGGAAAAGATAAAGGAATCTTTGCTAAAGATCTCTGAGCTAGCCACTAAGTTCAGGCAAGAAAATTCCTATTTGGCACCCTACTTCTTAAAATAAATGTAGAGAACTGATAGGTCCTGCTGAAATACAGCTTATGGTAGTGGTTGGCAAAGGGGGTATGTATGAATGAAACGGATGCTGAAGGTTTCTTTACTGTCTGCAATTAAAGAAATGAAAAGTGGCTGGAAAAAGCAGCAAAGCACCTTGAATATATATATATATATATGAAACTGGGTCCAGCCCTGCAGATAAGGACTCAGGTGTATTGGACACAATCTGGCAGTGTGCATATGCAGCTCAAAAGGCCAACTGTATCCCAGGCTGCATCAAAAGAAATGTGGCCAGCAGGTCAAGGAAGAGGTTTCTCCCCACCTTCTCCATTTTCATGAGATCCCATGTGAAGTTCTACATCCAACTCTATACAACACATGCAAGGCTGGTGCAGTGGAGGGACTTAGACCTGAAGAGGGACTGCCTGAAGAAGCTGGAAGGGTGCAGAAGGTTGCACATGACAGCTATGGTCCTTGAGGTCATCCATCTGCACCTTCCACAGTCCCACAGGCTTGAACAAGCTGTGTATCAAGGAGGATTGAAATACTACCAAACCAGAATGGCAGCAAGGCAGCCTGTAAGAGGAGCTGATATCTTTTAGTAGATCCATGAAGCAGTGGGGGTGAATATGGCAGTTAAATAAGAAGGAACAAAGACAAGCCTTCAGGTATGAAAGCCCCTCCTGGAGCCTCCAAGAGGAGCTAAAGCGAGACCTGTTGTGGTCACATTTCACGTTGGTGTTACCACAGGGATGGAGAATTGGACCCATTGCCAGAGGACGGGAGAGCAGGGACGTTTAAACCCAGTCACCGTAATGGGTACAGGTTAAAAACATGTCGTTGTCGCAGGACTTGACACACGCCTGGTGCGCTCCGCCCCCTCTGTGTCCTTCCCTTCCCCTCGGAGGCGCCGGGAGCTGTCGCTGGGGCTGGGCCCCGCTCGCCACGGGGCAGAGGCCTCCCTGAGGCGTGGGGCAGGGCGGCAGAGAGAGGCAGCTGCCGCTGTAGGTCAGCGGGGACTTTTCCCCACAGGCTCCATCTCCCAAAGGGCCCTCTTTGGACCTGAAGGGGTCATGGCTGCCCTTTGTCGTGGGCAGGACGTGCTGGGTGCTGAGCTGGGCGCACTGCTGGGGGGAAGGGGCTGTGCAGGCCACAGCAGGGACACTGCACAGCCTCTGGGCAGTGGGAGTACTCCCGGGGGACAGGCTTCGGCTCCAGGCTGCTGCATCTCCGGAGGCCCCGATGTCCCCAGCTCTCCTCGGCTGTGGCAGTCGCCCAGGGCAGCTGCTCAGCGTTGGCTTCTGGGAGCTTTTGCTTGAACCTCCCCTGAAGTTAGCAGGTGGCGTGTGAGCATCTGGCTTGGAAAGAAGCAAAGGCAAAGCCTCCTGCGTTGGCATTGCACCTGTCAGAGGCTTGGGAAAGCAAGGCACGGGTTAGTAAAACAAGGTGTAGTGTAGCACCTCTGCTCTGTGAGATGCTTACAAGGGCACTCAGCTAATAGCCTGGTTGGACTTGATGACCTTAGAGGTCTCTTCCAACCTTGATCATTCTGTGGTTCTATGAACACGAGTACCAAGGCAGACAGCGAACCAGAGCCTCTTTGTAGGGGTGCATGTGGGCTAGAGGGCAAACCAAACAAGCCTCCCAGCTCATGGCTCTGGGTTTGTTTCACCAGTTTTTGCCCAAATCCTGTTTTAAACTGAAAGAGTTGTTTAGACCTTGCATTCACAACCATTGGGGTCCACTGCGAGCATATATTGAAGAAGGACCTAAAAATGAAAGTATGCTAATATATTTGACACTGCAGATATTTTTTCTATGGTGTTTGGAAAAGCTAAGTATGATTTTTTAAACTGATTGGTTTAAAGTGATCTTTTCACTACAGTATTCTGCTTCAGCTTTCCTAGAGTATATTTCTAACTAATAAATGTTCCTATCTTTACATTTTTTTACCCCCCCAAATAGAAGTTTCATTCAGGGAGGGATCAGTACACAAAAGTTATTTTTCTGGGTCTTTTGTTCTGGATATTTCACAACTTCTTTAATTGCCCTAATTATTGGATTATAATTATGCAAACTTTAATTCCTTTCAAAACACTCATTCTGTGGTATCGTTTCTGATGAGTACTTGCATGTCTCTCTTCTTTATAATTCTGCTTTTTCATCCTTTTAATTATAGTGATTTTGCAGACTGCTGGAGTAGCAAAGCTCTTTTCAGTTTTTCTGCATTCACCATGAGAAGAAATTCCAGCAATCTGATGTAGGACCCAGTGCACCTTCAGCTAAAGACCTGGTGCCATAGAGAGAACATCCTGTATATCACTTGCTCTATTTTGGGCTTATACCTTTTTTGGAAGTTCTTCTCCCTGGTCTCTTGTGAGCACATTAAAACTGAATCTTTTCAGCACACATTTTTGCAGATTGAGAAATACAGGTTCTGTGTGACAAACCAGACTCTTGAATTAGTTGTATCATAGCTAGTTTTGGCAAAACAAGAATATGATGGATTATTCCCAAGGAAAACCTGCTGAAGAGCTATGAACTGGAAAGCTAGTTGAGGGTAAATGGTCTGACTGCACAGTCAGAACAGCTGAAGAGCAGGCTCTACTATTAGACATTTATGACATCTTTAGTCTGTTTCTACTCCTACACACTGAAAGTGAAAGCATCAGGAAGATGTTTTAGGAAGTGAAAGATGGAGGCATGTCTACACAGAACTTGACCTGAGCAAGCAGGCTGAACAGCAGGCTCACTTATAAAAGAAAGAAAGTTACATGATTCAGTAATATTTCCTAGGTGAAAACTATTTCAGTGTTCATGGAGGTGGAACTAAACCAGTGATAGGAAAAGCATTGTTGCTGTATTTGTTATACATTTAGACAGCTCAGATGTTTTTTCTTGTGCTCTTGTTCCCAGGCACTTGTGTCAAGAGGTTCTGGTTTTTAGTGTCCTCCTGAGTATTTCCAGTAGAAATAGCTTCAGCTTCTAAATTCACATTCTATTCAAATGGGTTTAATTTCCTCTGTGCACTTTTTATCTGCTCCTTGGGTTCCTAGATCTCCTTGCTTCTCCATCTCATCCATTTAAGAAATCTGTCCCCACTCAGACCAATTATCCCTTCTGTGTGTGGCTGAAGGGACATGGATTACTATCTTTAACACCAGGTTGGAGGAATGCACCACCTCTGAAATACCAAAGACAAACTGCATGTGAATACCAGTGGTGACAATTGGGTGTAACACAGCCTTTGCAAGGAAGGTCACTGGAGACAGCCTCACCACAGCCTGATTCCCTCCATCAGGCATGCAGCAGTTCCAAGAATTTCTGGAGATGTTTTTGCAAGTGGTTTCACACCTATCAGAGCTGATGTTTTAACATCAATGCTTCAGAGAGTCCTTCAAAGCACTCTTCCACCTTCAAAGCCCTACTGGACAGCCAGGGAGCAAAGAAGGCAAACCAGGTGTAGGTGATGTACCTTCTGCTTCTTAACCTTGTCAAAGCTCAAGGGGAACAAGCAGAGGTGGAGGATGCCTTTGCTTTTCTAGGTGGTGCCAAGCAATAGGACAAGAGGCAGTGGGCAGAAACTGATGCACAGAAAGTTTCACATGAATGGCGATGAAATTCAGCCTGCCCTCCAGCCCAGCTTTGTTTACTAGTGTGGATGTAATCTCCTGCTGCCACCAGATGCAAATTTGCTCTGAAAAGGGGATGACAGTGCTAAGGAGAGCAGGATGCTCAGGACAGCCCTGGTCCTTCTTGGCCTAATCATGAGCATGCAGAATGTGGAGATGTAAAGTCTGCTCCCACCCAGACTCAAAGCTCAGATAGACTCCACCATGCCTTGAACCACAGATTGCTTGACCAAAATTTCATTGACCAATAGCAGAAGTTACCTCAGTCTCCTGGATTCTTTTTAATCTCAGAGAAGATGGAGAAAAAGCTGTCTTTGCTTTTTGGATTGATCTTCTTGCTTCTGCTTCTAGTTTTGTTTCTGGACGTGGGTGGTCATGAGCTCCTTTGGACTTTGGAAAGTAATTATGGTATATTAAAGGTAGAAGCAACCTTGTTAATAATCTTAAGGGAGCAGAATTTATAGAGTCAGGCCAAAATCACACATTATGGCCTGATTCAAAGCTGTACTAATTTAATAGGATTTAGTCACTGTGAGCCCAAGTAATAAACATATCCCGGATGAAGTGGGATGGGGTAGAAACTCTCTAAAATCATAAAATCAGTGCACCACATTTATTTGTAGAAGACAGTCCTCACACTAGAGCCCCAGCTGAAGCCATGAGGTCTTCTGCAACTTGGCTACAGTGTCCCTGCAGTCACTTCCATTCTTCTCACAGTTTAGACATGTTTATCAGAACATTAATTGCCATTAGCTTCCACAGAGAATTAATTTTATTTAGGCTGTACATAAATGAAAGACTGGAAAGCAGGAGAGTGGTTCTGTTACTAAACTAAGCTTCCAGAAATAGTGCCCATTATTTAAACACTTGCATCCACTGTGTTCCTTATACAAGTTATGTATAATACACAGATGGCATTTTCCATAGACAATTCCTTGGGTACAACAATTTCTTTCTCCTAAATAGCCTCATGCTTATGTGTGGTGCCTTGGAGAAGGAGAAGAGATAACATGGTATTTCTGACTTCTGAGGATTTGTTGGTTCCTCCACTGAGACAAAACGCTTCAAAATGAGCAGATTTTCACAGAAGCCTAAATAAAAAATATACTGTGCTGTAAAATCATAGTAGCATAGACTAATTTAGGCAGGAAGGGTCCTCTAGCTCAACCTCCTTCTCAGGCAGGACTAACTTCAGAGTTAAATCAGGTTGCCTAGGACAAAAATTTTTCTCCTTACAGTCGTTTGACCTTGTCATATCAATGACCCCTATTTGTTAGAACAAAAAAAAAATTGCTAAATAAAATTTAAAATACCAGTCTTAACTTGCATAATGTTAGGTAATTTTATACCAACCTGGAAAAATATGAATTGGCCTTCATGCCTCCAGAAGTTGGTAACTGGGTAACCACCATGGCCTCGGCAGGAGAGGAGTCGCAGTGGTCCATTGCAATTTGGACAGCATTTCCCTGGAGCAAAGATAGAGGGAAACATTTTCTACACAGCACTGATTAGATTAATCCCATGTGATACAATGGCTCATTAGTGGCAGATTGCCACTTCTAGTTTGGGGCTCAGAAATTACACTGAGAGAAACTGTGCAAAAAACTTCCAAACATAAGCAGAAATTAATATAAACAAACTAATCACTGCCTTTATTCTATCCATTCTTAAATATAACTTTCAAAAATTATTTCTATTACAGCATTATTACAATTTTATCATTTATGATCATGGTCAGTTTTAGTCTTTCTCTTGTCAGTGTTTGGAATGTTATCTGTGTTTGTCTTGACTTTTCTACAGAACATTGTTCTGGCCTCAGTGAATGCATGAGTAATACCTTTATTAAGCCAAAATGTACATCAGATCCAGAAATCGGTATGTGCTAGCTCTACTGAGCAATCACAATTGTTTAGAATGGTCTTGTTAAGAACATGCGTGCAGCTCATGTCTCTGTTTACATTGTCTTGTTCCAGTGATGTGACTGTGAGGCCTATTTTCCAGTCATCACAGTTGATGAGCAACTTCTTTCCTGTAAGACTTGCCTCCTGAGTTACTCTCGGGCCAGTGAAATAATGAAGCCAACACTCAGGTGGACAGGAACAGCAGGGCAGGAAGCTGCCTGCACTGCACAGCTTTCTCAGTAGCCTTGCTCACGGGCCTGAGAAGGCTGGGAACAAATCCCTAACCAGCAGAAACAGAGATTAAAAGGATTAGGAAGAAAAAAAAAAGAAAATAAACAAGCAGATGACATCACCCCAGTAAGAAATGTAAGATGCGTTGTTCCAAATCAAGAGTTGCATTCAAATATAAGGAATTGCAGAAGGAAGGCTGGATTATCCAAAGGGTATCCTATACTTTGATTTCTGCTATATGTTCACTTATGAACTGCCTCATAATGCATTGCCATGTTCATACTCACGCTGTTGTTTTTGCCTGGCTTTATCACATATGGCTGGTCTTAGGTAGATCTTCCTCCCATCCAAGGTTGAGCAGTTGTTACCACAAACCACCACCCCAAGGCAGGACTTTTTTAAGATGCGAGAGTTGTGGTTATTGGTGTTTCTCATTGCCCAGCTGCTGTGGTGCCTCTGAGCATTTTTATCCTCTGAGCTATAGATATGTTTTACATAGGAATCTGGCCACTCTTGAAACCAGTCTGTCTGGCTTACATCCTGTGGAAACAGCAAAGTGAGCCACATTTTAGGCTGCAAAGAGAAGAGCTTGTCCAGGAGATGAGCAGAGTTGGACCTCTGCTGGGTATCCTTTTGCCTAGGTGACCCCAGCATCCTGGCAGGTGATGCTGGTTGTCAGGAGGGAACAGTGGAGGTAAGGCAGAAAAAACACAGTTCTCTGTGGCTCCCCACGAGCCCCAGAGCATTAGGAAGGCCTGGCCGGGACCTTGTCCTAACTTGCCCAACCAACTAACCAAACAAATCAAATAAAAATACCAAAAGATCCCCCAAAAAACACCAGGCCTCAAGGACAACACAGTAAGGAGAAATAAAAATAAAACTGGGGAAAAAAAAACCCAAAGGCCCAAAGACACATCACATCAGTCCATGAGTGTACATCAGTGGGTACAGTCAATACAGTAAAATGCAGTAAGCTGTAAGGGATCTAGATTTTGAGGAAAAATTTCTCATAAGGGATACAAAAGCTTGGTAGAAATTTCCTTTAAATTGCTAATCCCAGAACTGAGAGCCATGACAGCAGTAAGAACATCAACCAAAAAGAGAAAAACTCCTATGCTCCCCTGGTAGCCACTGGATAATATAGGGAAGGGTGTCAATGAAGCCTTCAGACTGAAATGCAGGTGATAGTGACCTTTGGGTGAAGGGCAGGGAAGGGGACATCCTGGAACATGGAGACTTTGGGCAAAAGGCACTGGCTAGTAGGGAAGAGGCTGGGATCCAGAAGGCAGAGTTGGGAGGTGAAAGGCAGAAGTAAACATTGAAGGACTGCAGCAGGAGGAATCTGGCAGAAATATGCAGAGGTGAGGGACAGGGAGGTGATGTTGGTGCGCATGGCGTGTGGGCTTTCAGTGGAGAGCATGGTTAAAACTTTTACCTAAGAGAAGCAGAAAAGGACAGAGGGAGGGGAAGATCACTATTCTGACTCTCAGTACATCTTTGCAAATATGAAGCAAGGTTTTCCTAGGTGCTCATGAAAAGACTGTTGCCTCCATGTGGGAAGACAGCCCTGGAGCTGGAGTCCAATCTGCAGTGAGACTGAGCACCCACAGTTGCAAGGCAGTTGTGGGTGCTGTGCTCCCTTCTCATAAAGCACTACCCAGGGCAAAAAGCAAGTCCTGGACAGCTCTAATTAAGTGCCCACAGCAGGAGACACCTGTGGTTTTTTTCTCTCCTATTCTCTGCACCTAACCCACCAGTGAAAATAATGCATCTGCAGTATTGCTATTTTTCATGCATCAACAGCTCTTTCAATAATATATTTAAGGAGAAATGCATGGAAATATCAGTATTTTCTCAATATTTTCTAGCAAAACCCTGACCCATACCTCCAGGTGACAAAGAGAATAAAGGCAATGAGGCACAGATGACTGAGAAAGCATTTAAGATCAGTGGTGGAGATGATAGGTCAGAACTAAATAAATTTCTAAGATGCAGACACATACCTGGGGAAGTTTGATGTCATTGATATCCCAGCTTGTCATTTCTCCATGTCGGGACCCAGAGTCCTCCTGCTCCATAGCAGAATCATGTGCACCTTTCAGCATTTTTGAATTCCTTCCCAAATTTAGCGAGAAGGTCGCTCCTGGCTGCTTTTGAAGTTGCCTGGCTGTCAGCAGACTCAAGCAGTTTACAACCAGGAAGCTGTTTCCTGAAGCTAAATGACAGAGAGGCTGCTCATTAAAGATAAAAATCAGTGTTCTTCTGCCAGAAAAACTTGTTCCATTAAAAGTTTTGCAAGCCAGCAAGGCAGTGGAAAGTATAGCTTAGAGATAGTCTCTGATGTTACAGAGACATTAACAGCAAGCAAATTGTGCCTGTGGCATCTGATTTGATTTGCTCAATCTCCTCTCCTCCTGAGTTTGTAGCCATGTAACTCTGCTCATATGCTCTTTGTATATCTGATCCAACTCTGGCTCTATATTCCCAGAGCCAAACTGATTGAACAGCTCAGCAGATGTTAAGGAGTCTTTGAGTTGCTGCTTACCTGATAATTAGATATTTAGAAATTTAGATAATTAGATATTTCTCGCTCTGCATGTGACAAAGGTGAGCAACAAGAGGGGTCTGCTCCATCCCTTCAGAAGAAATGGTGCTCAACCATTTAAAATGTTGCTGGTATCTCTGAGAGCTTATCAGTGGCACCAGGGAAGTATAGAAATGGAGGCTGGGTGATCTGCACTTTACTATCTCAATAGCAGACTGGAAAAACCTCACCAAGGTATGTTTGTTAAAACCAATAGGTTTTCCCTGGAATCTCTTAAAGTATGGGGCAACCCTACTCTGAATTTCAGTACCAGCCAAGCTTAGTAAACTATTGTGTTGATTTTGTCTGAGGCAGTTCACAGAGGTTGGTATGGGGCTCTGTTTTGGATTTGTTCTGAACACAGTGTTGATAATATAGAGATGTTTTTGGGTTTGATCCCATGCATGAAAAGCTTCACTCCCTTTACTAAGGAGAGAAAAGTTGAATCAGTTTTCTCTTTCTGGAAACTGGGAAAGTTTCAATGTTTTCAGGAGTGTCACTGTAGTTATGCCAATTAGGAATTTATTAAAGACTACTGAATAGTGGGAGAAATAAAATCTACCTGATAGTCTGTTTCATAGACTTTTAAAAGCATAATATTTTATTGTTATTTCTGGCTCTGCATATATGTATGGCTCTTGCAAAGTGATTTAGCATTCATGTCCTTAGTTTACCTACTTGTAAAATACCTGTGATCTTAATTTCTCATGTTCTTTTATCATCTCTAAAGGAAGAGTTTGCAAATATTTGCAGAGCACTTGAGACATTTGGCTGTGTGGTGCTCTGGCAGCATAGTGAGAGCCCCACTTCCCCATTTTGTGACTCAGATTGTGGGGAAGAAAGAAGCAAAACATCCTCCATGGAAAAAGACCCCCATAGAGGGGTGCCTGGTAGGCAGCACCAGTGCTTTCAGGCATCTGAACTGAGGGCACTGTGCTTGGAGGGCAACTGACAGGTTCAAATGAGATGTTAGACCAGAGGGGAAGGGAACACAATGAATCAGAAATAAAAATATCTGTAAGAAATATCAGGTCTTCATGTATTTTCCTACTGCGCTACAAAGAAAACGGAGGTAATAAGGTCAGGACAAACAAAATCTGAGCTGCATTAGAAAACCGAATTAAATTTGTTAAACAAATCACCCTTGACTACTGTGTACTCTAAATCATGAAATGATTTGTTACGCAATTAAATATGATAGTCTCATCGCTTTTAAAATTACTTTTCTAAATGAGATGGCTCGGAAATTGATTTTTAATTTTCTTCATTAGAGAAAATGGAATATTTCTTTTTTACACTATATTAATAGAGCTGAAACTATAATTGAATATTACCTTAAAGATTAATGAAAGACATAGATAACTTCGTAATAATATGCACAAAAAATGGAGTTTGACAGAATCACACATATGTAACTACTTACAGGCAAAGCCTTGCACCACTAATTTCTCTAGACTCTTGTGCTACAGCATTACTACTAGTGTTGCTGTGATATGTCATGAAAATTGAACACTTATTAGGGCTCCCATCAGTCTTCCTTTTGCTCTTTGGTGTCCTCTGTCAGTGATGACAACCTTTAAGTGATGTCAGGGGCAGTCAGTGGAGCTTTAAATGGGCTGAGTTACCTCCTGTCCATCTGTTGCACAATCTTCCATGGCTGTCTTTGTGCCTTGCCTCAAGTTCATATTTTCTCTGACACTGAAAGTTTCACCCTCCTGGTGGGAGCTCTCCTGCCTCTCCTCCACTGCAGCTGTTTGCCTTTGCATGCTTCTCATCCCACTTTTATTACTGCAGAGTTTCATGGTTCCTGCTCCACAGGAACCAAAGGACATGCATGTCTATACCAAGATGCTACTGATACTCCTTGGGGAATATTGCTCCAGATTGGCTTGACTTTTTTTTCTTTTTTCAAATACATTCTGTAAACTTAAAAATAACAACTTCATCTTCCAGTTCAGCCTTTCTATTTGATAACTGTGGCAGTAGGATGAAGCAATATGATTATCTTCCAGATGAGGAGCGTAAACCCACTGCAAACAGACATGCCATTTATAATAAGAAGATAGTTTCCGCCCGTGGAAAAATGCAACTGGGGATGCTGCTTATTTTCAATAAGCTATGAAACAAGCTTTTGTTCTCAGATCATGCTGATGTATCCTCAAGTTGGCTGCCTCTATATTCAACATCATTTGAAATGCTTATGCTGTCTTCACCCTTCAGTCTCCAAAAGCTAAAGCTGCTCCCCTGTGGTCTGGGTCTTAGAAGAAAGATGGATGTATTTTGAGATTGAAGTGCTTTTAAATCCTTGGTTGGTTTTGTTTATCCTTTTTTGCTCTTCAATTATTTTCTCAAAACTGTGATTTTAATATCCCTTGAGATCTGAACCATCTAATGATCTCATCTTTTTGTCCAGTTACCATATTTCTGAATTCTGGACTGCTCTGGATAAAAATCCAGTTGTAGGTGGTGTAGTTCTCCTGGCTTTGCTGCTTCAGTCACATTCATTGAACAATTTTTTAGAAGTGCTTTTTAAAAAATGTTTTGGTTTCCTACCTTTTCCAAACATCCTCTTTCTGGAGCACTGTCTCAGGTGACATAGTCTGCGGGCTTCTCTGGTGGTCACATCACGCAACACAGACATATCTACACCACAGACTGTAAACCAGACAGATTAGCACAGAATTCACCTCGAAGCTCAAACACTGATTAATATCTTGGCCTCTTTTTTCCCAGGCTACAAATATGTATCTTACATCACTCCTGCCCTCGTGGGGTCAGGCTACTCCTCAGTAGAGATCCTCAGGGTGGCTGTGCCCTAGTGCTTGGGAGGTGCTGGGTATTCCTGCCTGAACAGCACAGACTGGGGATGGACACACAGACCATTGGAGCACCTTACTGAGAGGATAGTCAAATCCTGCTCTTGGGATGGTAATTTCTTGAACTGCTCTTACTCATCAGCCTGCAACCCACTCAGTTTTTCCTCTGTGTCAGTTGAACAGTCATTTGGCTGCAATATTTTCATTTTTCATTTTCCATTTTACTTTTCTGGCTATTTCCAGCAGAGAGATGCAGTTGGGGGCATGATTTTTCAGAGGCTCTGCCACATGAGGGTCTTGTCCACACACTTGTATCACATAGATCAAATAGATTTACCAGGCCTCTCTGTCCCTCTCCTTGAGGAAACTGATATTCATCCATGTCTGCATTAGCTCCCAAGTAGTGTTCTCAGCTGAGAGCCTGGTAGTTGAATGACTTACTATTGAACAGAATAGTATCAATAATCTGTTAAAGGGGGTTTTTTTCCCCTTTTTTTTCTCCAGGACAGTGTTTTAGTGTCAAACACTAGGAATATATCTTTGTCTTCCATGTGAAGAACGTAGCTCCAAGTGAAAGGTTTGAGACCTAAGCTCATTTTAATCATTGTTTGGAATTCTTGGGTGTATGCAAACACATATTTCACTTTATTTCTTGGTACCTCTTTATTAAAGTTGTGAGCTATAATTCTTTGGCAGTGAAGTCTAGATTTTTATTCATTTTATTGACCTCTTTAATTTTTTTATCTTAACATTTCTGACACTCTGAAAAACATGTGGTGTTCTAGACATAATTTTAACTTTCTGGGGTAAAATTCATGGTAGCTTTTCCACAGATGCAAAACAACCATGGCAAAATAACAGCATTAATGTTGTAATGCTGTAAAACACTTAGGTCTGGCTAAAATTTTGGTTTCTGACCATATAAACTATCTGTTCTGTTTTGTGGCGTTTGTTGATTTGTTTGGTTGGGTTTGTGGCTTTTTTCACTAAGATCATAAATTCACAGACTTTAGCTGAAATCACTGGTTTCTATCGATTATCTAAAACATAGGTGGAATTATTTTTGTGTGTGATGTTTAAAAATTACTATCTCTTAGTGACAATATTATGATGAAATTTCAAAATTGCTTTAGTTTATAGCTATTCTGCTTTCTTATTTTGCTAGTTTTCAAAGCCTAGTGCATTCACTCATTTTGTCTCTAGATCTGACATTCCATTTCTCATCTTGTCTTTGTATCTGGTACAAATACATTTAATCTTGCAGTTCTGCCTGGCATGAGCATCACGTGCATGCAAAATCTCATTTCATGGATTGACAATCACTTACTGAATGTGGTGCTTTTCTTTTCCTTGCAATTCTGTGATTTTCCCTTTTGTGATTTAAAGAATGTGTAATTGCTAAATGAGTTGTCTTTCACGTCCCTCTGCTTCAGAACAGGAATTTGGTATGTCACTATGATTACTGTTTTCCTTGTTCTTACTCTGTTGCTGCAATATGCATTCTAATTTTTGCATTGTTGGAGCTGACTCATTTCTTGTATGTCTGACAGCATGCTCTGCTTTTCTCCATGGTCAGGTGGAGTATCATATCTACTGAATCCATCCTCAGCTGCAGGTAATTCCAAAATAAATTCCTATCAGTTATCCATGCCCTAACTTCAGAACAGCCACTGTTTCTGATATAATCAGCTGCTGTGGAGATGTTATATATGTTCCTCTTTCTATGGACTATGTTAATTCACAGACTCAAATGTTCAGGTAGAATTGTAAAACCTTAGCTGGTCTGCCATACTTTCAAGAATAAGAGGAACTTTTCCACAGCCTGGGCACTGAAAGGAGCACTGTGTGGGGGAAAGTGAGCTTTGTTCTGGGCACTTGCTTTGCAACAGAGCACAGCTTGCTTTACTCCTGAGAAGTCACAGCAATTCTTCCTATCGGGCTGGGCTCCTGGCCAGTTGGTGGAAATTTTAACAGTGACACAAGAGCAGAACTTTTACAGTTTTAGGAGTGCCAGATTACACTTGATTATCTATTTGATTACAGGTCCTATCTCTGTTGGTTTTAGGAGAGAGGAATCCCTGCTATAAGCCTAGGTTTGGCAGTCTGTTGTAGCTTCTGACATGGTTTTTCACACCTTGGAATTCCTCAGCTCCCTCCATGCCATTGGTTTCATTTGCTGTAACCCAACAAAAGCTGCTCCAATACCTTTTATTCAGAAATTTTCTCCTTGGCCTTCATAGCAGTCCCCACCAACTATTTCTGTAGATCCTTAGCAACACTTGTGAAGGCCAGCTGCACTTCTGCCTTATGGAAACCGGGCACAAGCCAAATCCAGACAGATATGTCTACCCACATGGGCAGTCTCTGCCTGTACTGATCCGGTGATAATTATTGCATCTTTCTTTGTCAATATTATGGCCAAGATGCTCTTTTCTCATTCAGTGTTCATATATCACATTAGTGCACTTCTAAACTATTTCTTTCTCAAGACCGGCTTGAGAAAATCTACCTTCTTATAAGTTTTGCTTGCCCTTGCTATTGTATCTCCTCCAGGAGAAGGAAAACAACTGAGTTTTTCAGGTTTCTGAGCTGGTGTCTGGCACCTACAAATACCCCTGTGGATGGGAATTCATCCCCATGTTTGCCCGTACACCCTCCCCAAATTCTCTCCTGGTTCTAGCTGTGTAGCTACATTGCAGACCTTGTTTCACTGACAGCATAGATTCATATTAGGAATATATTCATTACGGTAATCCAGTAATGCAATCCAATGGCACAAGACAACCTTGTTCTCTGAAAATACAATGAGCTCTAGTGCAGCTAAGATCCTCCCATGCTAACAGAATAATTTCCTAGAAATGATGACAGAAGCATTGCTCCTTGCCTCACTGTTTTTCTCCATTCACACTCACCTATCCCGCAGCTGTCTGGAGAGTGCAGAGTACAGCGTCTAAAACATCTACAGCTTTTCCAAGTATTTTTTTTAGTATAGAATAATAGGCAGCAAAACTAGTAGCCCAGGATGCCTAATTTGTTCTTTAGCTCTGAGGCTGATCTCCCCGTTTGCCTTGATTGAATCTTGTTTGCAGAAAGACTGACTAACTTGTCAGGCACTCCTGCAACCTGATCTCCCACTTCACCAGAAGTGGATAAGCCTCCATAGAGCGAGGCAGCTGGTTAGGTACTGGAAGCTGTGCAGCTGCATTACCAGGTTGCTCTGCCAAGGTTACTTAGCTCTGCTGGCTCTAGTATTTATGTCTGGCACTGCATCATGACAGGAGAATTTCTTTCTGTCTCTGCCCAGTTGGACAAAATGTCAGACTGGCTTTGCTGTAAAAGCCCATCCACATCAGTGACATGGTATTGCAGGTTGTTCTGAGGCTGCTCCAAACAAACCACTGCCCTCTCAGAACGTGCACTGTGCATTTGAAACTAGGTACAGTACAGTTTTCAGCATATCTAATAACACGGTGCAGCAATGTTTGGGTAATCTGATGACACACTCCAGTGATTGCCTACAGATCTGCTGCTGTGCTGTGGCACAAAGTGCAGCAGGAGTTTGGTGAGTTCCACTGGGTTTCTTTACACCTCGTGCTCCTCTCAGCACAGAAGGATGAGCCTGTCTTTCGTTTTCTCTGCATTTGGCTCGTCCATTTGTCCTTCATGAAGAAGCCCAGCAGCTTTTTCTGCATTGCACTGAACAAAATTCCCTGGACTTATATCTGTGACAGCAGCGAGGGACGGCACTGTGCTATGTGGTCCTGGTGCCACCGACCCAGGGACCTTGCTGCCAGCATTGACACAGAAAAGCAGAGGCCAAGGACAGCAGTTACAGCACAGAGTGTGTTGACCAAAAGCAAATTGTCATTGACCGCCCTGAAAACCCAGACTTTGGCTTTGTGGGGCCACCAGGATGCCTTCCTGCTCCTGCTTCCTGCAGCAGACAGGGAACATGTGTGTTTGGGCAGAAGCCTTCAGGGACACCCACAATCTATGGCAGGATCTCCTACTTATTTTATGGTCTTATTCATGCATCTTAACCTTGTGGAAACAATGGACCCATGGTGCTCTACAGCTCACTTCAAAGCACTGAGACCAAAATAATTTTACTGCTGTTTACTGAATTACCTTTCTTCTAGCTTCCCCTTAGCTACTTGCTTCTCTGGGGATCATCTAATTTTGTGGCAAAAATGTCCATTTTTCTTCTTGTTGCTAAACAAGTGAAAATTGCTTTTTACACCCTTCCCCCTTCCCAACTACCTTCAAAGCTGCTAAGCAGAAGCTCTTGCAAAGTGAGAAAGACAAAGAAAGTCAGGATGTTCTTGTCCATTTCTTCTAAAATATGTGCATGACTCCAATTCACCGTGACAAAGGCAGCAAATTCATCTGGAAAGGTCCATATGAGGAACTACAACTTGAAGAGTGCTGCTAAAATAGTGTCCCAGTGCTCTAACTGGCAGCAGTTTCCATAACCTTCTTCAAAACCTCACTGTCTGCACCCTGCTCAGAAACAAATTCCCACTATCCCCTCTTCACCTCATGAGCCCTCTCTCCTTTCCTCATGGATTGACTATGGTTTAGTTCTCTGTCTTTGCAAATGATGATTTCCATTCTTAGTTGCTGTTTACACACTGCATTTTTCTGTTCCCTCTCCTCATTTGGAATGTAAAATACTTGAAATATGTAAGTTTTAGGTAGGTACAAGCAAGAAATGCTCTTATAAATTACCTTGGAAGGCAATAAAAAGGATGTATTCTAATTTTGTGCATATTTGGGCACACAAAATTTCTGATATGCATTGACCCTTAAGGCAGTCAAGTCACAGAAATTAATCCCTAGAAGATTTTGTACAGAAAAATAGAGAAAAGAGACATCAAGAAAACGGGCAATACTGGCTAGTGGCATTAAGAGTTGGTCATGCAGCTTCTCTGAGGCACATGTGGGAAGTGAAGATTGGGATCGGATGTCACTTTAGTGAGTGGCCATCCCAGAGGTGGAGACTGTCAGCAATAGCTGAGCTCACCAAGGCTTCTTTTTTTAAGCCATAAAATTCACTTATCTGTATACAAAGTGCTTGTGCAAAGGGACTTTTCAGCCATGACTATAGCAACCATTACGACATCTATTAGTCACATAACGGCAGGAAAAAAAAAGCAGAAACATGAAACTTCTTGGAATGCAGAGCTTAAGCTGATTCGTTCAGTCCCATTCAGCAAACTCTTCAAAAGGAAAAAAACAGTTGAATCAGTCCTCTCATCTGGAACAGGGAACTTCTTAGGGGAAATAATAAAATAAATGGCTGGATTAGGGATAAACATCTATTGTTGATATCATACCCACCATGTTATGAAACAGAGAGGGAAAACAGGACAAGATGGAAAGGGCTTGGTACAGGTGCGGGATGGACAACATGTCCTTACACATTGTTCCCATCCATTTTCTGTCCCTATCTTTGACAAAATATGGAAATAATTCACAAGGTAAAAAGACTTCCAGCCACCTTCCAACCTTTCCTTGGCTTAACAGCCCCAGTAAGTACCCCCAGCTAAAATGCTGTGGGGCAGTCAGCTGCCTGTGTCAGTTTCCTATGTTCATTTCTTGATACTGGCTCTTCATTAGTTATGAAACCTGAGCTTTGCTGTAGTCTACAGAGAGCAGAAGACACAGCCTGACTTTCAGGATATTGAGATATCAGCAGTTGCTACAGAGATGAACATCACCACAATGCTGCGGGTGCTCCAGCATAACTTCAGGAATCACCATGTCAGGTGAGTTGTGCAAAGGACATTTGGACTGTATTGGATCCCATTTGGATTGTATTGGAACTTCAAGCAACAATTCTTAAGAGCAAGTTTGAAAGGGATGTGTATAAGGTGCTAAAATCATTCTGTGGAGAGACACTCTGCTTGTTCTGGATGTAACTAGCTCCCATTTCCTGTTCTGTGCCTTCAGGTTTAGCACAGCTGCATGAAATTTAAAAAATGTTCCAGAATTGTAAAGTTGGGAGTAACAAGCTTTAGAAGTCACCTAAACCCACTGCTTGTCTGAATTGCTTCTTTCTGCTCCAAGCTGTGTGCAGTTTGTGCCCCAATACGTGGTGGTTTTCCAGTTTTGCCTTAGGATGGATTTTTATTTCTATTTTGTTAGAGGAAAGTGCTCTATAGTGACCTTAAGAAATGGACACCTATGTTACAAAAGGTCTCAAAAATCACATTGGAAAGTTAACACTATACAGCTAAAAATATGCCTTATACTCTTCAATAACTGAGTACCAGCCCTAAAATGATTGGAAAATCTCAAGAACAACTTGCCAACTTTTGCAGAGTGCTGAAATGAGCTGTGCATGCGGAGGTCATTAACAAGACCAAGAAAAAATGTATTCGGGGCAGTTTCCCATCTATTAGATTACTTTGCCTCTCTAGCAGTCTCCAGAGAAAGCCTCTGGCTGCTTCTTAAGGTCACTGAATCATTTCGCTGCAATAAATGATCTCGCTAGCTGGAAATGTTGGAGAGGCTCCCTGTGCCTCAGCATTGCTGTATCAGTGAGTCACTTCAAGCCCTGCACTCATGGGTGGACACACACCGCACCCAACCTGCCCCCTGCCCTGGCCTTTTTCTTCTTTTTGTCCTCCTTCATGTGCTTTTACTTTCCCAAGAGTATTAAACTGATAGAGATCTGTATATTTTACTGTCCGTGGACAGAATGAGAACACAGCTCGCCCCCCACCAAAAAAAAAAAAAAAAAAAAGAACGGTGAAGTCCCACCAAACATGATTTGGGCTCCCTAATCTTGGGAGTCTTTGGCTTTACCACATGTAGGCAATTACAGGAAGGAGTTAGCAATGTTCCCACAGGGCTCTGACAGAGCAGGAGGACAAAGTGTCCCAGGGCAGGAACAAAGCTGTCTCCCACACCACTTAAAGCCTGGAGACAGCAAGTATTGACACTCAGGACATTGAGAGGAGTGCCAGGGTAAGAGTAGTTGACATGCTTGGTTTAGCACACCATGTAATCAGTAACAGAGGGAATTATAGGTCCCATCAGACACAATTCTGTCACAAAGAGCAGCACCATCTCCCAGATGCAATCCAACAGAGCACTGATGAAGGTGACCATCATATCTTTGATAAATGCCTTTATTTCCCTCAGTAGGAGAGAGCCGGCTGTTCGTTTGGGGAAACAAATTCCAAAAACATCACCTGTAAGCCCTTGGCAATATTTTCTCTCCTTACCCCTGAGTGTGCAACACATTTCTCTTCCAGCTTTTTTCTCTCTTTTTGTCTTTATAACTTGGCTTTCTTTAAGGCTTGGTCCTCTATTTGACTGAATCCTTGTAGGAGAGACGAAAGAATAAACACCCCCAGGTTACTAATAGGTAGGTCAGTAGTGCTGGTTACAAACCAGGCTCTCTTTCAGTCATTCTCAGAGCTCATCTATGCAAAGTTCATAAGCTACAAAGCTCTCACCAGCCTTACACTGCAGCAACTCCTGATCAGGCATGCTTGGCTTGGGCTGAGTCCAAGATGCTCCATTCCACTTTTTCAAAGTAGTGACTTTATCACAGTTACTTCCCCCCTGAAAATGAGATCTCATATGTCTGTCTCCTCTGTCTCTCTGCCCTGCCACAATCACAGTATAATTTGGGATAAATGGTCCCTCTGGAGATCACCTACCTCACAGCAAGGCTAATTTCAAAGCTACGGCAGGATGCTCAGGGCCTGACCAGTTGAACATCTCCTTGGATGGAGACCCCACAGCCTCCCTGGAAAGCCTGTGCCTGTCCTTGGCTGCTCTCATTGTGAAGGATGTTTTTCCATGCGTTTAATCTGAATTACCTCTTGTGCAACTTACGCATTTGTCCTTTCATTGTACTTGGTGATCATCTTCTGTGCCCCACCAAGAAGGTTCTGCTCGTCCTCCTCATACCCCTCAGGCAGCGAGAACAGCAGTGATCTTTACTCTTTACTGTTGTCTTTACAACCATCTTTACTCTGCAGCTCCCTGAACCTCAATGCTCTCTAGCAGACAGAGAACCTAGAAACCTGAGTGCTTTGCCAATAGGCATCCTTGAAAAGTGAGGACAATTGAATGACTTCAGGCATCTTAAGTACAGACAAGCAATTTCCAAATATCTCAAACTGCCTAAAAGCCCAGTGAAATCAGTAAAAAAGGTCGCTCTGACAGAACATTGCTAGGCAGGGTATACAGGCTCACTCAATTAAAAGTTAAACCTGGGATGTTACCTTTACATACTCAGTTCTTACACTCCTAAAGACCCAGTCAGGATTTGATCTGGGATCTTCAGTTTCAAAGGACAAAGGAGTCAAGTCAGAGTGTCCTCTAATTTTGCATCTTGCAGACTTCTTCATTTCTCCACTAGATTACATTATTTTTAGAACGTGTTCAGTCTCCTTATGACCTGGTTTCTTCACATTATACCATGAATGATTAACGTATAACCTTTCCCTTGAGAGGATCCTGCATCTCAACAGTCAGCAGAGTTACTACAATTCTGCAACAATTCTGCACTTCTGGTCCAATCATAAATATTCTTCTGATCATTAGTTTGAGAAAAAGTTTCTTCACTGAAGTGATTTGCTCTTTCAGCAGCTGCTGGGACAAGGCTTGCTTTTACAGATGGCTGCTTAGGTATGATAAATATCAAGCAGGCTCCTGGACATTTAAGGCCATGTGTTCTCTTTAAAGTTTTGTTTCAGTGTCTTGGATTGATGATATGATAATCCTTTATCCCCTATCGTTGGCTTATATGCCCAAGAAAGAAAAAAAAATGTGTAAAAATGTGTGGTCCTGTCTCTTTAACTGCACCCAGCCGCAGAGAGAAACGCGGGTTGTTTTGAAAACATTTTCTCCAAGCCTTGCTCCGGGGGAGGATTCGTCGCCCGGCAGAGACTGCGTGCTGGACGGGGGTCGGAGTGAGCTCTGTTCCCGTTTTTTCCATTCTTCTTCTTTTTTTCCTCGTTTGGACCCCTTCTCTTCGATCTGCTTTGCCACCCGGAGACCCAGGAGGGCCAGAGGACAGCAGAGCTCTCCAGGGAGCTCCACCCGGCCCCGGGTGGGGGGCGAGGAGGAGAGGGACTGCGTCTGAGAAAAGGACTTTTTAATCAGGTTGAATAACTGCCTTTCACCTTGTTTTTTCCCCTTCCCCTGTGCCTTGTAGGGCACTCTGCGTGGTTTTGTTAAATAAATAGTTTTTTCTTCACTTCCATCTAAGAGGTTCAGTTGTGGGTGGGGGAGGGGGTGTCGGGGCCCTTCGCTCTCGGAGGAGAGAGTCTTATCATTAACCCGGGACATTCAGTAATGCTTGTGGGAGAGTATTTTACTTGTGTTTCTCCATAAATCACAGAAATTTTACAGAAATGGAGACGTCTTTCTTCCATAGAGAAAAAAACCATTATATTTTCAACAAAATAACTGAAAAATATCAGCTGAAATAAATGGCAAGGAAATGTTATCTTAGGGCCTCAGTGACACCTGGTGTTCAGGCAATCGATATGATGTTCTCTGGGTGAGGGTTCCCAGGAAACTTGTCAGACCAATGCAGTAAGAGCATCTGAAGGGACAGGATGCTACTGCAGGAGCATCACTGAGGAGAGAGACTGAAAACTCGCTCCCAGACACTGGCCATCTTCACTTCCTCACAGGATAACCCAGCACAGCACAGTGCTGAGGGAGTGCCCAGGAAGACCAGTGGGACTGAGGGGAGGAGGAAGCCCAGCAACCATTTTCCTTCCTCTTCCATTGCCCCCATACTGCGCTGTATTTCGATTTTCCTGCAGGATTGGTCTCAGCTTGTGCTGAGCTCCCATTGCCCAGGACAGAGCCAGGTGCCAGGAGAGAGTTGTTCCCACACATCCCACAAAACTGCACCATCTGAAAGGTGTCAAGGGTTAATGTGGCCATGAAGATCTGTGGCACTTTTGTCAACATCAATATTGGGATGCTATTCATGCTTCTCCAATGTCAACCTATTTCTCCCTCTACAGAGATTTAAAATCAACAAGATTTTAAAATTTTAAAATCAATTCTGCTCAACAAGAGCCACCAAGACTGGAGACAAGAGTTATTAAATGCAGAGGAGCTCTCAGTAAACAAAACATTACCAGGTAGCCTAGTCCAGAAGGTGCTTGTAGCAAATAGCAACATCACCCTGTGTGGTGGAAGTGCAGCCCCAGGTTGCTGTACAGACAAGAGGAGACTCAGCATGGTGGCCAGCAGACCTGGCAATCATTTGACTCAGACTGATGTCACAAGAAGCAAATCCATTCCTAGATGGAGCATGGTCCTCTGACATTAGGCCAAAGAAAGAAAGGAGTAAAGACAGGGAACATGTTTCTTAATGCTGCTTGAGGGAAATCTACCCCCTTGCATTGAGGTTGAGCAGAGAACTGCAGCTGCTCTGCAGAGAGCAGACATGGTTTTGGGTGTTCATCAAACACCTACTGCTGAGAGACCATAAATTCAGCCAGCCAGAAAACTGATCTGGTGTCATGTTCTCATCTGTGCACAATCCCCCTTGCCTTGCTGAAAATGAGAGCAATTCAGTTCATATTCTCCAGTTTCTCTTCCTGTCCCTCTTCTCAAAATGGCCATGAGGGCATCCTTCTTTCTTGCCTGCTAGAGTCTCTCTCTTCATTAGCTTTTTTTCCCTGGCATTTTGTGTGTTTTCTGCTTCCTGTATATGTTTTCCTCTGAACTGTGTTTCCTCGTTTTTTCCAAACTAGCCTCCTGTTACTGAGGTGTCAGAGCAGGGAGGATGCTGTCTGCTGTAATACAGAGGAGCTGCTGTCCTAGCACCCCCCTTAATAGTCTTCTTCCAAGGCCAGATATTTTGGGGTTTGCTCACCTAAATTTACCTAGTATAAAGCATGATAAATACTGAGTGCTATTAAATAATTACCAGTCACTGGTATGTGCTGGACAGTTGGTGAGTTATTATGTTAATAACCATTACAGGCTAAGCTTTAATGTAAAAATACATTTGATTTGAGATTTGGTTGGAGTTTAATGAATTTGTTCTTTTTTTCTTCCCTGCTTAAACACATAAATTCACCTCTACCTATAAAATGCTTTGAAATATTCCTGGGTTTCAGGATGCACAGATCTGTATTCGGGTAATATAGAACAAAAGAGCTCCTGCTTTTCCATGAAAGCTGGAGTTTCCAAGGTTATTTGTACAATCAAGGTTGGGTGCATCATAAAAGCCATTATGTAGGATGTGCTTGCTTTTAATCTCCTCTCCCTTTATGATCCCTGTTTCCACACTAGGAAATGCTCTTAATTACAAAGTCTTTGCAACAGTGAAGTAAAAGACAACACAGTGGTTTATTCTTGTATGTGCTATTCCAAATCAGTTATACTCTGATTATCTGTACTACTACCATAAACTAACATGCAGATGTTTCCATTACAGCTCAGGAGCTCTGTTTATCTAACACCTCTCTACCCAGTCCTCGTCTTTTATTAAGGGGCTAAACATGGTCTTTGAAGGACATACTAGAGTGCAACTGCAAGGAAAAGTTCTCTGGCTGTGAAATCTGTATCACAATATAAATATTCATCTGCTATCCTCGCTCGTACTAAACGCTGGCATATTTGTCGCTGGTGTCAGCTGCAGCTGTCTATGAAATCCTCCTGGCTCCGGGGTGCAGGAGCAGCAGCGTGTCCCCAGCTGTCCCACATGGTGCCACCAGGAGATGGCATCGGCTCCCAGCGCATCCCTTGGGGTGCACAGCCTCCGGGCATCCCCACAGCCCGCTCCTGGCCCCGGATGCTCTGTACACACTGCATCCTGCAGCCACATCCTCCACATCCCCTCCTCAGCCAGCCAGGCTGACATCAGCCCTGGCTGTAACCAGACCTGACTATGGGAGGACTTGGTTTAAAACCCCACTGCTTGCTTACACCATTCTTGAACTTCCTTAAAAATCACCTGTGTAAGAGGGAAAACACCTCTGCAGATACTGCTTAGGCCTGCTCTCTCCAACTTTGAGGCCAGAAGATACAACTGAACATGGTTCTGTTTGGGTTGTTTTTTTTTTAGTGTATTATTCTGGCAAGGTGAGATGGATGGGGTTTGGTTGCGAGAGGCTGGGGGTGGGTATTAGTCCAGTTGGTTTGGGGACTTTTTTTACTTCTGCTTCATAAAGTAAAATCTCACATTGACTGTAATTTTTTTCCTAAGTGCTCTGGACAGGTGGAACCAGGTAGCTGGTCCCGTAGTTCTAGAGGTTTCTGAAACCTTGTATGTTGCTCCTTTCTGACCAAGAGAGAGTTAGTTGTTAATTATTCCTCTTTTCCTATGTTGCAAGGAAACTTTAGGCAAATACTGCATATTACAAAAATGCTGAGAAACCAAGCAGAGCATCCACCACCAAATTGCCTGGTCTGGTTTCAGGAGTTCCCACTCATTTAAAAATCTACTTATACTGCTTTATAACACTGGGACTGGGCAGCAGTTCTTCACATCTACTTAGCATGGAAACCAAAGTCAGATATAAAGACTACTTGTTGGCTTGTTATTTAAACTTCTGAGGACACAAGGCTCTTTTCATGATGATTTGCAAAAATCTGTGCAAACAATTTTAAAAGGAAACACAGCTAATAATAGTTAGCCGATAATAGTTATGCCATCTGTATGCATGGGACATATTTCCTGGTCTTTTTGGCAACCTTATCATTATTCTACTGAGCAAAAGTGCATTTGCCTCAAAGATGTCTCCAACCCCTAAAAGCCCAGCACACCAAGAGCTGGTCTCACACTCCCTTCCAACCCAAGTGCTGTGGGAAGCAAAGCAACTTGATAAATTCACAGATCTTTTAGAGGCGATCCTTTCTAAATACACAGGAAGATGTCAGAACTTAGAAAGGCCCTGAAGCACTGAGATGCCATTGATTTTAAAGGAAGCAAGGCACTTAGATTACTACAAGGCTACAGATTTTTTTTTAAATTTTATTTTCATAAAGCTCTTTTTTTCTGCTAGGTGAGCTGAGATTCTGATTTCCTACAACAGCTGGTAAAACTGAATTAGCATTTAGTAAACATTTGGCTTCCAGTGGCAGACAGAACAGCTGATAAAGACATGCTTCCTGCTTGCTAAATGGGATGAGACACCATATGTGTAATCAATTACACAAATACCACAATACCTTGCTTCAGTATGTGTGGAAAATATTTCACTTCGTTTCACTTTAAATACTTTTACCAGTTAGTTTATCAGCATATAAAATTACCTCTAGTGCTGGCTAATCCTAGTAGAAACGCTGTGAATATCCACTTAGGCAAGTCTAAGGCAGTAAAAATGCAGTTGTGCCACAGGGGTTGTGCATTCCCCATTACACCAGTGCAAATGCATGGGCGTAAACAACTCTGTGGGATTGCATTTTTATGTCAACAGATTCAGTTCACTTGAAGGTTCACCTGCTCCCAGATGAAATGTAATGAGTTCAGTTTTGCACTTCTTTTTGTCACATGGCTGAACCATCCCTGTTTGATCCAGCTGCCTCTAAAAGGTGTGAGAAAATTCCTCTCATGAGGAAATTCAGGACCTTTTTGCTGAACACAGGCTTCCTTCAAATGTCGTGCCACTCTGGTACCTCCTGTCAGCAAGCAGAATGTTCCTGCACTGCCTTTTCAAAGCTTTCCAAGAATTATGGGCCAGATTCCTGGAAAAGGTGTTGCTTTAACATGTATTAGACCTGGAAAAAATAAGAAAAATTTCAAAACAAAACAAAACCCAACCAAACAAAAAACCCAAATGAAACAAAAAACAAACAAAACCCCACCAAAAATAGAAAAAGAAAAAAAAAAAAGACAGCAATTGCTTCACTCCAGGGAGCATGTTTTCCCAGACTACAGGAGCCCCAGGTGTATCACGATGGCCTTTAGGCTTTCTGGTGCCTCGTACCTCGTGGACTTTGGTAGATCTTCCCTATGATCAAGGAAGCTGCCTTCTGCCTGAACTGCTAATTTGTAAGAAGACAAAGCACCCATATGGCATGGGGTGACCTTGGCCACCTGCCAGATGTCCACCCAGCTGCTCTCTCTCTCCCTCAACAGGATTTGGGGAGGAAATAAGATGAAAAACTTGAGGTTTGAGATAAAGACAGGAAGGTCACTCAGTAATAATTGTCATGGCCAAAATGGATTGTGGGAAAAAGAATTTATTTACAATGAAAATAGAGTTGAATGGTGAGACACAAAGACAACAACTAAAACACCTACACCTTAGCCCCTTCTTCCAAGGATGTTTCACTCCTTCATTCCTACTCCCTCTACCTCCTCCATGGTTGTGGTCCATCCATAGCAGCTCCTCTCTCCTTTTTCCTGCTCCTGTTCCAGTGTGGGTCCTTCCCATGGGCTGAAGTCCCTCAGGATAACCTTGCAGCTTGGGCTTTCCACAGGCTGCAGTTCCTTCAGGGCACATCCACTTGCTCCACCACATGGTCCCCCTTGGGCTGCAGTGTGGACGTCTGTTTTGCCATGGGCTTCTCCACAGGCAGTGGGGGAATCTTTTGCAGCATCACCTCCTCCCCCTCCTTCCTCTCCCACCTTGGTGTCTGCAGGGCTGTTTCTCACACTTCTCTCCTCACTCTTCTCTCTGCTAGGCAGTGTTTTGCCCTTAGATACACTTTCACAGAGGTACCAGCAGCTGCTTTTTTCCAGAATGCAGAGCAGGACACCAGGGAGTCCCATCCCCTGCTCTTACAAGCTTTAGAAGTGGCCAGTGCCCCATTGTCAAGCAATCCCCTTCACACTACTCTCATGGGAAAAGTGGTCCAGAGCCATATTTTCCTAACAAAGGCACTCTCCCTATTTCTAGCCTAGGATGGCTTTCGGGTAGCTTATACCCATTTGATTTGTGTCACACACTTAAAATAGCTCCTTTCCTTTCATGAAAATTTGAATCTACCTGTTGTGATGACTGTGTTGGCTATAGTTACATTCCTTCTCAACCCTGTTCTTGTTAAACATGTTTTGCAGGACTTCTCTGTTTCTCTGACCATCCCAGTAACTCTTCTGTACAGCAGATCTTTTACAACCAGTTTTCTTGAGAGGTGATGTATTTATGTATTCATCAAAAGGAAGTCACACCAGAGCCTCATCCTCATCCTTCCACTCTAGCACATTCCTTCAACTAAAAATGGACCAATTAGCAAAGAAGACTCTTTTCCTCCCATTTTTTTAAATAGTAGCAGCTCTAAGTTGATGAAGAGATGATTCACAAATATCTTTCCTTCTCTCCCCTTCATTCATGTCCAACTAAAACTCCCATGAAAACAGCTGAAATTCTGTTACTGGTGCCTAAGGGGGATTTACAGTAATCCCATTTCTTACTCCAGCCATCAAGGTTATCTGGTAGTTGCTGTAGGAGACATAATCTTGCCTGGCACTGACAGTGTTTTCTAATATTATCATCTCCAAACACTGCTGCAAATAGTCCTGTTCTTTCTACCAGGGTCTCTCCTAAAACATTATTAATGGGCTTCGTTCCGGCTGAAAGCATTGAGACAAACCATCTGCTCATTGGTTTGACATTGCTCATGCTTGGATCCTGTCACTGGTCACCACACTCTCTAGTTTAGATAATTTCCAAGATTAAAAATACTACCTATTCCAGAGGGATAGAAGATGTATTTCCTTTGTCTACATAGTATTTTTATAATTAAAAAACAACATGGGTCAATCAAATGTGATTACTGCCAGAAAAGATGTGTTACATTTTCTCTCTCTTTTTTTTTTAACTTTCTTGTAGTCCTTCCCATTTATTCTGAAACCTTTCACCGTACTGAAATCAGACTATCAAATCTACCATCAACCAGAGACTTTATACATTCTTACTATAGAAAGTATAGTATCTACATTATAAATCACTGAAACACAAGACATGTCTCTTTCCTCCTTCTCCACATCTGTGACTAGCACAGGTCTTTCTCGTGAGAACATTTTGCTGTGCTTTATAAACAAAGATAAAGTTTGGATGTTTTTGCAAACAGGGTCTCGAGATTTGGGCAGTTCAGGCCTGGCCAATTAGGCCTAGGGGGAGGTTTTTGACTGACCAATCTGGGTGACCTGTGAAAAGTCTATATATATATGGAAATCAAAATAATAAAGCTCTCTTTTCTTGCCTGAGAACCTGGGTTTCTACTTCTCTGCTAGCGCCTCAACAGCGACACACATCCACATCCCAGTTTGCTTTAAACACTTTTTTTTTTTTTAAACTAGACTTTTGTTGCTCTTTTTCCTCCTTTCTGTTTGAGATTATTTTAATACCTTTGACTTAAAATCTAATGGCTCTGCTACTGTCATGACATGGGAGTGCCTGGGGACTCAGGCTTCCCCTGCCCATACAACTGTGCTCTACCAAAACTGAGAAACATAAGGACCTTGTTTTTTTATATCCATCTATTTAAAGTAAACTGATTAAAAGTTGAAAATGGAATCAAAGTTTGCTTTATAAATCAGTTTGTGAAACATCCTGATGATTTACAACTAATCACTTTTGTTGGTGCACTAATTCTTGGCAAGAGGATGACAGTGACAATGTAAGTTAATCCTCTGTACCAATACAGCTTGGAGCAGCATTTCTCTAACAGATCTCCATCTATATTTCATCATGTCCTGCACTGCCTCAAAGGGATTCCCTGCAGAACCCACACAGTCCAAGTAATTTGGCCTCCAATTTTCTTTATTGCATATTGCATATTGCAGCTTGTGTTCAGCATCCATTTTACTTTTACATCTCTTTTTGAATAATGCATACCTTTTAAAAAACATACATTCCAGTCTCATACAAGAAATGCACATTTTATCAATTTACAACTCAAGACAGCTACCAAATATCAAAGGCAGAGGCAACCCTCAGAACAGCTCTGTATGAGGTTTGGGGCTTTGGGGGTTTTGTCGTCCCAGTTTTGGGGATGTAAGTCCTATCATAAAATCCAACACTTAGTATCTCCCTTGTATCAAGTAAAATACACAATCAACCACAAAGATTTCCAGAATTGTTCTCTGCTTTTCTTCTCCCTGCCAACTCAGGAATCCCAGTTCCTGAGTTATCCCAGTCCCAGGGGTGGATTGCACATCCATGACACAGCATTCTGGGGTCTTTTCACCAGGACTGCCCTAAAAAAAGCTGCTTTCTGGCATTTGAGCTTGCCTATCCCATTCACAACTGAATAAAAGCTTAACACTTCCCTCCATCACTAGGGCTGTAGAGCCTGAGTGCAGGGAAGGATTTGGTCAACTCATGAACTGCACAAGATTTTAACCTAATTGTTTCTAGCTTGGTCATTATCTCTGCAAATAGGTACTGAACTGTCTTGTCCACAGCCACCTCTACATGAAACCTCCATCTTGTTGGAAGCAATTGGTCTTTTTTCAACTTTCCCACCTTTCCAACACAAAAACCCCTTTCTAAGGACTCTCTCATAGTCCCAAGCATCAATCACAGCTGCATCTATTAGGAAAACTGCACGTGATCAGGGAACTGAGGCAATCCAAAGGCTGTTACTTGCCCCAGGTCAGGTAACGCACTGGAAGCTGAGTCAGGTGGGCAGATCCAAGGCTCCTGCCTTGGTCCATCAGTTATGGCAAGATGATGGCTGATCTAACCCATCCAGCTCTCAGACACTTTTCAGTTGCTGCTGAGACTGTAGAAGAGTACCCAGGAGCCAGTTTTCTCCACACAGGTGTGGACACTACTGATGTTCCCAAGGTCACATCTCCTGCCAGTTTTGGATGAAGTACCTGGGTTTTGTCATCATGTGCCAGTAACCTTGAAGGCAAGGTTTGGAGTGCAGCAGCCCCATCTCTGCTGCCTCACACAGGAAGGCCAGGTTGGTGCTGTAGCTTCTGCCTTCTAGGTGCTTCCTGTAAGATTTGGCTTACCATCCAAAGAACTGCACCTCACTGTGCCTTGCTTGGAAACACACTCAATTTCAAAGCTGAATTGGTGTCTGAGGGAGAGAAATGGTCTTAGCAACCACCTTAGGCATTCAGAGCACCCTCCCAGAGGAGACCAACATAGCATGAAACCTCTGAGTCTTTCACATGAAGTGTAAACCCATTTCCCTAGTCTAGGTTTCTTGTGTTAAGAGCCTGCCAGTGAGAAGACAGACAGCTACACAAGTAGCTCTGCTTTACCAAGTCCATCACCAGCCTATCTGGAGTTGTTGTAATGTACTGATTAAAGATTCAATTTAGAGAGGGCTCCAAAACAATCACCTAAGGGCAAGGGGAACTATAAGGAAATTGCAAATATGCTCCAGTTTTCGAGAGAGGTTTTATCCCCATTTCATAGACTGGTCAGCTGAGGCAGAAAGTCCCTCTCAGTCATGTTGAGCTTTGCTCCTGGCACTCATCATCTCGAGCTATTCGGGCTGCTTTGCATTCAGTGAGTCAGTAATCCCAGCGGGAGTTAAATCCATCACACGGACCAGTGTTTCTATAGCCAGGCAAAGGAAGTGTTTAGCAACACCCAGAGGTTTCTGTAAAGAATTTGTTGCCAAATCTCTGGTACACTAAATGTCTCCGAGTATCTGCAGCTGTTCTTCCATCATGGTGACTCCTCCTTGGCCTAACACAAGATAGGGCAATGCATTAAATCTGTACAAACCCACAGAATTCAGGCAGAGATCATCAAAAATGTTTTAATGATTAAACCATGTCAAACATTAACAATGAAGTATATTCAGATGAGCCAAGGGTTTACTTCTAGCACATTTAGACAGCCTATTTTGAACATTATAGCTGCTGTACTGAGCTATGTAAAGACTCTGCAAACCAGTACCTAGAAATGAAGACACACGCACGAGCTTTGATAATGTAAACATAACAGACATTGTCTCCTTCAAAACAAGGAATGAAAACCCACAAGGCTAGTAAGAGAACTTATTAATTCCTTAAGAGATGTGCAAAAATTTAAAAATAGATTTAAAAACAATTAAACGTGTTAAAACTGGCATTTATATAAATATCAAAAAACCAAATAGTTAAACTTGAGCAATGACCAGCAGAATGTCTTGCACAATTCGATTTTTCAGAGCTTAATGAACTCCACCATGGCAGATACCAGAATACCAGCAACAGATACTGGCTTTGCAACTGACTCCTCAGATGTGCAAGAAAGGATTTTACAAGAAGGAGTAACTTTAACCAGCACTCAAACCAAATCCTTAGATAACAAGCCAAAACATTACCAGTGATATACACAACTCACATTACAGAAACAGACATTTCCAGCACATTTCATTAACATTTAAAAAACATTAGCTGTGAATTGAACTCCTTAAACTTACTTGTTTGGGGAAAAAACCATCTTTGTGTTAGGCACATTTTAAAAGTGAACATATGCTACATGAAGAACAGTTCAGATACCAACCTAAATACAGACAATTCCATCAGAAAAGCATCTTTCTGGCTCCACGTATAAATACACTTTTGGATTTGTCACAGACTTAGACAGTAGCTCCTAAAATGTGGATATGGCTATGGTAATAACACTTGAAACTCTGCCAGTTTCATATTAAAAACCACTCTTCATTTAGCATTTAAGAATTCTCAGAAATAAGAAAGAAAGAAAAAAAAAGAAAAAAGAATAGATGGGTCCACCCTGTATATGCTCTAAACCTTAGAGACAATATTTAACTCTTACTCGACAGTGTAAGCGCCAATTACTTTAACGGTAGTGTCTTACTCCAAATAAAAAAATAAGATCTATTAAAAAGGTAAAATAACTTTTCCGTCTGTTTTGTGGCTGTTTTAGTCAATTAAAGCCACATATACAAAATTAAATGCGCCATTTCCAATTTCACTGTATTGAGTAAGAGATATGTAGCATCATGTATCACATACAGAACATTAAAATGATCAAGGGATTCTTCTAAATGACTTTTTAATAAAAAGTCTATCAACTGAAAAGTTGAAACATACCCTAATTTTTAAACCAGTAATAAGCTTTGGGCCCTGCTTTTTAATTTAAGGCATGTGTGTTTATCTACTGAAACCAGCATCATACAAATTACCTCTACAATCACATGCATGATCTATAGTTAAAAAAATGGAGGTTTAGATTACAGTGTTTTCAAATTGTGAATCATAATTCAGCACCTATCATATTGACTAGTAAGGCAACAGCAGTGTCGGATAATATGATAATACTCCCTTCCACAGTCTATAGCAGGGTCAGTGACAGCCCAGAATTATTTTTAAACTTTAACCTACTTTTATGTTCTGTATACGGCTTCTAGGGTGTTTGCACTGGTTAAGTCCTACATAAATCACACTATTCTAGGCAGGAATAGTTACAGTAGCCATTAGAGTATTAGTGCACAACTCTCATTGTGCTTACAATCAGATGATTTTGTTGTTGGGGTTATCAAAATGGTTTTTCAGTTTGGTCTTCAATCCTTCCTTTGTTTCCTTTGTTTCACATTGTTCTCAAGGGAAGAAAAGCTGTTTGTGTACCCATTCACAATGGCTGTGGAGCCATTCTGGTATTCTTTCCTCCTCGAGGATGCCTTCTTGTTGTAAGTCTAGAATACACGGAAAGACACATGGTTTTTCTTAATTAGATATAAATAACCACTTCCTCACAGTAACTCTAGAAAAAGTAAACTTGCATTCATCATTTTTAAAGACCTTGCCTTGGTGGTAGGAGTCTAACAAGCTCTACCACCTTTTGTGTATGAGACTATACTATGCCTTTCATTCATCACAGCAGGAGGAGTAGTTCACTTGAAAAGAAAAAGGCTTGGCAGTATGATGGTAGTGTTATATTAACAGTAAATTAGACACAAGGGAAGAGATTTTATGAGCAGACTGTGGCATAAGAATATACTCAAAACCACATGTGAGGAAGGAGGTTTGAGGCACTGCAGGTGACACTACCTTGAACAAAGCCAGAACAAGAGGCAGGTAAACAGTAACAGTGAGGGAAGCTCAGAGACAGAAATGTGAAGGGAATTCCTGCTGGCCAACACAAGAATCAAAAACTAACAGGATCAGGGAGACTGTCTAAAAAATTACAGACAGTGAAAAAATACACATTAATTAACTTTTTTCAAAGGGGCTCAATTGCCTGACAAAAGCATGTTTCCCAAAATTTCTGCGTGAAAGGAATTTAAATGGTTAAAAATTAAAATGCGTTAAATTGATGAAGAAAATTGAGTAATATTTGGAATATATTATAATGTTTAATTAGCATGTTCATACACAGTAAGTGATAGACACCATGGGACTGATTTTAAGAAGTACCAGAAGAACAGACAGGAAAGCCTGCTGTGTTTCCCCCCATGAATCATTCTCATCAGAACCAAAATGCCCAAATCTCTCAAAAGACATTTGAAACATATAACAGTATGCTTGTTTGGGGACAGTAGGCTGTGTGGGTTTGATTTTCTGCAGACAGTAGCACATCTTCGTACAGAGCCCAGTTATGAACTGCTCAGAACAACACATACCCAGTCTGGATCTGGATCTATTCAAACAAGAAATCAGCTTTATAGAAACACAACTAAACCCACTAATTTTCCATATGAAAATACAAATAAATGCCTGTAGAAGTGAGCCAAATCCAGATCTCTGCATCCAGGGGAACATTAGGAAGTTCGCCTGGACATAAAAAGAGCATTTTTCCTTGTAAAAGCAGAAATGAACAATTCCTTCAGATGCTTCACATGTTCACATGCTGCTGGTTTATTTCAAACTGGAAAGCTGTTTCTGATATAGAGCTCCTCCCCTCCCTTACCTGCAGTTAAAATTGCAGTAGTAAGCCATTTTTTTGAGTCACTCTGGCTTACTGAAATTACTAAGTGTTTTGAATTACAGGTACAAAACATCAGAAGATTTGAAATTAGAGGGTAGATCAACAAGTGTAGTACTTCAAGAACATATGCATGTTAGTGAGGGATAGCAAAAGGACATTTCAAGCATATCTTCTGTAAACAGCTTTCCAGTGAGATACAGCCAGAAGAATGCTAGAAAGAGTTGATTGAAGTTACTTTTACCTGAATATAGAAATTTGTGAAGAGGATAATCAAAGAAATCATATAAGAAATCTGAAAATACAGCCACCCCTGAGGAAATGCACATGGCCAAACAACACCACAGCTGGTCTGGAAGATTGTCAAGACAAACTGAATCTGGGGAGAGAAAACAAAAATAAGAGAAATGGACTACATTAATGGAAGGAGGAAAAAAGCCATTAGTGACCAAAATCTCAACAGTTATTTCCCAAACAAATAAAAAAAGTGCAATATTGTATGTTTGACAAGTATTTTCTCCGTAAACCTGAATTAGCAGACATTTAGGTTGTAGTACCCTGTTAAGTGTGTTTATTTATATTTTTCCATTTTAGAACATTAGAGTAACTTATGTAAAATTGATATATCAATGTCCCAAGGAAGAAAGACTGCCTTCCTCATAGTGAGAGTTCATTGGGATTTGACTCTACCATCCTAATGGAGTACAGCTGCACCTCAGCTGCAGATCTGGGGTCACTTGGTCTACACATAGACCCCTGCAAACCCTTCCCACAGACAGGAACTATCTGACATATGGCTCCAGTGGAAGAATTTTTGGGGTAAAGGCTACAGGGAAGCTGGAGAGTCAGGGAGGAGGATCAGGGTCCAATTATCTTCAATTATCTCTTTTGGAAAAACTGAGTTTGGGCTTATGTGCTGCAGAGGGCCATAGGCAAAATTCATCCTCACATGAAGGCTACCAGATTAGGGAATGTTTATTTAAAAAGGGAAAGACTGTTTGTTCTAATCTGCTATTTTGCTGCCCTAACAGCTATGCATGCAGAGCAGGCCAGGAAGTGAAAGCAGCTATGACAATAGCCAGGGGAGCAACTGAAGCACTGAGACATTGCACTCTGTAGTACTTGAACAACAAGGATTAAGAATAGAGCCCAAATCTGGAAGGAAAAACAAAAAACAAACCTCAAACTGAAACAACCTCCCCCCCATGCCTCCCATGAAAATAATGAGCCCACAGCTACAATACTTAGCCATCCTTCAGGAAGGAGAGTGCTAAAAAAACATGTTGAGAATCAACACTCTGAGTTGCTGGCAGCAAATGTTATTAATCATCACCAGTGAATGTCATCAAAACCATTCAGAGCTCTGAAAGGGTACTGGGGGAGTGGGGGGGGAGGAGAAGAAGGTAACAAAATAATTTCTCTCTAGTTTTCAGTTTCCCCCCCTACAAAATGGGGAAGACAGAACTCCCATGCACATTTCCTTGTGGTGTTCTGACATGTTGTACACATTGAAACCTGGTTCTTGTGCAGTATCACTGCAGCCTGTGCTGTATTACTTAATTTCACTGCTCTTATCACCTCCAGCACACAGTGGTCAGGTTTCATCACTGTACACACTGGAAACAATGCAAACGGATACAAGGAGTCCAACACAGAATTACAAGAGAAAAAATCTGCCCATTTAAAGTGCAGAAAGAGAGGAGAAATATTGAATAGTTTTTAATAAACCATTTGCAACTGCATGCAAAAGTAGGATAGAAAAGGCATTGTCCCACAGGACTAGAATGGCTCTTGTTAGCTGTGGATGGCATTGCACTCGGTTTCTGGTCTGTCTCAGTCTGACCAACCAAGCATAGGGAAGAGCAGGCTAGCTCAAGAGGGCTTGGAAGAAAAGCCTCCTCCCTGACTACTGAGTCCCAGAAATCCCAGCACTGCAACCCCCAAATACATCTAGCCACACAACATGGTGAGGGGGAGAAAGATCCCACGGACCTCAGCACTGATTCATGTACACCACCAGTCCCCAGATCCCCACTGTCCTGAAAACAGAGCAAACTGATGTGCAGAAGCTGGATTTGTTAGGTGATGTAGGCACTGCAAGAAGGTACTAGCTCTCATTCTCCCTTCTATCTCCTGCCAAAATTTCCTAACTCTGTAAAGACAAGAGGATCTCATCACAAATACAAGAGCCTACTGAAGCGCTGAAGAGCAAATCACTCACCAGCTGCCCCTGAGTGATGTACTTCTTCCACCACAGATAAGGACGCATTGCTGGAACAGCGGACAATCCGTAGTAGGAGTACATGAGGACATGGATAAAGCTGTTCAGTGTGGCACCAAAGTAAGCTAAAAAAAGGGCAAGGGAAAAAGAAAGTACACTGCATTACCAGGAAGGAACATGCTGTTTCATGGAACCTACAAAAATAACAAGTTCAAAATGTTACTATTTAAAATATGATTTCTCTTAGAAGAAAAGGAAGAAGGGTTTTTTTTACCCTGTTTTTTATTCTGCTCACTCAATGGAGTAGCTGAGCTGCTTTGCAGCTTTGTGCTTTATACCAGCCTTTTGGTTTCGTTTCCTGGAGTTACTCTTTTTCACATCTACATTATAGTTTCTCAAGGGAACTGAGAAAGCTGATAAAAAGGAGGAATGCTCAGATACCAAACAATCAACAGCTTCACCCATCTACTTTTAGGCTGATTTCACTTCTTTCCTGGCAGGAGCCCATTTCGTCATTTATAACCAAAAGCTTCAGATACCTTCAGAAACTGCAAGTAAGCTATTTTATTTGTCCTTGTTTACAGCACCTTTAGTCTTTAAATAAACATTTAGCTTAACATGGAACTGCATAGAACTGTGATGATACAACAGAAGATAAAGCTTGGAAGAAGCAAAACACATGACTAGAAACAGCACTGAAGTGTTTTCAAGACCACACAAGCACAAGATAGATTTTAAGCATATGCAGTTTTGACTGCTGCATGAACAGGGACTGACTTCCTTGGAGGAGAATATGTTTCCAGATACAGACTTTTTATAAGTTCGGTATTACTCACTGTTGTGCTAACAACACAAAACAAATACGAGTTTCTATGTTGTTTGGCTCAGAGAGCAGACTCCTGAGGAATGCAGCCTCTTGGTCTGAACTACCAGTAGTTCCCATCCATTGGATTTGAAAAGGTTTCTCTTGTATGGAGTGTTCAGCAAAGCCTGTATCTGTAAGCTGCACATCTGAACCACAGCTAAGCCATGCTAATGCAGTTAGGAAACTAGATGCCAGCTAAATGCAATGAAAATAATCAAAGCCAGATTGACAGAGGTTAGCAGGATTTAAACAAGAGAGAAATAGAAATCTTCCACTTAAGATTCATTTGCTTACGTTCATTAGTGCTCAGGGGACAGATATTAATTGAAATCATTTGTTATGGCTAGTGGTATAATGAGATTAAATTAAGGAAGTCGTATCCCAAATGAACTTTACAGATACAAGGACAAGAGTCACTCTTAGCTGTCTTACAGCTGAAACAAGCTTCTGGCCTGACTTAGAAAAGAGTGTTTTTTCATCAGAGGTTCTGTAAGTACAGCAAAAATAGAGAAAGAAAGAAAGGTTGATGGATATCTGACGCGGGCTACTGCACCTGATGAATATCACACTGACACACAAATTCTTCAAACTACATAGACATTCCTTTCCTAGAGGTTGTGCTGGTGGCTTAATTCCTGCAACTATCTACAACAGTTGCAATTCAGCAAAGCAGCTCAATATGGTACAGAACAAATCCTGCCAGCTGAAGGTACCAGAGATGTTTGGTTTGATCAAAAGACCACCAAAACAAAGCCCCTGTTGCAGATGTTCCCCAACCATAACCCAGTACTTACAGTGACCACAAGGCACCCAGTTCATAACAAACCACCAGATGTTCAGCATTGTTGCATGGTGGTAGACATGCAGAACAGTGATCTGATGATTATTTTTCCTCAAAATGAAAAAGAAGGTATCCATGAACTCAATGAGTTTGGAGAAATAGTACCACCAGAGGACACGTATGATCTGGAAAGGAGGAAACAAGTTTTAGAAGCATTGCACATTGTGGGGGCTTTCAACCCTTCTGCTACTATTAAGTAATTAAAATCCAGATTCTGTCCTGTACTACTTGGATTGAAGACTCTGCTGGGATTTTCTGTAATACTGCTGCCTCAGGTTTCTCCATAGGAGGTTGAGGTACAAACCTATAGCTACAGCTGAAAACAGGATGACAAAGACTGTTTCATGAGGCTACTGCTGTGCACCTGGGAGAAACAAGAAAATATTTAACCAGAGCTGGTGCTGCAGTGCTCTCTGCAAAGGAGAGGTCAGAAGTATGACCAGAAGAAATCATCACCACATCTCCAAAAGAAAAGGGTAGCCACAACACAGAATGGCTGGACACAGTCTAGAGACCAGGTCCTCAATTTTTGACCTGGGAACACTTGAAAATTTGCACATAATTACTCACAAAAATACCAACCATGAATATATCACAGATTAACTATCAAGTTTGACAGTGCATTGTCCATTGTATCACAAAAGGAGGAAAAAAGGCTTATAATTTAAGCAAAATGTGCATAATCAATACTGTTCTGCTCTCCACTTATACTCAAGCAAACAACTTGAAACATTACCAGCTGCAAGTCCCAATTACAGTACCTTCATATCAGCCTCTCCTCCACTGTGTGTATCCTGACAGAAGAAATTGTATCCTCCTTCCAATACTCCCGTCACCAGCTGAGCAAATAAAAAAAATAAAATGTTATCTGGGGAGAAGGCTGAACTCCATGGCACCTACAAACCTTCACAGTGGCTCTGCCCAGACATCTGGTCTCAAGGGATTCCTGGGCATCTGAGGGCAGCATTAGGTTGAATTCAAGTTCCAAGCAGTATAGTGAAGGGTGAATTAATAAATTCTCCCAATTGCAGTATATGAGCATAAAAATAGGAGGTATCATTTTATCCCCACTTATCCCACATAATATGAATATTTTCAGAGTCATATTCCAGACATTCAAGAAACTTTCTTTGCTGATGAACACATTGTTGGAGAAAGTAAATAACCAAAGTTCAGTAAAATTTTTTTTTCTGATTATTTTTGGAAATAAATAGTTACATCTTTAAGAAGTTTTATACTCAAGAGACGTGACTACAACTTTTTCAACCATGTGATAGAGCATATTTTCAGCTTTGCTACCCTTAACAGCTAACAACAGATGTTTCACTGTATTGCCATTCTTCAAGGTCTTTCTAAGCAATTCACTCATCCTCAGCACATTACATCCCTCCCAATGTGGCTTCCTCTGCAGGACATGCCACCGCCTGCCTGACTTCCTGGCATAACAAATAACACCTCAAACATAATAGAATCACTATTAAGAGTAACAACCAGCTATTAGTAATGAAAGATGACAGGGTACCCACTGCAGAGGGGCTGGCTGAAATATCTGAAGAAGCAAGATCCACACTGGGTGTTCACAGCTCATCCTTTTACAGGTGGGAGATGGAAGGACAGGTTGAGGGTGGAATGGGAGGAGGGAACATGTGCACGGACTTGAGAAAGCTCCCCTTTAATATCTTAACAGAAGGGATCATTGGACATTGTTTATAAAGATATTTTTCCCCTAGCAAATAGCATGAGGAGTAACAACTTTAGATGACTCCCAAGTGAAAAAAAGAGAATTGTTCGGTATCTCAAGAAACATCTGAAAGGTAGAGGCAAGTTGTATGTTATGGCCTTATCTATGCTCCTGCAGAATAAAAAAAATAGCTTTGCAAAGCCACAGTGGAAACTCCTTGTTCTATAAGTAATTTTAAACAATCACTTGATTGAAGGATTACAATAACTGGTATTACTAAATGCTGCTCAGAACTGTGAACAGGAAGCTAATTTTAAAAGGTTCAATAAAGATTATCACTTAAATTATCTACCTTTCCCTACTGTTATTTCTTTCATGCCTCATTTTCCCCCTAAATTAGCTTTTAAAATACCCAGTCAGCCTAGGTCATTATTTTTGACCTTCTGAGATAGAATTATTGCTCCAATTTAGGGGAAAAAATAGTACATCTACTTATATCATAACTTACAGACCTGGAAGTATCTCATGTGCTAGAGATAAATCAATAGCAGCCTGCCACAGCAAGGTCAGGGCAGCCATGGAAGGACTCTTCTCGTGGCCGCAGGGCTGTGCAGAGGACACTAGTTTAAAAGTGGTACCTTGCTAAAGGACCAGCTATGCCCCAGAGCAAGCTTTGCACCAAACCACTCTCTAGGCACTGAGGGAAAGACTGTGTGGCCCCGCAAATGCTCACCAGTCCCTAAGACAGAAGACCACGTTGTGCTGTGATCGTTTTAAGACCTTACAGATGTTTTCATGCAGTTCAAGGAAGTGTTAGGAATAGAAGGATAATCACACTGGTTATATTGTAATTAATCCAAACAGCATCCATCATTAATGCTGCACTCCATAAACCTCTCCACAGTAAAGCCTGGCTCTGTGAATCCACAGAGCTTTCCCTGCAAGCAGTACAGGCTCACCACCTAAAGCGTAATGCAGCCAAAGGTGTCTCCATGATTCCCACCTCTCTAAAGGACAATGGAATCAATGTGGCTATGAGCAGTGGCTTCAGCTCAACCTGAGTACTCCCTTGTTTCCAAAAGAACATACTATTGTAAGCTAGGAACTGTAATATTCTCACGGCCACAAACAATGTAAGCAAAGCAACATTTGTAGAAAATGTTATCATCTTTTATAATATAAATAGTATAGTGACAAAAATAATTCAATTCCCCACTTTCCAGAAGGAACTAATTGGTAAAAAACTGCTACAGCTGCCCACAAACTGCTGTTGCTGCCCACAAACCTTACTCAGTGCAACATACAACATGTAAATAATCCTTTTCCCCATTTAGCCAGCTGCTCCTTTGCCTGACACCACTATTTCTTGCATCCATAATACTTTCATCACATGCTGGAAGGCTTCAGAAAACAAAACCAAGTCCCTCTGAAACATGACCATGAATGGCTCCCAAATGGCTCTATTATGCATGGGGGTACAGCCCCAGGGAGCTGCTTCCCTGCCATCACAAAAGTGATATGGAAGGGTCAGAAAATGCCAGCAGTGCATTTTTCTTGCTCCCACTTGTGGTATACTCCCTGGATGGCCAGAGTTTCCAAGCCCTCTTTACAGCACTGTACATCAGGTCTGAAACTTGCACAGAAACAGAGTGGTGACTCCTCAGGCAACACAACCCTGAGACAACTTTTCCCTGCCCACTAGCTCCAGGAAGTCCTTCATCTTCAGGTTGGCAGGAGTCCAGGCCTGCTGATGGCACTGCTGATGAACAACCACAGGCAAATCTTCTCTCGAGAAATTAATGTGTCCAGAAACAGCCAATTATAACCATTTTCACTTGAGTAAACCACTTCACGTGGTTTCTAAACAGTACAAACAGACAGTTCCTTCATAAGCCAATTAAAATGGTACTCAAAGTCAATGTTAAGTCCCTTAGCTCAGGGGAAAAACCTGCAGCTCAAGGTTGCATTTGTGCTGAAGTAACTCACATTTTCTGCCCCTGCAATAAAATTTTCTTTTTTCATATTGCTTTCATTTTGTAATTCCATTGCTGAATTCTTTAAAATATTGTGTCATGTGCTTTTTTATCAATTCTGCAACCAAAATAACGCAGGACACTAAAACCAGTCTGACTGGGCTGGAGGAGAGGTGTTACTGGGGAGGAATTTGGTTTTTTTCTCATGATAAAACTAAACTCTGAGACTCACTGGAGTGGGGCAGATAAGGAACCTAGCACTGCATCACGCTGTCAAGGCGTGATGGGTTTACAAGGCTCAAAACAGAGCTAGATTAGAGTGAAGAGAAACAGAAGTTCACGTCTGATCAAAGAAAGCAAATGCTTGCACAGATATGGAACGTTATCTTTACATGAATGCAGTCACCCCAGGGCAGAGATAAGGGCTTCAGGATTGCACAGAAAGAAAGGGGAGAGGAAAGAACAATCTAGCTGCCACCCACGGCTCACGTGCCACAACACCTCTGCACAGAGTCCCCTCCTTCCTAAAACTTTTCCCACAGCAGACGCAACACTTCCCTTATCAGGAAAATGTAAAACTTTTCTCAGGCAGATTCAGTAGGGAATTAATTTTTCAGATGAAGAAAAAAGACAGGCAAGAGATCACATAAGAAAGTGAGCCTTCATCACTGACCAGTTTTCTCTAACGTAAGCTCAGGTTGTCCAGATCACTTGGGCAGTTTTGCTAATAAATGCCCCCAAAATCACATAGGTCTGTGTGCCATGTAACTGGGTACCTGGCACTCTCCCTTCTTTCCTAAATTACGCAGCTGAGACTGAAGCAGAGAGGCATGGGTCCTACTCACAGCATTGCAAGATGACTTGTGATGCCAGCATAGAGCAGCAACACAGGTGGAAGCACTGCTGCCTCGGCTGTTCCAGCTGCTCCTGCAACTCCCTCACACATAGTTGTGGATCAGTCTATATCCTATAACTCCTCTGCCAGCCCCCCCTACACACCTTCTCCCCCATGCAGGAAGCCACCCCTTGCTCCCCCTGCCCAAGACAGAGGAGTTATTTCTCCTTAAAATCCAAGTACTCTAGATTTTAATAGAATAAAACATTGTTTGTCCCTAAAGAACATCCTGTCCTCCTGAAGTATGCGAGTGACAAATCAGCCTGGAGAAACCTCTCTGGCTCCCCTAGATCTGCGTTGCCTTTTATATCTGGGACAAGTGCAGTTAATTTCTCTGTTCTGCTAGTACCAAAACCCAGCCAAGTCATTAAATATCCAAATAAAAAAGGTACAGCAAGCACAGACAGAAACTATTAGGAATTCCACGCAAGAGGTCTAAGATTCCTACTGATTTTAGACCAATGTGCACAATACCTAGAGTTACACAAATCCTATGATGCCGAATTCCCCCCTGTCACTGCTCACAATCATTCGGACATAAAGGTCAGAAAACCAAGCAGGTCATTCCTTTTATCCAAGTGGGGAGGATGCCTCACTCTAACATCTTGTTTTGGTCACATAATATGCATTCTGAGCTGTGATGCTATGAATCATGACCTGAATCACCATAGCTATAGCTCAGGAAAAACTTCAAAGAAGGGTTTCAGGTGTATTGCACTCAAGCTATTAAAGCAATTTCTTTTCAGACATGCTACTAAACAACTTCATAAATGGTGACATTTTATGATTTTTCTCACGCAAGGACTGGAAAATTTTAATTCAACTGAATCTCAAAATGATAACAAGAGAATAGGCAGCTACACAGGTTTTTTGAATGCTGTTCCTCATCATTTTGTCTTAAAAGCAAAAAGTGTATTACAAAGTGCTGCTGATATATGGCTAATCCTTCAAAGGAAAATTTCCAAGACTGATGAGATACGAGCAAGGGTGTCACACGCTGTGCACCCAGAGAGGTAATTGTGCAGGTACTTCAGATAGAGAACATACCTGGAGGTGCAAGAGCCCATTTTTTCCCTCTGCCCTTCAGCTCTGTCCCTGCAAACATCAGGCAGTGTGGTGTTATGCAAGCATGGCTCTCTGCTTTGCAGCATTTTTATGGGATCAGTCCCTTGTTGCAGAGCATCACTTGCCCTCACATCCAGCTTGTAAGTGCTGCCAACCACACTTCATTGCAACTATCATGCATTTAATAATCTTCATAATGCTTTGGCTTCGTGTATGACCATTTACAAGGAAAAGGTATATTTGCAACAATACTAATGAGCACTTCCATATGGATAATATTAGATTAAGAGCAACACTCCCTTTGATGTAAAGCATTTCATTATATAGGAAGGAGGAGTCTTAATATTAACTGTATTTTAGTTATGTCATTGCTCCATAATAGAAAAGTTATTTATCTCGTTACAAGTATGAGGCCTTCTTCAGCATATAATGAACACTCCTCTCTTGGTAACCAGTTTATTGTTAGCAAGAAAAAGGCACTTACAGGATCAACAGTTCAGATATTTTCTCTTGTTTAAATTTACCAGCAGGTTTTGTAACACAGCAGGATGTTACAGTAATTTAGAAACTATGAGTATTATTCCAAGTATTCAAGGAAGAAAGACAGGCTGTCCTGAGAGTTTTATCCACACTTGGTACAACTGAAGGAAAGTCTGCACTTGTAAACTCTCAATAACATAACTGAAGGTTAAAAACAATGGATCACTATATAACTGTAAAAAACATCTACATAAAATAAGGCAGATACACATTGAAGTCAACATCAACACTATATTTAGACAAATTAAACCCATCAACACACATTTTTTCTGGATTATAACACCCTGACAAGGAGGTTAGAAATGTAAGCACATCAAGAACACAAGTTGTTCCAAGTACTTACTGAATCCAGCTGAACAATTAAGTATTAAAGTTCTTAATAACCCACCTCAGTAATTTTTGAGTAGACAATTCATTACACAAGAGAAAAAACATTGAATTTAAGTCACTTCATCTCTAAACACTCACCTTGTAAAACACTAGAGAATTAACTACAGATTTAAAGAATTGCACCTTGTATATAATTCTATGCCATACAAAAAAAAAATAGTAGTTTTAGCCATAGATTGTACTTGAAAATCCTGTATTGAAAGAATTGAAAAGAGGACGTTGAAAATCAAGTATGTCCTTACAGAAAGGAGAAATACTTTGGTTTAAAGTGTGCCAGAATATTCTGTACATTAAAGCAAAACAGTAATTTTCTGGCCACATTGTTACACTACCATAGTTCTTCATTTTCACTTGAACAAAAACATACCGTTCTAAGTAAAAGCAGCTAAAGAGATCTCTGGGAAGTGGAAAACTTTACACTGCCTAAATCTCTGCGTTTTTATGAAAAGAAATAAGTCCACAGAAAGGTCAATTCAGTTTGAAATATATTTGTACGTTTAGATTTTAAGTTCAAAGAAACAGATGAGTCACAATAGTGTTCTTTCAGCAACATTCTCTTTTCCAGCAAAACTAAGAGGATGCAAAAGAACCTATTGCAAGCTTACATAAATAGATGCAAGGAGTGCGTGAATGATTAAACACAAGTAAATAAAACAGATTTTGCCCTCCAGATAAAAGCTACAGTTTTGCTACAAAGTACTTCGTACTATCCACAAGCACAATCACATTAACTAAGAAGTCACTGAAGGAGTAGCCAGGTTCATGCTGAAAGAATCAGGTCTTCACTTACAATGACTGAGAAAGGTGCATTTGAACCATTGCTAACCAAGGTCATCAAGAATGTTTAAGGTAAGGTTTGTTTCACACCATCCTTAGAAGCAACATTACAATAAAGTTTTCTCCTCAGAGAAGTGACATTGAAAATGGTTGCACCATTTCTGCAGATGCTTCCCCAAGTTTAGGAGCACTGTGCTCAGAAATTGTTTTCAACGTGAGCCAATTTTCAAATGTGAGTTGTAATTAAAACAAACACTGCAAAATAAGCCTGACCAACCCTTTTTCTCTTACCTCATAAAACATATACAGAGAGAGCAGTGTAAGTCCAAGGTTGTAGATCACTAGAATACCCCTGCATGAGAACGGCTGCTTATTCCGCATGTACTTTGGTCCTAGCCACACAATTAGTAAGTACAAGGCTGAGAAGATAAAGGTAGGTGTATAGTTCTCCAGAAGAAGCCATCCTTTTACTCTGGGGTCTGAAACAAATAAACAAAAACATAAAAACACTTAGATTTTCTAAGGAGAAGAATTCAGCACATCTAAAAATAGCTGTACCCAGAATGCTTCCAGTGCTGGAATACCAAAGAAAGATGAAGGAAATGCAGCTAGGCCTTTTATTAAGGGGCACATTTCTAATTATAAACAACAGATTTTATTGATATAGTTGTTAAAGAAAGCAGAAATCATTCTTTTCCTAAGGTAAAAATATTCTTAAGTTATTACCACTATTATCTTTAAATACTCATTACCAGTCAGAACTGTCACCCACTTGATACCACAGAAGAGCTTAAATTATAAAGAAAAGCTTCAACGAATCTCTCCCCTTTATTTTCTCAAACCAACCCTTCCTGATGGTAAACACCTTATTTCCTAGAGTCAGCAAACCAAGGAGTGAAGCAGATATCTTTGTTGTTATTGGTGGATGATCCTGATAATTATTTTCCAGTCAACACTAACACAATTAAACTCATGTATGTGCTATCAGAAAGAATTAAATTCTGGAGTACTTGTGTGAGCAATGGCACACAGAACAGTCAGTCCAGTCTGACTAACCAGTCCAGTTGGCAACGCATCAACTTAGGGAAAGCACATAAACCACCCTGAACCAGAGAATTTTAGGGGAACACTTGGAACAATTGTGTGACCCTTTTGAACCACAACTGTATTGTCCATACCTGGCAACAGCACAATATTTCACTCCTCTCACTAAAGTCAGCCCAAAGTACTGAAAACCAAGTTAACCAAACTATAAATGAACAATTCAAGTATTGTTGTCATTCACATCCTTGACTTAATTTTAAAGTAGTCATACATGGATCCTGAATGTAAGAAATGAGGCCTTAAAACTGTAAATTGGGAAGTAGGTAGGCAAGCTAGGGAGTTGTTTGTATTTGCCACCTTTATGGTTCATTATTTTTCACACACAGCAAATAGAGACCATATGCCAGCACATACAGTATGTTATATCAGAACATCCACTCTAATTTAAACAGGCTTAGTATGAAGAGTAAGGCAACAAGGGCAACGACATACTAATAAAAGCAAATAGAAAACACAGAAGAATCAGAGGCTTGGTCCACCTCCTGTGGACTTTGTCCTGGCAAGAAGGGGCATCATCACTGGATCTTCACTGGGACAGAGAAAAGGCATTACTGCAGCAGTCAGAAGAAGAAAGCACATGCCACTGAGCAGCACAGCTCAGCACACTCCGTGCAGGATGCAGTCATTTAATGCCCTTGGTCAGAACTAGGTGGAACAGAGCCATCCCTACCCAACCCTCAGCATGAAGCCACTGCTTGTCCTGGTGCCACAGCCTCTACCTTCCTCCTGCTAACCAGGATTGTGACTCTCCACCGCAGAGTTTTTCCCATGGCAACACCTACCAAAACTATTGTTTCTTTGAAAAAGAATGGTTTAAAAGAAGTAGTATTTTTCAAAAAACTACAAATACTTCCAGTGAAAAATTCCAGGGCAGCTCTAGTTATGAGGGCAAGGGAATTTTTATTTAATAAAACATAAATTAAAGTGGCTTTTTAAAAATAAAAGCTATTATTAAATTCCTGCCCCCCAAAAAAAGTAGCAAAGGTTTGAGTGAGGTAAATCACTGACTAAGACAAACAACCTGAGCTTAACTGATAGTGAGAACAAGCACCTATGATGGTCATAGCTGAAAGATTAGCTCTGCAGGTCAAAACATCAGAAGGATTGAATACACTCTTTTTTATTACTCTGTCATATATTTTGATGCTTTGCAGACCCTAAAGAAAGTAGTCACTTGTCAATGTCAAGTTAGAGGGAAGATATTTCTTTTGTTCTAGTAAAATCAGTTTTATTTATGTGTTAATTTTTGAGAAATCTTACCTCTGGGTCCAAGCCAAACATCAAAGTAACTATTTATTGTTTTATCCAGAAGTTCCATTCTACAACCTACTGAAATAGAAAGAAGAGGAGAAAGTTAGTTCTTCTGGTCAGAAAAACAGTTTAATCAGCTGAACATACTCTTTTAGGGTTAACAAAAAAAAATACCAGTATGCAAAAATTCCAACAAACATAATGGACTTTCTCAGCATATATGAAGTACATAAAGCTTATTCTAGTCTCAGAGAATCATTGGTGTATGAGCTATATTTCCCACTGAAGTATTTAGTCATAGATATAGATGCACAGAAGGTTAAAATAATGAGTTCAGATTAACCTGAAGTTCTTTCTAATTCTGTATTTTGTACATGCAAATAAAACATGGCATCTTGCAAGATCCCTTGGTGAAGAGGCAAATTGGACTTTGAGAAAGCCAGTGACACTGAAATTTTATAGAAAATAAAGCTATTTTAACAAAGAGCCCCAAACAAGGCTAGCTAGGGAGGAGGAGGGAAGCGGGGGAAAAAAAAGAAAAACTGGCTCTGCTATCACTTGCCAATAGGTGACTGATTACAGCCCTGATTAACAGCCCATAAAACCTAGAGATCAACAGTCACCGAGTGACAGAGAGGGCTGCAGAGGCCAGGGAGAAATCACAGCATCTCATGGCATGAGCATCTCCAGTTCCAGAAACTGCTCACTGGTAAAATATTACTAGATAAAACTCATCCAACATCAGTAGAGTGATTCAAATGTCATCTGTCAGCTCCTCACGTGGCCACTATTTATTGGAAGCACCTTCTCTGCACACTGAGACACTCAAATTGCTGTACCTCCCTAAGGTTAAAGCAGGAAAGAAGCAGCAACACTGTCCACAAGTAGGGACAACTGTGCATGAAGCTGCTCTCAAGAAAAGAGGAAGGAATTTTCTTCTTGGTTAAGAAAAAAAAACAAAAAGAAAACCCCAACCCTTCCAATTTCCTCTTTTCTATCCAGAACTGTACTGAATTTTCACTAATAAAATTTCATCCACTTTTAATAGAATGGTTTTCACTTCTTGATGTTTCTCCTTCCCCAAAGTACTAATGTTAACAATTTTTAGTTACAGGGAAATAACATAAGCAACACAAGCTGTCAGTACACCCACAGCACCAACCGAAACAACTACACAAGCTTGTATGTACTTGCTAAGAAAAAAAGTTAGTATCTACTTGTTTTTTAGTTCTACCTAAAGAAACATATCTCTTCCACCTGTGAAAACCCCATCTCAAGGGGATTTCTGATTTGCACAAGTTAAATTTATAGTATGTCCTCTGGTTTTAGTCCCCTGTGACTGACACCTCCATTTCCTTCAGGTCCACCAAGAAAAGCCACGCAGGATGCAAATTATGCTTTCTCCCCAGTCCGAAGTGGAACTAGGAGCCAGTGCTGGAAGTCCTGCAGGGGCTTCCCATGGGACCAAGAAAACACAAGGGGCTTAGGTCATGCATTTCCATTTTGTGGTGTTCTATATAAGCCCACATCCCTTCCACCACAGGGCCTCAGGCAGGAAGCTGATATGCTCCCCAAGGACCATCACCCAGGGTTCCCTGCAGGGCTCTCAGGGACACACAAAAGAGACTTTCCCTCCTGTGTCATACGCTTTGGACTACAGAAAGCCACAGAAACATCACTGGAATCTCGTCACCAGGCACAAACAAAAGGGCTTGATCAAAATAACCAGAAGTGTTAAAAGTATTTTGCAGCCCTGATTCACACCAGTTTTATTTTCTGACTTAAAAAGCCTAGCCCAAGTAAACAAACACTTCAGAAGAAAGTGCATTTTTGGGATTATGTCACCTCACCAGCTACAGTACTGTGAGCACTTGTGTGAATGGCCACAGCACTGGCATACTGGTGTCCTAGGAATAAGGAAATATAACTTGCGTCACCAGAAGCATGAACATCAGGAAGACTGTGAGGAATGAGTATATAATTACAAGGAGAAAAATGATATCTAGAGAAAGCACCTTTTTTTTGTCACCCCATCTTTTTTAAAATTTGTCAGCTATTAAATATCGCCATGAAAGCCACTCCCTGGTGGATGATTCATTTTGTTGCTTGAGATCCCCACTTAATCAATTTGTCTGTCGCTCCTTTGATCCAGTACCAATTGATCTAGTTATGAGCACTGCATCAGCCCTACATCTGCATCTAACTTCAACTACCCTTCTCACAGGCACAGGATTCACATGGGAGCGGCTGGTACAAAACCAAAGGTCTGTTATACAAAAAAAGCTCAAGCCAGAACTGACTTGCTACACACATTGCTACATTTGCTGGACACTAAAAATGCATATATGTAAATGAAGCAACTAAGAAACCATAAACAAACTCTGCCTAGCTACAGCAAAGACAGCAAGAAATGAAAGTCCACATCGAACCCCTCCATAAAACTGGAAGGAAAACTCATTCCCCAAGAGGAGGAGGCTTTCTGCAGAGGTCTCAGCCTTTTTGGGCTAGCACCCCAAAGCAGCTTTTTGTGCCAGCATTATCAGACAACAGATTGTAAAAGGCACAGCAAAGGAAAAACTACTCCTGGTGTCGATTTCCAGAATTTGCAGAAAAAGAAATTGTTTCAAAAGGAACTCATTTGTGTAACAGAAAAACAGAAGGAAACAATCTGCTTTTGTTACAGAGGGGGTCATGTGAAAATGCATCAAGTCTCCTGCCAACAGCCACACAACATTAAACACTGCTTCAACAGCAGCAACTACAAGGGTTCTTTTTAAATTAGAATAGTTTCCCAATTCAGAGAAACATCGACTCCCAGAAAAATTAAACCAGTGGCCATTTGAAACACTGCAATTGGTGTATTTCCCAATACTGAAAGTAAGCAAATTCTGCAGCTGACCACATACATGAGCAGAGCAGCAGCAAAGCTCCTTTACCTAGAAGTCAGCCCACAGCAACGCACACTATTCACAGAATCATGGAATGGTTTGGTTTGAAAGAGACCTTTGAAGCTTATCTTGTCCAACTCCCCCACCATCTTCCACTCAGGCTGCTCAGAGCCACATCCAACCTTGAATGTTTTTGTGGATGGGGCATCTACCACCTCTATGACCAACCTGTTCCAGTGTTTCAACACCCTCACAGTAAAAAAACTTCTTCCTTACATCTAGTCTAAATCTGCCTTCTTTTAGCTCAAAACCATTGCACCTCATCCTAACACTACAGTCCCTATTAAAAAGTTTGTACCCATTTTTCTTGTAGGCCCCTTTTAGGTACTGGAAGGCCACAAGGCCTCCCTGGAGCCTTCTCTTCTCCAGGCTGAGCAGCCCCAACTGCCTCAGCCTGTCTCCACAGGGAGATGCGCTCCAGCCCTCTGACCTCCTCTAGGTCCACTCCAATATGTCCATGTCCTTCCTGTGCTGGGGATCCCAGAGCTGGATGCAGCACTCCAGGTGGGATCTCACCAGAGCAGAGGAGCAGAATCCCCTCCACCCTGCTGGCCACACTGCTTTTCATGCAGCCCAGGATACAACTGGCCCTCTGGGTTGCAAGCACACATTGCTGGCTCTCCTCCACCAGCACCCCCAAGTCCATCTCAGCAGGGCTGCTCTCAATCCCTTCATCCCCCAAACCATACTGATGCTGTGAATTTCCCAACCCAGGTGCTGGACCTTACTCTTGGCCTTGCTGAACCTCACGAGGTTCCCAAGGCCCACTTCTTGAGCCTGTCCAGGTCCTTTTGGAGGGCACCACAGGCATGTCAACCATAACACTCAGCTTGGTGTTGTTAGCAAACTTGCAGAGGGTGCACTCAATCCCACTGTCCATGTCATTCATGGAGACATTTAACAGTCCTGGTCCCAATACGGACCCCTGAGAGACACCACTTTGCCATCAGGACTCTGAGTCCCTGACCACTACCCGTTGGATGTGATCATCCAGCCAATTCCTTTTCCAGTGAACAATCCACCCATCAAATCTATGTCTCCAATTTAGAGAGAAGGGTGTTGTGGGGGACTGTGTCAAAGGCCTTGTAGAGAATGACAGATGACCTCTCTAGCCTTATTCAGTACCTACAGTCTGAAAAAAAAAGACCCAGTTCTGCCAGACAGTGCTTTTTAAAACATGTACCTTTATATACACCAGTTATTTTTTCCTAATCTGTCTTTCTACAATGGAAAAAGAATTTATCCTCTCTGCTACCAAATTTAACCAGTGCAGCAAGGCCCTTGACCAGGGCAAGCTGGATCAGAGTCGGGGAGCATTCAGGCTTACAACCTGGAAGACATTTCACTCCTTCAAGTCCAAATATCTAATCCAGAAAAAAACCCCCTATCTGATGCTTTAAACAAACAAGATTACTGGACTTTAATTCTGCAACACAAACATAGCAAAGGGCAAACCTGCACCTTGCCCCAACAAGATTGAGCAACATCATTAAAATATTACTTTCTCAATAATCCTCTGGATTTTGACAGACAGGGGTTTTTTTTGATATCCACCAATCATTTGGCATCATTGGTTCATTTCTGACACTGAGCTGTGACAAATACCATGCCCCAGCAGCCACCCAAATATCTGGGCAGAAGATGTGAAGCTCTGCCCTACCACTCAGTCCAGGCATGGATGGCCCTGGTGCTTCTTGGTGTGACAATCAAAAATACAGTTAAAAGCCTACATAGAAACATGCTTTTCTTATAGTATATATTTTTAAAATTTATTTAAAAGAAAGTGTTTTATACAGGCTATTAGCACTGACAACCTGCTCTTTTAATGCACATAACTACTCTCTGAGGAAAGGGCTACTACATACTGGAGGATTTCAACCAGCTCCTGCCCTTCAAAGGAAATTCTCTCCTAGTCTTTCCACAGAAAACACCTTCTGAAGGGTTTATGCTACAAAGTAATTTAATAACTCTTGATTGAATTTTGATGGTGTTTCTTGAGTTTCTTCTTGGAGTAACTTTCCAGGTATAAAAATAATGCACAAAAACATAAAGGTTTGCTCTCTGTCCCATGGTATCCTTTTTAAGCAAATCGAACAGCAGAAAAAAAAACATTTTAAGCTGAAAGCTCAAAGCACTGGGAGCCTGCTCCCTTTCAACAGGATCCTCCAGCTCTCACCCTGCTGCTCAAGAACTCCTTGAAACAGATCCCAGTTTTCACAGCTAAGTGCCTGGAGTTCCAAAAAAATCCCCAAAATAGGCATCTAAATAATTGTTCTGCCTTCTGAGAGAAATGTGCTGTCAGCCCTGGCTGCTCAGCCTTTCTGGAAAACAGCCACTTTCCCTGTTCTTAAATTAGGACTTCGAAGCCTAATTTTAGGCACTTGCTTTTGGAAATCTTGATTTGTGTTTTCTCTTTAAAGTAATGTTTCCCAGTCCCTGCCACTGCAGAGGTGACTCCTCTTTTTCCTCCTCCAAAAGTACAAACTATCTCTCCTCCAAAAACCCAACAATCACACTGCTGCTTGCTTTTGTAGATGTATTGGAATTGAAAACACTCAGCTGCTTGAGAACTGGAAGACAGCACTGATAATCAAAGCTGTCAACCATTTTCTGTCCATTAGCCAAAGCTGCCCAGTTTCTCCTTTCTATTCCCAAAGCCTTAACCACCCCTTGAATGTGTTCCCTTTGCCTTTCAACTTCCTGCCAACTCCAAAATACCCTTTTCTTCCCTTTCTGAATACTCTCTTAGGTCCTAAGCATGCTTAACATTAGCATAAAACAATAAAAAGGACTTCAGAATAAACTATAATTCATATTGATCTGAAAGTGCAGGTACATTTATTTTATAGGAAAACAGGTGAAGCTGTGGATTTGGTACTTTTGTTTCGTTAAAATACAAGAAGCTATTTTTAAACTTTATTTTGCATCTCTATCTTTAGCAAAGTAATGCAGATTTTTGGCCCCCTTGCATCAGCAGCAAACCCTCCAGCCTGCTGCTGACACATCGGGACCCACAATGCTGAGCTTTCACACTCACCAGCAGCACCAGCATAAGGAAGTTTAGAAATAAAAAAACTGTATAAAATTCAGGGAACCGTAACAAATGTGGGACAAAGGAGAGAAGCTAGTTTCAAACAGTTTAACCTCCATGGGATTTCAAGCTATTTGAAAATGCATGGGGTAAAGGACGACTTTGGTCAGGGGTGTATATATAGTGGGTAATTTAATAATATTACTTTTCCTGTCATTCCATCCTCCCAAATCCTTCAGTAATGGTTACCTTCATACATAAACAGAGATGTAATTATTTTACAGAATGGAAATAAATACAAGAAAGGATACTGCAAAACAGAATAACTAATTACCCTCAGTATGCAATACCTCATTAAACCAGAATCTAATGATCTTCAGATAGGCAAGTTAAGAGAAATAATAGGTCCTCCCAATTTTATTCACACCTTCAGATTTAAACTAGCTCAGATTAGGATCTGACTACCCTAGGATTAGGACATTCACAGAAAATTCACCCCCTTGCACTCAACAGCTCTTGATATGGCATGGGATGACTTCAGGCACAGGGAAAACACCAGGGGTGATGGCTAAGCAGGAAGCACAAGTTGCACGCAAGCACACAAACATATCCACGGAAGTACTAAGAATCAGAGGCAAATGGTTCATGACTGCCTCTCCATGCCAGATGGATGTATTCAGCATCCATCTACAAACAAGGACATTTCATGCTGCAAAGCCCCCCTCAGCAGCAGCTGATCTGGCATCCCTCAGCACTATGGTTTTCACAAGAGCATGCATTTCCTGGAATAAAGTGTTCAAGGGGGTATCCTGTGCCTGAACACTGTGCCTGTACACCAGCAATAGGATACTGGAAACTTCCCCACTGCTGCCAGCTTACAGCCCAGTGCTGTGAGAGCAATACAGTCAAGTCTGCAAAAGTATTTACAGAAATAAAATTTACAGAAATAAAATGGAGGAAGAAGAGGCAAAGCACGCAGGTTTATTTCAACTGCTGTATTTGTAATAGTTTGCAACTATAAAATGTGCACCAACACTGCAGAGAACTTCTGCCTAGGGTTTAATTTTTTAAATTAAAATTAAATTTAAAATAAAATCAAATTAAAATAGAATTAAAACAAACAGAAGAGAATATCTGTAGCAAACTAGGTTAGATGGAAACAGGGAGAATATGTACATGGCACGAGAGTGACAAGTTGACATTTTGTAAGGAAAGCCAAAGCACAGCATTTGCTAGATAGCTTTACTCCAAAGCCCCCCTCCTTAAGCACTACAGCAGTGTTTAGTAACAGCTACTCTGAATCTGAAGCTCTCTCTTTTCACAAAAGCTGTGCTGGTATTGCAATTAGGAAAACAAGGCAACTTGGGGGTCTTGGTCAATGGCAAGTTGAACATGAGCCAGCAGTGCCCTGGCAGCCAGGAGGGCCAACCATGCCCTGGGGGGCATCAGGCACAGCATCACCAGCCAGGCAAGGGAGGGGATTGTCCTGCTGTGCTCTGACCTGGGGCAGCCTCACCTCCAGTGCTGGGGGCAGCTTTGGGTGCCACAATATAAAAAAAATCTTTTAACTATTAGAGAGCGTCCAAAGGAGGGCAAAAAAGATGGGGAAGGACCTTGAGGGGAAAGAACAGCTGAGGTCACTTGGTCTGTTCAGCCTGGAGGAGACTGAGGGGAGACCTCATTGCAGTTACAACTTCCTTGTGAGGGGAAGAGGAGGGGCAGACACTGATCTCTTCTCTGTGGTGATAGTGACAGGACCTGAGGGAATGGCCTCAAATTGTGCCTGGGGAGGTTTAGGTTGGATAGTAGAAGAATGTTCTTCACCCAGAGGGTGGTTGGGCACTGGAACAGCTCCCCAGGGAAGTGGTCACAGCATTAGCCTCACAGAGTTCCAGAAGCATTTGGACAACACTCTCGGGCACATGGTGTGACTCCTGGGGCTGTCCTGTGCAGAGCCAGGAGTTGGACTAGGTGATCGTTGTGCATCCATTTCACCTCAGCATATTCTAACACCATTAGCTGCAGCTCACAGTGGAAAATTAGCCTCAGGACGCCTGGGAAGATGAAGGAATAAAAGCTAAGGCCAGAGGGCAATAAGGACTTTACCTTTCATTTCTGGTCTCATTTCTTTCATTCAAAAGCCACCTGCAAGAAAAGTGTGAAAAAAATTTCTCTCCTTTAATAATGGGATTCCTGTAATCTCTGTCTGTGTGCTTCACTCAAACCAACTTTATACTTCCACAGGAGAAAAATAAAGTCACAGTCCCCAAAGCCTATTTTAATGAGCCCTCTTAGTCAAAAGGCTGTGTTTTCTAAGAACAGAGCCAATGAGACTACAGCCAGCAGGACCAAGGATGGAGAAGCCCAGCCTTGGATGACCACTACATTCAAGAGCACTGTGTCCCTTCAAGAACAGTAAGCCTCAACTTACTTTTCTTTAAATGCCCATGCCTCATAACTGCATAATAAAATTTAAAAAGAAGTAGGGGGAAGAAAGTGTGACAAGTGGGACTGTCCCTCCTCATGAACGCTAATTTCCTCCAACACCCTGCAGCTGCAGCACCAAATCTGAGCACCGAGAGAGCATTTGTCACCCACCTGACCTCTCCTCCTGCCAAAATCCTGCTGCACCGAGCTCTGAACCCAGGGGACATCAAGAATAAAACTCAAAGTATGGAGATATATAATTCGTGGTTATCTTTGCATTTAGTAGCTTGACACATGAAAGTTTACTATCTGATCTATAGAAGTACTTAAAATTCTCCTGCACATGTGAAACACTGTACAAAGCAAAAAAAGGCTGTGTGCAGCTATCCTGTAAACAATGTTTACCTATAAAAAGGTTATCTCAAGTTCACTTGCTGACTAGACACAGCAAACCAATAAAAAGTGGAGGAATTAGAAGACCATGAAAGCTGATCGTGACAGTCACAAAGGTAATGCTACACCATGCAAATCTGACTTGTACAGGGAGAAGAGCGCACCTGAATTAAGATGCCCTGCTAAGATGTAAAACTACAACCCCTGTGTTCAGGTGGGTAACTGACACCTTTCAGAGGATCACTTGTGTTTTGGAAACTAGATCACACTGAAAAAGCACACAAATAAGTCACCCTTAGGCAATTTACAGTATGTTAAGTATTTATTTGTGTGCTTATTCTGTTTCCAATGTTTGTGGAGTAGTACCTGGAGTGCTGCAGGAGAAGTGAAATTCTCTGATGAGCCCTAGCACACAAAATTACATGCAATACACTGAATTAGTTACATTCCTCAATACAAGTGAATTTCTATACTTTTACCTAAAGGAAAAAAGGATGCATACTGACACTGCAAATGAACCCCAGTGCTTGCCTTGGTGCCATTTCTTTACACAGTCAGCCATGCTATGAGAAGTCAATTTTAAGACGTTTCTGTTTTCTTGCTGTACACCTGTGAGACCCTGTGTGGCTGCAGCTGTACCAATACTTGGTGCCTTCATTTTAAGATGCTAAACATCATGCCAGACCGTACCATCGTACATAATAAACAGTACTAACAGAACTCAGAAAAGTATGAATGACAGCTAGCTTTAAATTAGAAGAAGGTTAAAAAAAAAAAAAATTCTTTTCCCACCACTCTAAGAACTAAAAGAGAAAAAAAATTACTTTAGGTACAAGTGTTATGCCATGGCATTGTGCTGCTCAGGACAGAATCTGGCCACTATGTGCCCTGTTAAATCCCCTGCCTTCCAAACAGTACAAAAATAATTAGGCTTATCATTCAGAAAATCAACTACCTTCAAGATCTAACTGCCTTTCTAAAGGATAAAGGTGTTAACACTATATAAAGCAAGTTTTTGACCTTGTTCCTGCCCAGGATTCACAAGGAGTACTGAAAGTGAAGACGACATGTCCTGGCATAGAGACAGAAAACAAAGGACAGGATATTTCTTACAGATGCACTAGTCAGATCTTTCCCCCACACTCTTCCCTTCTTGTACAGCACTTTGCACATCTGTAAATTGTTATTGTTGCCAAAACCATGCAGCCAGCTGATGACATTTCTTCTATAGAAGCTCAGGGCTGAAAAGCCGGCTGAGTCCTGAGGAGCTGAACATCCTTGTCTGCACCAGACCCCTGTCAAACCAACTTCTGATGAGAATCGGCAAGTTTTGAGGTACCAAATCATTGTTATAACAAGGGCCCCTGAAAGAGGACTAACTCCTGGAGTAGTTAGAAAAGAAAGCATTTGTACCCGCACATCTCCTTTGTTTGATTTTTGCAGTACTTTCCAGAATGTTATTTTATCAAAAGACCCTGCTCCAGAAGGCAAGTACTGCAGTTTCTTGTATTTTACTATTTGTTTTAAGTTTCTTGTATTTTATTATTTGTTTTAAGAAAGAACAACTAACCAATTAAAAAGAAATTCTGTAGTGGTAAAGCTGCATGTGATCTTATCACTGACTCTTTCTACAAACATAAAATACAAAAATAGACTACTGGAGGAAAAAAACCTCCACACATCTGGCAACTTCTAAGCTGTTTTCTGCAAGGCTGTAAAATAAAAGCTTCAGTTACCTTCAGAAGTCAGACAGTGAATTCCAGGAAAATAAGTCCCTTTCCTCCAAAAATTAGCCTATTTTCTTTCAATAAGAGGTATCAGATTTTTGGTGCAATGAAAACCCTGCTACCCTTAAAATCTGTTCCAAGAAAGAACACAGCTAGACTGAACCCCTAGCTTCAGCACCAAGATGCAGAAGTTTTTGCTACATTTGCTTCATACTTTCACAAGCATTGGAGCAACGGCAGGATCAGTACTGTTACTTGATGTAATGTATCTGCTTTAAATACAGGGACAAAGCAATATCCACACAAACAGCAGAATATAGGTTTCTTCTCAACCCTGCAGCTATCCCATTATCTGCAGGGCAGCAGCCCCCTGGAAAAGGGGCACCAGATATGCCTCCTTTGCCTCAGAGCGCGTGCAAAGTCTCTTAAACAACATCTTCAGCAACATACTCATTTCTAAAGATAAGAATCTCCACCCATCCACTTGTGGTGCCAGCTCATGCCCACCAGCAACCCTCAGGCTCAGAGTCATCACATCACCTGATCCTTGGTCTAAATTCTCCATTCAGCCTGGTCCAGTACATAACCATAACCCTATAACCATCTATAGCTCCAACCTGGAGCGTGTGCAGTAACAAGGAATAGACACGAACAGATCTGACACTGCTGCAAGGCTCCTTTCATTCCTCCCCTACTCTCCACCCTGCCTAGGTGGAAGGATCATGGGAAAACTGAGGTAGCCCCAGAGAAACCAACCAAGCAAGATCAGCTTTCATCTGGGTCCATCCTGCTGCTGATTTACTGCAGGAGAAGCAGCAGCACAATGCAGGCATGTGGGTGATGAAGAAATCTTACCTGGCTGAAGCTGAGCAAAGCCATCACATTGCACCCAGAAAGGAACAATAGCAAAAAGAAAAGTAAATGAAACAGATAGACAAAACGGAAGATGTAGAATGTTTATCGCAGAACTCTAAAATTATATTAAGAGGAGGCCAAAACAAAATGCATTGCACAATCATAATTTTACATATAAGAATGGTTCTAGTGAAAGGTACAAAAACTGCAGAAAAAGAAAGCATTAAATAACAAAAGGTCATACAGGACACATCACATAGAGCTAACTTAAAGGATTTCTTAAATATAATTGTAGCAGCGTGAACTGACAGATTATTGCACTGAAAAAAGCAAACAACAAAACTCCCAATCCTGACATGTTCAGAGTATGAACAAGGCAGATTTTAGGATGCATCACCCTGTTCCTGTCTTGGAAACTGCAGGACTAAGGATGGTCTCAAGGCAGATCAGATAGGGGAAGAGTGAAAAGGTTAACCATCAAGAGACCAAATGCATGAAGAACCAACAAACCATTTCTTTCAAAAAAGTGCAATTTTAATGTTTTATTCAATCTAAACAAAGCTGAAGTATTCCAACAGAAACAGACTTAATGAAAATAAATACATAGAAAAAGATTGAAATTAATAGCTAAACAGACAATGAATATGACCAAAACCTCTTGCTGCAGCTGAGGGCCTTGAGGACAGAGGGAATGAATAACCTTTAATTCTCAGCCTTATAGGACATACTATAAGAAACATGTTATACTGTAAGAAACAACAAACAACAACCACCTTACTAGCAACTTGAGACACATCTTGAACACAGTAGCCCAAGACTAAATTTCAATGGGAAGTTTGATTTTCTGATAATACCAAGTATTTTTTACTTGATGCTCAAAGCTTATAATCAATTTGTTATATGAGAAAAACACATTGCTATGCAATTAGTGATTTACACATGGGAAACAAAACTTTCCCCTTTACTATGCTGACTGCAGCAAAATGAAAACCTAACTTACAGTGTATTTTATAAGTGCTCATATTCTGCCAGGAGTGAAAAGACAGCATTAAGTGGTGTTTCATCAGCAACACTTGTAAAGCAACTCTTTAAACTCTGGGCAAAAGACAAGCTCTTTAGCCTCTATATTAAGACTCTGCAAATAAATTATAAAAACGTCAACATATTAGAAGTTGCTCAGCAGGTAAACCCTGTACATTCTCAGTTTACCTATTTCATACACGTTTTGTACAGACTGTGTAGGACACAGAATAATGCTTCACGCAATTAAATTGCATATTCACGTTAGCAGCCCTCTGAAAATCTTCCCCTCTGGAATCTCACCACCACCACATCTCTGTTTTTACTGTATTCTAAAACCAAGACATGCTTCTGTGAAAAAAACTTCTTTCATTAACCAATTTTCAAGTATCAAACCACCATTCCTGTAGTTGCAGGTTATTTTTCCACAATGTTTTTATCTCTATGTGATACAAGCCCTTCATATAGATGTGTCATCTCTAAACCAAACAACAGCACAAGGACTCTTCAATTAAACAGACCTCGTATTCTTGACCAGGGAAGCTAAATGCTAAAGCTCATATCCCCACATAGGAACTGGTATGTCGTGGAGGAATAAGGGTGGATAAAAAAGAAAAAAAAAACCACCAAAAAACCAGACTTTGCTAAAATTCTACTCTCATACTGATGACTGACAGCTTAGGTGGGAATTTGTTAAGGATCTTAGAAGAGCAATGTAAGGGAGGATGTGTCAGAACCACCGATGGCTGATTACGGCTTCTTCATCGGTTCAGTGTGAAACTCAGTCTTGCTCCTCTCTTCTGCAAAACAACCTTTCAGGGCATTGGGTGAATAAGATTTTAAAATACAAAGACTGAAAAACACATACAGACAGCAATATGAAGGCGTGAAAAGGTGCAGCAACAAAAAATAAAGTAAGGAGAGGCATGGAAAACTACTTCACTTCTCCTCTAGGCTTCTTCATGTGTACAATTGGCCACTCACAGTCCCTATCACTGCAGGTTCAAAGACGGTCACCTCCTCCCAAGGCCATGCATCTGCCCTTTGCAGGAAAAACAACACTAAAGGATGTAAATAAAGCACGCGCTCCAAGAGGATGGTTTTTCATACACTGTAAAGTGTAGTTAAAACCTGGCAACATTACTGTGTTCTCACAGAGAAATATTTCTGTTTCTCATCCTTCAGGATGCAAAACTCTATTTTAACAGCTTCCTAAACGTATATTTTAAGACACAAAGTCAATCCCTCAAATGCGTAGAAAACTGCACTCTGCTATATGCAACCAATACCTGTGTTGGTGCATTGTTTGAGCCTGACATGATTTGTAAAATCAAGAAGCGTTCAGTCTGTACAACTGGAAATTCATCATAGCTCTGCAATTGTTCAGCTAGAGTTTAGATTTGAGTCTCTGATCTAAACAAGTTCAGCACTGAATTTAGAAAAAATAAGCCAATTAAGACAGACTTAAAAAATGAGAGAAAAACATCTGAAAACAACATTAGCAATCCCTTCCTGCACCATAATGCAACCACTTAGCAGTGGTGATAGAACAAGAAATCAATACAAAGAAGTACCAAAGGATATTATTTTTATTCTGCAAGGCATGACCAGACTTGCAGCCTGCTTTTATGTGCTTCAAATGGAGATGATGATGGTTTTGAAAGGGCTAAAAAAAGGGTAGAGAAGTTAGAGGTTCTGGGAACCTATCAAGTGAAAGTGGAGGATCGGGTATGGCCTCTGGAGAATTACTTGGGAACCTAATGAAGGCTGCAAATCCAGAAGACCAAGTGTCACAGTTTGACTCTAGCTGGCAAGTAACACGCCACAGCTACTTGCTCAGCACTCTGCAGACCTCATGGGATAGGGGAGAGAATCGGAAAAAAGGTAAAAGCCTGGGGATTAAGATAAGAACAGTTTAATAAATTAAGTAAAATTAACCATAAGAACAACAATAACAATTATAATGAAAAGGGAGACAACAAAAAAGAGAAAGGGAGGAATAAAACCCCAGAAAGACAAGTGATGCACAACACAATTGCTCACCACTCAATGACCGATGCCCAGCCCATCCCTGAACAGCAACTGGAGCCTCCCAGTCAACTCCCCTCAGTTTATACACTGACCATGACATTCTGCGGTATGGAATATCCCTTTGGGCAGTTTGGGTCAGCTGTCCTGATTGTACTTCCACCTGGCTTCTTATGCACCTACTCGGTGGCAGAGCATGGAACACTGAAAAGACCTTGATTTAGGGTAAGCCCAGATCAGCAACAATTCAAGTATCAGTGTGTTATCAACGTTATTCTCATACTAAACCCAAAACACAGCACTATATTGGCTACTAGGAAGAAAATTAACTTTATGCCAGCTGAAACTAGGACACAGAGCTACTACTATTTAAACTCCCATGACAAGTGGTCTGACACCATCAACTCTAAAAATGGCTTACAGCCATGCAAATTTTTACCTACAAACACGTAGAGGCAGCAGCAGCAACTCATGCATTAGCAGGGCAATGATCTACACTGAAACAGAGTGGCCTTCCTGTGACTACCTGTATTACTATTATTTTACCCCTCAGTTTTAACTGAACAAACAAATGCATTACTCCTTACTGACTTGCTCAGTACCATCTCTGAATTTTAAGATCTTGCAGATGGAGACACACAGAATTTCTCAGCCCATGGCTGAGTCTAGTGGCTGGGGCCTGGCAAGCCACCCCTCCTACAGCCAGAGCAAACAAAAGGCTGCAGAGGTAACCATGGTCGAAACTGCACCTTCTGGGTGGCAAGCAAGTCAGAATTCAAAACAAACATGAAAAAAACCGCTCAAATCTTTTGCAAGAGGCTTTTCTGCTTAGGTCTGTTACAGAGGCAGAGAAAAAAAATCCATAAGTAACCAGGCCTGCTGGACTGGCAGCTTACTTTCTGTCACTACATCACATATGCTAATAAAAAAAGAACATTCTGCACTGTGTTGTACAAATGCAGGTATTTTCCCCATTAATGAGGCTTATGCATGCCCTAAGTCAAGCTCACAAGATTAATGCAAACCTTAACAACATGCCAAAAGGCCACTGTACACCAAGTGAATCAAGGGATAAATGTATGATGCAAGGGATAAATGTATGATGCAAGGGATAAATGCATGACCTTAGTTTAGGACAACCAGCTGAGTTTGCACCAGTTCACAGGGTCTGAGCAACCTCTCCATGTCAGTACTGCAAAACAGAAATGAAGCACCAAATCACAATCAGACATTCACCATAAGCATCTTCTGCCCTGCAATCCACAGAAGCACGTACATAAAACACAAGCACAACTTTCATTCTGTCCTTCAAAGCCAAATCCAGATTCGTGTGCCTCTCCCAACAGCAGCCTGCAGCTACCACACAAGCCCTTCCTCAAAAGCACGCGAGCAGCCATGTGAATGAACTGACCCCACAGATGCTTTCTGGTGAGCACATGGGCCATGCACCCGGAGTAACATGACATTTGAACTTCAACATGCAAAAAGGTTTCTCAAGTTGCTTTCTCTAAAGGGCAGGGCGATGTTAAACATTGAAGAATGTCATCCTCCTAACCAGTTAAAGGTTTAATTATTGTTATTTAAGTCAAAGGTTCTCCCTACTGTTTGGCAAGGAGATGATTCTCAAAATGATGATTCCAAACACTAACATTTTTAAAAGTAACCCAAGAGCAGGAAATATTCCCTCAGGAAAAGGTTAATTAAACCTTTCTGATTCAATTATGTGCACAGAAATAGCACATCTAAAGGGAAGCCTACATAGATTAACATATGAAGGCCTATAGTTTCCCAGGTCTTCATTGTCTCAAGTGAACCCAAACCTGAGGAGACAGGACCAGCTCAAGAACTAGACCTCTATGTGCAGACCACTATGTTGACAATGACACAGTAGTGACAAATCTAAGAGTAGGTTTCTTTTGTTCACTTCTGAGAGCTTTAAGATCTCTGTTTGAATATGGATGTCATGGTTTTAACTAAGCAGAGGCAGAGGAGCTGCTCCACCACCAAACTGTGGTCTGCTCCAAACCTTAACTGTATGGCATCTAAGGGAAGAAGGCATTTTCCCACAACTAACACTTGCTAAGGGCTCTTCAGTCAACATGTGCACAGTAGAAATACTTCTTAAACCTGAAATGTTTCCCAGCCAACTTTTAACAGCAAAAAGTAAAGCTGGGGGGGGGGGGGGAAGAAAAAAGGCATCAGTGCAAATGTGGCTGTTTGTTAATTAACTGGCTAAACATATGAGGTGTATTTGGTTTAATAAGCTAAACTACATTATTCTGCAAGTTAATAGTTGCTAGTTTTTGCCTAACCCTGGTAACATCCCTAAGGTGACACCAACAAAAACACTCATTGGCATACAGAAAAGCTGGAGTGTTACCTAAAATCAAGACTACATCCTTTTTGAAATCAAGTGAAATTCTTACAGCAGAGAGCCTGAACATGCGCTTAGGAAGAAAGCAGTTACCCTCCAGTCACTGCAAAGACAGCTGGCAAGAAGAGAAACTGTTTTCTCAAGGTCAAGAGGGAGAGGAGCTCTTCCAAGTGATAAAAGAAGAGGAACAGTCACTCTGTTCAAATCGCTGACCCAGAGTCTCAAAGGGGAGGGTTATGTAGAGATCAAAGCACAGGGCACAATTTCAAAATGCAGGAAAAAAGGTTTATTCTACGTTTGCTGTAGCTTTGCACAAGCAAGTTTTATCTCCTGTAAATGTTAGGGCAACTCAGCATATTTAGTCACTGCCCAAAGCATATCACTTGGCAGGTAAATGTTTGATACGAAGTTTTGACATAGAGGTCAATTAAATACAACCTTAGCTTAAATACAAGTTCATGAAATGTCTGTATATCTCTACCTGCTTGTATGCCATTGGTCATTAACAAAGCTATCATTAATGAAGCACAGCCTCTACAGTTAATAATGCTTTAATAAGGGCATGAAAAATACCCAGTTGCAATGGAATTCCAAGGCCAGCTCAACTCACGGCACTGAGCTCAGCATAAGTAGCATGATTCATTTGTTCATGGAGAAGTGACAATTGCACTTAGCAGCATGCATCTTTTGTAAAATCTCTACACCTTGTAAGGAGGTTTATTCCTGATTCATGTGAGTCAACTGTTTCACCAAGGAAATGAAATAATTCTCCAATGCACCCAATACAGCAGGAAAGCATTTACCGACCACATACTTCAGACAAGTTTGCTCTTGTGCTCTTATTTGCCCTGTAAGATAATGTGTGCTAAATGCCACAATACAAACAGAGAAACCAAGGCAATACATTTCAGGAGATTAATTTCACTAAACAGATATAAGGAGACCCAATATGTATACAGTCGACAGCAACTCTACAAGTTATTTCCATAATAAGATTGAAAGCAGCATTTATTTAATTTGTCAATCAAAAAAATCAATTCATGTCACTGTCTGCATTACCTTCATCAAACAGAGATCTAACTGCTGTTCTGTTGGATGATGGGGACAGGTTACAGTGCCCTCAGAAACCCAGATATAAATCACTTTTACCAATCAGGACTTAGGAACTGCAGGGATGTCAGCCTAAGCATTGCCCTCTTAACCATATTGCTGCAACACCAAATTTAAACAGCCTTAGGAAAGGTCATAGCAAAGCAATCTGACCTGGAAATAAGTTTTTAAACAGATCAACTTATACGTAATTCATTGATTATCCTTTTCATTTGTCCTTGTGTGTTCTTCCGTTTAAGGGAAAAAGAATTTCCTATACTAGTGTGTACAAATTGCAGGGATCTTCTGCATTTTTAACACATTTAAGAATCACAAAACAAATTAGCAACTACACTACAAGGATTATTGTCAGTTTTGTGAAGTGTGTGGATGCACACAGGGAAGTGTGCTCTGTCATGCAGAAAGCATCCATTTCTTCAGTCTGTTATATAGCAAAACAGCTTGGAAAAACTTATGCTGCAGCCTGGGAGAATGTTATTTTGTACATAGTAAAAACAGGAAAACAAAAGCATTGCTGCAAGAGCTGAGCCCCCAAAGTACTGCTATGTCTAAACAGTTTTATACACAACTAATTCAGGACATAGTAAAGACAGAAGGTAACAAAAGAGGATTGATATTAAGAGAACAAAATGAACGAGTTGTTCAGTTATGCAGGGGAGGTTATAGTAAACAGCATAATTACCTATACATGCCTTCATGCCCTAAAGGAAGAGCTGTCAAATCTAAGTGGAGCTTTTGTAGCTGTGAAGAGCCAACATTTTGCTTGTGATCCGTCTTAAGACAGCATGCCACTCCTGGGAGTAAAACAACATGCCAAGAAAGAATAGGTAGAAGTACTTGTGGCTCTGCTCTTCAGCAATGAAAGAGCACCCCTGCCTCTTTTTGTTCAAAGTCTGAGAACAAACACTCTATGTCTGGAATAAAAAAAAACCCAAAAACACGCCACCAAGAGCCCACTTGCTCCGAAGGGCTTCCTCAGTCCAAAAGAGTCTTCCTGGCATGAGTTGTCACAGGGAACAACTCTGCACAGCACAGGCGCTCTGGCTTCCTGACGCTGTGGTGGGAACCCCAGACACAGAGAGCTAAGTCACCTCTCGTGTGGGGTGCAGGGTGACACCTGACATGGCACTGAGCCCACCCTTCCATCCAGTCACTGCTTCACACCACCACACCACTCCTGGCCTGCCTGTCGGGTGGGCAGGAGGGAGGATGTATGCTCACTGGTGACATCTTTTTAGCACTAGCTCCTCTTAAGAGGGTCAGAGGGGACAACAGTACACAGAGGAACAACACTTTTAACGTGGCACTGTAAACGACTGCTGTTGCTCTCCCAAAAATTTATTTCAGGTGGGATGCAGACAGCTCTAACTGGGAGATTTGTGTTGACTGCCACTGAGTGAGGTTTGCTGAGACCACCAGAAGGCAGAAGATGAGTATTTTAACCTTGTGCTTTGTCTGAGTGCCTTTTTTTTCTCAGCTCAGCAGAAACAGAAGCTTTTGATGTTGCAATGTTTACTGCCCCAAAAACGAGGAAGGTAAAGGAATGAGGTCAGCTCAGTACTTGAGAGCATTTAACCTATTACCAACTGAATGTCACTTAAAGGAACATGCTTCCCAAAGTGCAGCTCTAGATCATCCTCAGCACTGGGCTCTCCAAATGTGGCTAGTCGACTTGAGCACCAGGTCAGCCTGAAATCCTGAAATATTATCAGTTCCACCAACATTACCAAAAATCTGGATCTTCGAACATATTTGCAAAAAGCTGCTCCTAGCGAGTTGCAAAAAAAAAAAAAAAAAAAGCAAGCAATTAAAGGAACTGTCCAGAGGCCTGATGGATCTACAGTACTATTTCAAATTTACATTTTTTTTGTTCTGCTAACTGATCTTCTCTAAGTTAATTCCTCTTGTAAACAACACAAAATGAAAGTCAGCAGGGAAAGAAGAGATTAGACCAGAGAATTCAAAATATTTTATTTCAGTTCTGGCTGTACTAAAGACAAAGAATGCAACAAGAAGAATTAGTGCTGAGAAACTTAAGAACAACAACAATAACAACTTACTATAAATACTGCAATAAGTAAACCCAGAGACTGGTCAGACAGTACATAAACTAAGTATCATTAATGATGCTATATTTAAGTATCAAATATGGATGAGTTTTAATCAAAGATAGTCCATCTGATCAGCTGCTGCTAGGTAAAAGGCACTAACTCACAAAGTGCAGCTGTTTTTTTAAAAGGCAGCATGAGGCACCGAGACCATCAGCCAGACTCTTTGCCAGCTTGCAAGACAAAGCCACACTGCATATTCATTTCACTGCTGCTCTCCCTGGTTGCATTTGAATACTAAAATATAGAAGACTTAAGTTAGAATGCATGATAAATTATGTTATGATATTTTATATATCATAAAATATATATATAATATTATAAATTATTTTATTAATAAATTATTTTATGAATAAAAAACATAAAGAAGAGCTTTCAGCACGCATTACATATGTAATGTGTGCCTTGTACAACATTCAGTAAAATCAAGCAAAATTCTGGCATGCCTTTTAGTGCTCTTGACCAATGTCAGCTGGCAACAACATCCCTGAGGGCAATCCACTCAACTTCAGCAAATTCAGCACAGTGGTCAGTTTTCATTTGCTCCTAAGTTCACATAAAGCCGGAAGGGATCTCCACCCAGATGACCACAGCTCTCTCCAGGTACCACAAATTTCAGATTAATTCCTCCCTCTGAGTGAAAGTACACCTACCCCAGGCAGAGTAAATGTGTTGGCTACTTGCTGCTCTGAAAAAGGACTGTCTAGTGCACTACAAATACGTGAATACTTTTATAAAAAACTCCAGCTTTTATTGCCAAACAGCATCAGATGATCACATGTGCCACAGGCTGACTCTCCCCGACACAGCTTCGGCTGCTGTCAGCAGCGGTGAGCCTGCACCAGCACTTATCTCTAGCTATGGAGTATTTTAACAGCAGAAGAAATCTCAGGCTGTGACTGCACCGAAGGAACAAGAAGGGTTTAGAGTGAAACGCATCGCAAAACTCCTCAGCGGTATTCACAAGTTCTTATTTAAACCAAATAAATCCCCTTCCTCTAGGCTAGCAGCTTAACACTGATGCAGCAGCAGCATTAGCCCGCATCTACAAAAACTTCGCAGCCTCAAACCCTCCACCCACGGCGGCCGCTGGCGATAATTCCAGCCGGCGGTTTACGGCAGGCCCGCAGCTGCCAGGGCGCTGCTCTGGCACAGATAACCTCACCCTGGAAGCAACCTGGCCCAAAACTCCGGAGAAAGGCTGTGCCGCCGCGGGAGACGCCTTCACGCTCGTCCTCCTCTAGTTTCAGCTGCAGGGCGTGTTTCCATTTGCACAGAGCGGTTTTGGAGACTTCCTGATGGGAAGCATCCCAACTGCAGCCATGCCCCCGCCTTGTTTTCCCTCGCCATCGCTAGCAGCCGGCTGAGCGCTTTGCTTTTCTGTCACAGCCTCGGGAACTCTGCCGTGGCACAGAATCCCACAGCATGAGAGATCACCCAAAGCACTGAGAATACAAATGAGCCGTACTGGGCACTGCCGTTCAGCAGCGGCTGGGACACGGAGCGGACGGTGCAGCCGGCTGCCAGAGGGAGAAACGCCTCTTGTCATCTGCCAGGAGTCCTCCTTGCTGAGCACGCCAAGGTGCTCGTATTCCTGCCCAGGTCTGCAAGCTGGCAGACTCAGAGCACAGACTGGTACCGGAACGCGCTCTGGAGTGGGATGGTCAGATGCTGCATCCCTGGGAATCAGGGGAAAGGAATGAGGGCACAAAAGCAGCAAGCGCAGGCAGGGAAGGAGAAAACACTTAAACTGCCCAAGTCAATACCTCACATAACCCCGGGCACTGCTGACTTCTAATACTTCTGGTGCCCGAGGGCTTTCAGGAGACGAAGAGATAAAAGCAGTCATAAAGTTTTTAAGAAAGTCCCTGCACAGGCATCTGACACACTGACACATTTCTATAGTTTGCCCTTCCTTTTCTGCTCATTTCCTAATGCACGTATCATTTAAACGCCAAGGTTTTAAAACAGGCCGGCACCTTTTAGAAGCACTGCACATCTCCAGGGGGCTGATTTAACGCGGCGTCTGCCCTGTCCCACACAGACCCGGGAACTACCGTGCCAGCGGCTCCAGTTCTAAACCAGTAAAGCGGTCAGGGGCGCTGGGCAAGAGCTCAGGAAAGAAGCAGAAGTAACAGCCTTCCCTTCGGGTGCCCGACAAGCCCTTCCGCTGACACCCTGCCTCTCTCCGCCGGGCTGCTCCCCCGGCCGGCAGCAGCCGCCTCAGCGGGGCCGGGCTGGCGGGATGCACACTCCGCACACCCGCCACGGTGCAAGAAAACGGATCGCGGTTTCTGTCTGGAGCCGTGGCAGCGCTCAGCCCTCCCCGAGCTCCCCGGGAAGGCAGACACGGCCGAGGATGGGGGCTGAGGTGCGGGTTCTCCTCCCTTCCTGCCCCTGTTATTTCACCCCACCCCGTGCCCCGCCACGGCGGAAGGCGCTCACGCCGCCGCCCGGGATGCAGTATCCATGGCAATGCGGGATTGCATCATGCTCTTGACTAAACTGCACCGGGGAAAGACGGTCCCGGCGAGAGCCCCGTCCCTTCCGTCGCCCCGTTCCCTCCCTCCCCCGGTCGGCCTGCCCGCCGCTGCCGGCCCCGTCTCCGGCCTCAGCCTCGCCGCTCCCCGCCGGCCTCCGAGCCCCCGCCTCTGCTGCGCGCACCGCCAGCGCTGCCGCCGCACTTGTTGCGCGCCCCGCGGAGCGGCGCCCCCCGCGGCCCCCGCCCTCCTCGTCCTCCGCATCCTCCTCCGGGCCCGGGCGGCCACGCCGCATCCCGTCTCGGGCGCGGGGAGCCCCGGCGCCGCGCTCCCTCCCGGCCGGGGACGCGGCCCTACCTGGCGGCGGCGGCGGTGGCGCTGGGGTCGGCGGGCGGCACCGGCCTGTCTATCCCGCTGCGAGCCGCGGGGGCGGGGCCTGGGGGCGGGCACGGGGTGACGGGCCCCGCCCCTCCCGCCGGCCGTGGGCTGACGGTGACGTAAGAGTGGTGCGGGGGACTCACGGGCGGCGGCGGAGGGGCGCTATGACGTCACGAGCGCAGAGAGCCAATCGGGCGGCGGGAGATGGCTCGAGCGGGGCTCGTGCGGGATCCGTGTGAGGCTCCCGCGCACCGGGGCTCGGAGCTGCCGAGTCCCACAGGGCGAGCTCCGCGCCCGCTCCCGGACGTGGAGTGGAGCAGAGAGCGGCTCCCCGCGCCCTGAGGGCTCTCAGCCCGGGCCATGGAAGCGGGGGCCCCTGTGAAAAACAATATGGGACCATGTAATTAAAGACTATCATAATGAGGCGAGCCGCAGGCCTGCATTAAAGATCCCGGGCAGATGTAATTGATGTTTCCTGTTTTGAAGTAACGGGCTTTGCAGCGTGACAGCATTTTTGAATGTAAGTGCTGTCTGCAATAAGTAGGTAGGATTTTTGCTCGGTCTTATAATAAACCCGCTGGTTTTGTTGTGTAATTTACATGCATATGCTAAGCCCGTCCCCACAGTGTCGAATATCTGAGGAAGGAATCTCAATGCACCCTCTTTGGCTCCTTTCCAAAGGCAGGGATGCTCAACAGAGGAAAAAGAGTTCTGCCCACCCTCTCCAGACACTTCATTACCTCCACGGGGTCTTAATGGGGCAATAGTGAGGGTGTGTTGGCGTTAGTATGGTGAACAGGGAGAAGCCAGTTTGTTTCTTTCCTTCTCTCATGTACTCCCTCGTGATGGAAAATGACCTTTTAATTTCCCCCCTCCCAAGAATTTGTTCCATCTCTTTGTTAATTAAATGAAAACATTGCATAAATAAAGAGCAGCTTTGCAAAGGAGAGGAGTCAAGCAGCAATTTGCATGGGGTTTATTCAAGATCAAGTATCTCCACTCCTGGGAAGCAGTTAGTAATTTTAGAAAGCTGGAGTCAGAAGGGTTTCCTGGAGCTTTCCCTCAGCTGTATGGGTGAAGCCATCAAAACTGGCTATGCCAATCCAACATCCAGTAGCTTTCTCCTGGGCAGTGATACCATGTCCCTAGTCATTTACCAAGGCCCATGCCCATGGTCATTTAGCTGAAGCAACATGTTGCAACCTCACCTCACCAGACTGAGGCTCACTGTGCAAACAGTCCCAGAAGTGATGCTGGGCTGTAAATAGACGCAAACAGGCTCCAGAAGGGTCAGCTGTGTCCTGGGGTGCATCAGGCACAGCATCACCTGCCGGTCAAAGGAGGTGATTGTCCTGTTCTGCTCTGCACTGGGGCGGCCTCACCTTGAGTCCTGTGAGCAGTTTTGGTCACCACAGTATGAAAAGGACACTAAGCTATTTGAGAGTGTCGAAAGAAGGGCCACAAAGATGGTGAAGGGCCTTGAGGAAAAGCCAAATGAGGAGTGGCTGGGGTCACTTGGTCTGTTCAGCCTGGGGATGAGGAGACTGAGGAGAGATCTCATTGCACTTTTCAACATCCTCACAAGGGATAGTGGAGGGCCAGGTACTGATCTCTTCACTCTTGTGACCAGTGGCAGGACTCGAGGAAACAGCATGGAGCTGAGTCAGAGGGGGGTTAGGTTGGATATCAGGAACAGGTTCTTCACCCAGAGGGTGGTTGGGCACTGGAACAGCTCCCCAGGGAAGTGGTCACAGCACCAAGCCTGACAGAGTTCAGGAAGCATTTGGACAATACTCTCAGGCACATGGTGAAACTCTTGGGGATGGTGCTGTGCAGGGCCAGGAGCTGGACTTGATGATCCTGGGAGGTTCCTCCAACTCAGTATGTTCTGTAATTCTATGAGTACAATAATGCAGAGTGTTTCCCAGTGGGATCAGAAATTACCTTCCTTAAGCTCTTACAGGGACAAGAGAAAATCTCTCTCTGAAGTAAACATTGAAGCTATGCCACAGTTCTTCAATCTTAGTTATTAGAGTAAGATATTAGGAATGCTATTTGGTTGGTGTTGGAGGGGTTTTTCCCCCTTTTTCTTTTAAAGCTCAAATCTTCCTTTCCATGAAGGACCAAACCCCTGTATGATTTGTGATTGTGTGTGATTTGAGGCTTTATAGCACTTTTCAGTAAAGTATGAATACTCACAGCTGTCCTTGCCTATGTGTTTTAACACTCTGGATAAAAACCCACAAACCCTACAAAAACCAGCACAACTCTCAAGTGACCATGCCTTTCTGAAGGCCCTTTGCCCAAGTTTGTGTTTTGGATGTTTCTGAGGCATCCCTTCCTATTTGGGAGAAGTCAAACCATCTTAATTGAATAAGGCATGGGTCCCATTCTTTTTCACTTGAGCCAAAATGTCCTGAGCTCCCTGAAAGATGACCAGCATTAGGTCTTTTCACATCTTTCACACTTTATTTAAAGCACTTTTCAGTGTGCTTTATTTAAAGTTCCTTCCCAACAGGGGTTCCAACATTTGTTTCCATGGTTTATTGATGAGAGATGATTGCACCAAGTGTTACTTTCACAGCCAAAACAGCTTTCTAAATCTGGAAAGTGCTTAAATAATTAAGATCAATCTGGCTGTTTAAAAATAAAAAGTAAGAACTCAAGATACAAAAAGGGATGGAGTGGGGCATAGGGAGTGTAGCTGCACCCTGTGCTGGAAAGGGATGTGCTGCTTCCCGGTCCCCACGCTGTGTCCCACAAGCAGGGAAGCATGCGTCAAGCCCACCAGAGGCTGGCACCTACCCACTGTGTCTCACTTCACTGTGGAGCTTGCCTTTCTTGCTTGGTGGTGGGATTTTAATGAGGCTCTGTATGCCCAGGGTGCCAAGTAACTGGCACTGGAGACGGAAGACACAACAGTCGATGGAGAAAACCATGAGGCTGGGAGGTGGGATTTTGGTCTTGCCAGCCTGGCTCCAGTGTGAGACTCTCCCTGCCTGCTGGTCAGCTCGTTCTTCCTTCTCCTGATCTCTCCAAAGTGCTCATGCTGATGTCAGTCAGAGAATAAGAGTAAGGTCACAGCATGGGAAATGTCATTTTAGAATTACCCGTTTGTGAGAACTAAGCAAACAATGCCAAATGTTTTGGCACTAAACGGTTGGCATTTAATAGGGGTAGGAGCTGGCCACTGTCATTCTGTCATTCATACTGAGTCCCAGCATCATCCTCATCTTGTTGAAGCATCTGCAGGTTTGTCGGGAGTGAAGACACTGACCTCTCCACTGAGTACTGATGAAATTGCTGCTGGTATATTTGCTCAGGATGGGCTGCAGAGACCTTGTTATCAGAGTGGAATCAATGAGGCTGGAGTTCAGAAAAGGGCATATTAAACATTATTCAGGATTTAGACAGAAGGATTGTTAGGGCTGATGTAAAATAAGTTATACCTTGCATATATTTTTTACCTGCATCTCATGACTACTGTAATCCTGCCTTTTGAGAAAGAAGAAGCAGAATCTGAGCACTGTGGAATGTCAAATCCAAGTGACCCAGCCTTGTTAGCAGCAGCAAAGGTGAGGAAGAAGCCTCCGCAGATAGGGCTATCCTCGTTAAATCAATGATACACAAAGGGAAGAGATTAAATAGGTATTAGTGTTTGAGAGTGTGGGTAGGAAGAGAACAGCTGGAACATTTGAAAGTAGAGTGAAAAGTCAGTGAAAGCTGCAGCACTGAGAGGACAAAAGAGCTTGGAGTAGAAGGTTTATCAGCATGGTGTTTGAAGTTAGCGTGGATAAAGGGTTATAAGTGTGTGTTCCAGGGAAATGAGCCCAAATTGTCTTCTTTTGGGGAATGAGTTACCAAATCTGTCTTCTTTTTAAAAAAAATCTGTTCGAAATCCTAGCTATGCCTATTTAATTGTGCTTCATCATACCCACTGTAATGAATAGGTCCTTGTTTTGATCAGAAACAAATTAATCCAGTTTTTCCAGAGGTAAATTAACAAATTGATTAGAATAAATAACCATCATTTGCCACTCAGTCATCTTAACGGGATTTTTCAGTCCTGCCTGAGTTTGCTTTGGCATCCATCCAAACTGACTGTGTCAGCTCCATGTTCTTTATCAGCGTGATAAATGGGATGCGATTACTGTTTCTAGATCAAACACTGGGCTAAAGAATCTGGCTTGAAATTGCAGCATCTATTTCTTCTGAATATGGTGTTTTCTTCTGTTGTGCAGACCACAAATGCTTCATGCTGTCTGTACAACTCTGTCTAACTTTTAAGTACTTGATCTTTGTAGAAAAAGTTTCCAAGCAAGGTTTTCTTGACAATTTTGTGTTTTCAGGTCTCATAAGCAAGTGACTGGATGAAGGTGCTATTTTGAGGCTCCAACACAGAACTGGTGTGAACATGCTCACTCTGTTCTGAGGTATGATCATGTTACAATCTGGTCTTAACTTTTAAGGGTGCTTTTTGCAAAATTCTTGCGGGCTAGAGTGGAAGCAAATTGTCAGCCCTAGGTTTCTAATCCATTTTCAGGCATTTTACTTTAACTGGAATTACTTTTCTGCATTTTCTCTTCCTCTTACATCTCTGTGCTGTGTGCGATGCTGTAGGCAAATAATTAAATACGATTGAAGACCTGCACTAACTCACCAAACTTTCAGTGTATTTTAAGAGCCAGATTTACCCCAGACAGTGTCCTGCAAGACCAAAACATGTTGTTTCTTGTCAAATAGCTCAAATAATTATGGAATTTTCTTTATCACTGGTGTTAGTATGTTCTTCTTTCTTACCATGCTGCTCATAATCTCAGAGAGAAAAAAATGTGATTAAAGTCCACCCTTGTCAATGCAGCTAAAGCTTTAACTACCCTGAGTTCAGAAAATATTGAGCCCCAAGAATCTTGCCACTATATACCAGCTAGTTTGCTCCTGTGGCACTGCTGGGGCTGCTAATCTGAGACAAAAGAAAGAATAACAAGGTGTTTCTGATGATCAAATATTTCCAAAATGGGCATGATGAAAGTGGCCACTTAACCCAGAGACCCCCAGAGGTTAACTCAGCTAATGCATGTGGGTAGTGCCATCTGTCCTCCTCCGTCTGCCTCTTTCTCAGTGTCTACAGTAGAAGTGGCGATCAGAACTGTCTTGTTTATAACCCTGTACTCAAACCACACCTCTCCCTCTGGGACAGATGCAGGCTCTAGCAGGGCATGACCCACCTCAGCCCATCCAGGGTTTTGCTGGTAGCTGCAGTGTCCTGGGGAGGCATGTGAGAGTTACCCTGGTGTGCCTCTGTCCCGCTGCTCTGCTCTGACCCCAGAGAGCCCTGTGAGCCTGGCCTGCTCTTTTCTTCCCTGCCTGCTTTTGGGTATTCCTCTCACATCTACAGTTAAGAGTAGAAGCTCTTCAATGAGAAAGTATATTGTCACTTCATACAGCAACTGGCTTCTGCTGGAGTAGAGTGATTTCATAAGAGCTAATGCTAATCACAGGAGTGAACAAAGTATAAACTGCATTATTTTGCATTAATGATTGGATGCCTTGCTCCTTGCCTGTTCCTGCTATGGTGCCTTTTTGTTGACTTACTGTATGGATTACAACATCTAATCCTTCAAAACAATGTGTGTTCTTCCAAAGAATCATAAATCCGTCATTGTCCATTGCAGCCTGTCAACAATTTTATTCTTAATCTCAGAACTAGTGGGACTGGGATTTGGAGCTGTCACATTACTCAGTATAAGGGAGCTGGTAAGAATGCAACACTGTATTTCCATTAAGAGTATTAGGCATTCTGATTTTGACAAGCAGTTAAGGGCAGCGTTTGCAATCCCTCTTCATGTGCCATGCTGCCTATCCCTTTCTCTTTAATCACAACCAGTGTAAACTGTTTGAGATAATCCTGTTGATAGAAAACACTGTCTTACTGCTTAGTGCAGACAATTTATCATGTTTTAAAAAAAGAGATGAGGGAAAGCATTTTTGTGAATGCTCTGGTTTGTCTGAAAACATATACATGAGTCTGAATGGTTGTCATTCCATCTTGGAATTTTTAAAGTATTAAACCCATTCAAACTGCTTTTTTGCTGGACCTCATGGTTGGAGTTGGCACTCCTACCTGATTGTCAGGATAGTTAAGTCATCACTACAGTCATGTTTTTGAGGAGGCTGTTTCCCTACAGAGCACTCTGATCCTGATATAGCTCCTCTCCTCTTTCAGTCTTAAATGTTCATAGAATATCTATTCTGCATTTTGATAAAACCATTATACCTGGACATTTGTCCTTAGTTAAAACTATTATATACAATTGTAATAGACTGTTTTATTGCAGGATCACTGTCTGTGCTGACCAGTCTGTAGCCCGCCTTCCAGGCTGCAGGATACTAAAGCCTCAGTACACAACACTGAGCCCTCCCCTGCCCATCTTCCCAGGTGAGCCTGCAAATCCAATGTGCTGTCTCTGTTGCTTGCTCAGCCCAAATACAATAAGAGTAACATTTTTGCCTGCTAAAAAGTTCAGATATCCTTTCCCACTTTTAAGGATTATTCCAGCTCTTGCCTGGGAAGGCAGCATGTTCTTTTGCCCTGTGGTCTTTGCAGTCTTCTTGGGACCTCCATTCACTTGGCCTGGGAAAAAGGAAGGCTGGGAAAGTATTTTACAGGCAATTGGAGAAAAAAAAAAAAACCAAGATAAAAATGAAACATACAAAGTAACGGGTGTTTTAGGGTTTTTCCCTTCCTCACTGACCATCTTCAGAGAGCCCTCTGGAGATGTGCAGCCGAAGAGTGAGTCACTCAAAGCAGTGGCTGCTGCTGATGTTTCTGGCCCTGCTGCTGCCATCAGGAGAACTGTGAGGGAGCCCTGGGCTTTAAGCTACCAGCAGCACCCTGCCAGCTATTGGGAATAATCTCTGGTGAGTGATATAGCAACCAATCCAGGTCAGGTTTTGTGTAGAAGGTATTTTAACATAACCTTACTTCTTGTTAGATGAAAAGTATTTTGGCTTTCACTGGGAAGGATGGGTGGTTTAGCTTTTATTCTCCTAGGAATGCAGGTTTGTCCCAGCTGTAAACAATATAAGATACAGATAGATGCTGAGATAAATAATGGTGGATATTTCTGTCTTCCTCCCTTACTCATATCTTGTTTTGACCACTCACACTGTAAACTCAGGGCAAGGACTCTTTCCCACTATGTGCATGCATAGTACACTTCAAATATTTAGATGGGAGAAGGGTATAGAAATGTCACATCACCTGGAGTAATTTTGGCATTGACTCAAGGAGCTCTAAGGGAGGACTGGGTACACTCCAGGTTGCTATCCAGAGCAGCCTAATGGGCTCATCGTGAGGTTGTAAGTAAGCAAAAGTCTTAAAGAGGACTGAATCCATTCCCTCGCCCTTAGGCAGAGTGAGATTTTCCTCGGCATGTCCAAAGATACTGAACTATTCCTGCTGTGCAAGGTCAGCAGCCAGAAAGAACATCCCCAGCCACACAGATCACCACGTCCCAAGTGTGTAGGTTGAAACTGTGACTGCCAACCAAAGCCATGTTAAAGTCCACAGGAGGTCGTAATGGGGTCCTGGGAAAGAGGAGTTCTTGCTTTGAGCAGAGGCTGCAGTCTCTGGGGGCCAGTACTGCCAGTCTTCAAAGAAACAAGCCTGATTTACACTTCTGAAAATAAATGATATTAAAAACAATGGTCTAGTCAGTGTCATTAATTTCTTCTTGAGCATCTTGCCTTCCTCACAACTCTTTTTTAAACGAAGTGTCTACTTATGACTTCAGCATGCAAACGGTATTTAAAATACTGGGGTTTGCTTCCAAAACTTTTTTCATGCTGCTGAGATGACATTTCTCCAAAGACTTGTCTTTTATGAATAAATGCATTTGAGCTTACAGTCCTTTCTTTTAGTTTTATTCTGTTCTTATTAAGCCTTACACCTATTCTGATGACACCTAACATTTATCCTGTGCCTCTGGTAGATAATTTGATCTATAGTCTGCCTTCCAACTTACTGCTTTCATAATTTGCTGCATTTTTAGCATTTTCAAGCTGCAGTCTGCTAAAACCTGTTTATTTCTCTGCTGTAATTTTTGTTTCCAATCCTTTGACATGAATTTTCATTTCAGCACTTGAGCAGCAATACCTGACTAACAATTATTAGGGTTTCTTGTGTTTACTGGTCTGTTTGAAAAGGAGGATGGCATGAGAACACTATTGTCAGAATATAGGTAGTGATCTTTCGCATCCATATCCATCCTACTTAGCTGCATGGTGTGATGATATGATGTCGGTCATGTTGACTGCTTCCCTGAGTAGAAGGCTAGTGCATCCACACCTCTAAACAGCCACTTTTATGAAAGTACTGGAATAATGAGATCCAGACCGTGGTTTTTGTCTGTTCTTATTTCTCTCACATAACTCCATTTTAAAAGAGGTGAGTTCTGCTTTTTGAGTCCTGATACAGTTTTGTCTCTTGCATTTAAGGTTTATCTTTTCAGTGATTTCTGTGGCAAAATATTCTGTTTCTGAACTTGATCTCATTTTGTGCCTTAGCTGTATCACTGTCTATTAGCTGTACTGTTATGATTTGATAACTTTAAATACCAAATTTGTATCTAATTGAATTTAGAGACATTCTGTGTTTTTATAATTGTGTTTTTCTCATTTAAAAGGAAGCTCTTTATAAGGCTGGACTGAAGGCTGTTTTTATTTTATTGTTGGAGTAATTTTATTCACTGAATTTTTCTAAAATTGAAAGTTGCTGTGGCTCATCCACTGCTGCCCCCAGCCTCTGTGTGGGAATGGCTGCTGTGGGATGTCCCTGGACCCCTTCATCTCCAGGATAGTTTCTCTGTGTCAGGACAAAACAGTTGGAACTCAGAAATGCCAAGTTACTGCTCTTTAATGGATTGCCACATCAACCCACATAATTAAGTTGTTTGTTTTTGCTCTTACTTTCTGTTGGAAATGAGAAATGAAATGCATCAGTCTAAGCCTTTGCAGATTGAAGGTCCCATGCTATGCTTTGGCTGGGGGCTGAGAGCTTTTAGCTCCTGCTCCTACACAGGCGCTTGGTCAGCTGCAGGCATCTGAGCCCTTACATGTATTTTAACAAGAACTGAATTAGTTCCGTGTATACTGAGGACACTTACTGCTGCTCCTCAGCACCAGCAACTCTTCTAGGCATATATATGAGAGTGCCTCTGTTCTCATAATTATAGTATCACTACCAGCCTGCTATAATTAGACAAGTTAAAAATTGTCTGAGCTGAAATGCACTAAACTCCAGATGCAGTTATCACTGAGAAAAACTGCCTTGAAGCTTTAGCTCCCGAGAGGTGATATCCTGACATCCTCCTCACCTTTCGCTTGAATGGAGCTTTTTGCGTGGACTTAACACACATGGATGGTCTTTGTAAATAGCTCTTCTTTTTCTTCTTCGTCTTTTTTCTTTTATTATATACTAGGAGAAGCACTAGAGGCTCAACGGAGTGGGTTTTTTTACATAATTCCTTTATGTTTCCTGCCAGCCTTACATGTCAGAGTTTGTTATTTTATTACAGTACTTTCTCATTAACTGTGTGCATTTTCTGAGTGAGGAGCTGTATAGAGCATCCTCTGAAACTTAGGAAGAATAATCAGTTCTCCTTTATTCTGTGTGAAGTGTCCATGCTCCTTGTTTCTTAACTCTTGCAGATAGTGGGTGTGAGCACTGCACAGCATGGACAAGATGTTCTATCTTTGAACTGCTGCCAAATTCAATGAACTGTCATCTTTGATGTATCTTCGTTTCTTCAACCTACTTTTATGAGGGGGAAAAAAAGCATCACTGAGGCTATTTGCTTTTTTGCTATAACCGCTCCTCATATCATTTTGACAAGGTAGTTGCCTTGTTATACCCTTTGTATGGATCATTGATCATGCCACTTTTTATAATCATTGCATTTTTGTTCCAACCCTGCAGTGAGAGCACTGACAGCAGAGAAAAGGTAGCTCAGAGCTCAGACTTCTGCCCTGTTCTCAAGAATGCAGTAGCAGGAGATTCATCATCAGAGGCTCTCATCCGAAATCCCCATTCTTCACATAGTTTTGGAGCTCTTGGCAGACTTTCTGCTTCCACCCAGACGGTAAGGACTTGTCTAATAATGCCAACAGCAGGGAACCATTAAGATCAGAATGGCAGAATAACTGAGTCCAACTCCCCCTATGGTAGTGGAGAATTGTCTTCTTTAAAGGAAGGCTGAAAAGTGTGTTTCAGCTCATAAAGCTGGCTGATTGCTGACACTGAAGCAGCAATGCATGTTGGCCCTGCGAGTGCCAGGAAGCCAAGGTGGGCTGGTGCGGCGTTTCTTCTTCAGCTGTGTTTGCACTGCGCCTGCTGCAGAGAGGTCCTGCCCCATCCACAAGGAGCTCCCGTGGGAAGTGACCTGTGGGCAAGACTACTAATCACCCCTCCTGCTTCCAACACTTAGCTTTTTTATACTTGGACCCTGTGTTTTATTTCAAGGTGCTTGCCATGCCCTTACCCTTTCCTCAGCCCTAGCCTCTGCCAGACTGACTTAAAAGCTGCAGTCATCTGATTTCTTCTGGAATATTGTTCTGACAAGGAAGCTTAGCATTCCCAGTGCTGGGGCTTTAAAGGATGACTGTCCCCAGGGGTGGCAGGATGGGCCACGCAGGCACTGAGGGGCTTTGAACTCCACTCTGTGTGTATTAGCACCACAGACTAGTGCCTCTGTTTGACCCATTTATCAGTGTTTTTTACTGCACCATTGTACTCTACAGTATGTAGGATTGATTTGACATGAATCAGCAGGGGAAGCTTACACATCTGAAGTGAATTATGTGTAATGCTGGCTTTATAAAATACTCATCCCTCGTTGATGATTGCAGCACAACATCACACACCTAATAGCTCACATGCAGAACTGTGCCAGCAATCTGCCTGGGTAGGGCATGGTAAACATTCATCATGATTTAGCTTAAACAGAAAATGAAGCTTGGCTATTTAAACTCAGTTATTGCCTGATGGACTGTATATGTGTAGTTTTAATTCCTGGTAATCCCCAGAATGCATCAAGCAGACCACAGGTCAGTAAGGTGGGCTGCTTCCCTTGAAAGCTGACAACTTTCATGGGCATGTTGGTAACTGGAAGGCTAAGAAGGGGCTGAAATAAATGACTGTAAGCTTATAGCTGTGGACTGAGTAAAACTCTGGAACAGATTGTCCAGAGAGCTGGTAGATACTCCATTCCTGGAAACGCTCAGGGTCAGGTTGGGCAGGGCTCTGAGCAACCTGATTGAGTTCGCTGCCTACTGCAGGGGGGCTGGACTAGAAGAATTTTAGAGGTCAAATGCAATTGCAAGGAAGAGAATGGGACTGAGGCCTGGGAGCAGGGGGAAGAATGAAACACCTCTTCCATCTTAAGTGAACACTTGTGCTGGATTAAGGTATCATGGAACTGCAGTGTCATTTGTCTCTGCAGACATAGGCATGGGTGCTACATGCTTTCCACAGTTTGTTCCTGCTGATGGTCTCCTTTTCTAGAAAGGTACCTTGGATTAGACCTCTCATTTCTACTCCTCATTTCAAGCAGATTTGAAAATACTGACTTCTTTTTCTGCTTTAAATGCCTGCAATATCTCAAAACCAGACTACATTTTCTGATTTTATTCTTTTGTGTTCTTTTCTTCCCACACCAAAGGTTTATTTCCCTACATTAGCTCGTCTTTTTGACTGAATGTTCAAGGAGGAAGAAAACCATGCTGTCAGATCTCATATAACAAGAACTGAAAGAAAATAGCTCTACATTAGCAGGTATTGACTAGACCTCTCTGAGTTCAATAGCTTTTTTTATTTGTTGGTGAAGCCTTAGAGCAAACTAGTGCCATGACTGGCCCCTGCAAATTGCAGCATGTCCACAGGTGGTGGGACACAATGACTCTGCTTCCCAGAGTCTCAGAAATGTTCCTGAGACTTGTTAGTATGCACAGTGTAAGGGAACCCAGAGTCACCCAGGCATGAAAAACCACCACCTACATGAGAGCTGTCCAGTCCCATGTACTTGGGAAATTCACAAATAGTTGCTGAAATGTCACAGATCCATCTCTATGGGTACTGTGATATAAAGGAAGTATTTCAGTCAAAAGAGTGAAATATTTTTTAACCTTCTTTAGAAACATATATTTATGAGAGAGGGAAACTAACCTGGTGTAGGTGTGATGGTTTTCTTTTTCTAAATAGAGCAGGGCAGAGGTTTACATTTTTACAGAACCAGGGCCCAGCTTCTTCTTAAACATAAATTGCCATTGATTTTAACAGCAGAAGGAATGAGCCTCACGTTGATTTAGACAGCAACTAAAAATCGGATTTTGTGTGGCAAACTGTTCTTGGATTATGTCTAATTATATCACTGTGGGTAAAAGCTATTTAAAACCCCTGTAGTTATCATATTTCCCTTTAAATGCTATTTTGTCTGGAAAAAAAACCATCTCTTGTGAAGGGGAAAACCCCAAAATCTGTACTCAGTTCAATTTTATCTACCAGACAACATTCTGCATTCTGTAGCAACTGTAAGCAGAGAAGCAGAGGAGTGAATTTGCAGATGGCAGGAATGCAGGCTGGGAGCAGAGTCACCCTGGCTTTGTGGGTCAGCGTTGGCCAGCGGAACCGTGCTGCAGGGAGCATCCAAGGGCAGCCGGGTGACTCAGGTGCCGGCTCTGGCCCAGCCCTTGCCGGGAAGCTTGTGTTTTGTTTTCCGCAGCCAGTCCTGCCTCTCGTCCTCTTGCCTCAGGATGTGCTGCCGTGGGCCACTCCCTGAGGTACTTCAAGGCATGGTTTTTCTGCTGGCGAGGCCAAGAGGCTTTGGCTGAAGGCACGGGCGGGTTGGGCTTGGCTTGTTTCGTGCTCCCTCCTTTCTGGGAGTGCCTGGGGAGGTGCCCGAAGGGCAGCTTGAGGTACTGATAACAGCCCAGCAGATCTCTAAGGACTAATTATTTATGCCATGCCCTCTTCACATTGCTTTAGCCTTAGCTGAGGTGTAAATGTGCCCTGCCCTGCCCCGGGGCAAGTGGCCCAGGCCACAGCAGGCATCTCTCTGGAGTACATGAGACTGGAAGGTAGCACAGGGCTGCCAGAACCGACAGGAAGGACGACGTCCTGAGCATGGTTTTGGAAAGGAAAACAAGTACTATAGAGGAGGTATCTTATGAGACTTCTGCAAATCTTCTGGAGCTTAAGGGAGAAAATCAGTTGGCATTATTCAGAGCCAGAGGGTCTGGTCTCTGAGTATGGTATTTGTACAGTAGGTATCATTAGCAGAAGCTTTGGCTGGTGAGAGAGCTACAAGTCTCTTTTTATGTATAGATAGTTCTGATTTTTGTTGCAATTTGAATTTAATTATTTAAATTCTAGCAACCAGTGCTGGATGTGGCTGTCATGATGCTACACCTGGCACAGCATCTCAGCCTATACTACTATGGAGACTTGTGCTTACCTATCAGGAAGGGTAGTGGGCTGGGGCTGAATGAACATGAGCTGAACAGAAGTTTGGGACCCAAATTGCTTCCAACCTCATCCACTACCATATCTGTTGGTCTTGCCCATTTGCAGGCCAGTTTTGTGTTAGTAACATGAACCTCTGCTTGGTATTTTCTCCCCACACTGACGGTCCACTGGCTGATGTCTCTTCCAGTCTGTTCAGTCTGTGCTGTTTTAGCCATGACTATTGAGTGCCCCCTTACAGACCAGCATGGGGATGTTTGGGCCTTGTTCACTGGAGGAGCACAGAAGTCTCTTTTTCACACTGTATTTGCATGGTCATGTTGTCATCTTAAATTAAGAACAGACTGATCCCTATGGTCAGGACCAAAATTGCTCCCTCAGACCATGTTTCATTCCTCAGATTAATCCAGATCAGAAAAGCATTCACCCATTGCATATGCCATTTTTTTCAATACCAGCATTGCTGGCCTCTGTCTTCAGGTACTTTCAGAACATCCTCTTTTTCTTCTAAAAATATGTACTTCCTTCCTGTACCTCCCTCTTTTTTACATTATATAGTATCACCAAAATGACAAATATTTATGGTGTTGGTTGTTCAGTTTAGTTAGCTGAGAAAAAGAATAAAAAAGAAGGTCAGAAAGTAAAACTGAAAGCTGGTGGAACAGTGGTAAGAAAAGGAAGTTTTCCTAAGGGGAGAGCCGAGGAGCAAAAAGAAATCAGATGAGGTTTGAAGAGACAGTAATGAGGAAATGCTGCCTGGAAAAAAGATGACATTTTGAACAGCTTAAATAAACTATAAAGAATACATCCATTCATATAAAATCCATTGTAACATTCTCTTTTTTGAAATATCAGTGGCAAAACCCAGAACAATATCTTGTTTTAAAACAGCAACAGAATCTGTAAGCTTCACTTTCTTGGAAACATTTGCTAGCACCAGCAGTGCAACCATCTGAAGGTAAACCATCTCTCTGGCTTTGCCAAACACACGAACCTTCCTCGAGCCAAGGAAAGGTAGAAAACCTGACGGGAAAGATGCCAGGGGCTGTCACCACTTCTGCTCAGCTCTCCAGCTGGCCATTGTGCAAAGGGCAAATGGTAGGAGAGCTGCTCAGCATGGTGGGAAACACAGCGCCCTGTGCTCCAAGCCCAGCAGCAGCTCATCAGATAGCCCTCATCAGTACTGATCCCTGGTGCCTTTTTTATACAGTGCTGATCATTGTCTTGGCTGTTTTCCAGCCCACATGATTGCATTCTGCCTGTGAAATTACCTTCAACAATTTGAACTGGATTTGGGATCTTTCTGCATGCACTAGGAGTGCTAGGGAGATGTGTCTGCACTGTGTCTAACTGCAGCTCCTGACTGAAGGCATGTAGGTGATGCCCTCCTCCCTCTATCTCTGCCACTTTTTCATGTCTTAGAGCAAGGTGGTTAATAATTTTGCTGGGTTTCAGACCACACAACTGGAAATTACTTTCAAGGTCCGAAACATGGCTCTAGCCTTATTAAGAGCTATGTGCTTCGAGACAGAAGAGACCCTGCATGTAAGTGCCACCTACTATTTAAGGAAGCGTATATCCAGGCAATTGAACAGAAGTGCCTTGACAAGCTTCCCAGGTGACAGCTGGCCTCCATTGCCTGTTTGCTGTCAGTCCACGGGATGATCATGTAAAACCTGTTGGCTGCAGGGGTGGAAATAACAAGCCTTTCCCAACTGCCCCAGGCTGAGAAAGGCGGAGCAGGACTCCTGGATTGTACAAGCAAGGTTGGGCAGCTGCCTATGGCAGCAAGACAGCGGAGCCATGGGCTGCCTGCCATGGCTACACTCCCTCCCAAAATCCTGGCATCTGGCAGCTCTGGTCCCACTTAGCTTTTTCACCTCCCTCCAGAACCATAAGCAGAGTCTCTAGATGCTTGAATTTTGCTTATTCTGCTGAGAAGCTTGGAGCCACTGTCATATGCCCAAGTGCCAAACTTCAGCTGACAAACATAACTCATTAATCACAGTAATTTACCCTCAGCATACCACTGCAAGAAAACAGATCAAATTATTCTTCCAGCTCTGTTTGGGCAGTTGCACAACTTCCAGAAGGTTAAGTGAGGGGAGGATCTGGCCCCTAATCTCCCAGGAGAGTCACAGTTGCTGCTCGGAGAACCTCCTCCCAAATCCTCTGAGCTCTCAGGCAGTTTTCCTGTTGCAAATGGCCTTGAAAATATATTTAAAAAAAAGAGTAATCTGTTGAGGCAAGCTTGGCTGAATGTTTCATTGTTCCTTTGTTTCTAAACACATGGAAGCTGATTTATTTCTGCTGCTATCCAGTTAGAGAGGAACAACTGCTTTAAAAAGACCACACTTGGGAAACACAAGGGCAAACAATTGGAATTTGAACATGAATGGCCATAAGCCCAAAGAGAGCCATGTCTGACAATGAAGAAAAATTAAATAGATTTGTTCTTTCTATGTATAAAGCAAACTATGTTTTTTAATACATAAGAACAGATACTCTTTGCTTTCAATGCAGGTTCAAAAACAGTGGCATTGGCAGCATGGGGAAACAGTTTTAATGCTTTGCTGAGGGAAGATGGTAGTGGCACTTCCCATCCTTACTAGCAAACTATTCCACAGCCATGACAAACAGCCAGGCATGGCCAGAGTACTCTCGCTCTTCTCCTGAAAGCCGTGTTTTCCCCTTTACCCTCCCAGCTGTACAGTTCAGCTCTTGCTCTGAGGTCACTGAGTAAGCCAGTTAGACAAGCTCAAGGTATTATTAACACTGAAATATTCCTGAGCTGCTGTTGTGATTTTTTTACAATACTGCCAAAGATATGCTAGTGCAATATTTATTTCCAGGCAGCAACTGAAGAAGCCAAACATATAATGATAAGTACAAATATATATTTTTGTCATCCACAGAGGGCTTTACCAAGAGCACAAGAATGAGCTCTATTGTCTGCATATTCCTGTGCTTGATTTCTTACTCTTTCTTCCAGCATCCACAAGAAATTTAGCTTGCAGCAAGAGGTAATTTTGGTTTTGCTATGAAAACAGAACAAAAGAATGGTTTTCACCTAAAATCTTAAACTGTGAGCTAATCTTAACTACCGGAAGGTGAGAGTAATTTAAGAGAAACCACTTAAAGCACTTTGCAACATAGTCACACTTTTGTGTCCTCTGGTAGTGGAAAAAGACTTTAAAATGAGGACACACTGCAGGCTATTTCACCTTGCTAGAAAGCTGTGTAGAAATACATGTGTCTGTAGAGCAATAACCACTGTCTTTTCTTGCAGTATTTTGAAATTTCTTGCCTTTCCTTACACCTCCTGCGAAAGGAAATATTAAGGACAAGGCTAATTGACCAAAGCTTTTATCAAAATTAAGCTTTTTGTGATGTTTGTATTGCTTTCCCTATTCTTGTAATTTCACAATTCAAATGCAACATCCAAAAGGGGTAAATTCTACTCAGAAACAGCTTTCACTCTCTTCCCATTGGAAGCTAATACTTGCTGTAGTGGACAGGACTGGACAGGACTGGCTGCTTAATCTCAAAAAGCAACATCATCCCCTGCACCAACCATGATATGTTTTCTGATCTTTTCCTCCCTGTGTTTGTGTGTGTCTCTGCCATAATTCAATCACTGTCCATTAGATTACATTAGAAACCTGCCTGAAGCTGAATGATCATTCATTTTGTACTAGTGGATGGACCATGGACCAGCCTGGGCTATGTAGTTGTGGGTATCTTGTACAGATCATTGGCCTGGAAAGAACTAATAACTGAGGTCTTCTTCAGGTAAGTGAAAAAAGCTTTGTTTGATCAAAGTGATTTGGAATAGTCAGCATGGATTTATGAAAGGGAAATTATGCTTACCCAAACTCATGGTCTTTTATGAGGAGAAGAGTGGCTTCATTTCCTCGGCCTCAGCCAGGGTTTCAAAACTGTCACCTCTAACATCCTCATAGACAAGCAGAGAAGTTTGGACATGATAAGTAGACAATGAGGTGGACTCACAACTATGGAAATGTCCAGGCTCAAAGGGTTGTGATCAGTGGCCCAAAGTCCATCTAGAGACCTTTTGCTGGGGGTGTACACAAAGGTTGATACTGAGACTGCTATTACTTAACATCTTCATTAATGATAGGTGATGGGACAAGATCAGCAAATTTGTTGATAGTTCAAAACTGTGAGGAATGGCTGATACCATTCAGAGGTACTTGGACAGGCTAGAGAAAGGGGCAGAGAAGAATCTCATTAAGCTCAGTAAAGAAAAATACAAAGTCCTATGCCTGGGGAGGAATAACTTCATGCTCCAGTACAGACTAGAGGACAATCAGCTGGAAGACAACATGGCAGATAAAGGCCCTGAGTGTCCTGGTGGACAAGAAGACAATGACATAGCAGTTCTCCGTCATGGCAAAAATGGTTAATAGTATCCTGGGCTGCATTAGGCAAAGTGTTGCCAGCCTATTGAGGGAAGTGACACTTCCCCTCTGCTCAGCCCTGGTGAGACCACACCTGGCATGCTGTGTCCAATGCTGGGCTCTCCTGGACAAGAAAGGTATGACTTTAATGGATTGGGTCCCCATGAAGTGTCTGAGAGTTGATGAAGGGACAGGAGCAGCTGTCACATGAGGAAAGGCAGAGAGAGCTGGGACTGTTTGGACTGGAGAAGAGAAAGCTCAGGGGGAATCTTTTTATTGGATTTAAATACCTGAAAGGACAATATGAAGAAGGGAGAGCCTCTTCTCAGAGGTGCCTGCCAACAGGATAGGAGGCAATGGGCACACACTCAAGCACAGGAAATTCCATCTAAAATAAGAAAACACTTTTTTACTGTGAGGATGGCCAAACACTGCCTCCGGTTGCCCAGAGAGGCTGTGGAGTCTCCATCTCTGGAGTTATTCAAAAGCCATGAGGACATGGTCCTGGGTGGCCTGTTCTAGCTGACCTTGCCTGAAGAAGTGTGGCAAGGGGTAGACTAAATGATCTCCAGAGATCCCTTCCAACCTCAACTGTTATGTGCTTCTGTTCCATAATTTCCAAGTTGCTATGCACTTGAACTGCACTTTAATAGGAAAGTAAATCAGTTCCTGCATGCATTACAGGTAACAGGCAGTGATATTAGACCCTCTCCATGCATGAGAATGTCTGTTTCCTATTTCAGACACAAAGCCAGGATGTAGCTTTTAGAAAAATTTGGATGTGAAGACAATGTGTAAAAAGAACATTTTCTTATATGAGACTCAAATGCTGCTTGATTTACAAAAAGTTGAATCATAAATTTCTGAGGTTTTCCATTGCCTGGAGCTTCAGTGTTTGACCAGCCTCCTCACCTGTGAAGGGCTCCTTTGGTCCAGTACAGTACATGATGTGCTGTCAAGTATAGCTGGATGTAACCACAAAGGCATAACATTCCTCTAGTTCTTTACAGTCAGGTGACAAAACCAAGAAAATATTTGGGTACATATAAGTTAAGGTGTCATTATGTCTAATTTATAGATATAACCTGTTTTTGCCAATGGAAGTTGGTGGGGAGGCACATAAGCTACATCTGTACTAATCTATTAAATAGTCAAGGGGGCTGACTCACCTGCCAGCTTTAGTTGTATCTGTGTGCTGGCTTTGTGCCATTTTCTTCACAGTGGCTTGTATGTGGCTGTGTTTTGGATTTGTAATGAGCACAGGGTTGATAATATAGAGATATTTTTGTTATCACTGAGCAGGGCTTAGACAGAGCCAAGGCCTTTTCCTCTTCCTGCCACGCTGGTGAGGAGGCTGGGGGTGCATGGGAAGCTGGAAAGAGACACAGCTGAGACAGGTGATTCCAACTGATCAAAGGGGTATTCCAGACCATATGGCATCATGCTCAGTATATAAAGTGGAGAGAAGAAGGAGGAAGGGATGGGCATTTGGAGTGATTGTGTTTGTTCTCCCAAGTCACCGTTATGAGTGATGGGGCCCTGCCCCCTGGAGATGGCTGAACACCTGCCATGGGCAGCAATGAATTAATTCCTTGTTTTGTTTTGCTTGCATGAGTGGCTTTTGCTTTTCCTATTAAACTGTCTTAATCTCAACCCACAAATTTTCTAGCTTTTACTCTTTTGATTCTATCCCTGATCCCATGGGTGGGAGTGAGCCAGCGGCTGTGTGGGGCTTGGCTGCTGGCTGGGTTAAACCACAACACCGTACAGCTAAATTCTACCTGCCTCTGACTAGTATGGCTGCATCCTACCTGCCTGTGTGACTTTTGGGCCATGCCTGCAGAGTGCAGGGGAGCTTGAGCTAGGACAATGCAGGGAATGAACTAATCATATGGGGTTTTCTGTGCAAGTATATGACTGCACAGGCCGTTTATGCTTTCTTTGGACTGTATCTGACCCCCAAATATTTTCTGCCTAATGGGTAGGGCTAGGTATCTATTCCATGATTTCCAAGTAACCATAATTCCATCAAACTGTCTAGTTAATATTAACAGGCTGTTAGAACAGTGTTGCCCAAGATGTGCCCTGTACCTATAAATCAGGTTATAAGACATCATTGGGAAAGTAATTGGGGCATGAGAAAGAGCAAGTAAAGGTAGATTAATACATTACTTAAGTTATTAGGGAAAAGGATGTGAATCACTGAGTTCACCTAGAACAGGGGCATGGAGCAGAACAGTTGAAAATGCTGCTGCATAGTGAAGTCAGTAGGAAACACTGGGGCTTTCCTTACATCCTGCATAGTCAAGGCTGCTAGAGAGGTAGCCCTTGGAGCAGCCTGAGTCATCTCAGGAGAAGCACTTACCTGTTCTGTGTGACTGCCGAGAGGGCTGGCCAGGCTTCTCCCTGCTGTCAAGGAGCACAGTAACATGGCTGCAGCTGGTCTAGTTGTCTCCTGTGCAATGCTACTGTGTTTGGAGCACTCACCCAGAAAACTGAAGACTTTAATTCAGTTGCATGCTCAGCCACTAACAGCTACTACACAGGAGAAGCCACCAGGCATGGACAAGGCTCCCACTGGGGCAGGGCATGTGACTGCTGGTAATCTGGGAGTTTACTTACTTGGGGACCTCTTCTAAGTAGCCTATATTCTCTTTTCCTCTACTCTACTAGTGACTGCTTGAATTCTGATCCAGCTCCCAATGCCTGCCTGATAGGTGAAGTCTGTCCTTTCTACTATTCCTGCTTCCCAATTAATGTTCAATTTTCTAAGAGCATAACCCAGTCAGACCAGAGAGGCATTGTTTCCTCCCTGGCAGATGTGGATGCTTAGGGAAAGAACACAAGGAACAGCTGGTGCAAAATGTTCCTTCCCTGACTTATTTACCTCATTCCAGCAGCCTGTGGTTTGTGGTTTTCCTTGGACAGAGATGGCACCCAGGCAATGGTAACCAGAACACTGAATTGGCAACTAGGCAATGTTAACCAGAAGACTGAATATTAAGCCAGATAATAATAGTAATGACAATGATGAGGATGCCACTATCCAAGCACTAGCCACATATTTTCCATTAATTGGGCTGATCATTCGGAAAGCCCTTTTATATTTTGGCCTCATCTTGCAATGATGGTTTCCACAATTTGTTTAGATGATTCAATCATATTTATCCCTGAGACACCTATTTTCCAGAAGAACAATTTCTAATTTACTTTGTCTGCCTCATTATGAAAGACCTTCTATTTTTTTCTGAAAATTCCCCTTTGGCCTTGGCCATGTCTTGCTCTGTTTCATGTGTTTTGAGTAGGCAGGAAGAACACTCACACAGCCCAATGTGTAGTATACAGAGGTTTACAAATATCTACTATTTTGTTCTCTGTGGTAGCAAAGTCCAATAAAAAGAATGGAGAATTTCCATCCTTTCCCCTCTCTCTACTCTTTAAAAATCATGTTAAGGGATTGATTTAGGTACTCTGTGTGGAGATTATGTGTATGTAGACCCTCGGAAGCAATGGTACATCTGTACTGGGTCTGACTGAGAAAAAGTTCATTTTTCCTTCGCAGCCCTCACAGCACTGTGCTTTGCATCAGTAGCTGGAACGGTGTTAACACACCAGTGTTTTGGCTACTGCTGAGCAGCACTGTCCCTCTCACATTCCTTCCCCCCACATCAAAGGGCTGGGAGTGAACAAGGTCCTGGGAGGGGACACAACCAGGCCAGCTGACCCAGATTAACTGGAGGAATATTCCATACCATATGACATCAGCTTAGATAGAAAAGCTAAGGGAGAGAGAGGGAATGGGGTGGGGGGGCATTTGTTGTTCTACAATGTTTGTCTTTGGGAGCTCCATGTACTGAAGAACTGTTTCCCAAGAGGTGTGTAAACATCAGTCACTGATGGGAAATAGAGATTGACTTTTACCTTTGCTTATGTGCAAAGGGAAACTTTCGCTTTTCTTTTTTTTGCTTTAGTAAACTGTCTTATCTCAACGTATGAGTTGTTTTCCATCTTATTTTCTCTTCCTTGTTCCATTGGGAAGGGGAGTGATGGAGTGGCTTGGTGGGCACCTGGTGGCCAAGGTCAACCCAGTACAGTTCTTTTTTTGGTGCCCAAACATCAGGCAAGATAAAGGCAGTAATATATATATATTTATTGCATGCTATAGTAAATAGTAAAGAGTAAATAGTAGTTATCAAGTGGCAAGCTCGTGTGCGGGACACAGAGTTTGTTAGCTGCGCTCCTTATCTCTTTATTTTGCTGAGTTTGGTAACATGTTAACACAAACAATGGCTCTGTGCTTTGCCCTTACACTAATGGCCTTCTTGTGGGGGGAGCTATCTTCTGTGTGTGATGAAAGAATACATCTCCTTCTCCCTGCTTGAGGTTGATGTGAATGCTTTTAGAATGCAGTCTCCCATTTGCTCATCCTTATGCAATCTGCTTTGTACTGTTAATAATACTAAATAATATTGTTGGTACACTATGGAGTTCATAGAATCTGGCATCATCCTGATGTAAGAGAAAACAAACTTTGGGTGAGGAGATATTGAAATCTGCCCTGAGGCATCCAGTTCCTGGGTGGCAAGGTTTGTGGGAGTATTTGGGCAGGGTTTTAGGGCAGTTATCACCTCCCATTACCTAGGAGTTTACAACAGGTAATAAACTCTGACAAACTGACCCATCAACTGATAGAAGGATGCCTTGCCCCCCTCAGTGAAAACCAGCAGCTTCTCACCCTGTACTGGGGCCTGGCCTGTGCCTACTGAGCCACTGCACAATACTCTCAGAGGACTATAGATGAGGATACCATGGCTGAGACAGGGACTCAAACCACAGCAACTGGAGTAATTTCCCCAGCAGTGAAAACAAAAAATGGAGAAGGTGAATTACAGGCCCATACCACCAATTAGTAATGGAGGAAGACGAAGACGAAGATGAAGATGAAGACGAAGACGAAGACAAAGACGAAGACGAAGAAGAAGAAGAAGAAGAAGAAGAAGAAGAAGAAGAAGAAGAAGAAAGAAAAAGAAGAAAGAAAAGGAATAAGAAGAGCTGGGGTAGTGGTGCCCACAGTTAGCAGGTCATGAAACCCAACAGCTGGGATCCCTTGGTAAAGATCAGGAACCTGAAAGAGGAATTGGAAGAGAAGGAGCAATTTGCAGATGATGTCTTCTCTAAAGTGTGAGGGCAAGATATCCATTTAAGGAAGATTATGTGAACTCCCCAGGACCACTGCAACATGTCACACAACCGGTGCTACATGGAGTAAGTGGGTAGCATTGATTACACAACAAGCTCAAATGGAAAAATTCAATTTCCCAGGAATTCTAGAAGAGATTATGGACTGGCCAAAAGCCAGAGATTTTTGAGCGTTGCCTGAGAAGGTGACTCATGCCCAAGAAGCACCACCACATAACTTCCACTTTCTGAGAAGTACTCTAACCACAGGGATCTCACAAGATCTTTGAAGATAAGCGCTTCGCAAAAAACAGAAAGTGACCACCATTGAAATTGGTGGATAGCCTGTTGCTTTCCTTCCAAACTGAATCAATCTAGGACATGGGCATTGCTGGTTATGGCAGTGACTGGCCCTACATAGGTCTCTTGGTGCTTCCCTCTGTCTGGAGAGGTGTGTGCTGAGATGTCTGGGAAACTTGAGAGATTAAATGTGGGAGAAATCTGGAGCTCAGACCCTCATAGAGCACAATAAATGAGCAAGTGTCTGATGCCTCAACCTATTTTGGAAAAAATGTCACCATAAATGGACTTTTATCACTCCTGACCTAGACAAAAAATTGCTTTAAGTCTGCAAAAGCCTAAGTTCATGTTAGGATCAGTGGCATAAGCAATGTAAAGCTTCACCTGCTGTCCCATGGCTCACAGCCATCAGAACAGTGAGCATTTGTCATGTTGGACCCAGCTGCTTCCCAGCGTCACCCTCTCCTCAGCACCAAGTCCTGATATTTTGACTGAGGCCATTCCTGTTTGACCTCAGAGATGCTTCGTTCTTTTTTTGTTTCTATCTGCCACACAGAAGGAAGAAGAGGGATGATGGAACACCCATCTTTTCTTAGGAAGACGGAATTGCTGGGCTTTCTTAGCCTAGAAAAGAGTTGCCAGCTGCATGTCCAAAACCGGTTCCACGGTAGTCCGAGACAGAGAAGTTCCTGCCTGCCTTGCTGTGTGCCAAAGCTAATGAGGTAAGAATATGAAAGCATTCCTTGGCAATCACTTGATGGAAGGAGTGGCTCAAAATCAAGAGAATTCTTTCTTAAAGTTTTTTTTTTAAAGATAAAATTCTGCAAACACAAAAAGGCCTTCCATCCCAAATTACATGCCAGCCTTATATCAGCTGGACCATCAGGTTTCACAGACACTGCTAAACTCTCTGTGCTATCGTCAAATTCTCTGACTTTTTCTGTTCTGCCCCCTCTTAGGTTGCCTACTCTCTCCTCACTTTGTTAGGTGGAGTAACGCTTTGGTGTATTATTCTTAGCTTCTCAGCACTCCTATATGTCCTGCTGTGCTCCATTTCAGCTGTCTATTCTCCTGTCTCTGAGTAAAATTTCCTTGGCCTGTCTCCTTGCAGACTATTTCCAACTCACTCCTAGGCCAGACCTGCCTTCTTCTGCCCAAACTGAAATCTGACCTGCCAGATAAACTGAGCTTGGACAAACTGGAGCTCCTTAGCACCTCCCTCTTTTCTGTCTTCCTTTTCTTTTTTGTTAACTGTGGACAGAAAAAAGCCACACACAAGCTTGTAGCTTGTGCACTCAGTCCTCAAGTCTAGGCTGCCTAAGCCTTGCAGAGTCTTCCTTCATGAGTCATTTTAAGAGGGCTGTTGTGTGGCTCTTGCCCATGTCCAGCTTCCCACATTTTTGTGTCTCTTCCACCACCTGGGCAGTGGAAGCAGGCACAGGCTCCCACTTTGCATCCTCTGGGTGCAGGGCTGCTGATATGGAGCTGCAGAGGAGCAGGCAGGCAGGGTAAAATCAGGAGACAGAGCTTACTCAGGAGCAAAAGAGTCAGTCAGACTGGAGACTCAACCATTGAGATGGGCTACCTGGGGAGAGGAGGGGACAGGCAGGCTGTGGTCCTGAAGGAAGAGGTAAAGCTGACAGAGAGGGAACTAATGAGGAAGGTAGTAGCCTTTTTCCGTGGAAAACATCTTTGCAGTTCCTCTTGACTGAGTTTAGCTTTGCTTCTTGGAGCAAGCAGGGCTCCTGGGAGCATTAGGACAGAGTAGCTGGGATATGCCGGGTACATGTGATTCAAATTTTTTCCCATTACTATCCCCACAGAAATCATCAGGCAAGTTACAAAACTGGAAACCCTGTCAGTGTTGCCTGTCCCATTGAAAGAGTTTTTGCAAGTAGCTGCTAAATCACCAGTTCCTGTTGTAAGACTTGTCATAGCTGCTGCTCTCCAACTGGAGGTATGCCATGAAGACATGGCACTAGTGTTCAGTGATTTCAGCACCATCTGTAATGTCTGCTTGGAGGCACATCCCACCTGTCCTGTCCCAGAACACAGCCCAGAGGTGTCTTTTAATGACACGTATCAGAGAAACTCCAATCTGTCTGATTTTGAGCCAGTGGGCTCCACCAGTAGAAGTTTTTTACAAGGGAGTAGCTAGAACAGACCAAGTCTATACATGCTCTGTATATGTTGATGACAAAAGATAGGAAATGGGTGTGCAAGGCTGTCACCATATCACCTCTCTCAAACTCTAGGCACAGACAAGGAAAAATTGTAATGACAGTGCAGTTCAATGATAAAATTTATCATAATACTTTACACTTTAATACATAATACTTTAATTGCAATTAGAGCCTCAGACTTACCACCTCACATCATCCGTGGGCACTTCTAGATCAGCATTGTGCCTTTGGTTGCCATATGTCATCTGTGAGGTGTTGTAGCACGTCATTGCAACAGCAAATGTGCTTGGCACCAAAATTTTGACACACAACAAAAATCTGCTGGCTGCATCAGGACAAAATAAGATAACCCCCCTCCCTCCCCTTTCAGGATGAAAGCAGAACTGGGAACAGAGAACCATTTTGCTGATGTCCTGATAACTGGTGTGCCTGGCAGATGATCCCCCCTGGACAGCATGGTCCTGGAGGAAGTGTTCCTTTCCCCAGGAGAGCATATCCTGAAAGCTAATACAGAGCTTTGAACAAACATATGAGTATGGAAGGCAGTCAGTGAGAAACATAGCAGCCTGCAGGCATATTCCCTCGATACTTGTATTGCACAGTTGTAATCCTGTAAATTTCCTTTCTGTTCCGTGGATTTTTATTTTCTGAGGTAGGATGAGAAACGTTTTGTCCTAGCACTGTGTTGGTGTTCAGGGCAAGCATCACACTTTATCAGTTGCATGATAAAACATGCCACATTTCTGGAAGCCAGTCACAGCTGGAGGGTCTGAAACAGGATGCCTGCATACTTTCTCCCCTCCTAACCATGACACCTCTTTGAGTCCCTGTGGCCTGAGTGGGAATGGTCAGACACTGATGACACCACATGTGCTGTGATGAGTGAGAAGTGGAAAGTCAGAATGAATTTCCAGGGTCATGTGGGCACTCCCTCCTGGAGCTCTGCTTTTCACATGCATCTCTGGAAATGCATCCCTCCCCCACAAGAAGCTGTGGGATGTGTGCCAGTCAGGCTGCACTGGAAGTACAGGGAAAAAGAAAAAAATCTGAAATATGTTGGTTTGTGCCATTCTCTGAGGAGGCCTGGACAGATTTTTTTTAAAACAGCGAGTTAAGTTTGTTGTCTAGAAATGACTGTTTTAAGAGCAAGAGCTAACTGCATTTGAAAAGGGGAATTCACCTCTTCACCTCACATGGTTGTTCAGGATGTGTCACGTCCGGAAGCACTGGGGTGATATTTGTTTTAATTTGGACCATGGCAGCTTAGCTCTCAGCAATTGTGTTGCTGAAACAAATGTTGGAAAGGGACAGGCTGGTCTGGACTGCCCTTTAAACACACACAGAGGTCTGACCTGCTTGTAGGGCATCTACACAGCACATCTGCCTGGAGGGGTCCCAGCTGGGGTTTCCCCTGGCAGCTCCACCACTGACTTTAGCTGTCCTTTACCCCTTCCCAGTGGGAATACAGCAGGGATGGACTGGAATCACTGGTGCTCAGCTCTGTGACCCCACCGGGAGGAGTTCATGGGCTAAATTAATGAGAAGCAACTTGGTCATAAATCCACAGAGGATTTTCAGCGCTGGAATACCTCTGTGGCTCTGGCTCCTATTCCCCTTTATTCTGCCGAGGACAGCTCTTTTCTCTCCCAGCTCACTGCTATGCCTCTTACCTTAGGAGGACATCTAGGGCTGGCGCTGGGCTTAGCAGTGAGCTGCGTCTCACCTCATCCCCGTGCCTTGAGCACACCCCAGCGAGGACCCTGCCTGGTTTTCTGCTTTCTGTGCCAAGCTTATTTCATGTTCCTGGCAATGCTCCTGCTGCCGAAGCCCAGGGATCATATCAGAGTTTATATTGCCTTGCTCTGGTTCACCCTGCCGGGGTGAGAAATTACAGGCAGGAGTGGTTTGTGCTCAGTGGTGCCGTTTTTGTCTGGGACAGAGTACAACAGGCACATCTCCTGCTCTCCACACTCTGGGAGGTCTGGAGAGCTGGCTGCCAGCTTGGTCTGCCTCCAGTAAAGCCCCATGCTGTCCTCTGTCCTACTGCTCTTTAAAATCAGATGCCTATTGCTGGTGCCAGAGGGGTGACTAACACACAGGAACGCTGTGGAGTTGGATGAAAGGTAGGAAATGTGGGTCATGCCAAGCCTTGCTTCCCCTCAGCAGAGAGCATTTTTTTTGCTGGGAGGCTTTCCTGTTTTTCATTAGGCAGCTGTGTGACGGTCTCTGGGCAAGGAGTCCCAGTCTCTTACAGTGCCAAGAAAAACACTCTAAAGTTCTTGGCCTCTGAATGCCCATGTTATGAGTAAGCTGGCAAGGAGTAGATGTCCAGCTCTGCCTGTGCATGCACGGATGGGAACAGACAGGAAGGAATATAGCCCAACCTACAAAATGGTTGAAGGGAAAGAAGAAACCTAACTGAAAAACGCTGGAGAGCTTGAGGTCATCTTGGCACAGATGCTTCCCCAGCGCAAACCAAAGAGTAGGGAGAAAATGGAACCTCTCAGAGATGGTAATAGGCTTCTTTCCTTCATTCTTTCCTCCTTCCTGCCTCCAGCCACCTCTTCTGAAAATGACCTGCCAGAGCAACCCACAGCAGGCAACTCCTCAGTGCCACACAGACTGGCTGTAGTCAGGGCACTGAATAGTAAAGCACTCCTTAAAATCTTTCATCCAAATCTGTCCCATCATCCTGTACCATCAGATAAAAATCTGCTTACTTGTGATCTAACTGCATTTAATAGGGGCTTGGACATTTCCCAGAGTAAGAACAATTGTTCCTTAAATATTTTATAAACTAGCATTTTTCTGGCCAGAACACAAACTCTTAGAAGTCAGTGATGAGGAGCCATCATGCACCAACACTTTTTTTGAGCACAGTGTGGCTCTGGATATTACCTTAAGTTTCCTTCACTGGAAAGTGAAGGAAAATTCACTTTTTATCCTCTCGCTGTGTAAGCATGGTTTTAGTTTTCTCTTTGTGTCATGTCATAGGGGTGTAACATATGAGTAACTTTGAGATACATAATTCAGTGACTAAATTAACATTGTTTTCTAAGAGAGAAAAGAATTTACAGCTATTTCTTGCTTAACATAAGCCATAGTATCTCGCCCCATTGTTCAATTCATAGCCAGCATTACAGACAGTTACACTTTTCTTCTGGAAAGATGTTGCTTTGTTCAAAGGGAGACAAGATGCTGTCACTGCCATCCCTGTGCCCTCAGAGCAGGCAGGGGTGGCAGGGTGAGTGGTGCAGGCAGCAGAACTCCTCACAGCTTCAGGGCACTCTGTGGGGATGCTGCCAGCACGTGGAATCTGCCAGCAGCTCTGGCCATGTGTGATGCTAGTGGAGACCTCCTTATTTCTGTTTGGAATGGTGGTATGTCAGCAAGGAGGACCCGCAAACCCCCAGAAAGTGGAGTCTGGCTCAGCAGTGCTGCCTGCAGCTCTGCAGGGTTCAGGGCTGCTCACCTTACAGACTTTACACTCCCCTATTTTACACAGCTAGTTTGGAGGGTGTAAGTAAAATAAATTAGGGACATTTTCAGGAAACAATCTGCCATATAGCTTGCCAATATGGTTGGAGTAAATATTTGATAAAGTCCTACCAGAAACCAGGTGGGTTTCTCTTTGGAAATGTGCTCATGCTGGGGCAGTCATGCCTAAGCAGTGCTGTAGGCTGCAGGCAAAGCAGTGGGAGCAGAGAATGTCTGGGACCCACAGCTACACAAGCTGTAGAAACTTGCATTTACTGCTCCTACTGCTGTACAGAGTGAATCCTCCGACTTGAGAGGGAATGGACAGAGAATGCCGTAGCCTGCAAAGCCTTCTTGACTTTACCTGTCTAGGAGAATCTTACAAGAAGCAGGTTCCCACTTCTAAGGGAGTCTTATTCCAGGGAACACTGTGTTGGTTTTGCATGGCCAGGTTTTGGTACTGGGGACACTACAGGGGTTGCTTCTGTGATAAGCTGCAGGAAGCTCCCTCCGTATGTGACACAGTCAATGCCAAATGGCTCCAAGATGCGCCTGCTGCTGGCCAGGGTGGAATCCATCAGCAACAGTGGTAGCACTCCTGAGATAATATTTAAGAAGCAGGGCAAAAACTGCACAACAGCACTCACCTGGAAGAGGGGAGTGAGAATATGTGTGAGAGAAACAACTCTGCAGACACTCAGGCCAAAGAAGGAGGGGGAGGAGGTGTTCCAGGTGACAAAGCTGGGATTCCCCTGCAGCCTGTGCTAAAGACCATGGTGAGGCAGCTGTTCCCCTGCAGCCCATGAATATCCATGGGGATGCAGAGATCCACCTGCAGCCCCTAGAAGAGCCCACAGTGAAGCAGATGGATGTACAAAGGAGGCTGTGACCCATGGGAAACCCACAATGGCACAGGCTCCTGGTGGGACCTGTGGGCCTGTGGAGAGAGGAACCCAGGCTGGAGCAGGTTTGCTGGCAGGAGTTGTGACCCCACAGGTGAGGGGGTCATGCTGGAGCCATCAGCTTTAAGGTTTGTTTTTTATTTCTCATTACCCTGCTCTGCTTTTGTAATAAATTAATTTTTAATGTGCGGCTACAAGCCCATGAACTGGGAGGTGTTGCTGGCTTCCTAGTACATTCCTAGTACTCGAGTTCATTGGAACTCTACTGGTGTACATGCTGCTGTTCTCAAGTTCAGAAGGACCCCAGAGACAAACCAAGATATTTCCCCTGAGAGGAGGTGATGTAAATTCAGAGGCATAGCATTACATTTATATTTCATGCAACTATATGTAGAAGAAAAGGAGAAAGGTTTGGAACCAGAAGGCTGGGGCACTGCACCTTGCTTTTAATATAAACATCGTAATTCACACTAAACTTCAAGACTCTGTGGACAAGCAGAATGGAGCAGAAGTCCGTAGGTTTTAGCCCCAGTGGCAGGGAGAGCTTGGGGTTCTGCTGCTGCCATCTCCAGGGCTTTGCTCAGTAGCTGCAGGCAGTGCCACTGAGACACAGCAAGGGCAAACACCCACACATCAGAACCCAGGAAGATCTTAATACTGATCCATAGCCATCAGGAAAAGCTATGCTGTGGCACTCACAAGGATATGAGATTCACTGAATTGTTTCACCCAATACACACAGGAGTTGTGACCTTTCAAAGAAGGTACAGATAACACTACAAATTTTTCCTCAGTGAAGTGATGGAAAAAAGCAATGGAAATCCATTGTGCAGTCATACCTATGTGTAGGGAGCACTGCATGAGCAGCAGGGCAAACAGACTGGATCCAAACCAGAGAAATCCAAGGCTGGATGCTCTTGTTGTGGATTACTGCCCTAAATTTGCCATCTGCAGCCCCTGGAGCTCTAACTCTGTCTAAGCTTTAAGCAGCCATGGCTCCTATCACAGCCAGTCCCATCCAGAACCAAATCTTTGCACCTGCACCTTGTGCCTCTGACAGAGTAAGCCCATGGTTCCAGCATGTCTTCAGAAAAAAAAAAAATCAGAAGGGCTTGCAGAGGGTTTCACTTCTTTGGTACTGAATAACCTTAAGAGAGCTGTTTAACTTCCCTTTGCCTCCTTGCCTCTTCTTCCTCCCTGATTTCTTCTGCAGAATTCAGAAAGCACTTTGCTATCTCATCGTGCTGTGGATGTTTCGGTTATTTTGTGTCAGTACAAAATTTTGATTGTATGATGCTTTAGATAGGAAAAGGCTAAGTGCTAATTTCACCTCATCTGAGGAGTGGGGGATGCAGGTGGTGGCTGTCATGGGGGAATATCCAGGGGGTGCCAGCATCCACTCGCACCTGACCTTCTGTATGCCAAGGACACCACAGTTCAACTCATAATTTGCAGCGTACTGAATTCTGATGGAGAAAATATAAAGCACACATACTCAAAGGGGAGAAACCCAATATCCCATCCTCTTGCTCACAGGGATGCCGTGCAGGCTGCAGGAGCGCACATGAGGGAAATGGGAAGTGACCCAGCTGTTGAGGACAGCTGCTGGCTTGGATGGCCTCCCCTCCCCTCCCCTCCCCTCCCCTCCCCTCCCTCCCCTCCCTCCCCTCCCCTCCCTCCCCTCCCTCCCTCCCCTCCCCTCCCTCCCCTCCCCTCCCTCCCCCTCCCCTCCCCACCCCCTGCAGCAGCCTGTGCAGTGCTTCACTTTGCACTTGTGGCTAGAACAGTGGTGGTGACCCACCAGGCTGGGGCTGTTGCTAAGCAGGGCTTGCACAGCAGCAAGGCAATCACTGTCTCCCACTCTGGCTCTTGGAAAAGGATTGTAGAAATCCTTTCCTGCTGGAACTCAGCTCACACTACCTAAGTAACTGCGGCAATAACCTCAGCTGTCACTGCTCCTGTGACCAGTTTCATGTGTAGCAGGAGGTACCTCTCCAATTTGCTGCAAAACCACATCAGCACAGCAAATATAATCCACTTAAAAACAGTAAAAAACCCAAACCACAACCTGCAAACAAAAGGTAATTTTTCAAGAAACTTCAGTACACCTTCCACAAGCTGCATGATGCTCATTTCATGAGGTCAGGTTGCTTTTACAGGACCCAAGTACTGTATGAGGCTCTTGCTGCACCACTCCCAGAAAGGCAGCTTGCTTGCAGAGCTCTGTGCACACACAAAAGGAGGCACATTTTAAGGATGTAGGCCATGATAAAAGCATGGCTATGCGAATCCAGAAATAAAGACACTTGTACGTAAGTAGTCTGACTCCCAAGAGAAAACTGGCATCAGAGTACTGTTTATAGCATCAAGACCTCTGAAAATCACAATGGGATCTCCTAGCTGAAAGTGGAGGGCATGAAGCTTGTTACTGGGGCTGAACTAGGGCCAACATGGTGATTGCACAAAGTGCCATAACCGATACACAAAGAAAGTCTTTTGGCAAGGAATCAATCGTAACTCACCTCAGGTGCCTCATGCGTCTTCCCCTTTCTTTGTTCGTGATTGTTGGAAAGGTCATTTTCTCCATAAAAGTACTTTATGATTGCAGGACCAAAAGTCCTGAATTCATACCCCTAAAGTGTTTCTCATGCTTTCTGCAAAAGGTCAGCCAGGAGTTAAGGCTTGGACCAGGGTTTGCTACTCTACTTTAGAGTGGGCACAGATACAACAGAGCCACCTTAGTTACATTTAAAAACAGTGGCAAAGCTAGCCCCCTCTCCCTGTAGCAACTCTGGTGCGCCCTGTGAGAGCCTTCACGACCCTGTAAGGAACAGGCTGGATCACATACCTGAACTCTTCATCTAGTGAATGCAAGCTGCTTAGACACTGCAACTATGCATGTCTCAAAAAAGAGCAGCAGCTCTGTGTTTGATCTCACTCATCCCTTCTGGAAACATGCACACAAGAAGCCACAGGGGAACTTCCAGCCACAACTTTTAGGGCATCATGACAAAATGTTCTTTCACTGACAGGATACATAGTCAGCCCTAAGAGTGATTCAATGTCAACTGGAAGGGAATAAGGACATGCAATACCAGCACAAAAGCATTCAAACTATTTTTAGGGGTCTTCAAAGCATAGTGGCTCTTGCTGTGCAATCAGAAAGACGCTACCTTGACAACAGCAAGCACTTCTTTGCTGTAGGAGTGGCAGATCATTTGCCTGAGTCCTGAGAAGCTCCGCTGTGAACAAAGTACGAGTGAGTTGTACTTGCCAGGTATACAACTCCTCCCTTTCTGAATCTGACCAAGTGACCAACACATACTGCAAATTTTATTTTTATTTCCGTATTACAGAAACTAAATTAGCATATGCCTACATCTTAATTAAAACAAATTTACCACTGCAGAAAAAGAGCATTCTTTTTATTCTCTAAAGCACACCTGTGAACACAGAACGAAGTGTAATTCAGTACATAAAAGCTTCTTAGTGCACCTCTCACTGCAGTTTCTCCATTAGTTTATTTAAAAAAATCATTACATCTTAGGTATTTATATATGCTTGCATTAAGCTTTGCATCTTCTACCCCTAATGCAATTCACTTCTAGAAATCAGTTAAGAAGCTAAATCAAAAAGGCCCCTTAAGTTTGCTTTATTTACAGATGCAATGGCTGAATTTAAATACTTTACAATCACTCTCAGCACCGGATTAGTGCATTCCAAAATTTCTAACTTTTCTAAAGGGAATTAAGTTGTCCATAACTACAGCTATGTAGGTAACCCCAGCCACCTACATAAATTACCTTATAGGAAATAAACATGCTGACAAAAATATTTATTATTAACAAAATGACAAAACGAGAAACTCATCCTTTAGGAAGAATGGACAGGAGTTTGGTTTTGTGCTGCAGTCATTGTTGACTATGGGAACACCAGCAATTTGAGAGAAGAGCACGCAAGCAGGCTGAAATCCAGAGCAGGTGTCTCTGGTTCCTTTGTGGTGAGAGCTGTATGTACAGCTCTCATTTCCTCCTCTATTTCGACACATCTCCCATTACTACTTTTTTGTGAAATCATCAGGCAGATTTCTGAACTGACACAGGATACAGCTGATTTCAGAGGGGGAAAAATAACTCTGCATCTGCAGCAGGCTGACTGGTATTATCTGAATATAGACACATCTGCTCCTCTGAGTTTTACAGTTTACAAGTGGATGCAGGTCTTGTGGCAACTGAGAAACTGCTGTAAAGATTAACAACTGGGATGCACATAGATTTGTCTGTTCTTACATACTTTCAAAATCCAAATGGAAGGAAGAAGTATCTGTGATTCAGGTAGATCCAGAAGGATTTTTTTTTTTCTTACACAATAAGGTAAATTACTTAGCACATTCCAGGTTAAAAAAGTTACAGTAAACATTCAGTAACTGGAATGCATATAATGTTCAAGTACCATTACATTTACAAAGCCGTTCAGGACAATTTTTCTTTCTATATTAAGCATAAAAAAGTTACAAGCTAATTCACAATAACTTTAGTTACAACGTTATTAAAATACATTGATGTTAATCATAAAAATATTTTACTATTTACATGTATATTGTATAAACCTTAACAATAAGAATATGCCTATTTCAGGATGCCTTAAATGAATATTTAGGCAGATTGGCCCATATTATAGTGCAGTATCCCTATTTTGGTCTTCACACCATGAAACTGTACCAGATTCACAGTATCTTTGCTAGTGCTTTGCTAAAAGGCTTGAACTTTTTATTACTGAAGAAGCATTCAATCATTCATTACAAAGAATCAGTTTTGTTTCCACTTTGTTTCTTATTAAATCCTACACCCAATAGTTCAGGACACTCTGCCTGGCCTTGTGCGATTTGGTTGCATTTCCACATAAGGCTGTAATTAATCTCGTCAGTTATCACACTGTCTTGCTTGTAGTCCGGATGCTGTGCAATAAATTCCCTCATCCACCGAGCAACTGTCATTAATTCTCCTGTGGGCAAGAGGAAGTTAAATTTCACAGTTTATATATCTAATTTAGCAGTACAACGCCTAGAGTTCTGTGCACTGCGTGCACAATTCATGAGTAGTCCATGCTTTCATGAGAAATACGTTTCTACACATTTTTGTTTTCAAATATGCCTACACTGCAGGCATAATTAAGCTGACGTATCACTGATGGTCTAAAAGCCACTTATCTGGTGTGATTTTCAAACTTTCAGATGTTCCAGTATTGTGCAGAGAGAAGTAACTACTGGAACAGGTGCTACCAGCAGATTGTATAGCAAAGGGTCTTAAACATTTCATTTAATAGAGAATCTGGCTGAGATGAACCAACAGACACTCCACACTACCACATTTATATAAAATGATTTTGTAGTTGATCTATACAACTGAGCTGCTAGTTTTGATCAGTCTACCTTGGCTCACTATTCTTTCTCCCTCTGGCAGCTATTCTAGCACAAAATAGGCAGGTTCCAAATTATACCAACTTCTGGTTTGTACACAGTGCCTCTGCTTTGCTACACAGTTCTTGGGTGGCCAGCAGGTGCATAGAAGCACCTCCATAGAAGGTCACTGAATGACACACACCACTTACAGGAGACTGGAATCCCTACAAAGTAGCAGCTGGGGGCTGGCTGGACACCAGTGTGTCCAGGCTGCTGAATCTTGCTCCTGAATGCAGCATGTGCAAGCAAACCTTAACTACTACAAGTTTAAGGTAACTCTGACAGTAAGACACTAAGATGGGCTAATGGGATGCTTGAGAGCCTAAAAAACTTCCATGGCTGGCTACTGGAACATCAGCTTCTTTGTGAGAGTAGAAAGAGTTAAGGGCTTCCACTATAGAAATCCTTGGTTTAAGAATATTATAAAAAGCAAGAGGAATCAAGTTAGAGAAAGCATGGAGTAAGGCACAAATAAAAAGTAAAAACCATCCAACAACACTGTTTAAAAATACCCTAGCAGTGGTTTTGAACAGACGTACACGAAGGCAAATCAGAAAAATTGCAAGAAGTACAGGAAAGAAAAGCAGAATAAAAAAGGTTATTAGAAATAAAAATGTCCTTCAAAAACTTTAAGTAATGTTTTAAAGGAATGAGGTCAGAGTTTACACTGCTACATAAGAGGGCAGAAAAAAAAATTACCCTAGAGGCTTTACTTGTTGAAGGCACTAAACACTCAACATGAAAACATTCTGACACCAACAAGAAGCAGCGAGCCTGCAAGAAAGTCACTGGAGTCAGGAGATGAGCACAGCAGAGACTCATGCTGGAAATGAAAGCCATGCAGGTGTCAGTGCTGGAGGAGCCAGAGAGCTGTCCAGTGCACACCAACACAGACACCTAGTGGCCAGGCAGCCCAGTCCCTCGTCATTCCTTGTCCCAGTGTACCCTGCAGAGCTTCACTGTGAGCACAGCCTGCAGCTCTCAAAAGTACATACTGGGATACAGCACCACAGACTGACAAAAGATGTGAGACAATTTCAGCACAAGGAGAGACAAGACAAAGGGAATTGCAAGTTCAGGAGCAACAATATACTGGAGAAGTCTGCACAACTATAAATGCTGATGACAAGTGAGGAGACAAATATGATCCTACAACACAGGAACTAGAAGGTGTATCATGGAATAACTGTGAAGAGCACTTAAAAATGAAAAACTACAGAATAACTTTTTTTCGAAGAGCATTAGAACCGTGTAATTTCTTCTTGTATGACTTAAGGGGGACCAAAAGTATAACTGCTTCAGGAATGGCAAAGATCATGGAAATCACATTTGTGAAAGCTCATCAGGCACTGTGATTAGTGCACCGCAGGCAGCCAGGAGCCAGGAGAGTACGCTGGGACAAGGAGCATTTGATGCTGCTACCTGAGTACTGCTTTCATTAATATTTAGTGGTGGTCAGCAGCTGCTGCCTGCCTAGCAAATCTGTAGTCTCCCTGAGTGGTGGCAGTCACACACCAGCTAGACAGAGGCCAAGAGGGTAATACCTTGCTGTGTTGCAGCAGATGATGAGACTGAAGCTCACGTGAATGATGCTGGGGCAAGGTTACAGCCACAGCAGCTAAGATGTCAGTGGTTTTAACTCATGAATGATGTGTTCACCATTTGAGAAATCTGAAAAATGGCCATTCTTTGTGGATATGACTCATGCTATACAAGCTGCAGATCAGAAACATACGATTTAAGAGTAAACTGGAATAATCCAAAGCTCACAGCTGAGAAACGTCATGGCACAGTAATACAATACCTAATGCTTTTTATTCTGTGCATTCTAGTTCTTAAGAAAACCTCATTTAAAAGTCATTTCAGTTCATCAGAGCTAAACTATAAACCCTAGACTCTTATCTACCTCACTCTCACAGCTTTTAGGACTGTATAAATACAAGAGCTGACTTTCGCAATGACTGCAACTTTGCACCAAATAGCAAAGTTTTCCTTTGGTGAGGAACACCTGCTGCTGGGGTTGGACCTAGGTCTCTAGGCCTTAGGAAAAACACTATACTAGACTTATGCATTCCTTGTTTTTTCAGCAGCATTTCTCTGAAGGGAAAAAAACCCAACAGACAAGGGAATATTGAAAAACTTACTACCATTCTGAAGAACTGCTAAAGTAGTGAATTATCAGGTAAGAGAAAGTCCTGACTTCACCTCAGCTTTAGAAAGGTCTTTACCTAGAAGCTTCTACAGCAATTTTCAAGAATTAAAAAGGAATGCAACACTTTAAAATGGGGGGGTGGTGCTGGGGCGGGGGGGCTGAAGGTGGCAGGAGAGTAAAGAAAAAAGGAAGTCTTGACTTATGAGACTAAAATTAACCATCTAGCAAAATTTACAGCAACACAGGTATACAGGGGATTTATACAGAAAAAGCTAAAAAGCTGCTGCAGATGTAGCACTATACTGCTATACTATACTACTTACCATACTGCTGCATTTTAAGAAGAAATAACAACAGTCATTATACACCTGCTTTGAAAAACATTTCAACACGGGAAAAACAGTGGAAGAGCCTGCTTTGCTCTGCCTCGAAGGAGTTTTGCTACTTACAGAAGGACTTTCTATAATGAGCTGCAGCCTAGGTCCCATGGTCTAGCAGACCTGAGTTTAGACTTACGAATGCTTTGATGCAGCAAGCTTTGGAGTCACATCAGTAATACCAGGCAAGCTATAAGACCCAGTCTCAAGTATTCTTTCAACATTTAAGTGTCAGGGCAAAGTGGACTAGTATATATTTTAACTTCTACAAAGGACAATACAGTGGCACAGGCGGCAGTAAATGGTGTTGAAAAGAGAAATTGAGGACGGGGTATATGCTACCCTCTAAACCATGATTGTCACTGTATCAGTTACACCTAACTGAAATTCTGAAATGGATCACTAAACATTAAAAATCAAAAAGAGACAGGACAAGAATTAAGCCAGAGAACATATTCCAGTCCTTTGCTCTTATGACTCAACACCTAACACGATATCCACAACTGCCATTAGTTCTACCCAACTGAAAGTAGAAAAATGCCAGGAAAGTCAATGTCTAGAAGTGTCAAACATACCAGAGGCTCTCTTTTTTATTAGCTTCAGATAGTTTAGAATGGTGCATCTCGTGTCTACATCCACTTCCATGTTTTCAAGATAGGAATTCAAAATTGGGATCAAACCAGGAAAGACTCCTTCCTGTGTAAGAGAAGAGAATCAGCGTAAAACACACTCAGTCTGGCTTCTGGGAGGGTAGAACAGAATATGTTCCAAGTAGAAGCGGCTATGACCTTCCCATTGATAATTGTATCAATGCTCATTAGGGTGTACTCTTCTGTGTCGGTGCCTGTCCCATTCTGTGCAGAGCCACATCCATCCACAACAGCATTTCCACCTTCATGGGCAACAAAGGGAAAGGAAAAAATGGTTAAAAGGCAAGACATGCACTAAACATCCCCAACAGTGTTAGTCAGATTGCCTTGATTTGATACCTTTGCATATATCTTTTCTGAAGTAAAACTTTCCCTGTCGGACAGCATCTCTTTTCTGGGCCACCTTCATGTTTTCATCCACCTGGCAAAAGAAGTATTTATGAGACCTGTGACATTTTAGAAAAGTAGGATTCTCCCAAACAGTCACATTTTGGTTTTATAAGTTGAAACATCAACCATATTTCTCATTATTTCATCACACAAGGTCAAGCTGTGACGTTTTTATTTCATTCTCCAGTGTCCAGGACAAGCCCACAAAGAGACGACATTGTATGAAACTGGGTCTCCAGCAGAAAAGGTAATGGAATCATGTTAGAACACGCTATGCTAATTTAAGTTTGGATGAAAACACAGGAACATTTATGGTTAACAGGTTACATCCCATCTGGCAGGCTTCTTTGCGTATTTAGATGCAATTTAAATAAGTACGGAAGATGAAAATTTCAATTTCCCTAGCCATAGTATGCTGCTTTTATTAACAAAATTATCACAGTCTTTAGAAGAATTCCCACTCCATTAAAAAAACTTTAAGGAACACCATTCAAGTAAGTTTGTATGGCAATTGTATCTATTCCATTCCCAAACATCTGTTAGATATTAAAACTTAGATTGCTAGCAAAGAAGTTCTAAATTTCACATTTCTCCAAAGTCCTGCAAACTACAAAGTACATGTGCTCTGCAAATGACATGAGCATTGCTCTGTCTTTCTGGATGGAAGATTTTGTCCAAGTTCTTTGGTTGGTATGCTCTCAGGGAATTAATATCATACAACTTTCAGACATTAGCTTTAACACATTGTCTTCAGAAAAAGAGATATGATTTGCTGAATTCTTTGTCTGACCTTTAATTAAAGGTATGCAAAATCTTCACTTACTACTTACCTTTCACAGCTTTGTTTTCAATTAATTTGATATTATGAAACTTATTTACACAAGAGGCAGTTTTGAAAGTTTGAAAGAACTCCAGTCCCAGCTGACAAGTATTCAACCACATTCAATCAGACAGCCAAGATTAGTGTGAGATTAGCCCCATAACCCCCTATTATTTTACTTGAAAGAGGCAGGCTTACCAATGGTTGTGCAATTCTGTGTTGCATTACCTGCCAAATTGCTTGGCAAGCTCAAGCAATTTTAAGCCCCCCAGCCCTACAATTCTGTTCAGGTTCTTTCAGCACCTGATCTCTTATTCACTCTTAACTGGTAGTTAAAAATGTTGTGCTTTTGAGACACCCAAATAACAACGCAATAATGTCATCTGAGTGCTAAACTGCTGCATTATTTACAAAGTCTGAACTCCCTGACATCCCCTTTTAGAAGTCATACCAAATATATGGTATGATTACTGTAAATTTACAACTTCAGTATTTTTCTCCATTTTAATTCAAAACATCTACGAAAAGCTACAGGATACTATGGCTATGCTGGATTTTCCAGCACAGTGTCAAAAGCCTTCTGCACTAAAAGACCTTTTTTAAAGTTACCTATAACATTGCGGGAATATCCATCTAAAAAGACATTTTTTTGGTCAAGTGCCTCAGAAAGGACATGCAAGGACAGTTTCACACAAAACAGTTCAGCAGCTGTGAGGACAAGATGAAGGAAAAAGTACATTTTGCATGGCTGGTCTGTCTAAGGACAAGTCACAATTGTGACCAGAATCGGCAGTATTTGCTTCCACCCAAATACTGTGTAACGCTAAGCCCACCGAACTCCTCCCTTCCCTTTCCACCAGATACAAACAAAACACAGAGTAAGAGCATGAGACACAAGGCAACATTCATGTTAAGATAAATTAAATTTTTATTTTGACCTCCACAGGTTATTTTCTCCTTGCATGTAAAATGAGGGAAACATGCCCTTTCCCAGCCTCCAAATAGCCTTTTGACACTGGTATTTCTCAATGTTTCTGCAGCACTTAGACGCTGCTAGGCATCACAGAAATTCCTACAGCATTTGTCTGTAAGTTTAATTCCATGACACAGCAGTAAAATATTTGTTTAATACTGCAGAGTTGAAATTAATTCAAAGTACTGGTACAGATGAAAACTGACTGAAAGATAAAAATGACTGTTCTCTAAGTGCACAAGTATTATTTCCTAGCTTGCAGGGAATAAAAAGCAAACCTGATGCAAATCCATTACATTTAGTTCTAATAGATCTGATCTTTCACACCTACCTTGGACAAAGGAATGAGAAAATCCAGTTTATATGACAGAATCACTCTGGTTAGCAATACCACAAACACGACATAAGCAGAGTTTTCAAAGTCTGTTAACTGGACCTAGACATGAAAGGATTAGAGATTCAATTACTTTAGTGGGAACAGTGATGCAAGGACAGTGTAGAACAGTTTGACTCAGATGCTCATGTTGGTACTTGTGTTCACACACACTGTGCTCACTGAGGGGGTGATGCCCACACGGAATCACCAGCAGTGACTTCCAGCGCACAATTCACGCACACACTTCAACAAACTCAACCCTGCGATTTCATGCCAAAGCACACTTGTCTTTCCTTGTGCTAACCTGCACCTTCAGGCTCTCTTGTTTAATTACAGAAGTATAGCAGCATTTAAATTTTCACTCTAAAAGGATTAAATTCAGAGAGCTTAGAAACAGACAGCTATAGAATAAAAGCACTAGTGAAAAAACAAAACAGTGACAGTGGAATTGTTCAGTACCAGGAAATGTACTGGAGAAATACAGTCTCCAGAAGCCAAATGGGGCTTTATTTACTGCTGCTTTAATACAAGCCTAATTCCTTCCCCCATCACCCCAAATCCATCAGCATGCGTTGCTGTGCTTGCAGTGGATTCCCCTGTCAGTTCCATTCCCACAGTCCATGTCTGATTAAACACTGCTGCCCACTTTGCTTGCATCTAGCAAATCAAAGGGAAGAAAACACAGCACAAGTAACAGCAGTTTGATACTGGATGGCAGAATGCCTGGTACTTTTCCACTTAACAGGAAATGTGCTCTTGTACATACTGATGTCTTCCTTACCTCCATAGGTCTGAATTCCACTCTCCATCCAATATCTGAATTTGGAGGTGGTGGCTTAAACCTCATTGTCTGCCAGTTTGTAGACTGAATATTCTGCAAAGCACACAAAATAATCTGTCACAATCAAGATACACATCATTCTGTAATATAATCAAAGAAAAATAAACAGATAACTAGAGTCCTAGTATTTTTCTTGGAACAGCCTATCACATTAGAGATGTGGTCCCAAACTAAGTGCCATAACTTCCTAAAGCCCATAGTACAACTAACTGCCCTAGGAACAAATACGTTGTACTTCCTCATGCTATTTTTGTTGAATACTATGTACAAGATACTAAGGGACTGGCATGCAGCTGACTATTTTTTCATGAACGGCTTATTCATCCCAAACTAAAAAGGTCTAATATGACCATAGCTATTACCTCATAAAACTGTAAAAGAGTGAGATTTCTATATAAATAAAATACAAACTAGTTTTTAGGAAGCCTTAAAAGTTGACAGTTTCCCTTAACACTTACATACATAGCTATAATTTAGGCTCTTCGTATTTCATTTGGTTTAAAGTATAAGCCATCACCTTCTAAATAAAAGATAAAATTAATAAATAAATGGGCTTATAACTGCAAGTCATATGCTAAAGAACTACTTGAAGTGAAAAATTAATGAAAAAAATTCTTAGCTAATATAGCAATCCTCCAATTAAGTAGCATTATAAAGTTATGTATACATATATATATATTTATTTATTAAATTCCTCTAAATCAGACATAACCTCAAAATGATCGGATTCATTTGCATCATCTAGATGTATTTTCTCCTCAAACAAAGTCAATGGGTCTCGAATGAACAAGTGTGCAATATGCTGTGCCAAAAGGTGGTCAATACCTACAAAATGAAAATTGAAACAAACAGTTCACACATATCAAAACAGGCTCTAGGAAACGATTTTTTTTTTTTTTTTACAAGACTGAAAATATCCAACTCTGCAATGCTACCTCAACCCACCACATCCTGTTAAAGCTTAAATGATGACTTCAGGAAGGAAGGAAATTATTAAAAAAAAAACAAACCCAAAAAAAAAAAAAAAACCCAAAAACCAATAGGTTCTTGTTTGGAAATGGCAGCTGAATATTGGTGTGGCTGCCATTCTTCCTTTTTTCTGATGCATTCTGTGCCATGTTTCCTAAAGCAGTTCTGCTCTCTCCATAAAAATAAAACATTAATTCCAGCTTCAGAAACTCAGTTTGATGCATTAGGGACAGTTTCTGTTACAAATGAATCCTTTTTAAGAAAAACTCTCAAGACCACTCCACACAGATACTTCCTGAGCAGGAATCACTCTGAGGGCTGCACAATGATTGTAACAAACAAACAAGAACAAAAACATAAAATATGCCCACACACTGCAAACGTAAATCTTAACCTGCTCATAACGAAGCAAACACTTACCTTCCTTTATCAGGTGCTCGTAGATATCTTTGTCTATTGTCAAATCAATGTCATTGTATTTCTCACCACATTCAGATAGATAACTGTCTATGGAATCATATCTGGATTTACTGATTCTATAATGGTTGTTCTTCAGTGGCTATATAATTTAAGAATACAATATTTTAACAGCTTGTTAACAATGTTACCTAAGTTTTGCTCACTAATGACACTTATGTTGAGAATTATTATCCGATTTAAAAAACCCTACAGTCTCAATTAAAATTATTAAAAGCATGAGTCTGAAATAGGCTGAATATAAAGTGATTCTGGAATTAAAACTATTTTGATTGCAGATGTATGTATCTGAGCAAAAAATCAGACATCACACATTGACTAGAATTCTCTACAAGTGGAAACGTTTCCCTAATGTAATATATAATTTCCCCAAGCACCTAGAAAGCATTAGACACATAACAACACAGTTTCACTATGCGCACACTATTAGAGATGCCCTTAAAATAGGTAGTTCAAGAAATATTTCAAGTAAATTTTAAAAATTATCTATTTTATGTAATATTTTAAGTGCCTTGAATTAAAATTCTTGCTTAGATAAACCCTTCAAGTTCTGACACCTGGCTGTCCTCATATCGTTCCAGTTTAGGGTACTCAGCAGCACCTGCTATTTAATCCAGAGCAATTTTTGCCTTTTGGGCTCAAGCACATACTGGAAAGTTTCATCACAGCGTGCTCTTTTCAGCCAGCTGTGGAAGACTGGGACTCCATACCTAATTAAAAATATGTATTTGCTAACACAAACTGTCCAACTAAGGCGAGCATTTATACCATCTCTCCTATATTTACCACAAAGACCACCACATTCCCTCATTAGGGATTGTGATCAGCAGAAACAGAATTTTATACTCAGCGAGATTTACCTTTTTTTCTTGACAAAACCCAGACACCTACTAGCTAACACGACTTACCTCTAGCCCTCTCTCCTCCCGTGTTCGATCATCCACGGAGGCAGAGATCACTCCCCAGCGACAGTCAATGTCAGACACGTAGCCTCGGTAGAATGGAGATGCAGCACTCAATGCCATCTAAAATGAAACAGCCTATTATGAGAACAAAGGACAGGCCAAGGAACCAAAAGCAAAATGGAAATGGAACATGCTGGTCCAGAAGGAACTGAAGTATGTATACTTCAGTTTAAAGTACAGCCAAAGCCTGTATAACCAATCTTTTAACTGCTGCCTTCGGAAAATGTCTGGGTGAAGGGTTAGCATTACTGAAGTGGCATCTGACACTTTCCCAACGTTTTACCTCTACAGATCAGCATTTAAGGAACACAAAAATGACAACGGCAGAAGGACTTTTGAGACAAATCAACAAGTATTTTGCTTGCACACTTCCAAAGTTCACCTGGCAATCATTTTATTTTGTTTATTTTTGTTTGGCCAAGCACCTTAGTAACACAGCTGGGACATACCTCACTCAGGGCGGGATCTACTCATCATCTACACCAGACAGATACTTTATTTTTATAACTCCTGTTATAAACAGCTGTTTATGACAACATGCTTATAAAAGGGACAGATTTAAACACCTTAAGCTGAAGCCCTTTCTAACACCAGACCAGAGCTGAAAAATTAAAAATTGTTTTAAGGAGCAAGCTTGCCTTGTTTTCATGAAAAACTGCCCAAATCTATTTCCAAAACTATTCAACAAGAGTCTCATGCATGTGGGAGTGAGAACAGAGGAAAAGAAATAGACCAAGGGCCAAGAAGGAACAGATATCATCTGTTTTGTGGTCTCATTTGCACATTAAATAGTTAACATGACTCATGTGGCAACCTAGGAGTCTTCTCCCAGAGTACCCAATTTGTGACCTTGCCATCAACATTTTTTTTTCCCACACAGTGGTTTTTGCCACTAAGGGAGAGTTCATCTGACAGATGTCCATTACTTACCACAATGGGACAAATCGTAGCTAGCTGATCATAGAGATACCTTGCTTCAGAAATGCTGCAAGCCTGAAATGTTACCTGTTGGAAGATGTACAATTGCAATCACAATTTCTATAATCATACAACAAGCACAGTCTTCCTAGATTTAAAATCAAATATATAATAAAATTATTTAAATACCAAAAATTTTAGGGTTTGATTGGTTGGTTTTGGGTGGTTTTTTTTTTTTGTGTGAGTTTTCCCCCTAAGTCTTGGACATGTTTCTGCCTCACCTGTCAGTAGCATTTATATTACAAGCTGTTTTCCATGCCATTTCCATGTTCATTAAAAGATTTCGACTTGCGAGAATCAAAGAAAACTGAGTTAACATCTAGAAATACACATAGGTGAGTAATGCACCTTCAGGAAATAAGCCAGGAACCTACTTACTTAGAACAACAGTCAGACTCTATTGTAGATTTAACATTTGTTTTATGTGACGCTAATCCTGTTTTAAAGAACATTTCAAGATGCCTTTGATCCTGAAAAACTGTGGGGAAAAAAGAATATCTGTGCATCTACTGTAACTTCCATTAAAAAAAAAAGTCCCATTTTTTCTGTATTAGGGGCCAGAACACAGCAAAAAATAGAAAAGAAATATTATTTGCAGAAGGCATTAATGCTTTGGAAGCCCTGCCACAGATAGGTCACTGGAATAGGTAACTCCTTTGTAATATTTCTGTGAAATTTACTCAGAACAGCATCAAACAGAAGACACATTTCTAGTAGCAGACCCTACCCTCTAGACTTTGCAAGCCAACACTTTATGAATTTAAAAAATGCAGCCAGTGCTGCTCCCAAAACTCCCTTTGTCTTAGCAGTATATGTATTCACAGATGAGAGGATAACTCAGATGGGAATGTACGCCTGTACCACTATCGTAACATACACAAGGCTTCAGCTCCAAATCAACATCACTGCTTGTTGTCCTGAAGAATGCCAGTTGTACACAGGCTTTCCTCTTCCAAGGATAATAACTAGAATCCCACAAAACACTGAGAAATGTTCCTCTCAGCTTGCCACTAAACCAAACTGCACCTCAAGTAAGACTTTATAAAAAACCAACCAACAAATCCCTCAAAAACTCCCAAGTTCACTGGTGTCTCAGTGATAGATTTTTTTGGGGGGGTGTTGATGATGGTGGTATAGGGGAAATATGGGATTTGTCTGTGTTTGTTTTGTCTTTTTAAATCTTCAGCCAATATTCATTAAAACATCCCAAATTAGAAAACCATTGTGCTGCTGAGAAAATGTTCCTTCTGTGTCTATCCTTCAAGTGCCATGTTCTTTTTCAGAAAAAAACCAAGCAACCAAACAAAAACCCAGTTGTTCAAAGGTGAGATTATTTAATTACCTTGCAGAGAAGTAGCTAAGTATGATTTCTCATCACTAATTTAGGACATTCAGCACTAGGGAGCCAGCCTTGAAGTGGGGGTGGATGAACAGGACACCTACACTCTTTCCCCAGACAGTGATATTTGTCTCCCATTTCCTTTTAGGTTTATTCCCAACTACATTAAATCTGAGATTCAACATGGTTTCTAGCCAAACGTTCCATTTCACAGGAAAAGGGCACGGCTGTCTTCTCCAGGAGGGCTACAGGCACTGCCAGTGCAGGCTATCCCAGCCCAAGCTCATCAGGACATTTTGTTAAACTCTGGAAATACATCAAACCAAGTTGTAGCTTGGTGTGCTGTAAGAAACAAAGGAACAAAAACCAAACCAACAGGACCATCCCCGAAACACAAAAGGAAGCAAATATATTACGAACTACCTTACCAAAAATAGGTGGGAAATACATGTTTTCTTCTAGTCAGTTATCAGGAATTATCAGTTTATACAGAAGCAGCTGCCAGCCTTGTTTTCATTCTCCATTTGATGATAACAGGACTACCAAATTTCAATTTGGCCACTGATTACCAGAATGTAATAATAAAATGTAACAATACTTAACAGTAATGTAATAGTAAAATAGTACTCCCTTAAAAACGAATTTAATTATTTTTTTAAAGTTCATACAATGACTGATTTAAGGCTGGATTTCTTTTACTGATCTTAAGCAAGAGAGAGAGATGGTATAAAACAAATCATGCCAAACTAACACCTTGTAAAACCACACAGTACTATGTACACTTTACTATCTCATCAGACTCTCCCTAGTTTGCCCTAGTGACAAGAAACCGTATGTAGCAGCTGTCAAGAACTTTTATTTATACAGCTTTTGTAGTTTCTCAATCTCAAAGGGAGTGCTTTCTATGACATTTTCTGCCACTGCTATGAAACAAGAGACTGGAGAATTTCCTTTAATCCCATAGAGAGTTAACACTAGCCTCCTCCTAGGTCTTCTTGCAGGACTGTGGTGACAACAGGCACCACTTTTATCAGGAATCAAATACCTGATTACCTAAGGTGTTAGTCAGTGCCCAGAATCAGGTTGCTATGACAGAGAAACATTTAAAACAAACAGAAAATGAAAGGATTAAAGCACTCTTAACATTCAGCACCTGGATTTAATGGGAAGATACTATAACACAGGAATAACTCAGCCAAATTACTAAAAACAGTAAAAAGTGAGCATGTTCAAATGGGAGAAAACAGAATCAAAAATATCTCCCAGAACAGAGTCTGAGAAGACAACTACCCACATGCTGTGGTATAAGCAGTGAGAAGACAACTCCTTAGCAGATAGCTGAAGTTTCTGATATAAGCAGTGAGAAGACAACTCCCTAGCAGATAGCTAAAAATATTTAAGAATGAGAAACTTTATAAAGGAGTACATGATGTTTGCAAATGAAATAAAATTATACAAAAGCAAAAAGCTACTCATTTTTTAAAATATTCCTACAACCTCTTGCCACTCCCTGCTTTTGCTATTCTAAGAGGGCAGAAGGAAAACACCTAAAATGAGTAACTAAAAAGCCTCTCCCATTCCTACAAGACAGCTCAGTTCTATCTCCACAGTGTCTTTTGGTCATGCCTGAAAGATGCCCAGAGTGGAAGATGACCTTTCACACTCAAAAAGTGCTGGAGCTTCAGGAGCAGGTGCTTTATCAAATGTGGTTTGACCAGTTCAAGAAACCCTCTCAGCAAGTCATCCAATTACATTTGACTATTAGCAGAAAATAAACATAATGTAAGCAAATAAACCTGGTGCACTGGATTGACCCTGGCTGGATGTCAGATGTCCACCAAAGTCACTTTATCACTCCCCTCCTTCACTGCACAGGGAAGAGAAAATGTATTGGGAGAAGAGGCTGACCCCCCACCGGCTCCAACCTCCTTTCAGGCACTTGTAGAAAGTGTGGCCTCACCAGTGCTGAGTACAATCACTGCCCTGGCCTGGGCACATCTAGCTCATGATCAGCTGGATATCAACTAGCATCTCCAGGTCCTTTTCCACCAGGGAGCTTTCCAGCCACACTGCCCCCAGACTAGTGCTGCATGGGCTTGTGGTGGCCAAAGTGCAGGATCCAGCACCCGGTCTTATTGAACTGATGCCTGATGATTTTCTCTTATTTCCCCTTTTCCCACACTGATGTAAAATGCATCAGCTGAATTAAAAAGTGAAAGCAGACCATAAGACAAGTCTTAAAAAGGGAAGTGTTTAGAGAAGATAATGTGCAGTAACAACTTGAAAGCAGATGCACTTTACCTGGAGACAACAGTTTCCCATTCCAAAACCCATAGCATCCATATATATGTAGTCTGGCTTAGATGCCTTTGCTGCTTCTCCATCATCATTAGGAAATGTTTCAATAAAAGGTGATGGCGTGTTCTTATCTTTAAATACTGTGTGGAAAATACAGGCACTCAGTAACTCACAACATGACATTTACATTTATTTTGAAAAAGAACAAAAACAAGACTGAATCTACTCACTTGGTACATTTATCACAACCTTCTCTCCTCTTCGGTGTCGAATGTTTCTGGTCAGTGTACTAAAACAAAAGGACAGGTTTTTTGATTTATATGAAATTTTCTGCAAATATTATTGCAGCTAGTTTCTCAAGAATTTTTACTATTTCAGAATGTTAACTTCCTATTTATTTTGAGCATTTTCCTTCAGGATGCTTCTTTTCCTAGTTTTCAGATAGACTGTAACAGATACCAACAGTGAATTTTTCTTCAGTAGTCTTATTTGCATAGACTTTACAGTACTATGCTGATAAAACAGTCAGAAGGAAAAGGCTACAGACCTGAAGAACACAAGGGAAAGTTAAAAGGTATATGCTTGGTTTTTAAACAGAGTGATTATCATTGTCCAAAGTCTCACTTTACAGTGAGAAGTACATGGTCCATTTCAGAATAACTAGGACAAGCTACTGAGTACGGAGATGTCACTGTGACATACCTAAGCAAGAGCTGGATTAACTGTGATGGAAGCATTTAGGCACAGGATTTCAAACTGGAAGCAATTTTGCAGTAGCAAAATCAACACTTTTTGCCCCATAATAACATGAACTATTATATAAAGTTCCTTGAACTTAACAGTTTATTTTCTTAAGACACTTTGAAAGGAAAATACACATCATCACAACCATTTCTGTTGAAGTCCTTATGGCATTTGCAGCAATTAGCTACAGTGCTCTCTATTCCACTAATGTAAAGAATTTGCAGGTATATCTACCATATTTAGGCATAGACAAAATATTCAACTTCTCAAACTTCCCAAATATTCTTACCTAAATCTAGGATGTTTATTGATGGCTTCATCTGGAAAAAAGAGGGATTTTGAAGCTCCTCCTTCTACTGGCGTCGGTTTATATTCCGGCAGTGTAAACCCAGGACACCCTAACCTATGTAACACAACAATGAGATCCAAGCTGTAATGAAAACAGACTGTGATTTTAAAATGGTCAGATGATCAGAGATTTAGATTCTAGTAGACAGCTAGACAACAACCAGCTTCTGGGGTGGTTAACATGGCCTTTTTTAAAAAAAAACCTCACTAGTCTATCATTAGACAGCAAACATTGGTATTTTCATTGGCTGAAGCAGGAAGCTTCAATACTATGTGAGGTACACACACATTTTAGTGTGTTAGTGCTTGTTATTAATACTGACATGCAGCTGCATTCTGTGCTTTAAAGTTTATCTAGAGGCTACAGGTTGACTACCGAAGTACTTTATCCAGCTCTGTTCTCAACAATCTACCCCTTTTAAAATATATACCTAATGAATTCCACAAGAATTAGAGGTAGTTTCAAGTGGTACACATATCCTACGTCTTGTAACACTTCTAGAACTCTGAAAACCCCTTTGAGAGGAATGTCACAAGCAAAGAAAAATTGCAGCCATTAGGTGAAAAATGCTGAGAGATATGCAAGCTAATCAGAATATACCCCTCCCTTTTGGGAAACTCCATTTTAAGTTTCAGGGTCACCTGAAACAAGAATAAACTTTCACTACAGCTGAGACAAAGGAACATTTGACAAGATTCAGGTAAAGTAGCAGATTAGTTTTTCCATGTTGCACAGTAAAAAGGGCAAATACTGCGTTATCTTGAGAGGCTCCACTGTTTGGATGGATAAAAAAAGTTAGGTGATAAAATTACAAACTACTCAAAATATCAAAACACTCAAATTTCCAAGAATATTATATATGCTCAACACGTATTTCAATATTGCTTCGTCTTGCTGGTTTCATTGTATAAGTTGTAGGACAATTTGTAAACCCAGCTTTATTACTTACCTAAGTGCTAAGCTGTAACCTGCATCCCTCCAGTCCTCAAGAAAGTTCAGCAGTGAGGTCTCACAAATTTAGAAACTAGGGACACTCATTTAGCATCTAAGCTAGAATTTTTTAATATATAAGCATTTTCAAACTGTTAATTTTTAACTGAGTTATTTACTTTGAATAAGCTTACTTCTTCACCTTTCTTCTGTCAGCACTGTAACAAGTTTTTTTGTCTTTTCAAATGCCCAGGTTTTATTATATACATGTGTACATGCACAGATGCATACAGGCATATATAAATGCTATTGTAGAGACAATGTGGCAAAAAACTTCAACCCCATGAAACCTCAGAAATACATGCTAGTGAAACTCCAGTCAAACCAACAGGGACTTGAATGGCAATATAGCAAAAGGTAGAAATAATAAGCTAAATTAGGCTAGCCTAGGGAGAGCAATCTCTGAGGGATGCAAGTATGTTTGGAATGACTACAAACTACATTTTACTATTTACTGGCTTTCAGTGAAGTACAATTCACTGTTCCTACAGTGATATAAAAAGTATTCATCAGTGTTAAAGTGATGAAGAACTCCTCTCCCTTTATTCCCCGTAAGACCAGGTCCAAAATGTTTGTACATAAAACTTATTAAATGACATAATGTACTTGTAAGGATGCAGGGGAAAAAATCCAATTCTGTAATACACTGAGAACTACTTAACCACTGGACTTTAAACAAGCTCTTATTACATCTAGTATAACTCCAATGAAGTGAAAGCACATTTTGTCAACAGAGTGCTCTTAAAACAGCATTCACAGGGCATTACGCAGGCATTTTGGCAGCTTTGCTGCTAAGTCATATTTTGGCACCTCTGCTGCTCTCAGCAAGAATTTTGGGCCACTGCATTCTGTACTACACAAGAAACTAGCCAGTAAGGCCAGCTGCTTCTCTTCTACTGCAGAGCAACTTTTTTACCATTATAAGCATAACTATCTTCATTCACTTCACTAACCAGGCTAGTTAGAATGAACATAATAAATCTTGGTCTAGAACTACATTTGAAAGGAATGTCACAAAATAGAGTTTCTCCTAGGTAATGAAGTACATCCTAAATTTAATTTCTTCAAGAATTTCTTTACAACAATAAAAAAGGATGAAATCTATGCCTTATAAGGGTATTATTAACCCAGGAGAGATGCTCTCCTTTCTAGATCCATTAAGTATTGTATTAGAGGAGTATTAAGTCCAGATAGTCCAAACTACCAGAAGCCTGCCTGTACTTTAGTGAAAAGGTAGTATTAAAAATACATCAGGTAAGCCATGTTTTGCAAAACTGCTACTTATAAACATCAAAGCTTGCAAAATAGGTAAAGAGAAAGCTTTTCTATATAATTTTCTGAATCTATTCAAGAAGGCAGACTACTCTACACGTAGCACTTCATGTTACAAATATTCAGTATTCTCACCTAATACAAAATCATCACAGGTTAGAAGCATTCTAAAAATATAAAAGATGATTATTTGCTTGTCTTGTTGCAATAAAAATTTTAGGAAACATGACTGGAACATCAAGTCAAATAACTTCAATTGAATCATATTTTTCTCTATTTCATTGAGCAGTTTAGCTATAGGTAAAAGGGAGAAAAAGTGTATAAGGAGAATGGGAATCATGGCCTTACATTTCAACGACCATCTCACCTTGGAAATGATGTCACTGTGCAAACAGCCTCATTTTCTTTGAGTACAGAAGCAGCCTCTTGCCGTCTTTTCCTCATGTTGTCTTGCACAGTGTTGAATTCAGACATGGTTCCCCCATATGGCTGTCCAGGAGTCCCTTCGATCATGTAACTTCCATATTCTGGTCTCCAGAGTGTTGGGTGGCTATAATAAAAGAATAGCAACATTTAAATATTTCTGCAACTTCAAAAAAGATGAATTATTTGTGAGAATTTCAGAAATTAATACCATGTGCAAGAAAAATCTCCTATAGTTGATTATTTGATAGAGAAACACAAAGTCCCTTCCAATGTACCTCAGCATCAGGAAGAAGTCAAAAGAAAGCAAGACACAATTTGGCAGTAATAGTGCTGTTGCTGCTGTGTAGCACAATAAGCAGGATTTGCCTACACCAAATTGCAATCACCCTTAGTATCTGTCTCAAGCTTTGTTTCTTGGGGTTTTAACTGAAACTGGAAAATACAGATCACTGCTGCTTTTCCATAGGAGAGGATAGGGAAAAGCTTCCCTACCATTCTTACATCTACATTCCTAGTTCTTCCAAAAATGGGAGAGTGCTCCTACAGACAGCAAGCTTTCCCTATACAGACCTCACCTGCTCCTGTAGTCAAGAGATACGGGAGCAAGTGCACACACATGTATATGTTATAGGACATGGATTACTGTGTACACACAGACACAAAATAAGTGCAAGGCAAAAAAAGTACCCAAACTGCAACTTCTGTGGGCTCACCATTACATCCTCCTTTATCTCAAAGCATAATACAAAAAGTGCATGGACTGCCTGCAAGTGTGCTCAAAATCTTTCACTTCCTGAACTCCAGATTTATCTGAAAATATCGGTATCTACGGTTTACAGTTTTACCAACAGCAGACTTCAATGTTAAGACAGGTTTACAAGATTTTGCACAGTATCATTACAGGAGGATAAACAAAAAAAAAAAAAAAAAAAAAGGAAAATGGAAACAGCTACTCACTTGGGGTTTACCTTCTCCCCCTTGTCTTGCAGTGTTTGAAGAACTTCTTCTCCACAGAGTATCAAGCGCACTTTCTTATTTTCATGGTCAAATTTTACCAACATATATTCCACCTTGTAAATAATAAAAACAAAACAAACAATTAAACAGACACAAACACATTGGCATGCAATTTTAAGCATCAAGTGAAAAAAAAATGTCACACTGAACTTTACGTAAGTTTAAAAACCATCACTAATTATAAATGCAGTAAGCAATACTGGCAAAGATGGCTGCAGGCTTATTTCATCTTGAATAAAGAGTTGAAATTCCTTGAAACTTCTTTCCCTCCATTTCTAATTGGAGATATTTCACAAAAAAATCCTGAATTTTTATTTGCTTCCATATTCTTTTTAGACAAGAAAAAATTAAAACCCCATGCAAACTATATGCAAGCCACAAACATTTCACTGTCATCCCATCAGTTACAGTCTCTGCTGCTGACAAAAAAACCCCAAACAAACAAAAAACCAGAAGTCATTCCAGAAGACATCCATTTACACCAATCACTTGTTGGAGCTATTAAAGACTAGCACTCTGTCTCATTTACACCACAGAAAGCCCACAGCTGTTGGAGACAGCATGAGTCCTGTCATTCAGACACTCCAGCTCTTGGCATAGCACAGTGGTGTTCACCCGTTTGATCCATCTTTGCTGCCGGTTTCTTCCCCTCCTGCCCAGCAGCATACCTTGCCCCCAGAGCTCTGCCTCCTTGCCCCTGTCCCTACCCCAGGCTGCAACCCACACTAAATCCAATAAGCCACTTGTGACAGCAGTGCTGCATCCCCTAGCAGATGTTATCTGAAAGCAGCCAAACCTGGAACACCCTCATCTCAAACTTTCTAATCTCCATGCACACGTGTCATCAAAGTAGCCCTAAAGACTTTCAGAGTGCTACCCAGCACAGCACAGTAACCTAAGAGCTGCTTGGACCTTTATTACTTATAGACACACTCTATTTCCTTACACCAATTTGTCAGAGGATGCTTAGCAATGTTTTGGGAAGTGTAAGACAAAGCAGCCCCCAGGTGCCATGCATTGCCTACCATGTAAGAAGAGAAGTCATACATGGAAATGCATTACCAGGGTAGTGGTTTTCAGACCCCAGCTGGACCAGTGGTGACAGGCAGTACCTTTTGTTGGAGGCTCTTGAACTGCTGCCTCCAAGACTTCCATAAGTCATCTAGTTCAAATATCAACTTGTATTTAAAAATTCAGGTTGCAATTTCTCAACTGGAGCTTGTCAGAGGCGCAATATTCTCCTCAGTTTCATTTTCCAACACTGTCTAGAGCCACATCCCTCTGTATTTAACAAACATGGCTGCTCCACTCCCAGGAGCTCAGATTAATGCAAGATGCTCATGTTAAAGTTGCAGCATACCAACTCATGGCAATTTCTATTTTGTACAGAAGTCTGATGAATATAGGAAAACAGCTTGCCAAAATACAGGGAACTTGTGCCATGTTTTACAGCACACTGTAAATAGATTTGTGGTCTTCATGTTTTTTGGCTGCTTCAATGTCCATAGAAGAGTTATTGCTTGCTACTGTGACAAAAAAGAAATCCTCTGTGATTAAATCACAAGCAGTATTATCCAAGAGTGCTTGTAATTCTACAGAATCTGATCAGAGACACTCTGGAGGGACTCATCCAGAATCATATACATTTGCTGTATGTTTTCTAAGATCACATTTTAATCTCCTAGAGAAGAAAATAATTATTTCTTGTTTCTGTGCAAGACTGCACTTCCTTGCATAGTATATTTTGTCACTGGCGTGTATTACCCACAATAATCTACTTGAGATAACTACAGACTACAGTCAACTACAACACAGTTGAGCACGGATTTAATTATTACCCAGCACCACTCTCTCCAGTGCCACTTGGCCCTGATTATTGGAAAGAAAAAGGGACTTCCAGTTTCTTACCACATTCAACATCATTTCTTGCTTTGAAAAAGCATCATTCTCACTAGGAGCTGGCCTAACTAGAGGGGATATATGAGTCCACAGGTGTGAGTTACACAGATGGACAAAGAACGGCCATCAAGTTCACCCCATGCCTGGGCTCTCCCCACAGTGCCTGTGGGAGTGGGTAGCAGAAGGGAGAGCACAGGAAATGCAGCTGCCTTTGAGAGACCCCAAAGTTGAACATTTGTCCACCTTTACATGAGTATGCTATTGTGACTGGCCTCCTGTCCTAGAAATCCCCCTCCAAATGTAGCTGTAATGAGTGGGTAGGGAGAGCACTGTACTTCTCTATTAACCGAACTGTAAGTTTCACAAAAGAAAATAAGCCAAAAGTCTAAAGAAACACTAAGCCAAGAAGGCAAACCCAAAGAAATCAAAGTGTTTCATAATTCAAGTACAGTAGTGAATATATTGCTTTTATACATCTAGCTTTAGAAGCAACTATTACTTTTGCCTCCAGAAACATTGACTAAATCTTCAAAGCTGTCTTAACACACAGATGATCTGCTATTAATTTTAATGAGAAAAGAAAAAACTTCAGACAGCTGCCAACAGTTCCAAGTAACCCACAGAGTATCTTGACAACAGAGGGACTGACTGAATGGGCATCCTTAAAGAATGTAATTTAGGCTCATCAAAAGATTTAGCCTACAGCTACGAAGAAAGAAACAAATTCAGAGTTCACACATTTTTACATTCAACTTCAGGTCATCATTCACAGACCTCTCACATGTTTTCTATCCACAACAAAGTTCAGAGAAATGCAGCCAAGCTGGAAGAATCAGCATGCCTGGCAGAGATTCCAGTCCAAAGGCCAAATATGAGGGATTTCACCCAACATTCATAATCCATTATTTTGCTGAGCTCTGTAAAGTTCACTTTTCTCTGTAATTTTAACTAGGTTCCTTAGCAAGAAGCAAAATACACATCAGATCAAACTGCTGGTGCAGATGGCTGACCAGCAGCTTTGCTAAGAGCCAGGAGAGGACAGTTCACCCTGTCATGGTAAGGAAGGTGGCCACTTTGGACCCAAGTTTCCAGTCAGTGCTCTCATCCTGCAGCAAACCCTACACATCTCTGTCCTCTGGCAGGCACATGCTGCAAGGCTGCTGAAGACAAGACGTGGCCTCCCAGCTTCTCCCTGCACACATGCTCGGCGCAATCTCAGTGGGGGAATCTCTCTGACCAGCTCTGGTCTGCCTGGCTCGCAGGAGCTCTGTGGTACCTTATGAGGCAAAGGAACATTAGTTTGGCCAGCAAGGTTGCAAAGCAAAAACTGAAAATCCCTTCCCCCGCCCCCAACCAAGCCTATAACAAATTACTGCTCACAGTTAAATGCATTAAAAAAGAAAATACATTCTTAGTTAAAGCAAATACTCTGAGTATAACAGAACTACCATGAGCCAACACAAGGGAAAACTTCTTTAGAGGCTTCCTTCTTCTTAACTACTGCCTTGCAGTGTAACTGCATCTACAGATGTAACTCCATCTTCCATGCCAGCTCCATTCCACTCCATTGCTGAATCTTCTCAGGAAGCAGTATGCTCCATTAGCTTGCTAGCAGAACAACACCCAGAATTGGTGTTACTTCACTCACTACGACCTTTACTCACAGCTGGCTACCAAGAAAATTTCAAGCTTTTGAAAATTCTTTTATGTCTTTTGTAAATACAAGTGAGACCTTGAAGCCTCTCAACTGCAGAGAACTGCAACCACTCTCCATTAACTCAAACAGTTGTGCTGGACTTGTCTGGTGGCAAAGTGAAAGATGACAGCTCTCTGGAAATGGGTAAACGTGTCTGAAATTGCATTTGAATCCCTGAGTTATTTGACCATAATTACACATACCTTTTCTGCATAAAGCATGCTTCTTAAAAATGAAGGTTTATCAGCAAAACAGCCCATTAGTAGTAATTCTGAGAAACAAGGAGAACCAAAGTTGCCACACATGCCCCAAATGTGGGCTTGGTGCCCAGTGTGCAGTGCCAATTTACACACCAAGATGGGGTATTTCTATTTAATCATGGAATTGTCAAGGTTAGAGAGACCTTTAGGATCAGCAAGTCTAACTGTCAACCCAACAGTGCCCTAAATCACTAAACCACATCACCCAGAGAAAGATCCAGATGCCTCTTCAACACCTCTAGGGATGGTGACTCTACAACCTCCCTGGGTAACCTATTCCAATGCCTGACCACCCTAATGGTGAAATTTTTTCTCATGTCTTATCTGAATCACCCCTGTCTCAGCTTAAGGCTGAATATTTCTTTATTCTAATTTGTGCAAAGCGAGGAGCTAGGTGATAACCCACAAAAGGCTGCTAGCTCCTCTGTCATCAAAAGTTTGCACCATGTGTACCTTTTAGCAAAGAAATCATGGTTCATTGACTACAAGTTATGTAGCTCTCTTACTAATTCTACCTTCTATTGGTTAAATGATTCTCTTGCTTCTCACACTAATTAATCTGCATGTTCAGTCCTTCTCTTCTTTTGAGTTGGTGGGTTTCTGGAGTCAGTGGACCGTGGTGATGGGAATTTCTCCCTGCTGGAATTACCTTTTACCCAGTTGGGACTGATCTCAGCAGAGTTGCTGAGTTGGCATTGTTAGTTTCTCACTTATCTTGGGAGTTCTGCCAAATGTCCTTGTAGCCTGTAAATTCTGTGTCCTTTGTGCCCACTATCAGTTATCCTTCTCCCCAAGCTATGCTAGCCTCTCCCCCTAGATCTAAGATCACTGAAGCATATGAAGCCCTAAACTTTAACATGGCAATTCTACTGACAAGTAATTTATCCTTCTAATACCTGGATATCAACATCCTATCATCATCCAAATCCTTGCTTTGGTAGTGGTCTGCTTCCCAATGTGAAAACCTGTCCTTGCACACTCAATTTAAGACCATCACGCTAACTACCAGGGAACAAAACCTATCTAATAGTTGAGCATAAAGCCTCTGCTGTAGCATTAAATGTTAAAATCCTTTTAATATGCAACATATTTGACACAAATAGGCACTTCTGCCTATGCAAACATAGAGTCTGGACTTTAGTAAGCTCAGAAGTAAGGTGCCAAGATTATATAATAGAAGAAAACAGTTTAGAAGAATGATTTGAAGAGAAGTATTTTTTGAGAGAAGAGCAACAAAGTTTGCACACTTTCTACCTGTGAGAAACAGTAACATGCATTAGCCTTGAACCCCACTCCTGACCATCCATCTCAGATGCAGAGTACCCACCCCTGGAAATGTTCAAGGCCAGTTTGGATAGAACTTTGAGCAGCCTGGTGTAATGGAAGATGTCCTTGCCCACAGCATGGAGTTTGACAAGATGATATCCAAAGGTCCCTTACAACGCAAACCATTCTGTGATTCTAAATAAACCTGATCACAGGTGACTCACGGACAACTGCCGTTTCTCAAGAACAATCTTAATGACAGCTTCTTTCTCCTTCCACTGGACAGCTATTACTACACATGCCTGGAGCAATTGTTAGCAGTCTTCTCATATGAACCTTCCTTCAGGCCTGGAGCTTTAAGAGAAATTGAAAATATTTCCTGAACATCCAATGAGGTCTCATGGCTTTTGTTTACTGTTAACAAAAGCCACTACCAATACTGAAGTATTTTCATGCAGTATGCCTCATATACTTATGTACACAGCAGAAAACTACCCTTTTCAGTAGTTATTAAGCTCACTTGTGGAAAAAACAGTAGTTCTTCCATATATTTATTCGTCAGTTAATGCATCATTAAAATACCATTATCTTTAAATGACAGTCTAGAGAACAAAGTTTTAATAATCTGACTGTTCATTAAAGAACCTCTGCCACAAGTTTTCAGTGTTAGATGGAAAAAGCAGATTATTTTCTGTAGGTACAAATACTTCTGATGGATGTAGAGCGTAACACCCAAGGTGGGTTTTTTTAATGCATTTATCTTCTCACCACTGCTGTGATAAAACATGGAGCCACAGAAATAACCAGCTGCTAATGTACCTTTAATGAAAGGTTTACTGTCTTACAGTAAGTCTGAGCCCCGAGGGAGCAAATTTCAGAGGAAAACAAGTCTGGAAGTGCCACAGAGGCTGGTTAACCTGTTTCTAGCCAGCAAACCCCTGAAGTGCGCACTGGCATGAGGCAAGGCATTTCCACACTCATGACATTACCATGGATGTTCTTTGCCACAGAACTAATTTCCAAAATCTGCAACAGGAGAACCAACATTCATATGTAATTCCCAAAATCCTTAAATTTGATCAAGCAGATTGGAAGTGGCAATCCAATGAAAAAAGCACCAGCTCTAAATAAAATTAACTCACAGAAAGCATGTCCCAGAAGCACATGTTTTACATTACATTGACAATTATAAAAAAGAACTTCTACGCCACATTAAATATTACCACAGATAAAGAACACAAACAGGATGCAGAGGCTCTCATCTCAGTCAACACAACCAGCCCCAGCTAAGTGCTCTTGCCTGTTCCCCCTCCCATGTGACAACATCAGGGCTGCAGATCTTTTTGAGCATATGATACGTGACTAGAGAACCTTCTGCACACACCACAGACCAGGAAGCTGGGTTACTGAAAATTAAAAGGAAGCTGGGTTATTGAAAATGAAAGTCAAAACGTTATAATCATTTGCACGATTCTAAAGAAATTACAGAAAAAAAGTCTTATCTTTGACTTCTGTGCTTTGTAATACCTGAGATTAATATTATTAAAAAGACTGATATTGTTAACTTTAGATTTCTACAGCAAAGACAACTTTATTCACCTGTGAAACAAAATGCTGCAAGCTTCTAATTCACCTTTTCATAAACAAAAATACAAAACCTGAACAACCAAATATGCAACACCAACAAGAAAATCTTTCTTGTACTCATCCTTCTGACTCACCCTTTTTCATACTGTTAACTAAAGTAAGGCATCTGCACAGCAAGAAGAGGTCCTGAGGGAAAAGAGGAATTACAATAGAAAATATCCCATGATAAAAACCACAGCAATCCACTTGACAACTGTGAACAGAATATTTTGTTATAAGAAATATACAAACAGTAGGTAATTTAAGCTTCTCTTATTAAAATCTGAGATTGGGAAGGAGGACATCAATGTTTATTGGGGGGTGGGTCAATAGTTATGACCAGCTTCACCTTGCTGTGGAGAAAAACCTCCTAAAAAAAAGAAAACCCTAAAAAAACACCCAACAAAACAGCCCTTAAAAAAACCCAACCAACCAAACACAAACAGAGAAAAAACTAAATAAAAACCCAAACAAAATCCCACACAACAGAAAACCCCAAAACTTCCAAACTAGTGTTCATTAACTACAAAATTAAATTTTCAAAGAGCATCTCAGTATAAACTGAGTCTTGCACTGTCACATGCACAGTGCATCTGGCAGTAAAGCTCTCAGGTAGGTCACTGGTGCTGCACTACTACCTATACACATCTTACCACCCAGCCATGGGAGAGCTGAGCAGAGGGAGATGAAGCAAAATTACCAGCCATCATGGGGTTAACACATTGCGCATGTTTCGAGAGCTAGAGGGTTTAGTTTAGATTTTCCCTGATGCCAGGACTAAAACCGAGCAGAAAAAGTACTTTCATGGCAGTCAGTCAAAGTATCCAAGGAAGGAATAAACACAAAGAGTCTTCAAAGGAACCTATCTTGCTCAAGTCAAGATTTAAAGAGTTGTATTTCCATGCATTAGTGTATTCATTTTAGAGGCTGCATATATACAAGCTCATGGCTGTCAAGCAGCATAAGCTGATGCACTAACATCATACCTTCAGACCCAGCCTCAGAAACAACACTATTTGAAACAGCAGGTATCCATATAAAAAGTATTAAGGAAGCATTAAATCTGTTTCCAAACAAATAATTCCACTGCCCCTTTACTTAGCCAAACAAAGCTCAGAGAGAAAGGGTGAACAAGAAGACACGTGACAAATAACCAAATAACTCACGAGTGCTGCCTCCCCCCAAGCAGCCAGCGGGTGAGCACATCGATTAAGACAGCTCCCATTGAGATGCATCCGCACATGCCACATTTGGCAGAGGCCATCATGAGGAATTTCTGCATGAAAAAAATTCAAAAACCCATTCTGTTTGGGGAATTTTGCTGGGGGAGGGGGAGACTAAAAGCATTTGTCTTAAAATGACAAGAATGCAAAAAAATTTGGAAGGCTCCAGGCTACCATAGCTTTATTATAGGCACAAGATTACCAAGAAAAGCTTTTAAAAAAAGCAATTTCTGCGCACTGGTATATTGCAGTAGTTTGTACAAAGTGAGATTGTCATAGTACTGATGATGAATCTGAATAATGACTTGGATTAATTTTTTTAAAAGACCACGTATTACTGACACTCTGGAAAACATAGCAGCTATTTTTTGTGATTCCATTTCTTTATAACATATAAAACAAAAAGCTAGCTAGAAAGTTTCAGATAACATTAAAAAAACCCCACAACTCACTGTACAATTATCTAAGTAGTTTGGATAGATGGACAAACATCTTGCAGCATGTGAAGTTTAAAGAAACTGTAATAAACAGTCTGTTTTTGTTGTCCATTCAAGTCAATGTCTATCTTGGCTTCAAAGCTATCATGTGGCATCTTGTTCCACAGGGCATCTAGGCTTTGTAAAGTAAGTAATCATCTTAAAAGGACATCTGTTTTTCTGGTCCATTAGGTTAGCCAAGTTTCTTGTAAAATGAGGAAAGAACACTACGTTTTCTGCACACCATGATGCTCTCTGAACCTACTCCTTCATCAGTACTGGTTCTTTCTTATCTGTTTTTGAACATTTTTGTGCACATGTATCTATCTCTCACCAAGCCTCCCTGGTAGTATTTTAGCAAAGAAATGACAAAAACGTTATCTGTATACTTCAGGGACCGTACCTGTACTTACTTTATGCAGCTGGTGAGCTACATTCACCACTGCTAAAAAGTGCCCTAGATTTTGTTCCTGGTTTTAAATGGGTGAGAGACAAACTGGAGCCTCAAACTGTGTGCATCTGAATCCGAATCCATTTCCTTAGCATGCAGCAATAATTTTACCAATCTGAACTGCTGCGGTAATGTAACATCTCTGATCATATGATTTACACATTGCTACTGCCCTGGAAAAACCCAAAAATATAACAGGCTATAAACTGTAACAAGACATTAATGCGATAGCTAGTTCCGTGGGAAAAATCACTCAAAAGGAAATGCAGCTCTTTTCACAGCCTAGCATTTCATTAAGGAAAAGAAGAAAGCTTTCAAGAGATTCACGTATCTTCTAGTCAGAAGAAACACCTTTGGGACATTCTGGTAAGAAACCTGTGGCCTCTCATAGCACGTGAGAAGGGCTGCTCTGCTTTTTGCACGAGCAAGTGCTGATTAGCCATGTTCAATTGAGTCCTCATTCAAGTTATTTACAAGGTATCATTAACAAACTAAAGGATAAGGAGGGCAATTAATTGAGTGCACAGGAGAAAGATCAAAAGACATTTAAAAACTACTGAGAAAGAAAAGGAAGGAAAGAAAACAAACAACTAAAACCAAACTAGAATTAATTCAGTCAGATTTCAACTTGCACGCAGTGCAGTGGTACATTTTTCATGCTGCCTCATACACAGCATTATCAAATTGATTTAAAGGCCTCCAAATTTCACTTCAAGTTTCCATTAAGAAAACAACTTTTAAAAAGTTGAAGATGCTTATTGTGAGTTAGGTCCCTACACTGATGGGAACAAGACTCACACACAACAAAAGGGTCATTATGTCCAATTTCATTAAACAAGGCTGAGCAAGTCAGATTCCTATTTCATTCACATGTACTTTAAAACAAAACTGTCATGTTTTGCCGATGCTTGCTTTCTACATCCCTTCCTTCTGATGGGATCTCCCTCTGGCATGCTTTTCTCAAAATTTTCTTATACTGAAACAGCTCTTCCTTAGTCTTTACAGACCATGGAAGACAAGTGTTACATGCATGTATGAACACATATGTATCTGTAGTTCAGTGTGAAATGCTGTGACTCGTACACTTGTGTGCATGCCCAGCACAAAGCAGCAGCAGTGAGCCTTGCCAAGGGCCAGCCATTCCACTTGTCTGATCCCAGTGTCTGCATAGAGCTCCAAAGTGAAATTTAAGCAATGTCTGTCAGAGGAATGCAATCAGCAGGCAAGAGGCACTGAACAGCACAGGAGACCAACAATGCACTGGCACAGAAGAGAGCTTTTTTGGGACAAAAGCCGGGAAGCAGCAGAACAGGCTAGTATCTGCCAAGCTGCACAAAGGAATTGTTTCACACAGTATCTGCTAACTCTTCTGGAGTTCTGAAACACAGTACTGAAAAGCTGCAGGTTTTTGATTCTGCTGCATAAAAATAAAAAATAAACAATGATGCAACCCCAAAGTTAAGCATACATTATTGGATGGAAGACAAGAACACAAGGAGATCGTACTTGTCTGCCTGACAGGATCTCACCAGCAGATGTAATTGTTGCCCAAACTTTGTGTGCATTAACTCAAGGATAGTAAGGGGGGGGGTTTGATGAGGGATAATAAGATAGTTCACTGTTTTGTATTCTCCGCAGTCAGGAGAAGTCAAGCATTAACAGGGAGGTCAAGTGTCAGTTTTAAATGAGGTAGAAGCATGATGAAGAGGCAGAGGACCTCTACCTGCAACTGCAGATTGAAGGAGACTTTTTTTACAGCAAGTCTTATTCTGTTACGCTTGTATTTTATAGGCTTTTGTTTTTTACCACTGCAAAGGCTTCACAGTTGCGGAAAACAGTGCAGAAGTAACTTACCCCAAAAAAGACAACAACTTTTGGTTCTATTAACCCTGCAAGCAATAAAAGAGCTGACTTTTCAAAAGGCAGCAGAACCAGTGTTTTGACCTTTCCAGCTCCTTACCCAGGAGAGAGGATGGGAGCACTAGAGAATGTTACCCTGCAACGTAAGCTGTGAGGCTGTCTCACTCCCTTCAAAACAGATGCCACCACCGTGCTCTGGTAGCACTTAGCCTTAACACTTCTGTCTGGCACCCAAGCAACAGCACGATTCCCTAGAGTTTCATTCCCTTGCAATCCCAGGCAATGGAGACCCTAGGAGGCTACAAGCACCCCAAAGGACCCCTATAGTTCTGTAACAAGTCTTACAACATGCACGGGAAACTGGAATCCTGCAGTAAACAAAACCAAAGGGAAGGCTGGCATCCACACTAATGAGCAAACACAGTATTTCCTTTTCACGATGGCATCACCTAGATGGCGAACAACCTTTAAAGCATTCACACATGCCCTGAAAGACAAACTCAATACGTGCTACTAAAGTTGGTTTTTTTCCCATAAACAATTTTTAAAAAATTACAAAATACATTTTTCACTAAACACAGTTGCAGAAACATCTCTTGAACACAAAAGTAATTTTGTTTATTCTGATTTTATCTCTACTGTTACATGAGGGCTGTCATCTTCATTCTTGATTTCTATCTTCAAGAGGTTTTTAAAACAATTAAACACCCTCAGGCTACGACTTCACACATGAAGGTCAAAGTGCTCAAAAGGCTTTTTATGAAAACTGTCCAATTAGTTGATTCATCTGCTGCATATAAATGTGGCGCCACTTTCTAATGACTAGATATCTGAGAGGAAAAATGGAAAATAAATGTACTGCCCTCTGCATTAGTCTGTCTACAGCACAGCTCAAGTAAGTTACGGACAGAGGTATGGTTTTGTGTTTGCAAAAGAGCAGACTGGCTACAAGTACCTGGTCCATTAACACACTCCTAAATGCTGTGTTACATAAAAATATATAATTGCATAACACAGTAGAACAAAGTTGCCACATTTGAGTTGACTAGCACTTACTAAAATGAAGAAGTAGAAAATGAACCAGGTTACCTGACCTTTCACAGGTCACAGACATTTCTAATACAGCTCTTACCTCCTTATCAAAATCATGTCTGTAAATGATACTGCTCTTAAAATCCTGCCTCCTGCCATGATGGAGCATAGAAGAACACTGAATCTCGTTTAATATAACTGTTTTCTGAGCATAAACACTTTCTTAAGTATGGTCCCTAGGCCAAAGCAAGAATGAGGCTACCTGAGTCCAGTCTCACCATACATCTAAGATTACTAAGCTGCGGGTTGTATTTGATCCTTTCCTCTGCACACTCCTGCTACTTTCCTCACATTAAGCAAAGCTTGTTGGGTCTACCAGTGAAGGAGCTGAAGGAAGCTGTGCTGAGAAAACTAACTGCCCTAAAAATTGAATGGAAGAAGAGTTTTCTGCTGGGAGTTTGCTGCTTTTTGAACTCAGATGGCCAGTATCAACACAAGGCAGGCAGCAGAAATATGAGCCTGGGAAACAGGGAGAGAAGCTTGCTAGTGGATCAGCCTTAGCTATCTTGTGAAATCTCACTCTGAGAAGGCAAGGACAACTAAAATCTAACACCCATAGGAAAATGAGTACCATCTCTTAAAGATTAATGAGCAAACCCTCAAGCTAAGTCTCAGAGCAACAGGAAGACTCTGTCTCTATTCTTGGACTCAAGACTGTGAGGTGCTTTTGTCAGTGTCACTTCAGTCATACAAGACACGTGGGAACACAAACATCAGACAGGGATAGATGATCTATTTAAACTTCCGGAGTCCACACCACTCTAGGTCCAAAATCCTGTGGTGTAGCCTACATATACTTTAATAGAACAGATTTTAGTACCAAGCCCCCAGTCACTCACGGAAGCAGCTCCTGTGTGCTGACACCTGCCCTGCTGTTAAGTGAATTTCGACAGGGGTTCATTTAAAGAACAGACTTGAAAAGACAAGTTCTCTCAAGGTGCACATGGTGAACAGCATTTTCCCCTGACAAAGAGCATCTGTGAACAGCTGCTGTTACCTAAATAAAGTTTTCTCACAAATGCCTTTGCCGCTCAGAAAGCAAACTGTGCATGAGAGAGAGATGAAATGGCCAAGTCCCCACATTGCTCATACCCTACTCTGCTCTTCCAAATTCCCTGCAGCCACATCTATGACACCTCCAAGTGACCAACACTGGACCTCACCAACGGAAAAGGACAGCTTCCAGTGCAGCACACGTGAAGCTGCTGCCTGTCTCCTGGGGAACTGATCAACAGAGGAGGCAGCCTTTGCTCCGTGCACAGTGCTGTCAGGCTGTGGCACAGCTGCGCGCAGGTTTACAAGGCAACACACCTAAGACCTGTGACCAAGTTACGATCCTCGGGCACAAAGCACCTGTAACAAAGTTCAAGTCATGACCCGAGCGATCACCCTGATCCTTGTTCAGGAGACAGGCTGACACGTATCAAACCCCCAGGAAACTCCGGGATAAAGCAGAGCCCGGCAGGTTCCTTTCCACAGGGATACAGGACGAACACGGTGCGCGGGGAGAAAACTGCCACTGCAGAGCTGCCCGCCCATTCCCGGTCCTGCTTCCCTCGCTTTCCTCCCAAAAACCGAGCCTGAGTAGGCACTGCCCTGGACTAAAGGCATAAACATGCTTCGCTCAGACTCATCCGGAGAGCATAAACAAACTCCGGGAAAGGAGCGAGTGCTGCCTAGCATCACCGCCCCGGGAATACAACTCCCGAGGGGCTGCCCGGGCAACCGACCGGTGCCAGGCGGAAACACTGAAAGTTGTAGCGTTTCAGAACCGCGGACAATAGCGGGGCAGCCGTGCTGCGCAACGAAACGCGGCGAGCGCGTGTGTGTGCGCGAGGTAAACAAAGCCCCGCCGGGCAGCCCGCAATGTCCCCTCCCGCCCGGCGACCGCGGCCGAGCGGCAGGGCCCGCTCCGGGGCATCACGGCCGGTACGGCACGGCACGGCACGGCACGGCACGGCACGGCCCGCACCGCAGCGGCACCTGCGCCCGCCCCAGGGGTCCGCGGAGGCCGCGGCGGAGGCCGCGCCAGCCAGGGTCTCACCCACCTCGTCGCCCCACTTGAGCACGTCCTTGTGGCGGTCGCGCAGGGCGCGGTAAATGTGGAGGAACTGGAGGATGCCGTGCCGCCGCACGTGCTCCGCGTACCGCCGCGTCTCCTCCCAGCTCAGCGGCGAGCCCTGCGACAGCAGCCCCATGCCGGCCGGGAGAGAGGGAGGCCGGGGAGGCGAGCGGAGCCGGAGCAGAGCGGGTGCGCTCGGTGCCGCTGGTGCGCTCGGTGCCGCGGCGGGACCGAGCCCGGCGCCGCACGTGACGGCGGCCGCGCGTCAGGCCGTGACTCAGCACTTTCCGCCGGCAGGCGCCGCCCCGCCCCGCCGAGCGCGGAGCTGAGCTGAGCTGAGCTGAGCTGAGCGCGGCCTGGCGGCTCCGGCCGCCTTCTGCGCGGGGCCGCGGAGCAAGGAGGGGAGGGAGCGTCCCCCGGGAAGCAGAGCCCCAGCGGAGCCGCGGAGCCGGGAGCGCCGGGGAGCGCCGCTGCTCCGCACGGGCGGCGCACGCCCCGGGCACGGGGGAGGAGGTGTCGCTCGCCTGCGCGAGGCGACATGGCGGCGGCACGGTGTCACTCGGGCGGCCGGGGCAGGACGGGCACGTCCGGCCGCGCGGGTGCTGCTGCTGCGAAGGGACCCTTGTGGGCCTGAAAGCGCTGAAATAAAGGTCCCGACTGAAAGGCCCCAAAGCGCGGACCGTGTGGGAACGCGGCTGTGTATTTTACAGATCAGAGCACGGGGAAAAAAATGATGCTTGGAGTGGGCAGAGTGATGCAGAGAGGTCACACCTCATCCCACAGAGACCACCTCCTCTGCATCTCTCCGGCTGCGGAGCCTATATCTTGTGGTCCCAGCACAGGCCCAGCTATTGAAGAGGTTAAAAACTAGTTTGTTACCTGGGAATTGTTCTGGAGGGAATTGGAACAGCATGGTTTCAGGAAAGAGGATGCAGGGGCATGTCAAGGCCTGTGTTTTACATTTGATAAAAGGTAGAAGGAAGGCCTGTTAGTGGTAGGTGTTTACTAAATGAAGAGACAGAAGGCACTGAACATTAATGTGAAAGTGTCATTGCTGAGAAGCAGAAATTCATTAGTCCTGGACTCTGATTGTTACATGCACAGAACTTGTAGGCTTCAGGGACAAACAGGGCTGGTATGGAGTAGGAGAAGCTAAGGTTTTGAGAATTAGTAAGGTATTTAAATTGCCATATAGCCCACTAATGGAGGAACTGAAATTAGATATTTGATTAACTGGATGAGTACACTGACAAGAATTGCTCAATTGTCTTTATTCCAACATATGAGGTGCCTAAAGGATAGAAAAAGCCCCCAAGATATTACAAGAACAAAACTAAAATGCGTTAGTGGAAAATATCAAATATTAAAGTAAAACAACTCAAAGTATTTTAATGACGTAAGTTTCTATACAAAGGGCAGCACTGACAGAAGAAAAACAAGCAGTAATTAAAATTAGGAGCTCAAGATTTTTTTTTAAAAGCTCATGTTTTTGGCTGACATTGTAAAGGCTGACCTGATGGAAAGCAATGCTGGTGTTGGTACTATTATACTGGAGATGGCTGGTTGAGTTAGAGGGACAAGAAAACAATCTTTCCTTCTAGCTAAAACAATTCCACAGCCTTTTCTATTTTTGAAACATTAAGAGGCCAAAAGTCTCACACTTGGCAATGGGAATCTGATGAGGCACATGCCTCATGTGAAAGCCAAGTTGTACTTTATTTCAGATCTGAAGGGACAAAGGGCCTTCATGCACTGCCCTGAATGTTTGAGGGCAATTGCACCAAAATACTGAGATTCCATGTTGGTGCCACCATCCTGCCCCCCAGCTTCAGTTTTTCCACAGCTTTCAGCTGGAGCTGAAGCACCTGAGGAGTCCTGGCAGTGACAAGTAGCACCTGATAACCAACAGCTGTTTTAGCCCCTTTCCGGCTCTTGGGGCAGTGAGTCTGGGTCTGGAGCAAACCTTGTATCAAAGTGAGCATTGTCTCATGAATCTGGGCCAACCTGACTGTATTGTTTAGGATCCATGCTCTCAGTTCACTTGGTTGACAGCAAGAACACTGTGTTGCTGAGAAACTTTTCTGGAAGAATTGGGTATTTGGTATGATCCCAGCTGCTTTAAGTGTGCTGGTGTATAATGGACATTTCCAGCAACATACACATTATTTTGAAATTAAGATCAGCTTTATTATATTGCAGGCTGCTATTATGCAGTCTGTACTCTTAAACTGACCACTAATGCTACTCTTTGACCTGCAATTCAAGAGCACATTTTCTGTGTCTTGTCTTTCTCAATATTTGAACTCAGCTCATTTTTGTGCTATTTTAGTGGATACTGGAAGTAGCAATAGAGATATATTAGTGGATATATGTCGCTGTTTAGCCGCTAACAGAAAAAAGGACCCAAGTTCTCAGTGTTTCAGGCAAGAAAGTTTTCAGTTTCAGGCAAGAAAGAGGAAGTTTATTATTTTGATTTCAATATTTATAGACTTTTCAGAGGTCGCCCAGATTGGTCAGCCAGAAGCCTCCCCCTAGGCCTGACTGGCCAGGCCTGAACTGTCCAAATCTCGAGATACTGTTTAAAAAACATCCAAACTTTATCTTTGTTTATAAAACACAGCGGAATGTTCTCACGAGAAAGACCTGTGCTAGCCACAGATATATTAGATTAACATTAGTGGACACTGGAAGTAGCAATAGAGCAGTATCTGCTCTACTTCCAGTCCTGTGTGCTTAGTCTTATCAGCTATAGAGCTGATACATTGCTTATAACAAAAATTCAAGATACTTTCCTTCTGCACCAGTAAAACTGATAAAGATGTAAACTCTTTTCTCACACAATAACCTCTAGCATAACAGTGTGACAAGTCAGCTCTGTTTATGAGGTGTTCACCACCTTCAGCTGAAGCTTTTTCCCCTCCAGTTCTAATGTATGTTTTCTGGCAGTGTGGGGTGATCCACAGTGGAGGACTAAGCCATTCTAAAGTTGACAGCATCACATGCAGAAATGTTCATTTGCACATTACTTAAAACATGACTTCAAGACAAACCACCATTGTATAATATCTGCCTACACACACAATGTTGTATAATTATTTCCAGTACACTGAGTATCATGTATAATTACTTCCAAGACACTTAATATGAAAAAAAGCTTCTCTAAACATAGAGGCTGTACTTTGGATGATGTTGTTAGTTTACTCCATACTTATATCCCTAGCCCCAACACTTGGCTAGTTTTTCTGTACATCCAGAGGAAAACTCAGCCTTTCTATTCTGTTCTCCTGACTGCTCTGTTTTAGAACAGAAACTTAATGGAGAAGCCTTGCCTTGTATGACAAGGAACACAAACTGTCTGCATCAAGTTGTAAAAAGCAAACTTAATTTTTTTTACAGAGATGGAGAAATTGTTTCCAGGTGAGATTCAGCTATTTGTTTAGGATAGTGCTGACGTAGCATGACAGCACCCAGAAATGTCTATGCTAGCAAACAAAAATACTTTAAGAAATAAAGATGTACTAAAGGTACAAAATCATAGGAAACCTCATTTATCCTTGCTTTGAAAATCATTAGAAAGACATGAACTGTTAGAATTTAGCGGAAGATCAGTAGGGATCTGGAAATGCTTTACAGTTGGGATTGTTGAGGGAAAATGCTGCTGTGCCTGAAATTTAGAGATGCTAAGTTGGTCAGAGTATGTGACTTGCAACCTGCACAGCAAGGAGCTGTTTCACGTGTTCCTGCCTTTCTCCATAGAGGATAACTCACTTTGTATTTTGTATAGCTGCAAAGCTATTCACATCAGCTGCCACTAAATCTAAATAGAGTAGCTTGGCTCTCTGAGAATATACCCTCTGGGAGAGATGAAAGATATGTAGACTCATAGATGAGGCCACTCCTACAGAATCCTTTCTTTTACTGGCTGTCATTAAAAGTAATAAGTAACAAGCAGACATCTTGTGATGAGGCTGTTATTAGAAGGAATAAAGAAAGATTTGTTTTACTTCATGAATCATCTGCAAAAAAAATTTTAAAGCAGCTTTGTTCAAGGTGATTGTTGAGCTGGCATTACTGTATATTGTGTTATTCTCTGAGTAAAATGAAAAGACTTCAGATGAAACAATCCACTTTCAAAGTTTTGGAATGGTATGTTTGGTAGAAAAAAAATTAATCTAATTTTTATGCTTCCAGGTCTATAATTTATGATGTGCACTTGTGCCCAGTAAAATTGACTCAGGTGAGCAGCAGATGCAATAACTACTTTCTTTTGAGTGAAGAGGCTTCCAGATATTTCCTGAGGCACTGGAAAGATTTGTGCTCAGGCAATTATTTCTTCATGAAGAAAGTCTTGCTGACTAGCAACTTGGATTGAATTATCTATCTGGGAGGAGAAGGAAGTCAGGACACTGAAAAGATTCAAGTGAAGCATCTTTTGATGTATCTTCCAGCTAAAGTCTTCCTGCTTTGCGTTGAGGAATATGCCTAATGGGGACTTATTCTGGTCTAACTTATAATGCTGATTTCTCTCCGAGCTATCTTCTCAATTAATGTATGAAGGACTCTGTTGTGGCTTATCATTATTGCTTTAAATTTTTTTTCCTTGCTGTTGCCTGATGTAGAAATTACTGTAGTACCATTAAGTTATGTCATGAGTGTAAGTGGTGCCTTTCTAGGATTTTTTAGGTGAATTTTCATTGATAACAATTGGTTTTGAGGGTTGGAGTTTTTTACTTCAGTAAGGATAAATTGTGTATTTCAGTCTATAAAGTTTCATGCATTTATGTAAAAAGTGACTATAATCACATTTTTTCACCACTTTGGTTTGTATTAGCATGTTCCTTTTTCAAGGAACTCAAATTTCTAATTTGTGAGTAGCCCACATATTCTTTTGCTGTGTCTGTGTGCAGGACATGATTATGGTGCCTTGACTGAGTTGGACATATCTAATCATGCCATGAATGTTGTTGGTAGTAATAGCAGTTGTAGTGTGTGAATTATTCTGTGTGCAAATTGCTGAGCTGCTCCTGTCAGGGTGGTCTGGTGTGGTGACTGATGCCTCTTGCATCCTGTTCACCTTTTCTCCTGCCACTACCAGTTCCCTTGGAGGTGCACTCTCCTACCAGTTCTGTGTCCAAATCTCTCCAAAAGAGAAAGGCTCTTTGATCATGTCCACAAGATACAAAGGATTCCAAAGAAAGCAAGAACTTCCCAATTATTTTCCAGTTTATTTTCTTCCCAATGTTTCTAAGATGGAGACCCTTTATATTATTTCTATTCTTTTATATTCTTTATAGTCTTTCTATTCTTTACCACAGGCTGATCAGTGGGGTTTTTTTCTTACTAGATAAGTGTGTAAAATAAAATAAAAGAATGTCAGGTGCGCAATAGCAAAGCTGGAGACTGACTACCTTCTCATCCTCTCTGCATGCCAAGTTGTCTTTAATGCATCACTTCATTCGTTGTATCGGAAGCAGTGAAATGCTTTTTTAGACATAAAAAAACCAGTAGAGACACTACCTTAAACTGGGGCTGAGTGCAAAGTCCTTCCAAAGAATTTGTTGATGATTAAGCTTTACAAAAGCCTAAATTCAGAGTGTGCAACTTAGCAAAGTGATTGTTTTCCTTGGTTACTTGAATTCCCACCACAGGCAGGAGTGTAGGTGTGTGCGCTTTTCTTGCACACGTATCCTCTTGAAGGAGGATACACCAAAAAGTCCTAACTCCATCATCAACATCTCCTGAAAAGAATACACAAACACAGAAATATTAGTTGAATATGGGTTGGAGCATTTAAAAGTTGGTTGAAAAGAAGAATAAAGAAGTCACATTTTTCTCTTTAGCAACTGTCTAATCTTTCTTGCCACACTCAAGCTGTAGCATATTTTTTACATAGAGAAGTTTAGCAGCTAAGAATAAGGTACTGATCCTTAGTGAAAAAAATAGTAGAATTCCTGAGTAAGATGCATTAGTAGCAGCTTTTATATCTATTTTAACACCAGTTTTCAGCTTTCAGTTTTTTACAGGCTGGGAAATAAAAGCAGAGCCAGTGAGCTGCGCTGCCATGTACACCCCATGCCACTGAAAGGCAGAGGGGCTGTAGCACTGTCTGGTGTTCTTGTCTTGCAGTGTGCCAGGGCAGGTGGCCTGGGCTCGGTGGTCCTACTTGGAGGCATATTCCTCTGCCAGGCAGCAACCTAGAGCCACAAGCTTTTCCCATCTTGGGAGCAGTTTTATCTGCCTTAATGTAGGAAAGTCTCCCTGCCAGTGAAAACAGACATCTGAGAGCTGTGTAGATACCTAGTATGAATTTGATTCTTCCATACCCACATTCCTTCAGGTCAGATCCAGCTCAAGATTCTAAACTGCCACAGTAATAAATGTGCAAAACTGGAAATACCACAAATTTCCCAAGACCAGATATGGTTTTCCCCCTCTCTTGGTGTATTTGTTCGTTGTCTGGCAGCTTGTGTGTTGCAGTTCTGTCTCCTTTCATCCTTCAATATTGTTACTGCAGTGTAAGTTATGGTTCCTGGTGGGAGCAGTCAATATTTACAAGACTGCTCATTGTGTAGGCTTTTGGTCAGGTAACAATGAACCGAATGGGAATAATCCTCTTGTGTTTTAAAGCGCCATACATACAGGTTGTTTGTACCTTAGCTAAAACAGTAGCAGCTAACAACCTGGCCTTCTGGAAGAAAACGAGATGGCAGAGTTGGATTTGGTAAGAGTTTTAAAAACTCTTGTAGTGAAAACTTTTCAACCTCCTAATAAATCCAGAATAAAGCTCAAAAACTTACTTGATTTGAACACCTAATCTTTTTGTCAATTTGAAGCAGTGATGGTCACAAAAAGATTACAAGTAAGCTTCCTTCTATTGACTTTTTTGTCTGAAATACAGAGTCTCAGGCATAGCTCAGTCTTAAGAACTGTACCTAGTTAGAAAGCCTGAGGCAGTGAGCAAATAGCTTTTGGTATTTTTCTAATAACTACTACATCATTTTCCTTAATAACTAACACAACACTTCACATGGCAAGAAAAATAATAACTTACAGGTCTTTAACAGTATAATTTAGTAATGGCCATTACAAAACAATTGAAAAGCAATCTCAAACTTCTATTGAAAACCACACCTTAGTTGCTCTGGCTTTTGATAGCTAATGTAGACTAATCTATTTGTAGACCCCAAAGTAGTTTTGGGGGGATGTAGTGAAAAAACAGGATACATTAAGTAACCAGAGTGGAGAAAATAGTCCAGTAGTAAGCACACATGGAATAGTCTCCAGAAATCAATTATGCCTTCCTCAGCTGCAAGTTTATCTCCAAATCTTTAATTACAAAGTATTTTCATTTCTTCTACTTCATCTTGTATATTTGATTTTATATGGTGTATAAAGTTACATTGAAAACTTGAAAATTATCAGAAATTCATTCCCCTCGTCTCTGTGAATGAAATTGGTTGTTTGGTGATTTTTAAAAGAATTTAGACAGAGACGAGTGCCAAAAAAAAAACAGTAAGAAGAAACCTTGGCAAAAGAGAGCATTTAGAGAGAAACTCAGAATTTGCTATGACATACTCTTTGAAGGTTACTCTTAACAGCATTCGTACCGCCTAGGTGTTTTCCACCTGGTCAGTACTTCTCAGGGTCTCTCTTCCAGAGGCAAGTTACAAATGTTTTGGAGACTCCGTTTCAAAGAGAAATTAAACATAAGATACTGAAAATACCTCTTGTGGAATTTCTCTAGGTGGACTAATTGATACCATTTTAAAAGTTGGCCTAGTACTTAGAGTTACAGCACTTTGTAGTATATTGCTGTTATTCGTAGCACCGCCAAGGAACTGGCAAGTGGTCTTGTGTACATGTAGACAAGCAGAGGAGCAGAGGTGTCAGGCTGCTTTGTGGGGGATACAGAAGGCTTAATTTAAATACCTGAAGTAACTATTGCTGATCTTACCTGTAGGCCCCCAGCTCTAGGGGTTGATGCAGTTTTCTTTGAGCAAGAGCCTCAGTTTCCCATAAAGTCTGCCATGGAATTACTGCATAAGAAACACTAGGGACAGCCTGCCAGGGATGCTGGCAGTGGAGAGTGACAAGCCTGCCTGTGAGGAGAGGCAGCCTGTGGGTTAGCAGAGGGCTTTGCAGGCAGGCACACAGATCCCCTTCAAGCTGTGCCCCACTGCCTTGTCCCCCTTCCAGCAGGGCCCCCAGGCAGTGAACTGGCCAGTGGTATGTTAGATACAGTTCTTCTCCTGCTCTCTCTCATCTGACTGCATTCATCTATGTACCTAACAGGAACCAGGAACTGGTTAGTGCCATCCCTGCCCTATGGCAGCCTTTAAGCACTCATGAAACTGCGTAATTGGTGGGCTGCAACCCCAAAAGGCATTTAATACATGGCTGAGAAGTGGAAGGGAGAGCACTGGGTCAAAGAGGACTGTTGGAAAGATCAGGACTGCTGAGGGATACGTTGGCCACAGCTGTATATTGCCTGGGAAACCCCTGATGTCAGACTCAGATGGTGACCTACTTATTTCCCTGTGCAGGTCAGAGGAACAGGTAGATGAAGTGTGTGCTGTGTCCTCACCTCTTCTTAGACTTATTGTCTTGGGAGGGCTGACAAACCATATTCTCTTGGCCATTCACCAGCTGATATTAAACCTATAAGGATAAAGTAAGCTGTATATGTAAAAACCTTTTGAAATAGTGATACACCTTCATATAATCATGTATGTATTTCTCACTTTGCTTTCCACAAAGTTCATGTTTCAGTTGTTTATATTCCCTGTTTTGGCTCAAGCTCTCTAATATACATATGCATAATAATATATATATGCATGATAATATATATATATATGCATAATAATATATATATGCATTCAGGAAGATTTTTGCTTCAGGTATGAAGAAATAGTTAAACCTGAGCAGGTGAGGTAAGAGCTGGAACCCAAACCATGCTTTGCATTACCAAATCCCTCAAGGTTCCATTGTTTTACGATTTGACGTTTATAGAAAATAACTGCCTGGTTTCTCTCCTAGGCCTGTAAATGATTATACGCTTCACATTTCCAACCTCTCCTGATACTGCCAGTAACAGCAATACAGCCTCCATGTGGTAACCCAGTTGTTCACATCCGTAACTTCTTTAATGTTTGTCCAAATTCCATTTGTGCCAAAGAATGCATTAGGCACTAAGATAAGACTCAGGGAAATGTAACCCTTGCCCCAAATAACCTGTCATGAACTGTAATGTTTTATCACGAGAACTGTACTTTGCACAGTTGTGTAAAAGAGCAACCACCTGCCCGCCAAACCTGCAGCGCTCCCACGCTCCATGGCGCTTACACCAGGATTCCCAGCTTTTGCCTGTTGGATTAGCTGCTGCCAGCTGTTTCTTTCCAAAGCTGCGGCTCTTGGGTAGCAGCACCAAGGCAGCATTGTTGGGTTTTGCCCTGCACGAATCCATGCATGGTGCACAGGGGCAGAGAAGGCTGCAAGGTCCCCTAAGTGCAGGCTGTTTGGGGCACACATCAGCAGAGCAAGAGGGAAGAACAGCAGATACAGCCAAAAGATTCCATGCTTAAAATAATTCAGTCTAATGCTAGTTATAACCTATCTTTTAGTGTATGTATGTGTGCAGGTTTTGGTCATATGGATCACCCTTGAGAAACTTTTGTTCTTCTCAAATTTCCCATGACTCCAGTCTGCTCTTATCTTCCTTTTCATAAGAGTTGTATAATTCTGTGGCACTCCACCAAGGAAAAGGCTTTAACTATATCATGACACAGTTGTTCAAAATCCCAAGTAGAAACCTGTGCATTACTACATGTAACAGAAGATTGAATTTATTAATAAGCCTAAACATGTTCCAGGCATCTCAAGTAAAACATGCTGTTAGCTAGCTCAGCAAATAATTGTGAGGCTGAAATGCCAGTTTGCAAATAGACCAGCTATATCAAGAAAGATGACATTGGCCATCCTTTGAATAGTTCAGGTATTTGAATAGTTTTACATTCCATTTTAATATTTCTTTGTCAGCTTGTATTTTTGGGTAGAGCTTCAGGTACTGAGAAATGTGTGGAATACAAGCTGAATAGCTCTACCTTTTCCCAGTGAGAGACTGTGTTATATGAGGGAACAGCTCCCAGCTGCTGTCTCACTGCTGCATCCACACACTGCATAAACACCATTGTTGGAAGTAGCCATGGATCATGGGTTGCAGGGTCTATGGTGGTGTTTCCACACTTGTTTCTCAGTCTGTGTTGCAGAAAGAAATATGTTGACTGAGGAGATTGTTGAGAGGTGAGGGATAGATTCTTAAAGACAAAGATGCTACAACCAAAGAGACATGTGCAGCTCTCAAGGGATAGCGAAGTGCTTTGGAAACACCTCAGTAGATACTACTGGACATTTTAGGCCTCTAGACATATTGAAAAGGTAGCTTTCTTTTGGCGTTCTTTATGTTCACCTTATTGCATTATTGCTCAGTGCTATGAGCCAGGCTGTATAATTATTGTCAGGCTGCAGATGGCTATTAGGAGAAGCCTGCAGGACACATAACAAAGAATTAAAGTGTCTGCAGCAAAGCTGCACAGGTGAAGTTACACGTTTGGGCTTGAGTTTCTCTAACAGCTCATTTCCACATAAAGAGGTTCTGTGCCCTTCTCCCTGTCCTCCTTCCGCCTTGGCCCACCTCCCATTACCTGCACTGGCTTGTGTTTTCTGACCCTACACCAAGCCAATTCAATTTTCTGGAATTGAGAGGAATATTAAACTGGAGTAAAGGTGAATCATTTGTGATGGCACATGGAGTTGACTCAAAGCATGGATGTACTGATGAGCCCAAAGCTAATGCAAAAGATGATGCACTGATGAGCCCAAAGCTAATGCAAAAGATGTGACTGGATCTGGGTCTAGGGAAAGGAAGAGGAGAAAATGTAAACAAGAACTTTATAGCAATGGAAATCTAGTTAATGTTCTTTGTGGCAAAGTGCCACTACTCCTGAGTAACAAATGCCAAATTCTGTTCATGCAGAGTCCAGCATCATCCTGCATGTAGATGTTATCTTTGTCATTATGGATTTGTCTTACACAGTGTGGGTATAAGTAAATAAAGCTGGGATTGCAGTATCACAGATCAGTCAGTGAGACACCAGCAACAAGGCTTTGATTTGAGGGAGGGTGGTCAATAATATTGGCATATTTTGTAAGCTTGCCTCTCAGCTCTCTCCAGGAGATATCACTCTCTCTTGCCAGTTCCACGGAACCTAGGTAGGCTTTCCTTCTCTCTCTTTTTTTTTTCAGTTTGTTTTTTTAGCTTTTGTTTCCCTATCATAAATTCTGGAAGCAGATCAGCTTTCCATCTTCCTCTCAAAAATCTGTAGAAAACAAGGCAGCAAATAAATAAATGGCATTGAAATATACTGCCCATGAAAGATTTAACATCATTCAGTTGGAGGAAAAGGAGGAAAGCTGAAGGTTGGCAGCAACTAGTAATCATTCCAGCATTTCAAAGTTTTTTCCAGATGAACTGAAAATATTTTCTGTTTTTGTTAAAGTCAAAGACAATATTTCCATTGGCTGCAGTAGGGGCAGTTTTAATCCCTTAAATTTTGAACAGTCCTGTTTTTCAATCTAAAACAATAGAGTACAATTTTCTTTCAAAACTGGGTCAGTTATCTGATGTGTGGATTCATCATTAATTTGACACTTATCTGCTTGTATCCTCATTCTTCTGCTAATGTTAGTTTAAAAGAAAAGGCACCTCCCAAGCTATCCTCCCTTGAAATGTCATCTGAGGCTTTCTTTCTCACTTTTTAAGCTCTGTGGGAAGTACAGCTTCAGCCCTATTATAAACAACACACAGCAAGAATTCACGTTCCTCACGCAACGATGTCTTGGGGTGACACATGGCAATGACTCACTGTTGCCTCTGGCACCCTGCTTTGGCCAGGCAGGTGCAGTGGCAGGCATGTGGGAGCATCGGGTGCATGGCAGCACATGGGCAACTCATGCCAAACCTCCGACAGCCGTGGGAGTGGGGAGCAAGGCAGATGCCTGGACGTAAACTGCAGAGGGTGGCCAAGACATCCACACCGGGCTGAAGATACAACCTAGGAATTACTGGACCTCCTTGGCCTCTACAGTGATGGCTGGAGGCTCAGTGGGATATGCCAGAGCACTCAAGAGGGCATCTACGTGTGAAAACCTGCATGTTTTTTGAAGTTCCCCTAGAGCTGGTATGTTAAGAAGTCATGGGTGAAAGAGCTAACCCACACAGAGAGTGTACATGCTGGTTTTCCTGAACAGATTCTCCTCTGAAACCCTTAAATGGATTATGGTTTGCCCTTCATTTTTTAACAAATGGGCTATTTGTGCTGCTTTCTTCCTTTGGTATAGCATGTTGGACCTCTTGGCAGACAGAAGGTCAAGGTTCTCATGTTGCAGTTGCCACAGCCTTACAAGCAGCTCTCAGCCTGGTGCTTCTGGTTGCACAGATGCATAACTCATGTTTTGTCTCCTGGAAAACTGGAGGAATGGTTCACCTTCAAGTGGACAGATTAACCAAAACTCAAGGACAAATCTGTCCTTCAGGTGGACAGATCTCCTTTGAAGCAAGGAGTCTGTTCTTCTTCATGCATGCATGTAGGCATTGGATACAGTGGTCAGTCCTGGGACAGATCAGAAGGAATTTCAAGCTTTTAATTTCAAATTTCCCCATGATACGTTCAGATACTCTTTGTAGTATTCTGTACTGTGCAAACATATCCTACGTTCAGTCAGTCAGCCTGAGGACATTGGTGTAACTGTGCCCAGTGAGAGTAAAAAATTGTCTATTTTCTGGGGTTGAGCTGAAATATGCTGCTCTCTGAAAGGTCAGCTTTTAGCATTGAGAACTTTCAACGAGGGTAGGAGTACTGCCACAGTAAATGCAGCTGGACATGGCTTTGTCACACAGCCTGGGGACACAAGACCTGAAAACTAGGTTTTCACAGCTTGCTTCATCTGTATTTGTTAGTTTACTGTCTTGCATTACTGAGTCACAGAACTCAGCTGCAGTTGACTTGAACTTTGAGAATAATTACATAAAATATTATGGTTTTAATTTCCTGTTCAGAGCTGTATTGGGAGTGAGTTCAGTAAACAAAAGAGGGTGCAGAAGATCAGTGCTAATAAAAGCCCTGCCTAGAATCTCATAAAGAAATCTCATCTGTTCCTGTGTACTGAATGAAGTAGGAATATCTTGAAAGGAGCACAATGCCGTTGCATCAAAAATGCCGTTGTATTAAAAATACCGTTGTATTAAAAAAGTGTATCATAATGTGTACACAACAGGATGTCACATTAAAGGCAAGCTTAATTCTGGCATTTCATGACATTAAAGGGATTGACTTTCCAATAATAATTTTCTTTCGGGGCAGGGCTATTTTTGCTTGGGTGATGTGTTTGAATATCCTCAAAGATTCACAAAACTGGGGAGGTGAAAATGCAGGCCTCCTATGTATACACCACTCATGTTGCCATTTATGCATTCATCAGCAAGTTAGGATGTTTTTGATTCATAACACCATCCTCCTCCCTTTGAACTGCACTGAGACAGGCTGTCCTTCCCCGGGAGTCAGTGCCAAAATGATGCTAAGACACCTGTGTTCTCATTGCCTTTAACACATGATATGCTGATTAATGGAACTTGTTTATTTCCAGCTCCAGAAGAAATTGAGATTAACTGAGCACAGAACTATCTGGCTACTTGCTTTTCATAATTTCTTTGTGATAAAAGTGCATCTTGTGCTGATCCATTGGCTCCATCTTCTGATCCTTGCCTTGGAGCGTTCACAAGAGCATGAGGCTGGCCCAGGCAGAGCAGCTGCAGCTTTGTTGCATGGGGTTGGCACATCTGTCAGTCTCTGCTTGGTTGAGAAACCTCCACAGACTGGAGGAATAGGTCCTCCTGAGCACTTCCAACCCATATTTGTTGTGTCCTTGGAATTTGAGGAGTCTCTCACATTGTGCAGCCCTCAACTTTCCAAATGGGAAATTCTTCATCAAATTCATTGCTACCAAAGAGCTTCCTGAGGGACCAATTGTAGTCTTGTCAACCTAGGACACAGCATGTTTCCCATCCAATCATGTTCTCAACAGTGACTGAACCCCTCCAAAAAGAATATGTATTTAATGTCTTTTCCTGTTCTCAGTAATGACAGCTATTTTTGTCAACATTTTCTAATGATGGGCACTCTTAGTGTTACCAAGGGCGAAAATTTTCAGCTGTGTGCAAGTCTTGCAAAGTCAAATAAAGAACTTCAGGTGAGAACTGCTGGACACTTCTTCCTGTAAACACTGCTGCCAGATTTGTATATGGTACCAATCAGAAAACACTAAATTATTAATTTCTTTCCTGATTTAATCATTCCCTAAGTAATACCACCTAATTTTCCCTACTATAAAATAAAGGCAATAGCTGCTATTCAGTAGCATATTATACTTATACTTGTGAAGGAAGCAAATTGCTGCATCTGAGATTTCTGTGTTTGACAAGTTGTCCCACTTGCACATCAACTTATTCAAAATCTACAGAGCCACTCAGTAGCATAATCCAAAACAAAATTAAACCTGAGAGAGGAATCAGAAGATAGAAACTGTCCTAGTTGACGGGAAATGTTTGATTGACTGCAATAAGGATGTAGTTTATTTTAAATATTCTCATCCTTTTGAAAGAGTAAGAGATCTAAAAGTAGAAATTGCAGCTTTGAAACAGAACATTGCTATTTGTGGGGATGGCACCAAAACTAACTGTACTTGCCAAAAATACACAGAAATATTTACTTACTTTTCAGCAAACACTGACCAAATAGAGGAGCTCTCCTGAATCAAGCTGTACATTAACTACTGACCTATTAGTAGGGTCTTTGCTTTTGAAAGCTTAACACCACTATTTTATAACAAACACATAAGATGCTGCATTTTAGCAAATACTGACCACATTCCCTGTTCCTTCTGTTAAACTTAATAATTCCATCTGAACTAAATAGCTGTTCTCATTCTCCCCTAAAATCTCTGCCTTCTTCTTTGATCTTAGGCTGCTTGGAGTTGAAAATAATTACAATTTGTGGATGTGTTTCTTTGTATTGTTGTTTGGCCATACTGTGGTTATATATAATCAATATGGCATGCTGATCATGGTAAGTTACATCAATATGTGGCAGCAGTGCTATGAAAGTCAGGTTTCCGGTTCCATGCTAGTCAGGAATATGATGACCCAATATGATGCTTTGAAATCATCTGAAAGGATCAAATATTCTTTAAGAACATAAATGAGCAGATCCTTTTTATCAATTCATTTTTTCTATTGATGCATCACTAAATGAAGCCAGAAAGATAAGGAATTCTTTTTTTCAGAGAAAATTAATCCGTTTCTTATCTTTGGAAAGCTTTGGCTGATCTCCATCCTTGAGTAACACCATGTTATTTCTCTGAGCAAACAAAAAGACCAGTGACTCAGCACCTGTAGCTTATAATTCAATATCAGGGGAAAAGTCTGAACAGCATGCCAACGTTTCATCCTAATATTCATGTATTATCTTTAGGAGAGGCCAAAGTGAGCCTTCTGAAATAAAAAAAAATGAATACATTTAGCCATACTTATTTTGAAGTCCTCTGCTTGTTTTCCAGATGGCACCTGCTCTTTCTAAATGGCTTTAATTCCTCATTTGGATTAACAGATCAAATTTGCTACCAACTCTGCCACTTTCCTACCAGAGCTGGTAGGACACATGCCAAAACAGAAAAATGGATAATAGTGGGCAAGAAGTATTTTCTCTTCTGACTGGTGAATTGGTTTATTTTAATCTTCTGCACTGTCAATTATTTCCACTTCAATTGGAAAATGCACACATAAACAGTATTTGGTACTCCAGAGAGCACAGCTTGCAGACGAGTTTCAGGAGAAAAAGTAGTTTCAGGATTTAAACTCAAGTGACTTTTTTTAAGTGCACTTGAAAGTTGTGGGGGGAAGGGGGAGCACAGACAGAGGAGGAAGCCTCCAAAGTGTTTGCAGGGAGGTCACTGTGCAGCAGCATCATTTTCCTTGAGTTCATAGCATAAGGCCAGGCTGGTCCAGGAGCCCTCTTGGAGCAAGAGCACCTGGTCTGGGTCTCTCTTGCCCATGTCAATGAGCAGCAGCACACACGTCATGGATACTGCTCAAATCTACTAACTGATTTTGCAGAGGGGAGAACGAGAACTTGTCAAGTTGCTTAGTCACTAGTAACTTGAACATAATTAAAATAAACAAACCCCTCTGTATACTGTGCCCTGAGGGTTGCCACAAGGCTCCCATGCAATGCGGGCAGCTGACTGCTTCGTTTAGCTTTTCAAACACCTGGTGACATGTCTGAAGTGAATGTTTTCAGAGCTTCCTCTCCTGGCACTTTCAGTTTCCATTCCAGTTCCAACAACAGCTGCTCTTTGCAGGCTGTATGACTTGTGTGGCCCAGCTGCAGAAGCAGATGTGCCCTCCACATTCATGGAGAGAAGGCTGAAAAGGATTGCTCTGCTAGGGCTGAGAAATTGATTCAAGGATAGGAACTGTATTTTTAAGGGGACATTTGCAAGAACTGATGCTGAAAGATATAGTGCTGCCTCCCTTGCCTGCTCATTCCTTGAGTTTGCACAAGCCTGATCTGAACAGAGGAATTAATCCAGTTGAAGTCTCAGCCAATGGGAACAAAAACACAAGCTGTAATCTGGCTCCGGGTTGTGATGTGGTTTTCCATCCAGCCACGTGGACATGTGTGCCCAAAGGAGGCACAGCTGAAGGGAGGGAGAGGATTGTCTCTCAGGGGACTAGGGAGGAGGATGCAGGGTGGTCTCTGGGAGCTTGTGCTTCCTCAGAGGATGAGGTTACATGGGTTGGCTGAGTCTGGGGGTGGCTGTTGCCTGGGGACAATGACACCTACCTCCAGCAATGCTTCGTGAGCCTTGGTGAAATTTTCCTGATCCTTGCTTCCCTGTACTGGGATGGTGCTCACCAAGCCCCACATCACAGCATGCCAAAAGCAGGATGGAAATGCTGGAGCAGCAAGCATGAGCAGGAGCCCTCAGACAGCATTCCCCAGGCAACCACAAAACTTGTGGAGATGGTCATGTGGCAACCTAGGCCAAGTATGTGAAATGATGTGTAGGAGATGCTGGGAGTTGCCCCCAACCTAGCTGTCCTAGAATTTCACTCACGAGGCAAGTCATGAGCATTTATTGTACAACTGTGTGTTCAGGATGGCTTTTCACAATGAAATTGCATTAAATTGACTTTTTTGTGTTTGGAGAAACCAAATGAGAGTTGTGGAGCGCCTCTGCATCTGCACACTAGCCTGTGGTAGGATTTTGCAGGCTAGCTCCAGGGTTGGAGAAACAGAGGCATGTGGAAACTCGGGCTGTCCTCAAAAGAGGGCATGCAAGAAAAAGTTTCAAGGTCCTTTACTAGTTAATGGTTGTTTTTCTGTTTTGCAATACAGAACAAATAAATATTCTCATCTTGTTGAAACCAATATATCTTGTGTGACTTCTCTTTCATCTTTCTTTTATCACCTTCCTTCTTTATCTCTGACTATAAAAATAGACATTAATTCCTGGAAAAGCTTACAAAAACCAGAAAGGTAAGTGAACTAATTTCACCTTTGTTGAACAGGTCCACTTGTTGGTACTTGCTGTCAATATGCTGTGTTTTTATCTGCTGGGAAGATGGTGGTGACACCAGCATTGAGGTGCCTTGCTCTAACCACTCACACATGTACAGTGGCTGTTGAGCAGATGGAGGGAGCTCAAAAAAGTAGCAGAAAGTGTAGCATCTTCCTCTGTGAAAATATGCATAAATATATTTTTGTTTTCTCACTCTTCCCATTGGGAAGTTTTTTTTGATTTTTCAGCCTGGCATCCAGATGAAGAAAGACTCAGTGATCACAGTGTCCATCCATGTGTCCCACTCTAAAAACTTTTAAACCAACCACCACTCTTTACCATCATGAAGTGACACATAGCTCAAAAGAATTAGAGTAGGATTCATTTCGCCTAAGTTTAGACTTCTACAGTATCAATGTCTTCATTCTGAGATAATCCCTTAGGTTGTCCTTACAGTTAGTGGAGACCAGCTGGCATATTTAACCATGATTCCAGTGACCTGATTTAGAGGACTATTTTGGGATGGGGTGACTCATGGACTAGGAGTGCCTTCCTCTCTTTTCTGCTTAGTTAGGATGACCATCTGATGTAGTGGGATTTTCTACACAACTTCTGAAGACTGACTATACATAAGAAAGGACAATTAATGAGGCAAAACTGAAATGTGTGCTCACCAGCAGTGGTTGGGCCACTCACTGTGGGTATCAGGCTGCCAGACAGAACATGCCCCTTGTTAGGGAGCCCTTCACCTAGGTGGTATTTAGGGGTCATGAGAAGAAACATGCTGAAGAAATACAGATGAGGTGAGGAGAAAATAATGAAGAGCTTTGGGGTCAGTAGAGGTTATTGTTTTGGGTGGGTAAGAAAATAAAACAAGAGTTCAAAATAAACACAGCTTCACCAGGTTTACTGCTCATGGAATTAAATGATTATTTCCAGGAACTCACCACAGCTCTGTGTGCTGTGGCTGTTCACATAAAACAACTTCTAAAATAACCCTTTCTGTATTTAGAGGTCAAGCCCTACCTCTGATAGGCTTATGATGCAACTTAGTAATTTTCCATTTCCAACCTGATAATTTTCAAACACGCACTTCTGATGCTTTTTCCAAGAAGCACTCTCTCTTCTCTGAAAAAGTCATTATAAACACCTCACAGTCACCTAATTATTTTCCCTGAAAGTCCTCAGGCCTGCTAAACTCTTGATGATGGTTGAGTGGTTGCTATACTGAAATTGCTACCTCAGATTGTTTCTGTTTCCTGTTACTTTCTACCTCATGGCTCCAGTCCAAGAGCTTCTGTTCAGAGCATTTCTTTGTTGAGTACAATAGAAGTCTTAGCCAACATACCTGAGTATAAAATTTATGGTAATGCAAGTAAATAAATGTGAACACATGTACTAGTTCTGTCCTGAATGTGTGAATGTTAGTGGTTCCTTCTAAATGGAAGAGTCTGGAAGTTGTTACGACAATGTCTCTAAAACATGCTCACCTCTGCAAGGCTGCCTGGTTCAGCTCGGCACCCAGTTGTTTGTGGAAGGAGATTGAGAACAGGATGGAGCTGTACCGGCAGAAGGGGCAGCCACAGACAACAACAAAAGGAGGAAACAAAACTGAAGAATGGGCCATATCTTTTGCTGATCCCTTCGATATCACTGAATGAAATGAGTCACCATCACCTTAATAACTGTGGTGACAATTTGTGCTTTGTCAGAGTGACTCTCAGCCTTTTGTAAAGCAAAGTGTTATTCAAGACTGGCCTCAGTGAAAATACAGTTGCTCCCACAAGCATATTCTTGTCCTAGGATGATTTGTTAATGCATATTTATTTAGTAATTTACTTTCTGGGAACAATTCCATTCATGTTCACTTTTTCATTATCAGCAAAGTGTAACTCATTACCCTGTTTTTCAGAAGGAACAAATGAGATAGTAAGTGAGCTAGTTGCTAGCTTAAATCCATGGAGTGGGTCAGTGAGTCATCAGCAGAGCAGCTTGAATGGGAGGCAGGTTTTGTTTGTGTTTCATTCCAGCAAAAACAAAAGAAAGCAGGCTGGGAGAAAAACTTCAAAACAAACGAACTGGAACAATCACTCCCACACTGATCTTGACCAGAATTTGGTTCAGAGTCTGACACTGAATGACGATCAGTGAATGCTAGATTCTCGTTTCATCCTCAAAAGCTTAATTCTCCATAAATCTGGCAAGGTTGCTGTCTGTTGTCCATGATACCTCTGTTTTGGTATCCTCATCTTCCTCATGGGACAGCAGAAGGAAGCATGGCCCATGTGACATCCTTGTTGCCATCCTCTTGCAGAGGGAGCAGAGGCATCTGGTCATGATACAAATGAACAACTCATCCCTCAGCATTTTCCAGTCTGACTGCTTCCATACATGTCCATGTATTATTGTCCTTGTTATTAATACTGACCATTCCTTTGCCCTCATTTTACTGCATTTTTCTAATGTTCTTAAACACATTCATTCCTGTGTCACCCATAACTACCCATAACTACAATTTTTGTCCCTGTATGGGGAAGGAGGGCCATGGGGCTGCCTTCCAGGGATTTTTGTGCAAAACACAGGTAAGCCAGAGTTAGGAAAGTTTGAATGGAGTATCTAAACACTGAGCTACCTGTGTGCACATGTATTTGTTCTGCACCAGCCTGTTAAGGCTTAAGAATGAACTGTTAAGTGAACTGTTGATGGACATATTTCAGATGAGTGAAACAAAGCACGAGAGCTTCTAAAATTAAAAGATACAACAGCCTCAACATGAAACTTCAAATTTTCAAACTAACAAAATTTTCAAAGGCAGAGAAAAACAGGTAACATCTGGAGTGGAATTCATTTCAAGATGGAGGCTCTTAAATTAACATGACTATATGTAGGCATAGATAAAAATATTCTTGCTGTCTGTGTTTTGACTATGAAGATCAATGGACCAGTGCTTTGATACAGTTGCCTAAATGTTAGTGCCTTTGGGAGAATTTCAGTAGTCTGAGACATGCCTGACACTTAAAACATAAGGGAAACCCATGTCCTTTTGGGATGGCTGGATGCCAGACAGGACAACCTCCCAGCACACATAAATGTCCAGGCAGTGCTAGACATTTATGCATGAATCTTGTCTCTAGCCAATACAGTCAGTAAAACCTAAGGAGTAGCTTGGGTTATCCTACAGCAGGACTTGTGGCTGACCAAATAAATCACTTTATGTGCCTGCATTGGCTGATATTGTACCTTTGACTGCACTGCCTGTAACTGGAGGTGTAATACCTAGTGCATGTATAGATGCCTATATTTATGCTTCCTGACCTTGGGTTGTCCTCGGTGTTTCCAAGGAGCAGTGGCAGATATGAAAGCATTTAGCTTACACAGCAGCTAATGCCTGCAACTCCTCAGCTTCATGACTTGCATGACTGATCTGGCCTTTTTTAAGTGGTCTGCCCTTCCAAAGAGATATGATCATATGGGAATTCTTTGAACACTTCTCATATGAACAGATCCCACTTCTGGTAATGACCCAAAGTGACATCCTCCAGCTCTCTCTGCTTTTGCTGCATGAACCAGTCTCTTTGCTGTGACTCCCTCCAACAATTTCAGCCCAGGAGAGAGGTGTATCTTTTGTTTAAAAAGTGTGATAGAGAAGAACTCAAGCAGCTGCTAACAGCTTAGGGTGTTATTACTCACATAATTCTATAAGAAAGCTCTGCATTGAGTTTTAATACATGAGTTATGATCTTCACTTCCACTTTTTTCAGCTTTGTTAAGATTCCTTTGGAGTCTAAGTGCTTTGCAGCTCACCTGGCATGCCATATCTCTTTCTCCTTCAGAAGAGGTGATCTGTTACTTCTGACTATGTGGCCAAGGTGTTCTTTTGCTAGAACTTGTTTGACACTAGCAATGAAGCAAAGGGACCCTGAAATGTCACTGACAGCCATTTTGGCTGCTTCAGTGCATTTGCTGTTGTTCCACTGAGTGTGATCTAATGGAAAACAAAATATTCTTATTATAGCAAACCATAATTCACTGGCTGAACTCTCAAGTGTGTGCAGTGACCAGCATAACAGCTTTGGAGCAGCAGCTGGGCCAGGAATCTGTTGGCCGCACCATTCTCCCAGGAACATAGGAAGTAACTGTTTTTCCCATCTGCTAAATGTCAGTAATTTAAAAAATGTGTTCATACTGCACTGGGATGAAAGTGAAATATGTTCTTGCAAAAACTTGTCCTGAGCCATCAGCATTAGCAGACTGGCTTGGGAAGCTGAAAAGAAATGTATTCCCTACCCTGCAAGGGTGGTAAATATTAAATTATGTATTCAAACTGGAACAGCTCTGACAGAGGAGACTGAAAAACTTTCAGATAGGTTGGTGGTGAGATCATGTAGCTGCAACATGCAAACCAAGTCCCTCGTGTGAGACAAAAATGTGAAAGATCTATGCCTTTCCCAGTGAAGGCTATGTCCTTTTCCCTGTGAAAGCAGGATGGTACTCTCTTGTGGTGACCAGAAATGCATCCTGAATCTGAGAAACATTTCCCTGATGCTAATGCTGTCAAACCTCATGCACCATTGTGCACTTTGCTTTTAGCAAATGGAAGCTTTTTCAGCTTCATCCTCGTTGAATTACACTATGCTTTTTTAGGATCATGGCACCAGCCTGTTGGGATCATCCAGAGGTATGAATCTTTTCTCCTAGGATGATTATGGACAATTGATGGACATGAGAGGTGGGAAAGTGGGCAGATCCCTACCAAAATACATATTTTTACATGATGTAACTCTTGCCTTGAATGTTCTTCCCCTCTTTCTCCCATTTCCCCATAGGCGCCAGCACTGCTGGCTGAAGTAAGCATTTGATGACTTTCGCCCTTCCTTTCCCCCGGTACTGCTGTCAGCTTCCCACCGGGACACCCTTGTCCCCAGGCTGGCAGGGACGCGTCAGCTCCGGCTCTGCCGCAGGACCCATCCCCGGCTGTCCCCGATTGTCGCCCGCGGGGAGCCCCGCGCCATCCCCGGCCTCTGGTGCCCTCCAGTGTCTCCTTCCCGGAACAGCTCAGGAGAGAAAAACCCTTTAGAGATCCCGCGTGATCCCTTCGGGATGCGTGAGCATCAGGTGCCGAATTGAAATTGACTCTAAATTAACCGGGCAAGCCTTGTACCCTTGACTAAAGACAAGAAGTAGAAGCGCCCGGCTGACATTAAGCCAGGCCGAGAAAGACAAACTTTGCTATGTTCAGTAAAGCAGCATGGCATTCCTGGTTATCTGAGTAACAATTTGGAGAGCAGCTTTATCAAAGATATTGCCTGCATAACCATTTGCGCTGTAGTTAAAAGGTGGCATTACCCAACACAGAATGAGAAGTCGTGATTTGTTCTGCAGCCACTTTCAATGATAAGAACACAAGTTGCAGACTGAAAGACCTTTAATCTGAATTTATTCTCTTCCTTTAGGTAAGTGAACTTCAACAAATTTACTGTTTGGCTCAGGATAATCCCATACACAAATAACACAAAACAAAAGCATTCTGTTTTATTTGGCTGTTTCTAATTACATTCAGCAGAATTCTGACCCTACTCATCTTAGCTATTTTCACATCACTACAGAATAACAGAGTCACAGGGTGGGTCAGGTTGGAAGGGAGCACAGAGGGTCATCTGGTCCAGACTCCTGCTCAGGCAGGATCATCCTAGAGCACATTGCACAGGACTGTGTCCAGACAATTCTTGAGTATCTCAAGTGAGGGAGACTCTACTGCTTCTCTGGGCAACCTGTTCCAGTGCATGGTCACTTGCACAGTAAAGTTCTTCCTCATATTCAGGTGGAACTTCTGTGCTACACAGAAATTTTACTTATAGAACACATGGCGTCCTTCAAAGGAAAAGAGAATACAGTGCCATAGGCTTGGGTAGCATTTATCTTGTAAGTATTCCATGAAAACAAGCAGCCTGGCAATTTATAGGCTTCTACCTGCTGGATTAAGTTGCTATAACGGACACCACAAACCTATGCAAGACCTACAGCTAAATTATGGATAATTTACAGAAAACCAGATTTTGCTACGTAAATATTTCACTCATATTATTCAACTGTTTTTGAAGGGAAATGATGAGACAAGAAGCTCTGAAATATATCTGCAATACAGAAAAATAAGTTTTCTCAAACTCTTAAAGAAACAAGGGAAATATAAGAAATAAAGGATCCACGTAGTTTCTACTTTAATCCCTGTTTACTTTACCAATGCTGGCAAACAATGCTTTTGTTAAGACTTGCTTGAAATATTTTTGCTTTTATATCATAGTCTAATTGTAACTTCTGTCCTTCTAGCAGTTTTTACAATACAGACTCATGGACTGACTCCTCAAAACCATCCCTGAATTTTGAAGCATAATTATCTCTTTTGTTTCCTCAAAATCATCATCACTACCCAAGGCAGCCAGGACTAGTGGACATATCAGGATACATACAGGTCAGCCATTCACTTCTGGACTGCAGTGTTGAGACTAGATGGGCAAATAAGTCCCCTTCTCCAGGCTTGATTTAGTGACCCACACCTTGACACCCAGTGCCCTTTGAGATGCTCTGCAGCACCTGGGGCATCTGCACAAGGTACATTTAGACAACTGAGCCCTGACCCTGATGTGCAGGTAAGCACACCCACAGGCATGCAGTGGCTTTTCAGGTGCCCTAAGGAGCCTAGCTGCTGTTCCAGGTGTGTATGGGTCCTGGTTCAGAGCCAGTAGGCTCACCCAGCTGCCTTGACTCACCAGCTGTGAGCGGTCTGGTCAGAAGAGGAAAACTGCTGTACAGAAGAAATCATTTGTTGAAAATCACGAGAGAGAAAGGTCTGTCAGGCTAGGACTGCAAAGCTGAAGAGTAGGCCTGGGAAGCACGAGCATCCTTGAAAAGTGCAGCTGGGGACGTAGAAACCAGAGACATCCCAAGGTACCACAAATAAGCACAAACTCAAGAGACTGTAATGACAATTTACTGTCTGAGAAAATGGAAAACAACATAGAGATATGAAATTGCTCTAAAAAGATCAGAAAATGGAATAATCTATTGGCTGTTAGAGGTGAAAAATAAAAATTAACATCACCTATTAACTGCTCAAAGCAGGATCTCCTACACACACTTATGTCTCTCTTTTACATAATGGACTAAAGTCCTCTCCCTTTGAGAACTTCCCAGCTGAATCCCATATGAACTGTCCACTCCCTTGGACTCCCAGTGGGAATGATCATTGACTTCAGCCTCTGAGTCAGGGATCTGTTTTGAAGGGAAACTCTGTCTGTTGTCCTACTGCTTGGATCTTTTCTCCCCTCTTTTGGGGATGGTTGGCTGTCCCCTCCAGGATCAGTTTGTTCCTCCCTTTCGGGATGGTTTGCCTTCTTCTTCAGTCTGTCTAATTTGCTGAATGTAAATAATACACATATTAAGTATATTAGCTGTTATATTATTGTTGATCAGTTTGTTTCACTGGTGAGCTGCAGTAATTGCAACAGCCCATACCTGTGTGGTTGTTGCTGTCATCGGTTGTACTACCTACTGCTTGATGCTAGGATTGATTGATGCCATACTATTGATTGATACTGTATAATTGATTGATGACAATAATTGAAATAGCCTGACATATATTCATTCATACTCACTATATTAATCTTCATGTTAGTTGTATTGATTATCCGTATCCTTGTTAGCAGCAATTTTTGTGGTCATCTTTAATAAAGGAGAAAACTTAAGAGGATAAAACTTCTGTGTATTATGGAACCTTAGGAACCCGCAGTCATGATCTCTGCACAGCTGCAGGCCAAGTATCCCTTCAGGTTGTGACCTATAGAGCCACACTTTGAACCAAATCTTTGGTGTCAAAACACAGGGAACAATTTTTGGCGTCTCAACCCCTATCATCTGTGGCACAATTTAATTGCTCTTCAGAATTTGGACTAATTTTTTTCCTTGAACTTTAGATGTTTTTATTTTTGGTACTGTTACCCATACAATCCAAATGAAAACATGTTCAGTTGCTAATCAGACATCTAATTTATCGTCACTTCTTCTTAGGCATTTTCATTACAACATAAGGCTGTGAAATTCATTGTTAAAAAGCAAGTTATTGTCCTTGTAATAAAATGGAAAAGATAAAAGTGGCTCCAGTGTCACACTGCGCAGCTTATTGTGAAGGTGGTTTGACAGCCTGGGTGTAACAAATATTCCAGTTGGCAGATATGAAAGCAAGGATCAGCCTGGGGCTCAGAAAACAAAGCATATTTCAACTGCAATGAGGCATTTGTCAGAAAGACAGTCTCGCAGTTTCCAACTGATTTTACAATAAGAATAATTTGTTTGTGCCATGTGTCGACAGTTTTATTTAAAGCACACAATGAAAAATACCAACATGCTATTTTCCTCTTAACAACTTGCTGCACAACAAATTTTAATTTTTAAGTAGTAACACTTACAGATTACACTTTACACTTACAGATTTTTTCTGTTGTAATATGTTCCCTCATGTTATCACAGTCCATCTTTAAAGTGTAGACTTAGAAAACCCTTCTGCATAAGCAATCTAACACTTTTAAGCCAGGAAAATGCTTTATAAAAATAAGTTATATTTTTAACTTTTTTTGTTGACAAAGAAACTGTCAAGGTTGCAACTAGAATAACATCCAGTGTATATAAATGTGTGTGTTCCCATTCCTACCAACAGAAATGGCTTATTCCTCACAAGTTTATTAATTGCCTACATTGTTACTAAAATTTTTCACTGAGACAAGTATGTCTTTTGCATGGCAAAACTTATCTGGTATTAACCAAATTTCTCACACCAGCTGTATAGAATTGCACGTATTTTCCTGTATTCTTTAGGGAACTTCTGGCAACAGAGCTCTGAGCTGGGTCACACTGGCAAGTGAGCACCAGCAACTCTTTTCTTAACAAGGTTGTGGGATTGATCCCCATACAGGCCATTCACTTAAAAGTTGGATTGTTGTGATCCTTGTGGGTCCCTTCCAACTCAGAATATTCTGTGATTCTGTGATGTTTCAACCTTTTTTATCCAGCAGGCATTTCAGAATGTGGCCATGAGCACAGCTTTTGTTATTGTTGTCACCAGCAACGGGATTTTTACAGATTCACAGATGAGCTTTTATATACTGTTCACATCTGTGCATCCTCTTTGGTGCTCTGATAGTCACTCAGGTATGGATAAGAAAAGAGAAACTAAAAGAGACAGGAGATCTTCCTCTTTCAAAGAAAAGTCGAAGTATAAATCTGTGCATTAAAATGTTTTTGAGTACTCATTCAAAGTAGATCTTTGACAAAAAAGATTAGAAGATTTATTGCAAAAAGGTTAAGAACCTATAGTAAGACAATTGGCTTCAATTGCATTCTCTGAGCAGGTGAATTCGGACTGTGAAAAAGATCTCTCAGCTTGAGTAAATATGTTAAAATGGACTGAAAATTCAGTTCAACTGAGAATTGAAGTTACAGACTGTGGCTAGCACAGGCTTTTCCCATGAGAATTATTTTTGTGTTTTATAAATAAAGATAAAGTTTGGATGTTATTAAAAACAGTGTCCCAAGATCTGGATGGTGCAGGCCTGGCCAATCAGGCCTAGGGGGAGGCTTCTGGCCGACCAATCTGGGTGACCTTTGAAAACTCTATATATATGATGAAATCAAAACAATAAAGGTCTTTCCTTCTTGCCACTGAGAACGGAGTTCTTTACTCTGCTAGCTGCTCAACAGCGACAACAGACAATTGAAAATTTACTTTTCATCAGAACGATGATGAAAATCTCAGTCATGGAACGTAAGCAAAGCTACTTATGTAAAAGGTATGTGTTGAAGTAGGTGCTTCTTTACAGCACATTTTTCTCAAACATTCTTGAGGATTGGGAACAAAATCTTAGTTTGCTAATGGTTCTAAGTGGCTCCATTATGGCCCTTCCACGAACTGGAGTAACTGGAGCATCTCCCATCCTGTGTGTTGCACAAAAACCTTTAGAGTGTACATAGGATTTCATTGAGCAGCCACTCCAAGGAAATACAATCCTTACAGGGTTATTGAACCTCAAAAAAATTCCATGTGCAGGTTTGGTAAGTGAATGGTGATGTTGAGGATCAATCTAACACCTTCATGTTGGCTTTAATTAGACATTGATGTTTGTCTACTCATGGATTTAGTTCTTATGTTATATTTTTCCAAATATAAATCCTTGAGAATAACTTCTATAGCAGAAGTCCCACTGAGTTCAAGAAGGTATGCATGCTCATACAACCATTTGTGTGACTTCTGGATTTGCAACTAGAATTACCAAGCCCAGCTGCTACTAAGGAAAAACTGCCTCTAAACCCGGTATGGTTTGGGAAGATTTAAAACTGTGAGATAAACTAATCTAGGTTTCAGGATAATATAAATGTTCTTCCTCAGTCATTTCATTCATTGCATTCTTTTTCATGCAAGAACTGCCATTTAAAAATCTCAACACAAAGCACTTTTCAACAACTTATTGGGCTGCGTTGATGCTAATTTTGCCTGCTTCCCTCTCTGAGGGATTTAAATTTACTGGATTCTCAACTGATCCACAGATGATCTTGCAGGTTAACTTCATGAAGAGATTAATGATCATGATCTCATCTTGATTAAGAACTAAACACAACTTCCTTTCAGCAACACTTTCCAACAGTAAATTCCTCCCTCACAATCTTGTAACATACTCTCCCATGCACCTACACGGTCAGGAATAAATAAGAAAGCAAACCCTAGCAAACTGCTTCACTCACAGACTGAAAAAAACTTTTTTTTCAGATCTGAATTTGAAGCATAGGTGTCAACTATAAAAGGCATGGGCATTTTTTATGGAATTTTGAGAATAACAGCTTATATTAATTTGGTTTTTTGTGTTTTTTTGTGTTTGTGGGGTTTTTTTCCTACTACTAGTATAGCATTAAAGATCCTTATAGTGCTTTAACAATCTGCATCTCATACATTGAAAGTCCTCTGCTCTACTTAATATTACTGTATACAGTACTTCCTTGTACTTTAGAACTTCCTTTTGGGATATACAATATTTCAAGTTCAATTGAGATGTTGTTATTAAACATCTAGAGATCGAAAATATGGTATCAGACAATGAAAGAACACCATCCCATAAAACAGAACATACAAATAATTTTCACAGTTCTCATAAAACAAGGTCATACATAAAATTGTCACATATAGTTCAGTACATAGTTTGCATAATATTAAGTTCAACTCAGCTCAACATAATATTAAATCCAGCTAACAGTGTCACATATTGAGGGCCAAATCCTGGCTCAATGTGCAGTTGAAGCCTAAACAGATGTTTAGAGAAAATAATGTTAAGCCACCCTGAAGTTTTATATTGGTAACAATATCATTTGTTAATCTACCTAAGATTTTTGGCCTGAAGTATGTACCTAACTTGTGCTACAGAAGGAACATATGGCCAGTGGTATTTGGCTCCTGTCCTAGGACATGTCTTCATGGATTTGTCATGGCCAAGGCCACTGGAGGCCAAGAAGCAGTCTTCCTTCTGGGTATGACAGTTTTATTTACTGTTCTGCCAAAATTTGGCCAAGAGTTCAAAATCCTGTACATCTTATTCAGTAGTCCCACTAAAGTCAATGGAACCTTTTTAATGAGTAAGATGAAAAGGATTTGGCCCCCAAAGCTTTTAACCCTTTAAGTAGTGAGAGAGAAGTTTCATTGCACTTAGCCCATAATTCATAAATAATTTACTACCCGAATACAAGATGGATGTTGATGAACATTAAGTGCTGGCTCACAAACAGGAAAGAATGCAGCAATGTCTGACTAATCATAGCATTTTGGAACTCAATTTCTAAAGGGAAAAAGAGACACTTGCAAATGACAATTCCATCCAATGTCTGTTTGAGGCCACAAGAGTTGTTTTTTCAATTCATAAATTCAACCTTATGGATACCTTATAAAAACTAACTAATTACACCATGTGTACAGTTATAATTGAATGTGCACAGGTGTCTCCACTGGACTGGATGGATAAAAAAAATTTACAAAAAATATTGGAACAGATGGTTATTTCTAAAGAGCATATGGAACACCTGGTCATGACTTGGGAAAAGAGAAATTTTTCCCTCTTTCAGGAAAACTTTTGGTGACTGGAATGGGCAAGAACAGAATTTTCATACTTAAAGTAATCTTACTCTGTTACTCTGTTCCACAATTGACACTAATTTGAACTACACAGAGCAAAAGACAATTATATGCCAATTAAACGAATCAAAATTATATTACAGTGCTACTCTGACCATAAGACATTGCAAGGCAGTATATTCTAATAACATGCAGCACTCAAAAATACAATTTGAAAATTAAAATGGTGTTGTCAGGATGCAGACATGAACTCTTAGTTAGTATTGGAAAACAGTTAACTCCATTAACCATGGAGTTTAATCCCAACTGACAGAGTGAATTACTTCATCTCTGATGCCATGTCACGCTCATGCTGATCCTCAATATAGCTTTAACAAAGCTCCAAAGAGCTTGGGTCCGGAAAATGCTTGCCTCAACAACATCTGCACTTACAGACAATTTCATAGTGTTCTGTTTTTGCAAATGAGATAAAAATTTGTCTGCCTCATAAACATTGCAAAGAGAATGGTTTCTCATTGTCACTGAAGCCTGGAGGTGTCAATGATAATCTGAGGAAATTGGATGTGAAGCCTCTACGAACTCGTTAAGGTGAACAAACTGCTGCCCTTTTGGTTCTATTAAATCATTTTAATTCCTTGTATTCCTTCTTTCCGCCCCAAAAGAAGAATGTAGACATTTTGTGCTGACAGCAGTCCTTTTGTATCAAATCCTCAGGGGACATGATGGGCTCCATATCCCTTTGGCTATGCGAATAGGATTAGGTTTCATGCTTAATTCCCCCACTTCATGCTGAAATCAGGAAGAAAAGTTCTTGGAAGGTAAACTAAGTTGAGTGAAGACTCTATTCCCCGGGAAAACTTCAACACAAAGAGCATTAGTCTAGCCTTTGGAATAACATGAATCAAATCTCCATAAAAAGGGCTGTAGTGAAGGCTTCAGAAGGACGTACACAATGGTACGCCCAGGAGAAGGCCACTCTGGGGGTTTTTGTGCCTAGACCTTGCAAGAAAGGTGTTAAGATATCTCTGTTTCTACTGCGGGAGTTTTCCCATGATTCCCTGTTTTTTTCCTCACAGATTCTACAGGGCAGATCCCAAAGTCTTTATTCCATCTTTGTTCCTCATTCCACTGGTTATTTGCCAGAGTAATATAAGGGAGTTTGCACTGTGCATTTTCCCCATGTTCAGATGCCAATAGCCCTTGGTGTTTCCTGGCATGAACTCAGCTTCCAGGTTTTGCCCCCGCAGCAGCTCCCAGCTCCCTGCAGTAGTGAGATTCTTCTCAGATGAGAAGACAACTCAGAGGTACATTCCTACACGGATGGGAAGAGTAGGAACAGAAGGAAACATACTGACTGGCCTTCATGCCTTCCACCTGGAATAAGAGGGGTGTCTCCCTTGCATGAGGAGGAGGATGAGTTGATGCTCCTTGCTGTACATGGAGCTCAGGAGAGCTGTCTAGGACTTGGGGCTGGCCCACAGTGCTTACAGGAGCTAACGTATTTTGTGGATTCAGATCTTGAAAGCCATGTCACAGCATTTGATATAGGAATTAAAGGGTTTCATGGCAGAAGATGAGGATCTTTTTCTACCTTCTGAAGGAAAAAATGCTTTGAGAATTTTTTGTGAATACCACTGCCACAAAAGGAAAGTATGCACATGCTATACGCTGTATTTTTGGTTTGCCTTTTTTTTTTCTCTTCTGTTTGTGAAAATAGAAAATGCTTAGACAAGAACAAAACTGATCAATTTTATGATGACATGGCACATTTCTGATCTATCCTGAGATTTATTGCTAGTCATATTTGACTTTCATTTTGGGTTCTGAAAGCATTTAAAACAGTGTTAAAAAGTCTCATAACAATCTTCTGAAGCAAGTTTATCTCAATTTCACAGGTAAGGAAATGAAGGCATAAAGAAATTAAATGATTTGCCACAGATAGTATAATAAGCCAGCAGCAAAGTCTGCTGGAAGAAAATGAAATTCTGTAGTTATGGATTAACTCTCTCTTCCTGCTAAGAAAATTGATCTGATCCCTAATGAGCTGTTTCATGCCACCTGTACTAAAGTTTGTGAAAAGTGGCCAGTTTGCACTGTTAAAACATTTGCAAAGCCAATGAATTATTTTTCCATATAAGCACAAAAATTCTACTTAAAGGGTTAATTATACTGCTGTGCTGGTAAACATTTTTACTTATTGATGGTTAGACCTGTCTTTAGATACTGACTGGGACAGAAGAGACTGAGCTGGCCCTGGACTCCCTCGTCTTTGTGTTGGGCATGGATATAGTACAACAGGATACACCGACAGTGGCCTCAGGCAGCTCATCTTCCTCTGTCCATTCATTGAGATCTGGGTTATAGCACTGAATGCATTTCTTGTACTTTTTCTCTATTTCATTCCAGCCACCCACTAAGTAAATTTTCCCGTTAAGGGTGGAGGCGCCAGCCGTGCTAACTCCGGTTTGAAGTGGCGCCACGTAGCTCCATTGCCCCGTATAAGGACTGTAACACTCCACAGGGAGAACATCGACCCTTTCGGCTCGCCCCCCCAGCTGAGACCCCCCCATGACGTAGACCCTCTCCAGAAGGGACACTGCACAGTGCCAGCCCCGTGGAGTGCTGAGGCTGGCCTTATCCTGCCAGCTGTCTTTGCTGGGGTCGTACATGCACACCGAGCGAGAGTAAGCATTATTGATGTAACCTCCTGTGACCAGGATCTGGCCATCCACCACTGCGCTGGCATGGCAGCACCGGGGCACCTCCAGCGGGGCCTTCATCTGCCACTGATTAGTTGCAGGCACGTAGCACTCGACTGAGGAGAGGCAGCCCTCGGAGTTGCGGCCACCCACTGCAAAGAGGAGGCCATTGAACACATTCAGGCTGAAGTGGGTGCGCCGCTGATTCATGTTTGACAAGTGAATCCAGCTGTTGAAACGAGGGTCGTATCTGAAAGTATTAAAAAAAGAAGGTAACAGTCTTATATACTGCTCTGCTAAATTATACAGGACTCGTATGTCACTGCTGTAAGACCAAAGTTGCTAAGATCTAATTAGTTATTTAGCCTACTAGAACTCAGCCTAATGAAACTGGTATTCCTGATCAAATTTCCAAATGAATTTAGGTTTTGATTGGAGAAAAAATGTGTTTCTATCATTCAAACCTGATATTATTTTAATGAAGTAAATCTGATTCTTCTGTAATTTGATTTTGTACAATCATCTCACTAGAATACGGCGAAGAAATATTTTCAAGACACAATAGAAATTATAGAAGTTTTTTTGCAATTTACACCCACAGCTAAGATGTCTAAATTTACTCATAGAGTTTTAAAAAACTGTAGATGGTGATTCATACTTGCATCCTCTTAGTGCTCTCTAAATGGTGAGTATGCTTTCCTTCCCACTCACATGGAGTAAGTTTTATGTGGAAAGAGCCTCTGTGCTTTCTAACACCACTCCTATCTGAAATAACATTCTTTGTCCTTGATATTTAAATGAGCAACTTTGAAATAGGCAATGGCAAATTATAACTCCTGAAGATGCTGAGTGAGGTACTTTAGTAGACCCACACACTTCTACTGCATGCTAAGGGGACCAGAGAGGACCTGAGAGGAAGCACATGAAAGGAAGCATATGAGAGGAAGACTATGTGAAAATAAATAGTAATTGTTATCTGTCATTCAGCATTGTCATCTGCAAGTCCACAAACATACTGATGTGACTTGACATGCTCAAAATTAATGGCACAACAAAGATTTCCCCACCTCTGCCCTGCAACCAAGGTGTGCACCAAGCACACAACTCATTGTGACAATGTGAGGCATTGCTTAAAGGCAGAAGGTCAAGAGAGCAACTTTATTACACAATATTATTACACTTATTATTACACAATAAAATTGATCTAGAGAAGGTTCCTCATTCATTAACTTTATATACTGGTTGATGTGCTCAGGAGAAGCTGACTGTCCCTTCTGGGATCAGAAAAGGAAGCACTGGTAGGACTGTGGCTGCGTAATGCCATTGCATGTCCATAGTCTGTTAGTAGATAGAAAGTAGATAAAAGTTTTCTGACTCCCAGCCTTTGCTTCAGGGTACTGTGCATTGCCAGCTTTTAGGCTGAACTATTAAAAAACTAGTACCACCCATGTGACTATGGCACGTTAGTGTCTGCACTCTTCTAACCTTGCTATGATCACCAGTGCAGTCCTTGGATGTCTATAGATAGGAACAGCAATATTTCAGAAGTGAGGTATTATTTGGGATGCACTGTAAAAGGCAGCCTTCAAGCAATGGTGCCATTGTTTCTAAACACTTGAAAATAATAATAAAAAATAAAGGATATTAAATGCAATATAAAATCTATTGAAAATATGATGAATGGTGCACAGAAAGTGGAGTCTGTAACACCTAAAAGCTGTTTTTCCAAACTTTCTGTCAGCTATCAAAAGCTTTCAAAAATTTGAGAAGTCTCACCTTGTCCAATTTGGTGCATTTCAATGGTACTTTAGAACATCCCATGACCTCCTATTTATGTTCCTATCCATTTCCTCCACTTGGAGTAAGGTTTCTCAGTTTTACCCCACTTTTTAGTGAGCATGTGTAACCATGGTGAAGTTTTTTGTATAACTCCAGTTGCATATTTCTGTTCATTCAGTTTAATACAGAATAGCATCTATACCTCCCCCAAAGTGTGCCCTTTCTCTTTATCCAAGTGGTTCATGTTGCATGACACAAACCAGCTTAGTCTATCTACCTGCCTTCTGTGGAATAGGTATCTCCATCCCTTTCAAAAAAATAACCAGTTACCTGCAGAAATTGCTGACTGCATGCTTGGCTTGGTTCCTGGCATCATTCTGGTCTTCCCCACCAGCCACATAGAGGAATCCATCCATCACTGTGACACACTGATTAAAACTTTTAGCAGGCATTTCACTTAGCTTCTTCCATCCGTTTTCAGGATCTCTGTATAAGATGTCTCTACTAAGAGACTTTTCTGTCAAAGCAGGGCGTCCCCCAACAGTAACTAAGACTCTGAAACCTCCACGGATCCTTGTTCTTCTGGACTGAAGTGTATTCTGGTGATAGGGAAGCAAGTGATAGTTCATGGCATCCACTAAGAGCTTATGGCAGTCTGCATCTTGCATCATTCTTGGCACAGTTTGAACATAATTGACAAGGTCTTGGGCTGAGATGGTACCAAAACGGATGTTACTTAAGAGATTGGCAGCAAACTTCACTCTTTTTTGGTCAAATTCAAGCCATTTTATTGCAATCTGGAATGCAACAATTTCAGAAGGCAGCTGCAAGTCATCATCTGCAAGAAGTTCATTAATCTGATCAAAAGTAAGTTTTAGGAACTGATCTGTTTCTGAAAATTCAATGAAGTTGTCTCTAATAAATTTGTGCGCTGCTTCCTTGGTTGTTTTTAGTCCATATGTTTCTGCAATATTGGCAATGTACATACAGTTCTCAACACTGATTTCTTGGACTAGAAAGTCACAGCACATCTTTGTAAGGGTGTGAATCTGTAGATAAATTGCTGTGGAAATAATACTACCTATTGTGTAAAGTGAGAGAGTAAGTTTTCCAGTGTAAGCATAGGTGATAACAGTAGCTAGACCCACTGGGGATACATCATTGAGGTCTACTCTTTGAGTGGATGGATCTTTTTTTAAGATGTTGTGAAAATACTCACTGCTTGAAGCCATCACTACCTTATGAACACTGAAGGATTTGGTTTTGGTACTGATAGTCAAGTCACAAAGGAAATTTTCTTGTCTCATTTTGCTTAGACCTTCCAACAGATTTGGGCAGTATGATGGGTCAGAAACCTCAGATGAGATGCAGCTGAAACCATTTCCTCCTTCCAAGAGTCCATTCAAGCCATTTAGTTTACTGAGGGGACCATCTTCCACAATGATGGTTGTTTCATTGATTTCTGCTTTGTTCTTCTTCACATTCTTCTTCTTAGGGGCCATGACTGCAATGAAATATTACAGCCAAGCACTTGCTAAAAATAAAATTAAGCACCACAGTTGTGAAATTTAATAGCTATGTGATTGTGCAACAAATCTAATCTTTGTCAATACATATAATGCCACAAAACCAAACACACAGGATAATCTGTCTTCCTCAATTCTAGGTTGCAGCATGGCTTCTTATTAATAATAATCAATTCTCCAGCTGTGAAGAACAGACCTACAAGTAATTCAGTAATTCCTTTTTGTTTCAAATAGCAAGGTCATAAATTAACATTCATCTATTATCACCACATTCAAAAAGTTAAATTGTCTAAATGGGTTTGTCAGAGTGTAAAATTTTGTATATATATATTTAAATCAGACAGATTCTAGACCTGAATTCATTAGCCTGAGGCACAGGAAAAATATGGGCCCCTCACTTTGTTCATCCTTACTCCACGGCTACTTCAGACTTAAAGGTGAGTTCAGAACTTGACCAGGAAATATTAAGACTGGGAAAAATCTTTAAAGATACAAAAGCAAGGTGAGTCATAAAGAGAAAGAGGATTTTAATATGATGTCATATTGATTTTAGATTTAGATTTTGCTCCAAACTGCTTCCAGATATTTGTAACTTTTGATTTTATAGATGGATAGTATTCTATGATATTTCCCATGTCAGATGTGCAAATACTTTCTGCTCATAGCACACTTTGATTGCTTTTCACTAACAGTAATTTGAAATCTATGATCCTACTTTTAGGATTTTGTGGAGATTTGGGGAGAAGATGTCTAACTTCCCTTTGGAAAAATGCCATGCAAACTCTATCAGGATGTGTTGTTTTAAACAAGTTCTGCATATGTGAAGGTAAGAACCAGTCCCATGTCAGAATACATATTTAAATTATATACATATCAGTTCTAGGCAAGCTCTCAATGACATGAAGAGACACATTTTTGTCAAATGGGATATGAGACAGCCCCTAGTAACAAAGGAGTTACTTCAAACAAATATATGCATGTGCAAATATACTTGAAGGAAAGCACTGATCTCCAATAACACAGTTTAAACAGGATTGTGGAGGTCAGCATTCAAATAGATTCAAACATAGCATTTATCTCCAGTATATCCATTGATTTTGAAACAATTTAAACATGCTAATTTTCTTTATGCTACTTGCAGTCATAAAAACTTGAACATGAAAAAATTGTAATTAATGATAAATCAAATGACCGGTTTATTGTAGATAACTTAATAAAAAGACTTCAGGACTATTTCAGTCTAGAATCTGAGCACATAATATCTTCCTTAAGCACACAGCATGTAACAAAATGGTAATTTAATTATAGAAAGGAATGGTTGCTGCCTGTGAGCACCAGCAGTTTTTTGCTGCTGCTGCTGGGTGACAACCATGTGCAGAGCAGGCGAGGGAGAGGGCCATGTGTGCCCCAAGTGTCAGTGTCAGCCCTTGCTGACGTGAGCTGTGATCCCTGATATGCCAGTGTGCCAGTGCAGGGGTCAGCTGCTGCCCGGCTCCCCCGCTCCGGCTGCATTCCAGGAGCTGCATCTGTTGAGACCTATCAGAGTCACCTCCCAGAATAGCAACCTCCCAGCAGCTTGCCATTTTAAGACAGGTTCAGTTGAAGGCAGAGCTGATGTTTTAGAATACTTGGTTGTTTAACACAACTTTTGTTGCAAAAAACCTAGGATGTTGCAAGTGTCATGTATATTTGCTGGCATGGAAAAAAGCAAAACAAAACTTTTGGATATCTTTGTATGTTATACATGTAGTTATAGCTTTCCATATTAATAGTCACAATTTTAAAGTTGGCGAGGGCATATTCTTTTGGCAGTCATATCTGTTGTTCTAAGTATTTTTAGAGACTTGTAACTTAAAATTTTTACTACATGTAGCACTTAATGTTTATTGCTTCATTGCATCATTGCAGAGCTCATTTAAATACATGACATTTTAAGCTCTCTGTTCAAAAATGCTCACTCTCCAAAGCTTTTTCCTGAAAAATGCTTTTTCGTCAGCAGAAATTTCACAAGTTAGCTTAATGTACAATCACAGTAAGTGATGAGACATGCAAAACTGGTGAAACAAATCAAACAATCTTAAAATCAAATTACCAAACTTTGAAAACCCTGGGTGATTTGGTTTTCTACAATTGTTTGCTTTCATCTAATTTTATTTTAGTTTAAGTACCAGTCATGCCAAAGGACACTTGGGGTCCCAAAACAATACATTCAACCAACCAGCCTCCCTCCGCTTTAAAATGCTACCTTCTAAAAACTATCAAAGTGAGGACTTAAAAACCTCTTACCCTCCTCAGAATGATACCGTCCCACAGCTGTCCGTGAAAATGCCTCTTCCTTGGAAAATGCAAACACAAAAAGAGAGGACTTGTGGGAAAAAAGAGTCAAAAAGATCAGAGGCCACTTGTTAAGTCCCAGCTCACTGGTTTCTAGTGAGGCACTTCGCTGTTACAGTGAGCAAAAGAGACCGGAGCCTGTGCTCGGGTGCTCTTTAAAATGACCCCTCCTCTCCATGCCTTGCTCTCTGCCTCTGCCCAGCCACGGGAGTGCAGCTTTCTGGGCTGCCTGGCCACTGGAAATCAGGAGCAGAGGACAAGCCTGGACCCTGCAAAGGCAAAGGCACAGGTACAGGAGAGGAAAGGGAGGGGAAGGTGAAGATAATTACAGCAGGTAATAATTGCCCTAGGTAAGTGAAGGGTGAACCACTGGGTTCCCCAGCTCCCAGCTGGGAGCCTGGGTGAAAGCTGCATGGTTAGGGAGGGGCACAGGTTTAGATTGGACATAAGGAAGACACTTTTAGAAATGAGAATGGTGAGACACTGGAACAGGATGCGCAGAGAAGCTCTGGAGGTTCCATCCCTGGAAGTGTTCAAGGAAAAGCTGGCACTTTACAATTTTTTAGATTTTCCGTGCTTAACTACAGGCAGAGGAAAGGAGACCAGCTGATGGGGATTCAGTCATGTCCTGTTTTGTGGAGTTAAGTCATTACCCCTGTATAGACTTGCCTCAGCTTTCAAGGATATAATGGCTCACATCCCTGATATATTTTCAGAGATGTGAACTTCAATCTTCTGTCTCTCAGCTGTCTATCCTAACTTGGGGGTTATACTGTACACTGGAATAGTTTACCTCCACATCCTTGCCAGTCAACCTCAGGAATAATATAAAGCCAAACCCCCATATCCCAGGAGAATTTCATCCCATGGGGGAGATAAAAACAGTACAGGTGTCTGCATGGGAAGGGAATGGTATTGGGGGAAGTCAAAGAACAGGAAGATTTTCTCTTGCCTGTGCTTCGTATAATGCTTAATCTTACAGGTTTATTTGTTTGCCTCCAGGCTTGGATGGGCTTTTACAACAACCACTGCAAAGTAACACTTGTCGTTTTGAACAACAGGTGATCAATCTGCTGGTGGAGCTATGAAACATCGCAAGGTAAAAATGAAAAAACAGAACAGGAAATTAGAGGCAGTCAAATATGTGAAATGAGAGTGAAGGAGCAGGACATAAGGCTAAGCTCTCCCAACAGGAACAAGGTAACCAGCTTTCCTTTTGAAAAATAGAGCCACAGCTATGAAAAATTAAGGACAAAGCCTTATTTTCATAGAATCTTGGAATACCAGGTTGGAAGGAATACCAAGGATCATCTGGCCCAACCTTTCTTGGTAAAAGCACAGTCCTGACAAGATGGCCCAGCATCCTCTTCAGGTGAATCCTAAAAGTCTCCAATCTTGGAGACTTACCACTTACTTCCTTGAGGAGATTATTTCAATGGCTGATTGTTCTCATTGTGAAAAATTTTCTTCTGGTATCAAATCGTAATCTCCCAGGAATAACTTGTACCCATTCCCCCTCATCTTCTCCTTGTGATTTTGGTAAAAAAGGGAGTTTCCATCTACCATGTCTTTTTTTTCCCTCACATGTAGATTCCTACTGCCTCAAAAATACAACTAACAATAGAAATTATTTATACGTAGGATGACATCTATGATCATCTTAACACATATCAATATATTTTAATTTACTAGTTCAATCTAATTATAAAATTCTGTACATTGACAACTATCTTTAAATTTTTGAAGCTTTGCATTCATAGGATCTGTTGTGATTTTTATGCAAAGAATTTATTTTGTGCTGTGCTTCATGAGTTTTAAGAACTTGTAAAAAATTAGGTCTTGTAGGTAGAACAAGCACATTTCTAAAGCAGTACCACCACACATATCATATCAGTGAACCATAGTTATTTAGTTTTCTCTTTTCTAACAGCTCATGGCCAGACTTTTATGAATTTTCAAAATTTAAAGATTTTCTAAAAAGACAACATTTTTCAGACTAAGATTATTCTTTTCTTTTATTTTTCAGTTAGTTGTGTTTTTATAAAGGGGACACTTTTCCAGAATGAACACACTATCATAATATATAAAAAATAAAATATTATTCTAATTTTTATATCATTAAAATTTACTAGCGCATTGTAAAACAAATTGAATTCTTATTCAGTCTCTACAAATGTGTTCCCAACGTCATTACATGCTTCACTGTTGAAAAAACAACAGAAACAACAATGGAAAAGGATTTTCACTGAAAAGACAAAACCAATTTGTAATTTCCAGAAAATATTGAGCATGCTTTGAGCTGGGCAGTACAGAGATAACCATCTTGTGCAGCATGAGTCAATGTCTCAATGTACTAAAACTGAAAAAGTCAAACATCTCACGTAATTCTGAAACGTTGCTTCTGTGTTAGGGCAAGATCCACAAAATCTTTAATTACTCAGTCTTCAAGATCAGAAGACAACTGATGGCATACATTGTGTGGCACACAAGCTGTTCTTGGTAGTAGTCATTCTCATTTTCCATTAATTAGCACACAATGAAGTCTTTTAAAAATAACTAATACCAGGATCAGAAATCATTGTATATTTGCATAATGTAGTCCATACATGTATATACATCTACATAATACAAATATTAGTTTTAAAAATAAAACTTTAATTTTTAGATATTAACAGTTTCCCTTGTATCTTGAAAACAGCATGTTCTTTCTGTTTATTGCCTTTCAAATGGCATAGAAATTAATTACTGTAAAATATTTTTATATTGACTTAAGTCCTTGCAATCAGATTATTAATTATCTTCTCACTTAAAAGAGGGAGCAGTACATTTTAAAAAACCACCCTGAGCCTCTCAAGATGTATCCTTTTAGGTATGAGTGAACCTTGGGGGGGAAAAAAAAAAATTTCTTCATAATCAACTGGTCAATATGAGTGACTAAGGACAATACTATCAATCCATGCAGCAGTAGCAGGTCATGAAGTAATGTTTTAACATTTTATGGGCAAAACGTGGAAACATTTCAAGAGATTTGTTCTCAGCCCAATGAACAAGAACAATTGTTATTATTTGCTCCATGCGCACGGTTCAGAATCAACAATAGGCAAAGTTCTTTGGTCAGCAAAGACAGGCCTTAAGGCAATTATAACCATCTTTTCTAATCCATGCACAACCACTACTGCACTCTTTCTGGAAATGTAAAACCTTTTGTTTGAAGTTGACATGCTCTGATTTGTGGAACTCAAGTGTCACAGCCACGGCCGTGTGGAAATATACCTTGGTCAACTAAAGATGTTAGCAAAACTCAGGCTTAGCTCTAAATCATGACTGTTTTGTGTGCTCAGATCACTTTGTGTATGCTCAGCCAAATGCCACACACCCTCAAAGCCCAAATTTAGTTCTCTCTGATAAATAGTTATGAAAAATATCTTTAAATGTACTAATCTGAATGTATTGAGTAATCACACCAGTAATGCCTTTAGGAAGGGTGAAACTCTTTATGCAGACTGGAGAAAACAGTGAAAGCGTACTATATTTCAGTGGCAACTGCAGTCTTTTCAAAAAAGAGATGGAAAAGAAATGGGGGGGTTGGGGTTTTAAGATGCTGAATAAATGTAAAACCAGCATTGTTAGGAACAAATGCACAGAGCTTGATTTCACAGAGGTGGCTCTGAGGACTGTGTTCAGCAAGACACCCAGCCCCAGTGGGTCACTCAGACCTCCCCCCATACTTGATCATTTCTTCCCACTTCCTTGCCTAGTTTTGCCCAGCCAAGCTTCTCACATCAATCCATCCCCTGAAATTCTCAACAGGCTCTTCTCTTTAGTTCAAACAAAACCTGTTCATCATTCTGGTTTCTGCCTTTCCTTGGAAACTCACTAAGCACTGGCACTACGGCATAGAAAGGTCCTTAGGGATGAGAAGAGTTTGCAAGCCTTGCAGCAGAGCTGATGGCACAACACACCTCTTGAGCATGTAGTGTAACGGCAATTTTTGGAGCTACATTTGTATGACAAGCCCACTTCTTCCTAAGAGGAGTCACACATCAGTGTCAAATAAACAAATCCTTGTAATAATCAGCATTGGCTGCAGTTTTGAAGGACTGAGTAAACTTGGAATTCTTCCCTCTTGACAGTTATGACAGGCAATACAAAAAATGCTTCAATTAGATCTGGGCTTAAAATATTCTTCTTGTGCTAGAAAACTTTTGAGATTTTAAACGTTTTCACTGTCATGAAATCATAATCTTTCAGAATAATTGGCCAGCAAGAACATCTTACTCATCCCAGGAGTAGTTTGATATTTAGGCTTTCAAACAACATATGGGAATTCCAGCTTCAATCACATAATCTGTAAGACAATCTGGCCCTCAACTTTGTTACTCAATAATTACTTTAATCATAATGCTGATGTGGACTGAATTTCTGTGAAGATTTCCTCAGCATAAATGTCACTTTGTATAAATTATACTATTTGGGCCAGAAAATGGAAGAGTAACTAGTTGTGAATGGCCTAATGTAAGGCAGAGTTGATGAAGTCTCTACATACTGTGAAGATAACTTAATTATTTCTGCAAAATGAAAGCATGAGTATGGGAACTAGAGAGCCAGTCTGCATCAGGGACTTGGATTTATTTTTTCCATTTCCAAATGAATGCTCTACCTACTGTACTGCCCTATCAGCTATTTTGGTTTCTCTACTGATGAATTTGCCATACAGTGTGCCAAGATGTAATAAGATCTATTTTGCAAGAGCCACAACCCTAATGTGCAAATACTAGACTTTTGCCTACTTAAAATTCCACTGAAGTTCAGACTGGATGCACCTTTTTAACACTTCCCCCAAACACCACTTTAAAGAGTAAAAGGTGTTCTGTGTACCACACCTATTTTAATTACACCTACAGTAACTTCCCAGGAAATTCTGCAAACACTTGGATTTTTTTAGGAGGAACTCATTCAGCTTGGGAGGCATTCAAACACATGCTCAGCGCTGGCAAGCTCCATGGCAGGGATCCCGTTTCAGATGCACAGTTCACACAGCAGCAACGACTGATTCCCTGTCATAAGCTTTTTAGGTAATCCATGGGAGAGCCCTGAGCCCAAAAGAGCTCACACCCCTTAATTAAAAAAATCTTCTTAAAAAAAAAAAATTAAAAAAAAAAATTAGGCGTTAGGCATCAGGCTGTAAATAACGCAGACCCTAAACAAAAGGATGTTCTCTTCAGCCCGAGACAGGACTGCAGTGGGCTGCCAGCGGGCGACAGTCACGGCTTCACGGCTAGGCGTCACTACCCCAAGCCAGGGCACCCTGCCACAGGGCAGCCTCGCTGCCCCACACGGACACCAGGGATGCCCCACGCCTCGTGGGTACCGCAGGGAACAGCAGAGGTGTGCACCGGCAGGTGACACTGTCGGTGTGCCACCCGGCGCACAGGGCACAGGCACCGCTCGGGGCTGCTCCCGAGGTTGCCACGGCCGCCCTGGCAGGAGCACCGTGCACACCACGGCGTTCCCTGGCAGGCTGCTCCCTGAGGCAGCTTCCCGGGCTCATCCCAGCTACACTGTGCCTGCTCAGAACCGCACTGGGTGTAAGAATGCCGTCCAACGGGGCAGAGAAAAACACACAGCCCCACTGTTACTGCTGAGGCGCAGAGAAAAGCACACAGCCCCGCTGCTACTGCTGGTAGTTTGGCAGCGAACAACCAGCTCGGCTGCCGCCCTCAGCCCCAGCCCGAACGGCCCAGACGAACGGCCAATGGCGGCGGGAGGCACGGATACAAGAACGGCTGGAGGCGGCTGAGCCGCTCTGGGGGCGGTGCCGGTGCCATGGCGGAGAAGGGGCGCAGCGGTGCCGGTGCCACGGCCATGGCGGAGAAGGGGCGGAGCGGCGGCGGCGCCATGGCGGAGCAGGGGCGGGTCTCTGCGCTGAGGGTCCTGGAGCTGAAGGAGCGGCTGCGCTGTGCGCAGGAGCCCGCGGAGGTACCCGGCTAGGGGGCCGTGCGCGGCAGCCGCTGGGCTGTTGTTTCTGTGTTCATAAGAGCTTTTCTGTGCGAAATAGGTGCTTCTGCTTTGTTTTAACAGCGCACGCCAAGAGGAGCGGGGGCTGTCGCACCCTGCCTCGTCATTCCTGGTCCAAGAAGGGCCAAGCTGTTGTGAAGCAGTCCCTGCAGGGTGGCAGGGCTGCTCAGGAGCACCTGACACAGGCAGAGATCAGTGGGGAGCGCGGTCAGGGCGGTGTTGAAGCTGTGCGGGGGGCAGAGGGACCAAGGCACCAGGCTGGGGGTCACAGGGACCAAGGCACCGGGCTAAGGGGCAGAGGGACCAAGGCACCCCCGCTCTCTGAGCAGCGCCGGCACTCCCAAACACACGGCAGCAAAGCAGCGTGTGCCAATTTGACCTCAGTGTTTCATGAAGTAATAAATCACACTTGACTGAAGAAGGTATAGTCAAAAGAGTGATGTGGTTTTTGCTTGGTTTGGGGTTTTAAAAATTTTTATTTTTTTGAGGATCACGTTTGCCTTGAAGATACAGAACACATTTACCTTGATGGGTTTCTAAGGCGTTAAAACTTCATACAAGTTCGTGGGAGTATTTGGAGGCAGGGGGCAGCAGTGATAATTGCGTTGTATTTGGTAGCTGATGAAAAGCTTAGCTATTAATCATGTCTACAATGTGTTTGCAAAGTGTGTGTGTATGCATATAGAGGAAATACGGATTTTCATAGCCAATAATGGTAGATTTTCTTGAATGCCTGTGATGTAGGCAATATCTGTCTAAACTGTAAATACCTTTGCAGGTGCTTCTTCAGAAGTTTTAATTTGCTGTTCAGTTAACCTAATATTTCTTCCTGTGCTGTGCAAATGATCAGATATTATAGTTCCTGAGTTTTTTAGTACTTGGGATTAGTGATGTGCTATTTTGAACAAGAGGTAGCAAAGGAAAAGGAAGAAACCATTCTAGAAGTAATTAATTTTTAAGTGATCCCAAACCAATAGGTTTCAAAGCATTCAACTAAATTGAATAATGAGAACAACTCTGGCTGATATGGATTCATTAAGGGAGGAGATACACTTTTTATGCAGCACAGCTGCAAGTAGGTGCTGCATAAAATGGGGCTAATGGTGGTGCTGCAGCACTTCTGTCCCTGGTAAAAGTGCCTTGTGAAATAGAAGTATTTATGGATAACAGGGCCTAAGGAGGGGCAGGGAAACTGATAGCTGTAAATTGCCAGTCATGAAAGGTACTCCTGAAAGAAGGTAAATCTAATAATAGAAATTACGTGGTTAGGATCTTTATAGGCAAAGAGGAGAGTTCTAGAAATGTGCAGAAAAAATTACCAATCAGTATTACAGATGTGTATGTAGGCAAGTGTGCTGTCAAATATTTCTGTTCCATACCAAGAATAATTGTCTTGGGACTCTTGAATAATTGCTAAAAAGTTTTTGATAACCATGCAGAACATCAACTGTTCATTTCAAAAGCCTCTTAACGTGTGAGGTTTGATAGCTACCAACTGAGTTTTCAGAGAATTGACCAAAGAAAGAAAAGGCATTGAATGATGCTTGTGGTTCTAGGGAAGGTACAGGAAAAAAGTACTGTGCTATTGTTGGTAAAGGTCAGTGAAATTGCAGTTGATCATCAAGGAACACGTTGAGCAGCTGTCTGATGTTATGGTGTAACTGATGAAGAATTAAAGGGTGGTGCCATGAGCCATACTACTCAATAAGATATTATGCAGATACATTCTGGCAAATTTATCTCAAATTGTATCTGGCTGACACTACTTGTCATAAATATATGCAAGCTTCAAGGCATTTGACTTGCTTCTGTATGATGCTGATTAGAGTAGCAGTGTCACGGACCTGATAGAATACATAAAACTGATTTCAGTTGCGCTTGCCAAAAATAAGTGCTATAAGTTTCCATCAGGAAACAAAGTTGGTTTGTGGGTTTGGTTGTGGGTTTCTCATGGTTTTTTGAGGGGTAGGAGAGTGATTAGGCATCTCTTTGAGACATGATGCTACTGAAATCTTCCTTCATTTAGAAGACAGCAAGCATTGTGGGGAAATGCTACACATACTGAAGTAATTTGTGTGAAATGAAGAGAGTCCCTTCTAGAAACCAAATTTGACTGTGTGGTAGCAACATTCATTTGAGAAACACATGTTTTATCATGGCTCAGTGGAAAGTCACAGCTAGGAGCTATGAATATAGGTCACTCAGGATAGGAGACTGTATTTTGGAAAGCATTGACTCAGAAAATGATTTGGAGCTCTGATGTATTACCAGTTGAGCATGAAATTGCAGTAGACTGCAGTGGCTTAGGGAGTAAATGCTATCTTTGGGTAGCTTAGCAGGGTTATGTTATTATTGCTATATAGCATTAGAGGGACAATTACAGGAATATTATGTCCTGTTCTGGGGACTGTTTTTTTAAAAACGACACTGGCCAAGCTGGAAAGATAAGACAGCCAGAGAATGTCTGTAGCTCTGGCTAACATAACTTAATGAAACTAAAGAACTAAGGTAAAGAGTGTGATTAGTATTTACATTTATTTCTGTGTTGTGTAAGATGATTGGAAGAAAGCTCATTTAATGTAATTAACACATCATTAGATTTAGTAGCTGAAAAGAAAACAAGGCATTTTTTTTGGCAAACTGTTGCGTTTTGCTTTGGTGGTGGTTTTTTGGGGTTTTTTTTTGGTGGGTGGTTTTGTTTGGTTGGTTGATTTTTGTTAGCTGAGGGCATGGTGATGATTTGCTTGGGAAAGAGTTGGGGTTTTCTAAGGTGTTTTCTTCAAAGTTGTGGTGCTCTTTCAAATGAGTTGTCTGGCTCAGCCACAAGTTGATGTAATTTCACAGGCTTTGTTATAGAAGAGAACGAGCTGTAGAATCATAGAGATCTCTTTGAAAGAGAGATGCAGCAATTGAATGAGGACAGAGAGAAAACAGGAAAGAATTACTGTGGAGAAATGTTGTCAGTCCCAAATACAGATGGTCTGGGAACCTGTTAATGGATCCCATCCTTCCTGAGATTCCCAGCTCAGATAGGAAAGTAAGAGGAGACTGTACAACACTTGCATGAAGGATGATGGAGCAACACTGGTGTGGTGGGAAGAGACCAATCCCAGTGCACCTGGGATCTGTTACCACTTTGCTTTCAGTTTTGACTCTGGACAATTTTGTTTGCTCCCATGCTTATTTCCCATTGCTCATTACCATTGATCTCTGCTTTCCAAAAGCTTGCTTTCCCTTCTTCCGTGTATCTTTGCTTGCTTTTGTTCCTACTGTCATCTTTGCTTTTGTCTCACACCAGTATGTGTGTGCCAGCTCTGTTTGTCCATAAGGCTTTACCTGTTTATATTGCATGAAGACCTAAGGCTTGGGTTATCCCCGAGTGTCATGTGTGGAAAAAAACCCCAGTCCTAAAGGGTTTTGATCATTTTTTTATAGATCAGTATTTAGTAATTATGTAGACTAGTCCAGGAATTGTAAATAAAGGTAACTTTTCTTCATAATTTTCCTGTGTAATTTACAGTCTGTTTTAAAGTTGATAAGAGTTTTTCCACAGGGATGTAGCTGATAGTGGTATGTGAGGTAAAATGGTCTGAAAACCAGTGGAGGGTTAAATATGTATTGTGTGTGTATGGAAGTCTTTGGTAAAGAAATTACCAGGTCCAGTCCAGTGAGGTAAGAGCCAGACAGGCTGCAAAAGCTCAGATGAAAGAAAGGGTTAGAGAAAGATTGCCTCAATAGTCAGTCTTAATTTGGCTTTTTAAGGCCTGCACAGAACAGACTTAATTTTGCCTTTTTTATGCAATAATTATAATGTATATAAGGTATACTATATATAGGTATCATAACAACAAAGTTTGTGTTTCTAGCAAGCTCTGGTTTTGTTAAAGACTTTGCTGTGTCTTGTGCTTCACAGTTTACCTTTGTCTGGCCTTCACCTAAGCCCAATAGATACTGGACCTTGGTATTTGTGCTGTTTTTGATAGAGAAATTGGAGGTCTCTAGCAAACAGGATAAATACAGAGTTCCTCTGCTGCTACAGATGCTTGCCACAAATTATATTTGCTTATTTTCTGATTGTGACTAAGTAAGTTTGGTTTTAAATCACAAGAACTTGGAGATATGTGATTCCTACCAACAGGGTGGATGCTGCCATTTACTTTGTCCAGTTACAGAATACAGTCTCGTACTAGTCCTGTACATGCAGAGCTGCTGATTCCCCTGCTTTCAAGTCATTGATATCACTTCTAAAAAGCTTGTCAGTGTCTGATCCATTTTTAAAATTTTTTTAAATGAAACAGTGTTATTTTTCTTAATTTTCCAAATGTGACATACATTGCAAGTAACCAAAGTGTACTCAATGTGTGGTCTTCAGTTTAGAAAACTTTGGAAGTTTTGTTTTTCATTAAAATGTGTTGACTGCTTTTGAACATGCTTTTCATCTAGGTACGTTTGTAATTTAGCCTGTTGGTTTGAAGTTGCATGAATACTAATTGCCTGCTTCCTGAATTTTTCTTCTGAAATAAATTTGGCTTTATGAATTAACTTAGTCCAAAATCCATCAAGAGGAACTATTCAAAACCCCTATTCTCTTTGTATCTTGAAAACATCTCTTAGTATTCTTACACAAATAGGTTTGTCTCTGGCCTATTGGATTTATTCCCAGTAGTTTGCACTGCTTGCACTGCTTGATTATCTAGTCATATTATATATCACAATATAATGTGTCAGCAGTGGGTTACTTCCTTTTTCTTTGCAAAATAAATTAAATCAATGGGGATAAATATTATTTTAATTAAATAAAAGTGAACTAAATTGCCACTGGTCATCTCAAGCATTAGAAACTATGTTAACATTGTGAACAATTACTATTTTTCTTGGGGAGGGCCTTACCTTCAAGATAAGCAGAACTTCATATGGCTTTTGTGCTGTTTCTGAAAGCATGGTGAGGAAGCTTTTTTTTTTTTTTTGGTACCTGTCCTGTCATTTTGTTGCTAGCTGAACTTTTTGGGAGAGATTTTATTTGTTACTTCTGGTCCTAGGTGTATCTTACCTTTGTCTCACATTTTCCCAGGCTGTGAAGCATTTCTCCTGTGCTTGTCTAGACTCGAAAGCACTGTTGCAGGGTGGATGATTTACAGAAAAACTGCATGCCAGGCATATAGATAGAGCCCACTGAACACAATGAAAATCATTGTCAAGTGTGGGATTCCACTACTAGTGCATTATAGGAACAATGAAACTTAGAGCAACAGTAGGGTAATATATCCCTGGAGTGCAGTTTGTAAATTGTCTTCAAGTTTGCTACTCATTTTTAGTACCTCTTCCACCTCCTGCAATGCCATTTCAGAAGCAGTATCTGGTATAATAAATAAAAGTTCATCAATTATTTTAATTAATATAGCTGTTATTGTAGTCAAAAGATTTCTAGGTCATGTGTTTTGTGTTCCTACTGTTACATTTCGAAGTGTCCATGATCTGAAAAACGTAACTAGTATTTCAGGCTTTGTGAAAGCCCTATGATGTGCTGCTACTTCAGTTGTGCATTAATTCTGTCATAGCTTCATGTGTGTGGTTGGGAGTGTTTCAGTGGGAACACTAAATTGGGGGGTGCCATTCTTAAACTATGACAGAAGAATAAGACAAGTTGCTGTGTATGGTCAGCTGCAAGACCCCAGGGTGCAGGTATATAACCCATTGCCGAAGAAATTTGATTATATTGCTGTAGAAATTTATACTCTGCTTATAAATGAGACTTCTTTGTTACTAAAACTCTTCTTATAGGAAGATGAGCAGTTTGTATGTGAAAAAATCTTTCCTGCTTTTATGGAAATGTTGAGTTTTGTAACAGGTGTAAGCTTTGACAGTGCAAAAGAAAACGGTTCTTCTAGCTTGAGCTTGTTTTGTTTAAAATGCAAATTGCAGTTATGTTTTCAAAACCTTATTTTGTGCAATCTGCGATCCCACCAGCTCTGTTGTCCTTTCTTGGCCTGGACTGATGGAGTAGTGCTGCTGACTGTGAGATTTGCTGATTTTTGCGTGGTGGCTTTGCATAATGTAGCTTTTCTATTGGCAGTGTGGCAAAGGAGGGCCACTGCTACAGGATGAGTAGGCATATATATGTATATCTGTACTACTGTGTTATTGATCTTTATTGTAATCTCTGTAGGCATAAATTCAAACTGTCTACTGGATTTTCTGATGTTACTGGAACTGGGAGTTGGCAGGACCTTACTGGTTCACAGCACAGACTGCAAACACTGCCCTGATGTGCAGTAAAGGAGTGCTTACATTTTCTAGGACTTACTGGATGTTCTTTTTAACACTATTGTGTATTATTGGAGTAAACATGTGAATGAGAATGGGAAGAACAGAATAGTATTTCCTAGTATTTGTTTAAAACGATAAATCTAATGTTTCCTTCCAGATTATAAAAACACTTGAGGTACTACAGGATTTGGATTTATCGCTGGATATCCTACTGGTAAGTGATCAATAATAATAATACATTAAACTCTTCTATAGTGAATTACTGTGTAAATGTCAAGAGTGTGCATTTGTAGAAGTGGTTTGCATTTTATAATTTTGACTTTATATCATGGTTTGGCTAGATTCATTTTCCAAAAGCAGGTCATCCAATTTGATAAGTGCAGTGTTATGTCAACAGTGATAGTACTGAGCAAGAAACTGAGCATATAGAGGACACTTTGCTAATCAAATTGGTTTCTTTACACTGCCTTCAGTCAGAGCTTAAGACAAGGCAAATATGGGTCAACCATTCTTTAGGTCAGTTGTCTAACTGTCATCTTTTATTAGCAGCTCAAAGTTAGTTTCGTGCTTTTAAAGAACAGGCATCCCAAGTAAGCATTCCTGTGACTTTTATACTCATTCAAGCTGCTTCCTATCAAATTCTGTGTTAGATATTGTCACACTGGCCTGTGAAGCTTCTAGCTATAACAAGCATTGTGTCTCTGTTTCAGGAAGAATAAAATATGGGTTTTGTGAGAGAATTCTTTGAGTAAGAGCAAAAATATAGTTGTTCAGATATTTGGATAGCCTGTTCGGGCAAAGGCATTTGCCTGCCTAGACACAGGCAGACTTCTACTGGAAAGCAGTAATATTTATTTTGTTTTCCAATAAAAATACATAATCACATATTGCAATTAGTTGTTTAAAATGGCAAAGGGTTTCTGCAGATGATTCATATTCCCAGCAAATTTGCATGTTTTGTAATGGGACAGACTTTGATGGAAGCCTTCCAGTCAAATAGAGGAAAGTGATGTCTTAAAGCTGAGGGCTCCACATATTTTATGAAATAGTCCCACCAGATTTCTTCCATCTGTTTGCAATAACTGACTAACCAAATCAGATTGCTCAAATTATATATAGCTAAATATACTTGAAGTGAATTTAAGGAAGTCCTTTCTAGGGGCTGAGCTGATTATGTGGGAGTAATGTGTGTATAGTTCACACTTCACAGGAGTATAATTTCACTAGTTAGCAAGAGCATTAACAGGTTGCAGTGAATTTACTGAATTCTACATTTTGTGTGCATCTTAATAGTGAGAGTTTGTTAAACAGAGATGCTTCCTGATAATACAGAATGAAAATCACTTGTGATGCTATGAACACTCAAAGTCTGCAAGCTATTTTTTCCTGAAACAAAACACCCTAGAGTGAGACTTAAAGATGCAATGATACTGTGAAAATAACTCTGCTCCCCTAACTCCTCTGCCCTGTATTGCTGGTTGACATGCATTATTACACCATGCCCAACATATATGCTCTCTAATATGCTAAAATGTACTTTGTAAGCCTAAAGGAAATTTGAATTGAGGCATTTTGTGGGCTTAAGCATTTGAGAGAAGTGAAATTCCTGAAATATGTATATTTAATGGAAGGAAATTTACTTCTCTTAGTTTTATGAATTAAGGCTGCATTTTGTTCCCCATATTTGGTTATAAATAACTACCACTTTCAGTTCCATTTGCAGTATAGAGAGTGCATTTGTTTCTTTGGCTGCCATAGGACTTCCTTGAACACTAGGCTAATACTGTTTGTAGCAGTTTTAGAGGAGATTTTATTTGGAATTAGAGTTGTGATTTATTCCACCCATCTTTCTTGCACTATCTTCAACAGGAAACTGGCATAGACAAAACAGTTAACAGTTTTAGGAAGCATGCCACTGCTGGGAATGTAGCTAAAAGTCTGTTAAAACAATGGAAACAACTTATTTCTCCAGAAAGTAAAAGGTAGGTGTGAACTTTTTTCTTAAAAGTTAATTATACTGTAGTGTAACTTTAAAATACAGATTGGAAACTTAGGAAGGTGTTTGGAATGACAAATGTGCATTGAATTGGAATGTGAATTGAATGGAAGAAATGAGAATGCAGTTATAAAATATGAGGAAAACAATCAGACCAGTATTAGTCAACTAGCCAGCTGGCACTGTGACTTCATCTGCTTTTTTGACTGGCACAAGTTCTTAGGTCCAAGCTGGTGCAAGCAGCACTAAACCATGATGGGTACTCTTCTGCACTTCAGGCAGTAGGGAAACTTGCTCTTGCTTTCCAGAGGTGGTGGTGGATAAATGAGGTAGCTCTCCAGGGATTTGGGTGTATAGATGTTTTTCTTGCAATGCTCTTGTGGACTGCGGGGGGCTTCCACCATTGGAGGAGTCACAGTGAAGAGAAGTCTCAGTTTCTTCTGAGACTGAAGCAGCCACCACTGCCACAGCCAGGCCCACTCTGCTTTAGATGTTTTGCAGAGTTCCAGCAGTTCAAGACAGTTGAGCTGGGAAAGCCAAGAGATCAGTTTGACTAAATAGTGCATTTTAAATCAGAAATTATTCAAACAGCAGGAAAGTAAAATACCAGAACCTGTGATAAGCAAATTGTAAAGGCTGACCTGTTGTAATCAGTATCACCTACAGAGCATGTTGTAAATTCTGTCTCCTAGTTATTTCAAACACCATGTCTTTTTTATAAAGCATGCAGGGAACCTTTGTGAAAAGTGGTATCCAGCATGTTATAAAGCAGATAGTATGCCAGGCATGGTTTTTCTACTCAGGGTTATATCCCTATTCTCCACTTGTTTTGTTGTCAATTCTTGTTGCAATATTTAGCAGTGCTGGACCCAAGAGCTTCTTTGTGATTTTGTATTGATAATGGAAGAGTAATAGCACAGAACAAAGTTCTGGGTTTCATAAAACTATGACACAGGGTGACTTTATGCTTTTAGTTTTACTAATACAGGAATACCAGACTGTTTAAGAATTTAGCATCAGCTGTAGAATGGGATGTATTTTTTTTTTATTGTTGCAGTGGTCACAGGGGAGGAAAAAATAATGAAAAAGAAAAACATGAGACAAAATCTTCTGTTTCCAAGGAGATTAAACCTTCAGAGAAGTCCAAAACATCTGTACTGGCCTTTAGAAGTTCTGCCATTTCAAAGAAGTTGAATAAGGAGTGTATTTGTAGTGAAAAGACCCATCAAAGTACAAATTTTGAGTCTCCAAAAGAATGTGATAATAAAAAATGTAGAGGCAGTGGTTCTAAGCATGCTTCCCAGGGTACCAATTCTCAGCCTAAAGAAAGCAAGTTCAAAGAGAGCACCTCCACAGAGAGCAAGAAAGTTTCAGAACAGCAGCATTCCTCTGCAGCCAGCGAAGGCTTATTACCCACGAAGAAAAAGCCTAGTAAGGATGCTTCCAAACAGAGAAATCCTAAACGTGTGAAGAAACCAAAACAAAATCGTGTCATAAAAGGCCAAGCCAAATCATCTAGTGATGAGGAATTTGAGCCCCCTACTATGTCTTTTGAATCTTATCTTACCTATGATGAGGATACCAACAAAAGAAAGAGAAAGGCTTGTCCTACACGTGCATGGCCAAAGAAGTGCAGTGAACAGAAGAACAGTTTATTACCACAAAAGACTTCAAAACTTTCTCAGGCAAAAGAGGGAGTGGAAGATGTAAAAAATTGTGAGAGTGATCAATCAGAAACTCCCAGTAAAAAGGTAAACCACTACAGAGTTGAGATAATAGTAGATAAACAGCAGACAAACAACTGCTTTGGACTTTCAATTTCAGTGAATTTTATCTGTATTTATTTTAAGGAACAGATTGCATAACTCTGCATCAGCTGCAATGCAATTGCCAGTAATTACAATAATTGGGGGGGGAAAGATACTGACAGTTTGCAATTAAATTACTTGTATTTTTAGCATTATTTCCAATATTACAATAGTGTTCGATCCCTATCATTTAATCTGCTTTTGACTTGTAAAACGCAAAGGCATTTACCTTTTGAAAGATGACCATCTTTTTCCTTTCTTGACCATCCCGGTTTGTGCCTGCTGCAGTTCTTTGTGTATAGCACAGTCCTTTTGTCAGATGCTGTGGTTCTCTAATAGTGAATGTTTAGGTTTGCAGTGGAACTGAACCTTCTTTAAATGAATTTAAGTAAACTACAGTATTATGTATAAAACTAGATTATACATGTTCTTAATCTGAGCTGTCCCAGTCTCTTGAAATGCAAAAATCTTAAGTAGCTCCTCTGAGCAAATGTGTATGTGAAATCGTATATTAATTATATCTTTCAAGTGAAGACCTTTTGTGCACTGAAAATTATAGTTATCTTCAGATTTATATCTTCACTGTGATGTGAAAACTTCAGGCTTTTTTGTATTGTGGAAGATCTGCAATCTGAATGTGGTATCTCCTGTCCCAAATGGGGAAATATTAATGTAGAGGCTTATGTATGATACTCTAATGTAAACTGTTTATGCTAGAGGAGAAATTTCAGATATTCAAGCAGTTGTGAAGAGTTACTATAGATGCTAAAATGAAGTGCAGGGAATGCAAGTTTTGGGCTGTAAGTGCCTGACTTACAGTTGGAGGGACACCTAAGACTCAATCTAGATGTTGCACGTGATACTTTTGTAGGGACCCATACTTAACAGATTGCTGCATCTTTAAATCCATTTTTAAGGGGTTAGCTGTGAACCTTTTAGGCTAAATGGTTTACTGAGCATGATCTAGGAGACTTGATAGGACCAGGTATAAAGCTGTTTCATGTCTTTTAGAATTGTGCTTCTGTCATCTTGCAGTTTTGTCTCATTTTGTTTCATGCCTCAGTAGTGATTTATCTGAAAACCCATTAGCTCTACATATCTACTCTGTTCTTTAATTTTTCTGTGTGCTAATTGCAGATGTCCCATTAAGTTTTTTTGTGGTATAGCCTTGGTAAGTGGAGTATGAAAGGATATACTGAAAAATAATCCTGTGAGTAGATTTTAGTGTCTTTTCTACAACCCTGGTTAACTTTTGGATTTGCATAAAGGTTTGGGGCTGTATTGTAGCTTATTTTAACCCCAAATTTATAATGTTGATGCAATGTATCCTTGACTATGCACAGGCCAAGATGGCATCCCTCCAAGAGCTTCTGAATACTCCACTACCTAAAACTCTGCCAGAAATCTTAAAATCATCTCCCCCATGTGCTGCAGACTTTATGGGTAAGTAATATACATGGCTGATAAATGTGAAATAGTGCAGGTTTTTACAGCTCTGTGTAGAGATGTTTTATCTCCTTTTCTAATAAGCTGTGCTAGCTCATCAGTCCATGGCAAACAAGGGCCTCACTTTCACTTTCTCATCATGTGGAAATGATGTTGAAGCTGAAGGGAGTTATAAAGCCTTCCTTCCCTATGGCTGGCTGAGTAAAGGAGTACTGTGGAAAGTTACCACAGACACAGAGAAGGCATAATCAAGTGGCAGTTCTACAGGCTCCATTTATCTTTATTCCCAACTATACCTTAGAGCAGGCCAAGACTTAGTAAAAATTATCTTAGGTAAAACAAATATATGAAGCACTAGGTGTAGCTTTGGCATAGGAACCACTAGCATCTTTGTAAGTAGGTGATATAGTGTCGGTTCCCCTAGGTTCCCCTAGCAGCTCTTTTGATGTTTCTGTGGTTTCATACCACTGGGATCTTGAAACATTGCTGCTATTGCAGCTTCTGGCTTCTCTAAGATAAGTTAGAAGGATCAGTAAGGTGCTGTAGATGGGTAACAGAGTAATCGAGGTGTGAATACAGCTTATGTAGACTGGAGATAAATAATGCAAGACTGCTTTGAGTTGGTGCAGCTCACTTGCAGTGTACAGATTGTCTTGGTGTTAGAGGATGGTGAATGGACTTCTGCAATTTACAATACATGCAGGGGCCCCAAACTGTAATGCAGTAACTTCATATTTCAAGAAATAGTAATATATGTGACCTGCCAGCTGTGTTTATCTCAGAGCTGAATGTTGAAAGCGTTGTAAAGCCTGCTTGATGCTATGCTTTCAGATTCCACAGCACCTGTTGTAGAAGCAGCCCAGCAAGTCAATGAGATAGTTCAGTTCACAGGACAGAGACTGAACTCTAAAATGCAGGTTTACTCTGGCTCTAAGGCAGTCTGCCATTCGAAGATGCTTACGCTGTATGAACAGTGCGTCCGCACGCTTCTCAACAATATCGACTGTGAGTACTTCAGGGGATTTGTAGCAGCTGTGACTCAAAGCAGATGAGATTTTTCTCCGTGCCAACAACTGGCCTACTAAAATTTATTGTCCCTCCCTACAAATGGTGGCTTGGAGCAGGTTGAAAGGCACTTGCAGAAATGGATTGATGGCTGTGCTAAAATCTAGTTTTGTTTTGAAAGCTTACCATTTTTAAAGGTCCAGGTTTACTTAAAATAATGTCCTATAAACTATAAACCAAAACTTTTGCTCCCCCATGTTTGTTGTTATCAAGACATTCTCTTCATCCTTGCACAGGCAGATGGGAGAAGTGATGCATATGAGTAAAGATAGGGCAATGACTATTCAAAGATGCTTAATCCATCCTCAAGTATAACTGCTAGTCAGTATGGAACTGCTGATATATAAATATTTTCATAGCCTGACATAGGATGTTCTGTTAGTGCTTGCTAAAATTCACTTGTATTTTTATTTTTAAACTGAGTGGTGTTACCCACTGAGTAAAGTAAGTGAGAGTACTGAAAGTACTGTTCTCTTTTGTAGTGCTACAAGAAGCAGGAGGTGTGCCCTTTGAAATTCTTGAGCCTGTGCTAACACGTTGCACACCAGAACAGTTGTTTCGAATAGAGAAATGTAATCTGGTAAATTCTGCCTTGTGGAATTCTGTGGTTCCCCAAATTTAACAATTCCATGGGTTGCACTGGTTTTCTATCTTGTGTACTAATTTCTTTGAATTCAGTTGTCATTATCAGGTCTCCCTTTCCCAAGTGTCAGGATTTAAAACAATCAGGAGGATTACTGCTGATGACTAAGTGAAAGACTGTGTGTACAGAAGAGTATTTCTGTTTCTAAAAGTAAGAAAGAAAAACAGGTGACCATAGTATTTACCACTGAAATAGCTGGGAAAGTCAGAACCAACTGTTTTCAAGCTAGAAACTTGAACACGGCAATGCATATCAGTCAGAAAATAGCTGGGGTGAATTTCATGTGTGTGGTAGGTTTCTATCTACACTGTTAGGACTTGAGCTCCAGGATGCCTTTGGACATTGATGTTCTCAGTGTGTAGCCCTTCGTAGGACAAGTTAGCCTTTCCTCTGCGTGCTTGAGGATTGAGAGCTGGAGTGGCTTGAGCCTGTGCTGTAAACACAAGCCTAGCCTGTGAGCATGGCTTACTGACTCCAGTGTAGAGCTCTGCTGCTTGAAGCTCTGTGATTTCCAGGCAGAAGTCAATGTCCCTGCATGGTGTTGCCACGGTGTGGGTACCTGTGTCAGCATGTGTGGTGGGATTTCTTCTGTACCTTTTTCCACCAGGAGTTTGGGTTGTGTCTGCAGGCTCAGCTAAGAGGTACTCTTGAAAACATTATTTTAAATCTCTGATTTAAGATATCTTGTGTTCAAACTAGACATTTATAAAAGAGACTGACCACTTGTGGAAGAAACACTGCCAAAGAGACTTTAAAAGTGAGAGCCTTCTGGAATATGAGTCTTGGCGTGAAATGTACTTGAGACTGTTTAATCAGAGAGAAGAAAAACTGAAGATCCTTACAAAAAATATTCTTTCAGCTCAGTCTGAGAAACCAAAAGGTAAAATCTCTGGTTAACTCTTCCACTTACAAAACAAAGTCTCTTCTGCTGTTCCTGACAATATGTTTAGTTTAGTGAGTTGTTTGCAGCGAGTACTAATGCTGTACTTATAGGAGAAATCGTCAAGAACAAACACTGTTTTTCTTAAAAGTCGCTTAAAAAATAAATACGTGTTAATACAATACGTTGGTATATCCTGCAAATATTTTGCATTAGATGAACCTTACCTTGCTGGTTAGACTGAGGATCCTAAGCAACAATGCAAAGAGCTTTAGACATAAAGAACATGAAAAGTCACGTATCCTCTGCTTGTTGCTTGTGTATTAGGCAGGCAAGTAAAAATGGCTTATGTGACTGGTGCAGCCAAACCACCCAGGAACATTCGCCGACAGCAGGAAATCCATGGGACAGCAGGACCTGTCATCCAGCTTCATCCCACAGAGAAGTGCAAGTAAGTACTATATGCTATGCCTTTAATTTGAGTTTGTTTGTTAATTTGTCAGTTCAAAAGTGTGCTTGCAAAATAATTTTAAAGCTCTAAATAACTCCATTTACTTTCCTTTTTTTAGGTGCCTACTGGCTAGAAACAAACCTGCCTTTTAATTCTTGAGTACTCCTCTGCCCTGTGTTCATTGTCACTGCATGTTTCTCGAAAGTGTCTGAATTCACCCTCCCAGTTGGAGTATGAGTGGACACTGTTTTTTTTCTCCAGATTGCACTAAAGCCGCTTGGCGTCGTAGGGCGATTCCATTGTTGATGTTTTGGGTTTATAAACCTGCCTAGTAGCCTCACATGTTCTCCTGCTTTGATAAAATCCCAGTCAGCTGCCTGGTGTGATACAGCTGACCAGAATGAACTTCAGGAACTTTTAATACTCTTTTGTTTTTCCTGTGAATTTCAGAAGCTTAGTTGAACAGCCTTGCTGCTCAAGGTTGTTGTAGTATGGGTCAGGAAGGACAGCCTGGGTGTAAGAATATTCTTAAAGTCAGCTTTTACACCAGGTGAATTTTCATAACTTCACCTTTAGCTGGTGAGATTTGCAAGGTTCTTTCCATACTGTTGCTATTTTCAATGAAAAGATAGTCCCCCACCAAGGCAGTAGCTTAAGGCACTTTGAATTGCGCTTTAGCTTTCAGTTGCTGTCTGGGAGGTTGATTCTGTATTCTGACAAACCAGCCTTTCCAGTTTAGGTGCTTCAAGTGCAGTACTGCACAAGTACATATGTTCTTTGTGCTCCAGTCATCTTTGGACCTGTAGCTGAATGGTGTAGACCTAGCTTTGCGTGACTTTTTTTTTTCTCAGGCATGATAAGTTAGGAAGAGCTGGTGTTGTGTGAAAGAAGTTGTAAGAGGGTCATTGCTCTGCCTTGAAAAACAAAGGGTTTGTTTGGGCATGATGAGTTTAACTTCACTGCTTTGACCTATTGGATTTTTAAGCTGCAGAATTTGTACAGTTGAAATTCTCACTTAAGGAGCTGGTCTTGCCGGAGCTAAAAAATCCTGTGACAGACAGGCAGATCGTTAGCAGGCCACCACTTAGTTGGCACTCGGCATGCAGCAGTACCTGAGCACTGTCACAATCCTCAGTGGCTGGCTCTGAGCAGTACAGGGCTGGTCATGCTGGGGACATTGTGCTGATGCTGCAATGCTGTGTTGGGTTAATGGTCTTTAGCAGGAGGCATCAGTTCTGTATATGCATCTGCCTCAGTCTGTCTTGTCTTGTTGGTTGAGGATTCTGACACGAAGGTTAGTTAGTTATTGTGCCTTTTGCTAGTTAGTTATATTTACAGAGGGTTTTTTAAACATTTGCCCTCTTTTTCTGTCAATGAGCTAGTTAGCTAGTTCACCTGTGTTCAAAGAGGAAAATAAACACAAGGTGCAAACTAGAACACAGGGCGTTATGAATCACAGTGGTATGGCTGACCATTTTGATCTGTCACAAACTGATAATTTAATTTTAAAGCTAGTGAGAGACATAAAATCTTCTAAATGTAATATTTGGACAAGAATTAAAATGGACAAGATGATCATATGTCAAGATAATCATGTCACCCCTTCTAAACTGAATTATCCTATGACTTTGAAATGTATAAAGTCTCTTAAAGGTGTCCAATCAGGCTGTTGGTTTTGGGGTTTTTTTTCAAAATGAGCCAAAGCAAATAGTAGCTTGATATCAAATGCTAATGTTTTTCTTACTTGCTTGTTTCAAAAGAACACGGATTTCAGAAATGAGAGACAGAAATAACACGTTATCAAATCTGATCCCTGCTGGCAACAGTAGAAGTTCTAGCTCAGGTGTCATGATTCAAGATGGAAAGAAGCCTACCAAAAGTAAGTGGCATTTCCTAGGATTGTCAATTTAATTGTTTTGACCAGCTGCCTACTAATATATGCTTGATATTATACTAATACCATTTGAAGTTGCTCATAGCTGTAATTCTAACTGGTCTCTTTGTTTTGTTGTTATTGAAGAAATTGCACCAATCATGAAGAAAACTCTGAAAGCACTGAGGAATAGAGTTGGACAACGATAACGTGAGGCTGCATATTTGAAGCTTATGTGATGTGACGGTTTGTATATTATTCTACAGTGAATGACAGTAATGTTCATGTAAGCACTGTCCAATTTGACTTAGTTAAATTAGTTCTGAAAAATTGCAGGGGTGAATAATTAGCAATAAATACTGAAATATCCGAGTCCTTTCATACTGCTGCTTTCTTACTTGAAATAAGATCAATACACACTAATGACAACTCAGTTTATAGGAACTTTTATAGATGATGTATTTATCAGTTTAAGCTGGTGAAGGGTCTGGGGCACAAGTTTTATGAGGAATGACTGAGGGAGCTGGGGTGATTTAGTCTGGAGAAAAGGAGGCTGAGGGGAAGACCTTACTGTTCTCTACAGGTACTTGAAAGGAGGTTGTATGCAGCTGGGGGTTGATCTCTTTTTCCCAAGTTACAGGACAAGAGAAAATGGCCTCAAGTTGCACCAGTGAAGGTTTAGATTGGATATTAGGAAAAATTTCTTCACTGAAAGGGTTGGGACAGTCCGCCCAGCAATGTGGCTGTGTTACCATCCCTAGAGATATTTAAAATATGTGTAGATGTGGTATTTGAGGACTAAAGTGCTGGGTTAACAGTTGGACATTGATGATCTTCAAGGTCTTTTCCAACCTAAACAATTCTGTGATTCTGCATAGTGTGGAGATGACAGAAAACGTGTGCTGTGCTCTGATCTGCTGCTCTCAGCCTGTCACAAAGAGGCCTAACTCACAACCTCACAGCCTTTCGTCTTCAAAGTGAAGAAGCTATTTGGTCTTGGATAGCTGTCCTTTCAAAAATTACGGACTGTTGCAATTTGGGGTAGGTCTATGAATGGATTTACTTTTAGAAATGAGATATGTCTCTGTAGTTTCTTCCTCTAAACCAGTTCACTTGCATGAATTGTAAGCCTAACCTTGCCTTGAAGGCATGGCTTCGAAATGGAGGAACTCTTTCTATCAATTGCACTCAGTAGTTGCAAGTAGGTCTTGTTTCTTCCTTTGTACTTCCATAGGATTTGGCATCTTAGAACTCCTCATGAAGTACAGGGTAAGGTTGTCATGAAACCAGTTGTTGTGTCTTACTCAAAACACGTTACGTGTGAATTTCCTCACCATCTTATATGTTACGTATTACAGGCACATTTCAAAAATGTTGCTGCTAAAAATTATTTTTAAAGCCATTAATGTAGTCACTCATAGATAATAGCTTGTGCGAATGCCCTGTTTGTACAGGGATTTGAAGTCAGCAGGTGTGCTTCTGTGTTGTGTTTTTTCTCCATGCATTGTAGTTGCACTAAAAAGAATGAAAGTTGAAAACAGGTGTGTTGTTGACCTGAAGACGCTGCAGAGAGCTTTTTCTGTTTCTGGGATCCAAAAAAGCATTAACTAGAAGGAGAGGTAATGCAGCACCTGTCATACATACCTGAAGACTTAATCCCAGAAGCATTCTTTCCAAGACTAAATCTGGCTGAATGGCCAGTGTTCTACTCTTTGTTGCTAATCAGTTGGTGGCAGAAGCTCAATTCAGCTGGAGGTTTCTATCAAGTGTTGTATTCTTTTGTGTAAGAAAAGACAAAGTCATTGATTGGGCTCTGGCATATAAGAACACAGCTGTAGCCATCCAGAACAGATATAGGTGATGGGAACGTCCCCTTGGGAGTCTGAACAATAAATAGCTGTTTTAACTAGTAGACTTCCATTGTTGATTGGCGATAACTTTTCCTATCCTCAACAGTGCTAGCAGAGTTATGTGGAGGGCAGATTTGACTTCAAGATTAGGTGCCTTTCATTTCCTCTTCTCATTTTCTTTAACTTCAAAGGCTCTAGGACTATACCTGCATAGCTCTAGTTAGAGGTATGCAGAGGGTACTCATGGGATCAGATTATTGTCCCGAAAATTCCTGTTTTAGAAAGACAAGCAAATCTCCTTATTGTGAAGTGTGCTACACACACTTCAGGCTAGGATTTTTCTTTTGCTTGTTCTGTGGTCTGTTCCTATGGACTAACACCCACCTGAGGCTGCAGTATGTTGGGGTGCTCTGGGAATTCATCTTTGTGAGGAATCTTGTTTTTGTGGTTTGACACTGCTTGATGACACAATACAGATCATGCATGGAGGCAAATTCAAAGCTTACTTCAAAAGCACATCCTTTTAATCTGAGCTAGAACACCAATGTAAATGCTTCTGCAGTCTCCTGCCTTCCATCCCTTTATACACTTACTCCAGGATAGAGCAGTTATTGCTAGATGTGTGTTCCTGGCATCTGACATACCTAACAGCACACATGGTATTGGAGTATCTTGGCCTGAGGCAGATGACTTTCCTTCTGGGGGATGGGTGAAAGATGTTTGATTGGTTTTGTTGCGTATTCCCCAGGCGGGTTGCCACATCCCATCAGAGAAGACCTCTGATCCTTCTTAGATAAGGGACCATTTTCACAGAAAGACTGAATGTTACAAGTGCACCATGGCCTCTTCCCTAAGAACACATTGCAGCTCCTAGTCCTCCTGCAACATCTCTGGAACCTTTGATACCAGCAGCATAATGCTTTTCCCTCCAGGTGTAATTAAGCAAGTTCCTTATTAGTTTCTGGCAAATTAAATAAGTAATGGGAGAAAAATACAGGCACAAAAGAAAAGTCCTGCTGTTGTGCAAAAGACCACAAATGCATAACGTTTCTTTTCTTAAGCTTTTTTCTTCTTTCAAGCATAGAAACCACTTTCCACTTCCTGATAATGTTTGTTTCATAGCATTCAGGAACATTTTCCATCCTGTTAGTGGTTGGGCCCAAGAAGAAAGCTTGGCCTGGCTGCTATACCACTTAAAAAAAGGAGGATGTGTGATATTGCCATCTAAACAGTCCCTGTGGTAGAAGGAAAACAGTTTTGAGGTGAAGTGTTTGATCTTAGGAGACCCTGCTCAGAAGGCATGTGAATTCCAGGAGCTAAGCTCTTCTTGGGGACCATGCAGGCATTTTAAATGTTCCCTTAAGTCCTGGGCCAAGGCCAGAAAGGGGTATAGGGTTTGGCACGATCCTTCTGGAAGAATTTGTAGGCATCAGTGTAGTGCCCCATGCTATTGTCAGTTGTTGCTGTTCAGGGATCAGTATCTGAGCTGCTTCTAAAGCAAGGCACAGCTGGGATCCCTGTGAGCAGGAAGGTTGTTATAGCCCTGAACATGATGCCATTGGCTGTGTGGTACCTGGGGATGTCTGAGCATTTCTGGCAGTCAGAGGAGATAACCTCAGCAGAGGAAAAAGAAATCCCCTCACACAGTGCAGACTTGCCATCTGAAAGCTTGGCAAAATGTCTGCCAGGGTTTCATGTGGTGAAAAATGTTGCACTGATGAGTAAAAAGACCATCCTCTGTGTACTGCTTTTGGGGAAAAAAACCCAACCAAACAAAACACCACTCAACAAAAGCCCAAATCAACCACTGAGAGTTGCCTTGTTCTTTTATTTTGATTTATTTTCTTTCCCTGCCCTTTCTGTAAAGACAGGAGAGGTTTTTTGAGTGGGTGATTTAAGGCCTTGGTTAGACAGCTTTCTGCCTCCCCTTTTGACCACCCCACCATTGAACAGAGGTGAAATTTATCAAGATTGTTTTCCTGCAATTGTAACTACTTACTGCCACTGGAGGAACAAGTCTGTCCTGGGTCTCCAGTATGGTAGAAGTTGTCCTGGATTTGTTTATTTACAGGATGAATGTACTGTGATTTTTTTATTTTTCTTTTTTTTTCCCTTTCTCACCAGTTTCCATATGAGCAATTCTTCCCTCCAGCCCTCAAAGCATTTCCGTTCTGACCTACTGAATCATTTGGAGAGGAAAAAGGATAGTGTTGTGTCCTTGTGATCAATCATGTTTGATCCAGTGTAGGGGCTGGGTTCAGCATTTCTTGGTGTGATCATTTGCCTTTGGTTTTCAATGATCTCTGCTTTGGGTACCATTGTTTAGCAGTGAAACCTTTCAGGAAAGTGATGGAGTCCATCTGCAGTTGTGCTGCTTGACACAAGAATGGGAACAGGTTATTCTTCCTGCTCAATGGAACTGATGGGCAATGTATTTTCCTCCTCTCTTACAGTTTCTAGTAAACATTTTTATTGTACTCTTTTCAATTTTTTCAACGTGCTCTTTCATTTTTGCACTCATGTGAGTTGCATCCTTACACAACTGTTGTATCTTCTTCCTCTTCTTACTTCTTCACAGAGCTGAATTATGTTTTATTCTGTGGTACAGAATTCTAATTTCCTTTGGTTACATGTCTTGGCTTGTTTTTAAAACTTCAGTCTTAATCATTAGCAAAAAAAGGGGACTCTGTGACTGCACACATTATAGAAACAGAATTGCAGGCTTTTCAAAAGATAATTTGTAGAGAGTTTGGATCTAAACCAACAAAAAAGCAGATGAAAAACAAGCATTCCCAAATGTGTAAAGGAAGTGTACTAATCCCAGAAGACTTGAGATGATTGTTTCCACAGATGGGTGTACCAAGTCCAAATCTCTGATGGCCTGGAGATGAAACATCCTGGAATCTGAGCTCTAACGGTCCTACATTTAACCCTACTCAACTTCCTCACCAATGTGCCCTAGACAAAAATTATACCAAAAATAAATCTTGGAAGTGCTAGGTTTTCTAGAAGAAAATGTATGATAAGACTGTCACAGTTTTTCAGAAATGAAGCATCAAAAACTCAGAAAATTGCCAACTATTTAAAGGCATAGAAATCTAGTTTCAGAATCCAAGTGTTTCTCTTGCTTTCAGAAGATGAAAGTAATTCAGTCAGGATAGTGCGGGAGTTTGCAGTTTTGTTATTTTTTTTTCCTCCTTAGATTGCAAAACTTCAAAATTTCTGTTTTAAATGGGAAACTACCAAGTCATGAATGTAATCTTTGTAGCTTAAGCCCTAAATGGTGTGCTTGCTGTGGGAAGTGCTGGGAGAAGCCTTCAGCAGCGTATGTTATGTGAACTCTGTTTACAGAGAAGTTGCTTCTTTTTATCCCTGGTGACAGACCTAAAAATGGCACTTGCTGAGGGACAGGGCTGAACTACTCAGGAAAATCTTCTGTAGCTGTCCTCCTACAGAGCTGTAAATAGGTATCCAAACAGTAGACAAAAGCTCTTTACAACATCTCCAGGCCCTATCCCTTGATGTTTATGGAATTGCTGAGGCTGCAGAAAGAGATGCTGCTTTAGAAGCAGGAAAATTAGCTGCTCAGGCAGAAATAAAGAGGAGCAAACTGCTTCTGGCCTCTGGAAGAAGGAAGGAGTCTAACCTGCAAGAGGGGGAAAAAGCTGCTGAGACCAGATTGGGAAGCAATATTGCCTCTTTTTAAGTTGCTGACCTCTCTGAGAGGCAAGCATTGAAGCACTTTTTCTCATGTTATCTAGCTCTGCATATTACATAAGTTTCTTCCACCAGACAAGGCACTTTTTCTACTTAACAGCTCTTTACAATGCTCCAGGTTCTCAGCTTTTTTCTCCCACAGATGTGCTGTAGCCAGCTCCCTGCAAAACACATTTTCCCACAGTTACCTGTGTTGATGTGCTTTTTCATACTTCCAGACCTTTCAGTCTGAAAGTTAGATAACTAGTCTGTCTAAAATTTTAGATAAACACTAAAGTGGTGTATTAAAGTGTGGCTTTTCAGAGCATTAGTATCGTGCTCAAGCAGTGCTGACAGCGGAGTTCTGGGCTTAGGTATTTAGAAAAGCATGGAGAGAATGAAATGTTGTAAAGAAGTCACAGAGGCTTACGCACAAAGCAGCTTTTCCAGGTTTGCAGAAAGCCTGAGACCGGAGTTTGCTTCTGCAGCTGAGGGGTGAAGATCACAGGCCCTGAGCAGAAGTAGCAATCTCTCTATAGGAAAGGAGAAAAATGTTCTATTTTTCTCTGTGTGGCTCTGAAAAGGCAAAATCAATATATTGGGCACTTCATTATAACAAGGAGGTCTCTGTGTCACAAGGTTTTGTTGTGACCTGGATGTTGATCACCAGCTGATTAATTAGCTGCCATCGTTTCAAACTCCTTTCTTTGGTAAGGTAAAGAATCCATCACTTTTCCTTGTTCAGCTTCAAATGGTTGGTGATTGCCCAGCCATCTAATTTGTCTGTGTCTCTCTGCAGGGCCTCTCTGCCCTCAAGGGAGTCAACTCAGCTTAGTGTCATCTGCATACTTGTTCAGTATCCATTCCAGTCCTGCATCCAAGTCATTTATGAAGCTGTGGGAGAGCACAGGGCCTAAGATGCAACCCCACTAGTGACAGGTCGCCAGTCTGATGTCACCCTATTCACTACAACCCTTTGTGCCTGACCCATGAGCCAGTTATTTACCCGTTGCATGATTTGTGTATCTGGCTGAGGGCTGGACATTTTGTCCAGAAGGATACTGTGAGACACAGTATCATAAGCTTTGCTGAAATCCAAGCCAAGCTTTGCTGGCTTCCCTCGATCAACTAGGCGGGTAACCTTGTTGCAAAAGGAAATTCGGTTTGACAAGCAGGACTTTCCCCTTATTAAACTGTGATGACTGTGTGGTCCTTCAGGTGCTTTTCAATAACTTTCAGAATAATATTCTCCATAACTTTGCCAGTTATAGAAAAGACACTGACAGGCCTTTAGTTTCCAAGTTCATCCTTCTTGTACTTCTTGAAAATTGGGCCAATGTTTGCTAACTTGCAGTCAGCTGGGACCTCTCCAGGTTCCCAAGACCATTCAGAAGTCATTGAGAGAGACCTTGTGATGACATTAGCCAGCTTTTTAAGTATTCTTGGATGGGTTCTGTCAGGCCCCATAGACTTACAGGTATCCAGTGGGAGCAGCAGATCCCATGTAAGTTTAGGGTTGACTGGGATCATAAAAGGTTTTAGTGGTCTTAAGAAGTTAAAATTTAACATTCTGAGCAAAGTATGGGTCCCTAAGAAGGGAAATTTCCCATGTTTGTATTGAATGCCTTTTTCAGAAGTTTCCTGATCTGGAGAGCTGTAGTAAGCTGTGCCTGTGTTTCCTCTGCTGTTTGGTACAGGAACATATTCTTCATAAGTGAGAGCTTGAATCCCCTTGACTTGCCTAACAAGAGAGGCGTAGGAAAGACTTTCCTCAAGAAAACCTTAGAGTTTGGTTTACTATGAAGTTATTTAATCATTCAGTGTTATCAAAACTTTCAACACTCAGTGTATCTTATTTCTCTATAATCTGTATCAAGAGCTTTGTGGAAGAACTCATGCATAATCAATGAAGTGTTTTTCTAGATTGTTAAAATAAGACTGAGCTATATTTTGCACATAAGTCAGTGCTAAACATTGAAAACTTGGTATAATTTTCTCAAAATTATGGCACTTACAGCACAGAAAGGATTTTTCTGAAGATTTAAGGGAAAAACCAAGGATGTGACAGACCATGTTTTTGGTAGTGCTCTGACTTGCAGCCGCTGTTTACATTCTTCTTAGTTCTCAGTAGTTAAAACCCACTGAGATCTTTGAATTGGTCAGTGAAAAGATAGCCACTCCTTTTTACCAGTATTTTTCTCATGGCTCTGCAACAGGAAGCTTCATCTTTTATCCATTGTCTGTAATAATTTGTTGAATTATTTTGAAAATAATGCTTTGCTTTTAGGAATGAATTGCTGTAATTCTCAAGAAATTACCATTTCCCATGGCACTAGTGTTTCCATTGGAGAGATGTCTCTTTTTCTCGGGTGCTTCCTGGATGCCCATCCATTATTCCCTGCCTTCTCTGTCAGCATGCACCTGCTGGGGAAGTTAGGGCTCTTACCTGTGGGGAGAGAGCAGAGAGCTGCCTTTTCCTAACTATGCTCTGAGATACATCCTGCTTACCTAAGTTTAAAGGTTATTCAGTCTTTTAAAGGTAGTTATCAGGCAACAGAATCTGGTAAGAATTTTAACAGCAGAAGGCTAACAGTCTCACCACAAGACTGCATTCCTGAGGATGGTAAGGAGTCAGGTGGGTGCTGTGCATCCTACCTCCTATGCCCTTCTTGGAGCATGACTCCTGTCCGTATTTGTCCATCTTTCGTGTTGGCTGCCCAGGAAGGATTGTTACAGAGGGTTTAAAGTGCTGCAAAGAAGCTGCAAGAACTAGGTCCCTGTTTCCTTCTGAAGCTGGGTACAGTTGGACTCTGTAACTCCTTTAGGTAATTATGAAAATTGTTTGGGTAATTTTCTCCTTAACAGCCCCTTTCCGAGAATGTTGATGTGTAACTTAGAGGGTTTATTTCCTCAAGACAGATGCCAAGCCACAAGCATGGAAAATCTTAAAAATGAGAGAAACCTCTGAGAGGTCAAGAATAATGTAAGGTTTTTTTAGTCTGTCATCCAAAATGCTAGTGTAGCTCTGTGCCTTGACAGCTCTCCCAGCAACATTGAGTAAGGTGACTTTTGATTCTACCTCTTTTTTACCCGAAGCTTGCTGTGTCCTTACCTGCCCTCCCACCCCCAACCCACCCATTCACCCAGATTCTGCAGTCTGTCTTTCTGCCTCCTCTTTTTATCATAACCCTTCCTCCTCCAGCTCCTGATGCAATATGGCAATGCTGCACCAAGAAATGTCTCTGTGAGAAGCCCTAGTGAGAAGCCCTGCCTTCTTTTGTGCTGCAGATCCATGCTTTTCTCATTTTTAGGGGTGTCACCATAGTTCCAACATCAAAACCATTCCCTGTTCCCCATTACGGATAATTCTGTAAATATACTTCCAGTGGCATGTTTTATTTTCATAGCACTCCAGCAGGATAGTTTCCTAGTTTCAGAGATGCAGCTGTTCCTTGCTAATGTATCCCAGAATAATCCCAAAAATGAGGATGTGTTTGCTGTGTTCAAGTGTTTGTTCATACTTTTCAATCTGCAAAATTTGTTTTCTCTGCACTTTGACTTGCTGATTTGTCATTAAATGTGAAATGGGTGCTTGTTTTCATAAAAGCAGGTGCTTTAAATGCAGGTTTAGAAAATCCAATTTCAGTTCCTGTGCTTGAAAATGGGACTTTTCAGAAAAACAAAACCCAAAAAACAACAGCAACAAAAAAACCAAAAAAAACCCCACCAAAAAGCCCCAACAAAACAAAAACAACCCCCCCAAACAACAACCAACCAACCAAACACAAACCCCAACAACACAAAAAACCCCAAAACCCAAAAAAAAAACCACCAAGAAAAAAAAGAAAAAAACCTCAAGGAAAAAAGGGAGCTTTCTCCTTGCCCAAAACCTGCCTTGCTTTCAGGTATTGCTTGTCTGCAGCTCTGCTTAGAGCCTCACATGATGAGTGGGCTGTTCTTGTTTGCATACAAGTAGATAAACATGCTGTCCTCTGCTCACCTAACCCTGGCTCCCATACCTTTTGGCAGTTTTAAAAAAACACTGTTTGCTTTTTATTCTTTTCACAGAGGAAAACCACTGTGCTATTTTATCTAGTGGAGACAAGATACCTCAAAGCAGTAGTAACTGTGTTGGTCTCCATACCAGACCAACATGGCTTTTTTTGTAGCAGTCTACAAAGACCAGCGAGTAATGCCTGAACTTGCATTTTTAATAAGGTGTCACTTGTCCCTGTTAAATAAGAGGAAGACTTGCTAGAGGGAAGACTTCCTCAAGCACCTTGCAAGAGCTCCATCATTTTTTGTCTGGGCTGTGTAGAATACATCCTTTTGTCACATCAGTCGCTGTGGTACAGCCCGGTGACTGGCAGCATGGCTGGGGCATGCTCCAGAAAACCTCCAGGTTTCATTCAGGAGGAGCTAGCAGTTCACTTGAGTGTGCTGCTAATGCCCTGCCACTTTCCACTACAGAAAATTAAGCACAAAAGGTTGAAGGAGAGTGACGTTAGTTTCAAGATATGCCATAACATATTTGTGTACAGACTATGAGGCTCACTGCCTCTCTTGATGGGGAGCCTTATTGGCCCTTTCTACTCATCCTCTTTTTACCTGCTCTAAATAGAGCAGGTTGTGAGGTCATCTGAAAATCTTGGCTTGCATGAGATAAAGCTCACATCAAAATGGGTGTTTCAGAAAGTTGGAGAAACCCAGTGCTGCCAGGACAGATAGGTGGTAATACTTTGGGGGAATGTTAATAGGAGTCATCCACTGAAGGCCACCAGACTTAGACTGGAGAATAAATCTGCATGGAGATGTTGACGCTAAACGCTGCAGTGGATGGGCGGGGGGGGCACACAGATTGAACTCGGAAAAACTCATTTTTCATTGCTTGGATAATCCCTTCAGAATCTGTTTTTTGAGTATCAGGGTGAGATCCTATCTCTTTATTAAAGCCTCTGTAGTGCCTGTGTTGGAGCAGAATGGGTGTCAGTGGACAAGCAGCCATGGCAAGGGCAAAGGCTGTTTCCATAACCTGTCAGCACCCAGTAACTGTGAAGCTGAACTGTTTAAATCTGTGCTGTTATGCAGCACTTGGGATTTATTCTAGAAAATTTATGCTGGAATTTGAGAAACACAGGAATGGCAATATGCACTCAAACAGATGAATTGCAATAGTCACAGCCCATTAAGTCCAACAAAAAAATCCACTGTCATTAAACTGGAAAAACAAAGGTCTGTGATATACATCTGTTATTTTTCAATATGGTAAGCATATGGTATCCAGTAGGACTTTGAAACTGTAAACTAATCTGGTGAAAATATACATGAATCTTTTCAAAACACTGTCTATGTTGCCTCACTGTTTTCAAACCTCAGCAGGATACAGCCAGCAATTCTCCGTTTTATATTTTCTGGGTTCTTTTACAGACAACTAGGTTAGATCCAGTTCACTAGCTCAGGCTGATACAGAGAAAATTATGTTGTAGCATCTAGTTTGTATTAAAGGAGAATATGGATTTATTTATTTATTTATATTTTTACTCTGTAGAGGATGAGCCATAGGTGCTACATGACTTCCTGAATGTTTTTAGCTGAAAAAAAGTTTTCATACCATACAGAGTTGGGGGGGAGTTGTGTGTGAGGGGGTGTATTTAGTCACCTCCACAGACATCTGAGGTTGATTTTTGCATGATAATGGCTCTATAAACTTTGTACTGTTGGAAGAATCAAAATACATGTTTGCTGTTGTTTTTTTACTGACAGTACTTATACTTTTTTCCTCTCTGAAGTAGAAAGGATGAGAATAGTTTTGCCTTTATGCCTCTCAGATGAAAACAGGCATTTTGAAAGCAAATTACACACATGAGTGGGAACTAATGTGGTTGTTTGGTCATTTTCAGCCTGTGTACAGTGAGGTTTCTGTCTGATGGGCTGGTGAAAGGAATGCAAGGATGAGTTACTTGTCACCATGTAATCTGTCAATATATAATTTGTCAACATATAATCTAAAGCAGCCTCTGGAGAAATAAGTACATGCTTTGTGGTTGTATTCATAATTAATTCAATGAAACTCAGATACCTCGTATAAAGCCACAATAATCTAGCCATAAGACTATGCTAATTGAAAAGATCTTTCTTATTTCAGGATGAAGTTCTTGTGAGCTGCTAGGGCTCTATGTAAAAAATATATCACAGTGCTGTTGAAGGAAGAAAAGCACCTAGAAGCTCCCGGTATTGATATTCAGTTGTTTTGCCACTGCTCTTGTTTCACAGCACAGGTTACAACACCTCTCAGAGTTCCAAGCCACTTTTCCCCACCTGTTCCTGCCTGCTGTCTGTAATTTAGGTGCTCCTCATAAGCTCCTCTGTGAAGTTTATGTAATTAAAATAACCTTTGTGGAGGAACAAAGAACAATTCTGTGTGACTGGGAACCTTGATTTGACTTTGCTTAGTGCACTGGTTTAAGTCTCTGTTCTCAACACAATGTAAAATCAAGTAAGTCGCTAAGTATGACACTAATGGTCCAGAAAATATATAAGATACTAGAGACACTGAGAACACTAAGAGTAATGGGGAGAAAAATAACCTGAATTTCTCACTCATGCTCTTTGCTTCCATATTAGAATGTGTGAAAGACAGCAGGAGTTTATATGCTATTATCCAGCAGGCATGGCCACCCCAAATGCCACCTATCATACAGGAACCTTTTAATACAAGGTGCAGAAATCCATGGTGGGATTCTCATTCTGCTCTTCATAAGCCCCAAGCCAGAGAAGAAAAATGTGTTATCCTAGAAGAGTCAGTGTGTGAACACTACAGCTCTTCTTCAAAGAAAATAAATTCCTGGTACGGCCAAGCATGCTTTTTGCTCACCATTTTATTTTTGTGAGCTCTAACTATAGCTCCCAAATGATAAAGCTGTAAAATTTTCAAGTCTAAGATAGAACAATGTGAGCTGATCAAAACTGGCATTGATATAGTCTCTCTCTCCTCTTTTGCTATATGTTCCTGGCACCTTCTTTGCACCAAGCTGTGTTATTCTGACTAAGCCGTGAGCCAAGTTGGTAAAAATAGACTCCCAAACTGCTGACCAAACATTTCCACCTCACTTTTTGAATCAGATCTAGTGCTCATGTACTATATGCTGTGTTGATTCAGCATTCAAAACCAATGAAATAAAACACTGGTCTGGTTTTTTTGTATTTTTCATACTGGGTTGGTTTCCCACAGGATCAGCAAGCTTGATCTTGCCCCACTGCTGTGGCCAGTGCATGGGAGAGCTTGGGGAAGGGAGGTAAAGGAGAGGAGAATATTTTTGGTGCTTTTTTTTTTTTCTAGCAGAAGCCTATAACTAGCAAGGTTTAGGCTGAAGAGTGGTTCAGTATGGTCAAAACTGACCCGAAGCCCTCTGAGAGGTGGTCCAGCCTGTGCTTGGCTGCAAGAGCACTAGCAAAGTGTGAGAGAGTTGTCTTGCTGGGGAGTTTCAGGGCAAAATCTTCTCTGTTGCCAATCACAAGGGCACTGGGTTCAGTTTCTGACATAGTGATATAAGCCTAAAGTAACTCACTGTCTAAGTGGTTTAAGCTTAAACTGAAATTGTAGCCTCAGAGTCTAAAAACATGCAACTGATGAGAAGTGTATTGAATTGGTACTTCTCCCATGGAACTGGGAGCTGAAGTAATTCAGAGAGCAGATTAGGCTACTAATGATGGCTGGCTTGGATTCCAGTTGAATTGGCTTGCATGAACATCAGTGCTGGCTGGCACAAGAGAGAGAGCAGGGGAGGGGAGGACAAGGCTTTGGTAACATAGGCTTAAATTGCAATGACATTTCGTACTGGAGTGAGCTGAGAAGCAGGTTACATCTGTTAGGTGGGGAAACTTAATCAGTGCAACTACAATCAGACTAGACTAGAAAAAACAGTGGGAGCAGAAAGTGGAGACTGCACCTTGCACTCCATGTTGAAATGGACTGGTGGAGGATGGGAGAATGTCAGGGTTGCTCTTTTCCTCTCTGTTTTAAGTAGCTGGCTTTGCTGGTTCAGAGGTATGAATTGTATGAAGCACTACCTGAAAAATCTTCAAGGGATTATTCTGGGGCCTGTAGATACAGTCCAGAGTGATATTAGTTCAAATCAACTTTTGAGGAAGGTAAAGGTTGTTTTTTTGCTGGCCTTACTCAGCTCATCCTGGAAACTCAGCACAGTTTTGCAGTTCTCAGCTGCCACGTTCAGTGCCAAAAGAAATTCAGTACCTGATGTTGGGTGAGATGTTTTCTAGCAGACAGTGGTATTATACATATTATACAGGCCTTTCCCCAGGGGAATTCATGGCCTGCAAATGTGCCAAAGCTCCAGTGGCCCATTTTCTTTAGATGTTTGCTTTTTTCATATTTTCATTCTGTTTCTCCTATGTTCTGTACAAGACACAATATTCCTGTCCTAGAATGTGATATTGTTATGTGTTACTGCAATTTCATGGCAGGAAAGCATGAATTTGATCTATTATTATTTTAGTTCTCCTACACTGTGTATTTAGAAATTAAATTAATTACTGCAACTGGTCTTTAAATATTATTGTAATATAGGAACTATGTGTAAATATTCAAATTGGTGCATCTAAGACTAAATTACTAAAGCATAGTGTGTGACACTTGCTCTACTGATTGGTTCCAAAGGGACTGGCTAGGTGCTAAGGGTTTCTAAAACTCACAGCCATGTTTACTCTCTGTAACTAAATAATAGACCTAGAGACCAAACTAGAAACATGATGGGATTTGGAAGCTTGCATTTTTGTTTGTTTGTTTGTAGTTTTTGTTTGTTTGTTTTTAGCATATAAATATCAGCTTAAGCCTATGATCACAGGGAAGCAGAGAAAGAAAGGTGAAGCAATATTCTAGGTATTACTGAGTGATAGGAGCTTACCTCAGTTTGTTACAACCATGAGCCCTTTAATTAAGTAGAATTTACCCCAGCACAGAGGATTTCTGTAAAGCCTTTGCTCCACACACGACCTGCTTCAGGTCTCTGTGAAGGGCAGAAATTTGGCATAACTGGTGAGGTTCTGCCCCAGATATAAACCCTCGATGAAAATCCCAGTTATAACATTCAGCCACTGGATGTCCTCATTTTCAAAGGTCTGCAAAGGTTCATCAGCTGGAAAGCCACGTGTTGTTGACAGTTTGCAGAGCATTGCATAAAGATATTCTGTCTGTATTGGGTGTTGCTAAACTCCAAGCTTACCACCCATATAGCAATGGAATCAGTTTCACTTGTCAAGATAATTGAACTACTACTCAATGCGGAACATATATTCTTAATTCTTCTTTCTTTTCTCTTATTTTCTTGGGTTTTGAGTTGTTTTTGGTTTTTCAAAATGACTTAAGTGTAATTTATGTAACACCTGGCTTTGCAGGACTTGTGGATCCTTGTGGAAAGTTGCTCATCCCCATGCTCATGCCCACTGTGGAGAGGGAGGCATGCACAGAGCTGCTCAGGTGGGCAGAAACCTGGGATGCTCCTGATAGGACTCTCAGTTCTGGGATTTGCTCCAGCTCAGTAACCGTGCTGGTTTCTGGACTCTGGAATAAGCCTAACATTCATGTGAAAGATTCAGAAGATGGAAGACAGAAAACCACCACGGGCAGATCTGGATGACACAATTCTTGTCACAATGCTGTTACCTTAATCCCAAGTATGTGCTGATAACAGCACATAACAGGGAGAAGAGCCAAATGTGGTAGGAGCAGACTGCTGTGCAGACACAGTGAGGGGCTAAGAGCAGCTTCTTAAGAGGACATGTATTGCAGGACTCCTCCCATCCCAGAGCTGCTGGCAGCTGAGGAGCCAGGGAATAGTTGATTGGAAATGAGCTCTCTCCACTCCTGGAGACTAACTGGGCTGTGGGAGGGAATAAAAAGTCATGTCCCTGCCCTAGAAACTGATACTACTCTGAAATTTGCTCACCTTAGGCTAAATGATCATCTCTCAGAAAACACAGCTTCTTAACTGCTTAGGAACTGGTGAGTGCCTGCAGACTGCTCAGCCTTCACCCTCTGAAAGAAGATTTATTGATCCCTATCAGTCATTCTGGAGAGCATTGTGGGCCATGCAAACAGTGGTGGCAAATACAGATGAAGAAGAAATGGGATTGGAGTCCAACATGTATGCACTGAGATTGGACACTTCCACTTTTCCCCCTGGTGCTCATGGTCATCCCTGGAGAGCTGAAGCCTGCTGTGATTTTGCAGGGATCTACCTACTCTTTCCTCTTGTGGCTTTTTAAGAGCTCTTTGGAAAATGTGGGGTGTTCCTTTTAGAGATTGTAAAACTAGAGATTTAACTTGGAGTGATGAAAAGAGATTAAAGGTTTTGCAAGCAGCAAACCTAGATTTATAGCAAACATAGAGGATTTTGCTTCCTCTGTACAAAAGCCCAGATGCAGCTCAAAATCAATAATTGATCTATGTGCATTTACAGATATGTCTGCATTCATGCAGGCTGGGAAACCTTATTCCTGGGTTCATAATTTCCTTTTAAGCAGCTTGTACTCAGGCTGCCTGCAAATATATCTGTTCATCAAGTGGGCAACACTCAGTCCCTTCTAGGAATGAGCCAGGGACATTTTTTTTCTACAGGAAGCCAAGAGTAGGATTGACAAGACAGATGGAAGCTGCTGAACTGTTACACAGCTTGTTAGGGAAGCGCAGAGCCCTTTAAAGCTGAGGCTGCAGCCAGGATTTACCTCTTGAGAAATGGCAGCAATCCCCAAAGTAAGTAGCTTGCATGGGCTACAAATCTGCCTCAAAATAAGCAGCATGGATGCAGCCTGTAAGGCTGAACTCCAAATTACCCTTTTTATTTCAGCTGAGATGCTATAATATGGGATGAGGCTGAGCAAACATATTGTGACTGTCCCCTGTTTGGCCCTCGGTATCCCAGATCGCTGAGTGTGCAGCCACACCAAGCCGTGGATCACACATCTGTATTCCTTATACAGATAAATATTCCTGCTATGTTAATGGCAGATCTGCAAGAAATTTTGGTTTTGCTTCAGCTGGTTAATGAACCAGTGTCTTGCTCTGGCTAGGTCCTTGCTGCAGCACCAGGACAGCCCAGGCAACATGATGCAGTCCATGGAGGATTTGGGTGATTTTTAGCTGCTAAATACTAGTCTTGTTAGAAGCACATGCTGCTGGGCCTTTGTGAACTGATTTTTCTTTTTTTCACAAAGGAATCTTGGACAAGTTTCATGATTGTGGCAGCAAAAGACCCATTGGTGGTAGGAGGCTTTCTGGTAAAAAGGTTCTTTTTCTTCCAAAGCAAACTATCACAGCAGCAAAATTACTGAGCATTTTTTCAGGATAGACATAGTGTATTGTCTGGTAAGTGTATTCTTAGAGACAGATGATAATTTTATCTGAAACTTTCTTAAAAATACCTGGATCCGAGCGAGACATGCAAGGCAGAAGACATTATCCTGACAGCTGGAGTTTGGGGAGGTTGCAAGCAGGCAGAAACTCGATCTTACAAAAGGAAGTATTGGGCCAGCTAACGATGGAGATTGTCAGCTCTTCCCATTGCTCCTGATGACAGAAGGACAAAAGGTGCCCTTCTGCTTCCTAGGAAGGTTTCCAAACTAAAGAAAGGTTCTTTGTTTTTGGTGAGAGGGATTTTGGCTGAGGAAAGTTAGCAGGATAGCAAAGATAGGAAACATGCAGCAGCTTGGCATTGTGTGTGAGGTAGAAGCTGCCCATTTGGTGCTAAGTGTGTCTCCAGAAGCTAGAAAGGGCAAGATGCTTTAGTTTTTGGCTTTATTTATAGCTGTTTTGTGCTCTCAACTTCTCCTGTGTTCATCTTGCAGCCCTGAGATTAATTAATACAGCATAGAGCTTCCCATCTTCCAGAAAATAAATGATGTGATCTCATGGTGGTCCTGTAGGAGATGCACAGGGATGAAGTGGGAGACAAAGGAATCAAGGACAAACTGCATCATACAGCTAGATGTGTATTAGGCCCAACATCTCTATCCTGGGATCAGATTTCTGCTGAGATTTTGCTCGAGGGCAGCTTGTCCTTCCTGCTGGAAAGAGACACAGGGTGAGCCACAAGATGACCATGACCGTGTTGGGAAAGTTGCAGAAAAAGTGACATATAGGAAAGGGGGCCCTGGGTGAGCTCTGTTTCTTTGGGGTAGCCCATGTCCCATCAGCACTGCTACCTGGGCACAAACCCATCTGTACATCTCCTAAACCTGAAAGCCCTGATGTATCTGGGCAGCCTAAACCAAGCAAGCCCATGGCAAGGAGTGGGATTTCTGGCAGACCAGAAGTCAAGCCTCTGCCAAAAGCTGAGAGAGCTCGGCGCCATGCACAGCAAAGTGGTATGGACAACTAGGCTGCAAAATTACAAGCTGCTGCTTGCCAACTATGTGGCTGGAAGGAGCATGCCAGAGCAGACTTGATTTCCCTCTCACCCTTCTCTGGCCTCCTGTCAGTCTATGCCTCTGCATAGTGTCTGGACAAAGCATTAAAAACTGAAAATACAAATACAGAATTAAAAACTTGAATAAAATGTGCTTGCATGATGGTTGAAAAAATAGTGGGCATTTCACAATTAAAGCTGAGCAGTACCCACAGTGTTGATGATGCTTCCATGCCAGGATTTCCATCAATGGGCAAGATAAGATGTATATTGCACTTCTGGTGTCAGCTGGAAGAAGCCTATTTTTTGAAGCACTTGGTCCACACATTTTCAAGTAATTTAATTTCATATTTGCAGTCATCCCAGATCTTCACCTAATCAAATCAATTTCAGTACTTTCTTCCAATACAAAACAGTCTTAACTGAGCACATGCTACCTTGGAAAACATTCTCTCATAAAATGACCAAGGATAGGATAAAATAGCTCAGTGTGAAGGGACCTACAGTGATCACCTAGTCTACCTGCTGGGCTGGTGGAAGTTCCTTGCACTTGGGAGTTTGCTGAAGGGTTGCACTCCAGCCCACTTTGCTTTCCATTTACTCCTGTTTGCCTGCAGAGCTTCTGAGGTGCCTGCATGGACTTCCCAGTTCACCACTGTATGTCTGTTTGCCAAGTGTTTACTTGACCTAAATTCTTTTGAAAACCATCATTTGTGACAACTTAGCACAGGCTTTACAGAACTGGATAGCTGATTAATAAGCACTGTGACCTGGACTCACAAGCTCTGACATTTTGTTATCAACAGTAAAGGCAGGTTTTTTCAATTTTATTTAGTTTTAATGGTACTGATTTCTTAAACTATATTTTTTTCTTAGTGGAAGATTGAGCTGTTGTATATATGTCCTAAATTGCTAGTTCACCTTTCAGTCCTCAGTATAACATCTCTCCAGAAAGGTATTTAATTCTGAAGACAGTTGTGATTCTCAATGAGTAGCTAAATCATGCCTGGTAACTCACTGGATTCAGATGTCTGCTTTTAATGCCAGTTGTTATTGTGACATGATCAAAGGCATAAAAATATTTTACCTGGTGCAGCTGAGTACTACAGTTTTTCCTTTTGACATTCCAAATAATTTGTGGTTATATTTTATTTATCCTTGGTCTGATTCCTTAAATAAACAACTTTCACAGTTCAGTTCCTCTTGCTCTAAAGAGAAATGTCAGAAATTTCTTCATTCTTTTTCCTGAACATCAGTAACACTTTTATAACATGGTATTTTATAATTTGAATTACAAAAAATCTTCTGTGGTAAAATTCATTGAAGTACAGCTTTCCAATTAACATGCATTTATATGAGCTAATATAGGAAATAAGTGAAGGGTAGACTCAACATTAAACTAGCATTTATGAATGCTAAATGTGGAACTGTGTGTGTGCAATTGTTGATAATACCCCATCTGACTATTCTAATAGCATTAAATTCCCTTCCAGCTGAGAGGAAGAAGAAAATAAGAAAACACACATAAAGAAACAGCTAAAAAAATTACAGGCCAGTCAAAATACTTTTCATTGTCGTAAACTTTACATTAGCCCTGGTGCTAGCTGCTTCTACCTCCTCTCTGTAAAACATATTCCAATATGTACATCAATGAGTCCATGAAATGATGGGCTGTAAGAATGCTCCTGATATGGGTCCTTGACATGCAAAGTGGTGCTCCTTGTTGCTACCTTTGCACTGGTGGGAACTACCAGCTCAGCTTCCCCAGCAGAGATGTGACCTCCTGACCCTCACAGTGCTGAAAGCCCACTGGAACCTGGGGGTCTCTCCTCATTCTGCCAAAAGAGACCATGAAATGAAGGGGAGGCTTGATGCCTATCCAAGTCCCCAGTCTGGGCTGATAGGCAGAGTGACAGACCTTGTGTTTGTATCTGCCTTTTTGCTTCATGCCAAATCCAGCAGTGTGGTTGTTTTTGCTGGTCATAGGAAATGGGCAAACTATATGGCCAAACAGAGCACCAAATGATATCCAGTCAAGGGTTATTTAGTTACATCATGATATTGATTTGAAAAAATAAACACAGACCAGAATTCACGTCTTTACTTTTTCTCTTTACATGGTAGGAGAAGAAAAATTTGCTGTGAGAGGTTGTACTGAACCAGCTGAAAACATCAAAAACCTAAAAAAATGGTTGCGAACCAGAGCCTATCCATCAGCTGTGACAGCCAGCCCAGCAACTGGGAAGGGAAAAAAAGAAGGAAAAAGCCCATCCCAGCTGCCAGAATATGTATTTTCCTTATTTGCAAGAACCCATTTATTTGTTCCACTGGCCAAAGAAGATGAGGGGTGTCAGTCCTTAAAAGTTGGTGTGAAATATGAAACTATCAGATACAATACAACTACATATGACTGGCCACTCCTTACAAACCAAACTGAAGCAAGTAGGATTAAATCAAAGTAATACCTCATGTGATTACAGCTCATTGTGTTCAAATAAAAGCTGACGTTAACATGAGTGATTTGTTTGGTGGTGGGGGTGGAGAGGCTAGGAGATGCTACAGCTTCTGCTCGCAGTGATTGCTATTTATAACGCTGTAAAACCACAGTGAACGTGTTAAATGCGCTGCCACGAGCGTGTGCCGCTTCAGCTTGGTCTTATGGCTATAATAATTCATCACAGCTCTTGGACGTGCCTTTGCACTGGTAATACATTATGTGATTCTGTATCAGTTATTTCAGGCATACAAAAACCTTGTAGATGTGGTGGTATCTGGGATGATTAAACTGTAATTTGTAACTGTATTTGTAGCTGTGTAATCAGTATGGGAACACTTTATAGTCGCATGTACCTGCTGTTTTTACAGCCCTCTTCTAAACAATTTACATAGAAACAAAGAGCAAATGAGACTGGAGTCCTCAGCCAGCAAAACTGAGCAAAGAGAAGTATGTCAGTGCTAATTACCTCCAGCACCCTGCCGGGGCTGGCTCTCAGCAGCTCTGCAGGCTGTAATACTCTCACTGTGGGTTCAGTTGTATTCCTGTTTAATTTGCTCAGAGGTGTTGGGTAACTAATCTTCCAGCAGCAATCCAGTGCTAGTTAAATTATTATGCTCAAAACTAAACCTGTTACCTGTAGTACTTGGGTCTTTCTGCCTTTGTGCTCTTGTTTTGCTCTGGATTCTCTGTGCTATATATCACTTTATAACAAGGCTTAGAAATCGGACTGGGGGAAGAAAGAAGTCTTGAATGCAGAAAGAGGCTTCAGGAACTTGGCCTGCTTTATTTTTATTTTATCTGTTTTTTTTAATTATTCATTGTATTTTTCTTAGTGTTAATTTAAGTGGATTTCGAACTATGAGCTTTATGAACCACTTAAACTATGCTGAAGCAAAATCTATTTTCATCCATTCTTTGTGTTTTCTCTCTATCCCACAATGTACTTTACTATTAAATTCTGATTATTCTGAATATTACTGTTTTCCTTGTAGCAGCACTAACCTCCTCTGCACTCAACCCAACCCCATGGGTATCCTTGCTCTAGGCCTTTTTATAAGAATCTCAACTTGAAACTTGGCGTTGTTTGCTTGAATTGCCTTTTGACAAGCCAGAAAGCAATTCTGTCGGAGCTGTGCTGAGGAGGGAGAGCTGCAGCATGACCTTGCTCTTGATTCTTTCAAACCATAACTTCTAGGAACACTCCTGAGATCAGTCCAGCCTTGTCTGTATTTCACATTTCATTGTCGGAATTCTTTATAAGTCACGCAGACCTAATTTTTTGTTCAGGAGTACACAGGATGATGGTATCTAGCTAAAGAAATTGAGATTTTCAGCACTGAAGCTCTTGGCTGTGTGCCCAGACCAGGCTGGTAGTGACTGAAGGATGGCTCTTTGTTTGACAGACTGTAAGACATTAGTTTTTTGGTCATGACCAGTCTCCCAAGTTTCAACTGTGAGGTGACTGTCTGTATAACTGGTATTCCTGGTGTCATTCCCAACAGAGAACCCTGGAAGCACTGAACTGTTCAGCAGGGTGATCTCTTGCACTCGACACAACTCTGCTGGCAGCCCTGTGCAGGATGGTTTGCTCACCTCCTGCTGTGTATGTCCTGCAAATAACTGGGGCTGCAACCTTTGTGTATAAGCCATAACACCATTTAACGGGGGCAACAGTGACTGTCACAAACCCTGACGTGGGTTGCCTGATCACAGTGCAAATAGCAGGAAGATATGTGAACTGTGGTATCACAGTGAGAGCTGACTCCATCTGTTCTCCTCCAAAGCAGAGCTGGTAGGAGTCTGACCTTGTCTGCACAAGGCTAAAGAAAGCGGTCGGCTGGGAAAGAAGCACAAAGCTGCTCCCCAAATTAATCTACTGCTCCTGCAGAAGAGGTAGAGGCTTTACTTCTCTTATGAAATGGCAGCTGGAGCCAGGTAATCCCCCTGCAGGGACTCGGAGTGCAGCACGCCTTAGTTCCTTCTGCACGTGAGCCACACCCTAGTTTGCCATGGAAATGAGTGATACAGCAGGACTGCTGCTATTAGAGAGGGCAATACTGCTGCTACCCCTGGGAGACAGTTTCCCCAAGTAATAAGGTTGTTGGGTATGTGTTAGTATGAATCCTGGCAACTTGCTGTCGTCCTTTCTCACAGCTTTCTCTCGCATGCCTGGCTGTAGCTTCTAGTTACTGCATTGTATCACAATTCTCTTTTCCCACCCTTTTTCCATGACCTTTCCCACCAAAACTTGTCTCGATATGAGGTCTCTCTTCAGGTCACACAGGATATAGAACTAGTCTCTCCTTCATTTAGGGAAGGTTTTTCTTATTGCTGCTACTTCTTAGTGAAGAACAACCACAGAGACCAAAGCTGAACAGGTTTACTTGCTTGGGAGGTTGCTTTCTGCTGTGAGAATACTATTTCCTCAAGAATGGCACACCAGTTTGTCTTTTGGCTTCCTTGATGCCTTTTTCCATACCACAGCTTCAGGCACTACCTTCAGCTCTGCAGTGGGCCAGGGGCAGTAGCACTAATTTAATATCCCAAGCTTCCAAGGATTTTATTAAAGATCCTGTGGCAGTAGCTGTCCACCTTAAAGAAGGGAAAGAAGATCTTTATCCTTATATTGAGTGTCAGCTGGTGAAAGCAGATCTCATAAATAAGTATTTATCTCTCTTGCCATCACTCTGTCCCCTGGATTCCCTGACACTCAAGAGAAGCGTGCAAATAGTTTGACTCATCCTTCAAGTACACAGACTCACCCGATTGTCAGTCACCCTCCTGTTACTGCCTAGACTTGTCACAGTGAGACCTAATCATGAGACACATGACAGCATCTGCAGAAGTGACATCTCATGTCAAAATTTGTGTCCATGTCATGCAAGAAAGGCTCAAGCTGTTAACAAGCATCTGGGATAGATCAGTGTTGTGCTGGGATCTGAAGTGCCCTTTGTCTGGAGGGCATGCTGGGCATTGCTCCTAAACGGCACAGAGGATGGTGGGACAGAGAGCACCATAAGCTGTCAGGAGAACCTTCCCACCGAGGCCACCGCTAGAGCTCTTGCTTGTTGTCAGACTCAGCTGTGGGCAATGGGGATGCTTCCAGACAAGCAGAAGATGGACAGGAAGCCCTGAGGTGCCACTCACAAGTCTGTTTTTTAGAGCTGGAGTTCAGGAGTCAGTGTGTTCATCCTTCTGTTTGGCAATTAAGCGAGTCACACTGTTCTCCAGCTTAAAATGCTTTGGTTTATCCCATCTCCATGGTGTAGTCCTTTGCAGTACTGCATGTCCCAGGTATAGTGGGGGCAGTCAGCTGAAGACCTTCTCTGTTCATGTGCTCCTCTGTAGTCTCGTTTCTTCAGAGGTTTCCCTAGGAATAGAGGAACTGGGGTCACTGAATTTAGGCAAAGCAATTTTGGCAGCAAATCTCAGTTGGTCACAGAGTCTTGTGAACAGTTTGAACCTTAAGTTGGCCTCAGTATTTGTTCAGCTGGTCTCTGCTGAGCCTCTAGGCTCCCTGCACCTGGTTCAATACCTCCTCCAGTGGCAGATCTTGGGTTGCAGCTGCCATGAAAAGCTCGATTTTATGAACCTGGCTCCTCTGCCTGGCATCAGGGAGGACTAGCCTCACCAACAGCTGCAAGAAGTGCATCTGAAGCACCTGGCTGGCCACTGGCTGGGACCCACTAACTTGTGATACAGAGGGTCCTCCTCATCTCCACCTCTAAAATCTGCCAGGCAGCTTCCTGCATCCCTGTCTTTGCCAAGCTCTGCCAACGTGCAACAGGTTCGTTTGATTTTCTCCTGTTGAAGTTATCTAATCTCCTGCTGCAGGGCTGGGAAGGTTTGGGAGTGCTGGTGTGTGCCTGCCCTGTTTCTGAGCACATTTATGAATGCTCTTTTGTAATTAATGACTGTATTGATTGAAGGAAGAAACTATGGGTTATGATGGATATATTTTAAAGGTATTTATAAGAAGGAGGTAATATTTTTAAAGTTTCTTGTTTTGTAGGTCTGCAAAGAGTAAAAGTACACAAGCACCTAAAATGTCCTTTTTAAAACTAAAAAATAGGCAGATCACTCAAATTCCCACAGAAATATAACAAGTACAGCTTGCAAGATTTATCAGCTGATTTAAGAAGTACCCAACAATAAATACATTACAACTTTGTAAGACTAAGTATTGTTTGTACCATGCTGGGATTGAAGAACAGAGACAATTACAATAAACTCCACCCTCTCCTATTCCTATATCTGCACCGAATTATAATTATGCAAGAAATTAGCAATATTTCAAGAGCAGCTCTGATGTTAACTGCCTGTTTTCAAAAGTATTTTGTGCTGCTGTGCAGATTACAAAATTGCTATTATGCAACCAGAAAGACGAGCTCCTTTGAGGCTGTTTTGCCATGGGAGCTCAGGAGCACATCGCCCCACTCACGGAGGCGTGGAGCGGGACTGCCGGAGCCCAGAGCCGGCGGACACGGGCACAGCACTGCCGGAGTATTTGTCTTTGCTAACCCTTGTGACCTCACAATTGCCCTTTTGAAAGTGGATTAAAAAACCCCACACTTCAGAAAGCCTTGAAGATAGTATATCCTTTTTTTTTTTCAGCGTTAGACCAATGCACTTTGAGAGGGAAAACATTACCCACGGCCATCGTACCTAGAGTGCGTGCCACACATTTTATTGTGTTACTTTCCAGACAGGGTTGTGCTCTAACAATTGAAAAGAAACTGCGAGAGTGGTCTGCGCAAGCTCCCACTCGGTGTTCCCGGGCGCCTCAGGTAGGGATTGGCACATCCCAGAGTCGGTACAATGAGTGTCCCAACCCGCTCCGCGGCACTCCCGGTCACTGCGGACACCGCCGGTCACAGCAGCTCCCGATGCGATGGCAGAGCCCGCCTGGCGCGGCTGCCGGGGGAGCCTCGCCCTGCGAGCCCCGCTGCCCGGGCAGGACTTTATCCTCCGAGGCGGGGGAAGCTCCGTGCCGGCGCGGCTCTTTTTCCCTCGGCAGAGAGTTGTGCGGCTCCCGCCCCCGGCTGCCCGGGGCGAGGCGGCGCCGGGGCGGGCGCGGGGGGGTGTGCGAGCGGCGGGCCGGGTCCGGGCCCGGGGCGGGGCAGGGCGGCAGGGCCCGGCCCCGCTGATGTCAGCCGGGACGGGGGAGGAGGGGAGGGGGAGCGGGAGCGGCCGCCCGTGTTCCGGGTCAGGCGCGGGAATGCGCGGCGGCCGCCGGCAGCGCTGCGCTCGGCGCCCCGCGATGCCCCTGCGGAGACGGCAGCGGCCCGCCGAAAGGCTCTAGGGGGACGCCCCCGGTTCCGCCCCGCTCCGGCTCCCGCCCATTGTTCTCCCGGGGCCGCCGCGCTCGCCCGGGGCTGCTTCCCGGCGGCGGCGGCGGCGCGCTGGATGCGGGTTGCGGCCGCTGGCTCGCCGGGACCCGCGCTGCGCGGCGGCGGAGCGGGCGGCAGCTCCCGCGGCCGGCGGCGAGCAGGGGGCGGCGGCGAGCGGCGGCGCCCGCCCCGCGGCCCCCGGCGGCGGGGCGATGTTCCACTGCATCCCCCTGTGGCGGTGCAACCGCCATGTGGAGTCCATCGACAAGCGGCACTGCTCGCTGGCCGCCGTGCCCGAGGAGATCTACCGCTACAGCCGCAGCCTGGAGGAGCTCCTGCTGGACGCCAACCAGCTCCGCGAGCTGCCCAAGGTGAGCGGGAATGCGAGCGGCGGCCAGGTGAGCCGCCCCGGCAGGTGCCCGCCGAGCTCCGCGGTGCAGCGCCCGCACCGAGGCTGCGGTCAGGGGCTCTGGGGCCGTCGGTCTGTGCTAGCTGCCTCTGGAGTTAAAGGAAGAGCCGGAGTTTCGGGTTAGCGTGTGCCCGGAGCGAGATGGTCAACGAGCTTTCACGAGCAAAACCTGGAGATGCCCGTCTTGCGGGAGGATAGGTCCTGTCGGAGGGCAGGGGGGTTGGTGCCCGAGTCGCGGGACATGAGTGTGTATTGTGATTAACATTCACGTCATCGGAATTACGAGACCTTGGAGGGTATTCAACCCTCCCCCGTTTCCCCCTTTCGGTAGATACTGTCTGCTCTGTACATGGGAAAACCAAAACCTTCCAGCAGATAACCGCGTTCCCGTTTCTGCCTTCTACTTCTGAAAACTTCGTCTTACAAAACACGAGAGGCTAATAAGCTTTTTATGTGTTTCGGTGTAAGTCCCACGCAGTTGTCAGTGTTTTGCTTCTCGCTTGAAACATGCAGCCAGAGTTTTGTGCGTACTGTATTTTTGGTAATATTGTCATAGGTGAAGTCAATTAAAATTCAACATGGTTTTGAGACCCTGAGGTGATACCTGCCAGGGTGCCTCTCCAGGTGGCACTTGCAGATTTTGCTAGAGGAACTCCATCAGAGTGATTCCAGCGAGGCACTGTTCGGCTGCACAGATGCAGAGTGAGTGGGAGGCATGCTCCACTTCTGACGTGATGAACTACGGGCTTTTTTTCCCGTGTTTCCTCTTTAAAATTTGGGCAACTCAGAAGCCGTTGTGAGCTGTGGTTGGTAGAGTGACACAGGAAGGAAAGTGTTACCTGGAAGCTGCATCTTAAAAGTGTGTAGACTCTTACTAACTTGGAATCCAAGGAACTGAACTCACTAGCCAGAAAAAATTTCAAAAGCACCTTTGTTTGCATCTGAATCAAAGTTGCTCTGTTCATACCCAGACTTAAATAGTCTTACTTTTTCCTTTTTGAAATTCAGTGAACTCACATACACTCTCTTTTTTCAATCTACGTAGTAAGACTAATCGTGGTGGCTAGGTTTTCCTTCAGACAGCAGTAAAGGTGTTCAGTTGAACTGACATATTAAATTTGGCTTTTTCTTTTGCAAAGAAATAGAAGGCACAAGTTTGCATCTTGCTGTGACTGAACTCTTTATCCTTCTGAAGTAGAGCAAAACTGGTTTACATAGCCTGTGTGTGGGTGCTATTTTTACTTCCAGCAGTTCTTGCTGGCTTTGTGCACAGACCAAACTCAGGAGTCCCTTTGTACTAGACCTTTCTTCTTAGTGTTGGCTTTCAGGCTTGTACACATTTCATTACAGGGGTATGAATGTGTGTATGACTGAAATCCTATTGAAAACTATGGCTCTCTGATTTTTTAAAACCGTAATAAATCTGCCACCAGCTGGTTGCTGTGGACAAATGTAAAGGATGATGTCTCTTCGTGGTGTTATATGGTAATAATTTCTGTAAATAGAGTGCAACCATTTATTGTTTCGCCTCTCTTCCATGAACCATAATATATGAAATAGCCTTTTTTGTGCCCTGTGATGCTTAAAAAGACCACTTCTTCCCATTACTTACATGTGACTATACATTACATCCTGTACATGTAAGACATAGCTGAGGGGGTTAAAAAAAATCCAAATACCAACCTAGGCTCCTTGGCATCTCAATGGAATCAAGCAAAAGTTGAAATTAGAAGTTTGGGTTTTTTTTTTTTTTATGTGCATGGATCGCATTACAGGGGCGTCTAAATATACTGTAGGAATATGTTTGTGGGTTTTTAGCTAGACTAGGAGGAATCCGATGAAATGCAACCACAGAAATATATTTGTAGTATCTGTCCTAAGTACTTTCTGCATTGTCAGCAATGCAGGGAGGCATTTTTATTGGGGCTTCCTGTATGAACCTATGAACTTTCCTTGTCAGTTCGTTATTAATGATTTCTGATAAATGGAATACAGCACCATCATCTCATGTAAGTGTTGACTCTGCAGGATTCTGAGATACAAAAATAGAGCTGCAATCCTGAATGTGAAAGTAATCTATCGAAGGTGAAACTGATGGGAAGAGCCCTGTTCAACTTTTCTACCAGCAGATAATTCTAAAAGTTCTCCTTCTTTCTGTAGGAATCTGGTTGAAGAGAATCATGGAACATCTCTCAGTGGAAGGTAGCTACAGGGTACATTGCTCATTCCTCTTATATTAAAAGGGTAGTGTCAATGCAAAGTACTGATGCAGAATTTGAAATAAGTGCCAAAAGCTGGGGTACACCATCCCTCTGGTAGAGAAAACATGAAGGAAATAATTAGAGTGTGTAATTAATGAACTGTTAGGTCAGCATAGATAGAAGTGGTCGTTACATCCTTAATTTAGTATAATCCATTATATTAGTCTGAGTTTACCTCCATTAAGTTTTTTCTCCATGTATATAAAGGCAGTCACACAAAGTCAAGCTAGGTTTGACTCAGCTGAGGCCTGAACAAGTCAGGAGAATTGTGTAACTCTCCCTGGCTGGTTAGTTAGGTGTTTTTCTGTGCTTGACGAAGTTCTGAAGTTCACAGTGATCTGTGCAGTTCCTGGTGAATCACCTGTGGGCTGTGCTGATGCCATAATACAATCCCTTAACAGTGATAAGGTGTTCGTGTTGCTGAGATGGTTGTGATGCCCTTTAGGAAATTGCTGCTGTAAAGACTTGCCCTTGGCATAGTGAAGAAGAATCTCCCTGTAAACTCTCGTAAACTCTGTCATTTGCAGCAGAATTTGCCATGGATGGAAGAGGAAACCCCAACTCTGCTGCTCAGTTCTTTGTTGTGCACACAGGTAGCTCAGACTCATTTTCCCAGTGTGGGCAGTTGTGGTCTGAAAGGTCTATTACAGCAGGCAGGAGGTCTTGTAATGTTTTTCTGAAATCGAGTAGATGTTGGTGAGCTCTTTTACCAACTTTGCCATGGCTACAAGTCAGTGATGATGGCTTTATTTCTAGACATCCACTTTCCATCTACTTGCATATTTTTTTTCATCCCTTCAAATGTAAAGCTTTCTGAGGGAGATAAATATCAGCAAGTGGCATGATGAAATATGTGGACCTGCTGCATTTCTCTCAAGCTGATGAGGCAACTTGTGCTGGACGCACATGCTTCCCCCCTTCTCCATAGGTTCTCTCTGCCCCATTTCTATAAAGTAGCAATAAAGGGTGTTCTTTGATTGGTTTGATCCAATACACCAGTAAAAGAATACACTCGAATACATCCTGAAATCTCCATTTTGAGGTACAGAAGCAGTCTTAGGCTTTGTTTGATTTGCAGTCTTTCCTAGCATACTTAAAACCTCTCTTATTCTAGAAGCCAGTAGAGTGTGCATATGTTAGGGTGTTATTGAAAAGAAACAACAGAACCAACACACAAAAAAATCCCTTTAAAATACAGAAGACAACTTATAGAATTGCTGTAGTGTCTTGAAGGGAGATGACTGGCAGAAGGACCCAACATTATTGCTGAATTGTATGTTATGAGAGTCACCTGAAGTATCCTGAGGAGAAACAAGAAATACACTTGAATTATTTTGAAGGAATTACTTTGTTGGTTTTATTTTTGTTCCTTTGGCTGACCAAAATGTATGGTAGAATTCTTCACCTTTTTCTAAGGGGAGAGGGTAGGAAGGGTTCAGCTAGAAAACACCTAGAAAGAAATGTCTGAGAAGCAGAGAGAGATGGATGTCATTGCCCCTATTATTTGTGCTCTTCCCATGTTTGCTTCCTTGTGCATTAATGAATATGTGGATCAGGAAAAGAACTCAGTTTCTCTGACTCCCCTTTCCCTACAAATATCTTTTTTCCACTAAGCTGTATGATTAAGGGGTTTTTTATATCATTTTGCTACTGCACATTTGGTTTCCCATGTCAATAACCTGATTGTTTCTCATGGTGTCCTTAAGTGCTCTGGTGGATCCCTGGGTCCCTCTTCTCTCCATTCCTCAGTTACATGATGCAGAACTAGTGCTTATGTTGACAGTGACATTTTGTTACCACTGGTGTCTCAGGCACCTCACCCTGCGTGTTCATACTTTCCAATCTTCCCCTGTCCTTAATGTTCCAGGATCTTGCTTATTTCCTCCAGCCTAAACAGCTCTGTCTGCTGTCTGTTTCTGATGCTTTGCTTCCTCTGCTGTCCCTTCTGTGCTGGGCTCTTGACTGCCCTTGCAAGCATCTCTTCACTTTGTACTCTGCTCTTTCCCCTTCCTTTCTGCTGCCTCCCAGGTTCCCTCCTCTGCTCTTGCCCTTCTTGCAGGATAAGCCAGCCTGGTGGGATGTGCAGGAGGAACAGGCTGCATACTATTAAGCTGCTGGTATTTTCCACAATAATGAAGTCTCTCTGAAGCCTTTCTCGGCAAATGTGGCTGTTTTCCCACAGAACAACAATTTCTAGCTGTCAGCATGCTTCTTGCCACTTCTGCTTTACAAGACAAATTAAAGAGCTGCACCCTTTGGTCTGAAAAGGATTGGCTATGTAAAGAGTTAGTGGTGGAGTGTGGCTCTTAACTTGAGTAAATAATTCCCTCTCCTGTGTTGGATCCCAAGTGCCTTCTGTTGATTATTTTGTGTATCTGATTTTATTGGAAAAAAAAATGAGTGGTTGCCAGTGTGCACAGAGTGGCTTAAAAATGTAGTTTGTGTGTTTTTTCTAAACCTGTAGCGTTTGTATTTTCCTTGGGAGTGAAAACTTGAAGGATTTTTCAACTCAAGCTGTAATGTGTAGTATATCATTTGCTACACATCAAAAACTATTCTTCACTGAAGAGTAGGCTTTCTGGCAAATTGCTTTGATAGAAGAAAATAACACATTCTGCATGATGCATTTCAATAGCTTCTCTAATGAAAAGCATCAGATAAAAATAAAATGTTTTCAGTTCTATAGATCAGTCTGTAGTTGATGAAATGTTGTTTTCTACTCCCGTACATTAGAATTTAAGGGCAAGTACATCCTGTCAGCTTAATTTTTCTGTGCCTTAAATTTGCAGTACAAAACTGAATCTCTGCATATTTCTTTTCCCTCTTATAAAAAGAATAAAAATATCTTAGGAACCCTTGAATGCAGTATTATATTTTGGCCTTTGTAATAAATCACAGCATTCTTTGCATTGGTGGGTGGTGGAAATAGCTTATAGCTCTTGTTTTGCTGCTGTTTTGTCTTGCTCCTGCTCAGTTCTTTAACTCAAAGAGTAAAGACCACTTTCCCATGAGACTTCTAGCAGATGTTGTTTATGGAAAAACTCCAGTGGCAGAAAAAAGAATTCAATTTTTTTTTTTTTTTTGTATGGACTTAGTTTAGCCTAAGAGTCTGAGGAACTTTTGTTATTTTACTTTGGGGAATGATTTTTATGTAGCATTTGTAAACCTAACCTAGTGCAGCTCTGACTCATTTTGCATTTCTGAGCTTAAACATTGTATCTGTCATCTGTAATTTTTCTTCTTGGTGTTACATACTAAAGCTTCTCTGTAGAGTTACTAGGTAGATGTGAAACCCTTTTCCCGAGAGACCTGGTTAAACCCTGGCCTCCTCCTGTGCCCCAGTTTCTTTGCTAGAGATGCTGCTCGTCTGCTGCTGCTTGGCATTCGGCACTGTCGGTATCTCTGTTATATGTGGTGTTGAAATGCAGGATGCTGTTATCTTACCAAAATCATGTGAAAGCTCCTTAAGAAAAAAGTCCCTCTGTTCTTCCCATACCACACCTTTGTCTCAGGAAAAAACCTGTTCTGGGCTGAATTTCACTGTTCTATCATTGTTTCTATCATTATGCAACCATAAGCCTGAAAGACACTTGTTTGGTCAGTGGCCAGTAATCTGTGGAAAAAGATGATCTCATACTATAACTCTCTTTAAATTTGCGTTCATGGCTTCTTAAGTTGTAAATGTATAGGAGCTTTATTTCCTTTTTTCAAATGCACAGATCTCCTTGGGTTTGGAGAGATGTGGTGGGATATCTCACCTGTCTGGAGTGCTGCAGTGGATGAACACAGGCTGTTTAAGGACAGGCTAGGAAGTCAGGGATGGGGAGTTTCCCTTTGGATGAGACAGCAGCAGGGATATGTGAATTGCTTTGGGATGGATGATGGGCCAGTTGAGAGCAGGTTGGGATTAGTGGATGGTATTGTTTTGAGTGTCTGCTGTAGACTGCTTGATCAGGATGAAGTAGTAGATGACACCTTCCTCAGATAACTGCAAGAAGTCTGTTTTGCAGACCCACGTCCTCATGTGGGTCTTGAACCACAACAGCTGGAAGGACAACTCAGCAGGACATAATCAATCCAGGAGTTTTCCGAAGTGCTTTGATGACTTCCTACCACAGGTTCTCAAGGAGTCAGTGGACAGAGGTGATCTCTTGGACCTCATATTTAAAACCAAGAAAAGACAGGTTGAGATGTGAAGGTCAGGGTTGCAGTAGATGGAGTGACCTTGGTCACCTTGGCTGTAGTGACCATGAGGCGAGGGAATTAGGGATCCTGACAGGAAGGAACAGGACAATAAGCAGCATCTTCAGAAGACAAACTTTCATATATTTAGGATACTGCTTGGAAGAGGTTGGTTAAAAAGATGTTTGTGTTGCTATTCAGAAGAGCAGGGAGAGGCTGGAGAAATGGGCAGAGAGGAATCTCATGAAGTTCAGTAAAGAGAAATACACCTGCACCTGGAGAGAAATAACCCAATTCTCCAGTGCAGTTGGGCACCAACCATCTGGAAAACAGCTTTCCAATAAAAGGCTATGGGTGACCTGGTGGACAAGTTGTCCGTGACCCAGAAATGTTACTTTGTGACAGAGAGGGCCAACAGTATCCTGGGCTGCATTGCCAGCAGGTGATCCTTGTTCTCTGGCTAGCATTGCGGAAACAGACCTGGAGTGCTTTGTCTAGTGCTGGGTATCCCAGAAGAAGAGTCGTAGACATACTGGACAGATACTGCAGGGCCAAGGTGTCCTGGGTGACCTTCTCTAGGTGACCCATTCTTTGGGCAGGGGATGCACTAGTTGATTTCTAGTGCCCCTTCCAACCCCAACTGTTTAATGATTCTGTAGAGGGCAATCAAAGATTTGCCTGTCTTTAACTTGGGTGTTTTTGATGATGAAAATTGAATTTTAATGGTTTTGACTGTTTATTCAGCCTCAAATGTTTAATTATCTTACTTTCTACATTGATAGTGCCAGGGTGTTTTTGCACATCTTGCTGTAAAACCTGAAAGAGATACCACTGTATGACTTGAACAAGCTTCATGTTTTTACAGTTCGTGTCAGAGAGAAGTGTGCCACTGGGTGAAGCTGAAGCAGACTGTAGACACACAGTAAAAGTAGTTTTATTGAAAGTTTAAGAATTTTTTCAGTATGACAAATGCTACTTAAAATACTTGCTAGGAGCACCTGCAACATTTCAACTTCAGTATCTTGAGAATACATTACCTTTTGTAAAAACCTTTTGTGAGTGCAATCGATTACTACTAGCATGAAGTGTATGCTTGAATTATTAAAATACATAATGGTTTGTAGATAAGCAGCAATGGATCCTTATAGTAACATACGTCAAAACATAGAGCTCTGTGTTGAAGACAACAAATAAGTTTATTACCAGATAAGTATGTCTAGGTTTTCCCTCTTAGTTTCCAGATTTTTCTGTTGTATTGCTTAGGACTTGAAGAAATTCTTTACCTTTTGACATCAAATGTGAAAGACCACGGTCTGATGGGAGCAGAGGAGGAACTTAGTCTGCTGTTTTCTAAGCAAAGGAAAGTCACAGTCTTCCCTGTTAGTGTCCCTGCAATTGTTCGGAAGAGTTTTGAAGTCTGCTTGGTTTGAAATATTTTCTGGTGGCAGTTTTTTGTAGTAATAGCTCAGCTCTACTGATTTTTGACCTGAGTTGAAAGAAAGTAATTAGGTAATTGTGTTTCAATACCTTAAACTTTTTTTTTTTTTTGTAAAGTGTGTACTGTTGTAGTAAACTGGTAATATTCCCTCTTCCTTGTGATGTACATAGGTGAGACAAAGTTTGTGGGCAGACATTATACATTTTTACCTCTAAAATAAATTTTATGATTATCCATTGAGTTACTTTTGTAATTATATCAGTTGGACTAAAAAAAAGACATTACCTCCTGCCAACGGTCTTGTATACTGGAAAAAATACATGCTAGAAATTCATTAGAGAGATTAAATGTGGGCTTTGGTTGTTTTTTTCTCCAAATGGCAAATGCATTTAACTGCAGTGAATCCATATTTCATTGTAGCAGATGTTTTCTGGCCTCTCTCAAAGGCAGAGGTAGTCCCTTTCACCACTGTGATCTAATAGCTATGGCATGGAGTGTTCTTTAACCTTTGTTGCTTCTGCTTAATTGACATAGAAGAGAAAGTAAATCCTTGCCTGCCAGGAGCAGTATGAGACAACCTGGTCAATGTATTGCTTGGTAGTACAGCATTTTGATTCAGTGCTGCAGCATATTGGTTTTTGAGAGTGGATAGTCCCCTATTTGTTTTTTAAAAGAGATGGTAACAACTGAGACTAGGATCTGCCGTTGGCCCTACAATTGGCCCATCCTTGTTGGTGGTTCAGAAAATGACAGGTGCTTTGAAAATAGGGTGTCAGAAGTGTAGCAGGTTGGTGCTGAATACCAGCTTCAGTGAGGCAGTGGTATTGTTTTTGCTCTGTCTCCTGTAGGCCTTCCCCCACAGCCCTTTTTGCCTGGCTGATCTTTCTATTGGGCTTTCATTTCAAGTATCCATTGGAGGGGGAGACAGAAGTTGCAGCATCTGGTTCTGTTTAGGATTTTTGCCCATGAACTGTGATATTTCATTACTACTTTTCTCGTGTTGTGAAATCTAGTAGTGTTATTAATGTTTTGTATGGACTCTTGCTTGAATGTCTGCCTCCATTATGTCTTTCATTAATACTCATGATTACAAAGTTGGTACTAGAATGTTGTGAGACCAAAGTACAGCTTGAATATATTCTGCATACATGGTTGGGTGTGTAAAACAATCTTTGATCATGCCAGGTATCTGTAACAGTTCTGGTTTTGCTCATGGCACATATGAAGACAGAATTAGAGACCTCAGCTGCATGGACTAGTTGTCCATTTGCCAGCTTCCCACCAAACAGGAGGGCAGAGGTCTGTGTGCTGCTGTCCATCACCAGCTGCTGCTGCATCTCCTCGTGGCTCCAGAGGAAATCCATTACCTGCTTCTTTGATGCAGAGTCACCAATTGCATGATGACTTTGCTGTGCTGCACCGTTAGTCCCTGCCCTCAGAAATTGTTTCAGTATTTCAGGTAGTATTTTATTTGAAAATTACTGTTTATTTGAAAATCAAAGTGTTTTGCCCAAAGGATCACGTGGGATCTGTTTTTGTGAAACCCTGTTGCCCTTCCCAGCTGTCCTTGCTCTCAGGTGAAAGCAGGTGGAGTGACTTGAGGGATCCTGATGTTGCTAGCAGGCTTTGTGGGTGATGCCAAGCTGATAATGCCCATGCTAGGCTTTACTGGAGTCTAGCTGACATCTCTTTTCATACTTCATGAATCCAGAGTAGATTCAGCTTCCTTAGCATTTTGTTATGCAGCTAGTTTGGATGTACTTCTAGGGGAAAGGTATCTGTTTTCTGTGCTCTTGCTGGTTTTCCTCAGTGCTCTAACCTGTGCTACTGGCAGGAGTCTCAGGGTTGGATTTTAAGACAATGATGTACAGGATTGCATCCTAGAAAGAGATTTTTGCTCACAAGTTAGTTGTGGATTTCGACTGGGGGTGCCTTGAGGCTTGAGTGGAGCTCAGGGTGCAGTACAGCTTGCTGAGAGCTCCAGACTGGTATGTCCACTGGCTGGCTGGACTAGAAGTGGTGTTTGCAATCCTACCAGTTGGTTAGTGTAGGGTATTGAGTGTCCTATCCTTTAGGATTCCTTAGGGCTGAGTAACCCCTATTGATGGCCTTTCAAAGCCCATTCTATCGATGACTTGTACAGAAGTGGGATGGAGAGGAATGAGGAAAAGCTCACCCTTCCCTCTTTGCCTTTGCCCTTCAGACAGAGAGGGAATGTGCATGGATGCTGGTGCCAGAGCCTGGTTATTAATCCCACCCCAAGGAAGCAGAATTCTGGAATTCAATGGTGCTGCTTCATTATAGGATTCAATCCATGTTTTCCTGATAGTGTCCCAACCAGCAAGTAGTGTGTTCACCTAAAGTGAGTTGGGCTTCTCTGCTCTCACTGAAGCCATGCAACAGTGCAGGTAAAATGTTAACTTCCCCGGCCAAAAGCAAGGGACTGGGGACCTTGTTGGGGAGCAGCTGTATTGGAGGGCTGGTTCATGGATTTGATGCCTTATCTCTTGTTCACTGCTTTGCTTACCAAGATTACCTCTTCTACTTGTGTTTGCCATAAGAAAGACCACAGAAAAAGGTCTTTCTGAGGCACTGTAAAAAATGTGGGGAAGGATTGACTGTAATTTTCCTTATCCGATGACCAAAGGAGGACACATGTCTGGTAATTGGAAGTAAACAAATAAAGTGAAGGGTGTCCCCATTCATTTTTGTTTACAATGTAGGAGAAGAAAATGGAGCCTGAAGTAAGATTTGAACCAAGAATGCATTAAGGAGTTAATCTATATTTAAATTACTATGTGCCACTTCTTAATTGTAAAGCACAGATAGCCTTTAGTTGGTCAGTTGCAAGTTTGGAAAATGGGTGAAATAAATACAGATGTATTTAAGAAACAGAACCTAGTAGCATACTCTGTCTTGTAGCTCACCTACTTAATTTTAATATAATACTATAATTTCCCAAAGAAGCCTTAAAAGATGAGGCAGCATGTATATGTGGAAAATCCATATTGGTGTCTAAGGAAAGTTTGACATATGAGCAAATGCTTACAAATTCTTAATCTTGTCAGCAACAGCCCAAGTGCCCGCAAAAAAAACCCCAACCAAACAAAAAAAACCCCTAAAGCAAAAAACCAACAAATCCTCATCCCATCCAGTGTGAATGTAACCATGAAACAAGTTAATTTCTAATTTTCTTTCCCCTTTACACCTCATTCTAATTTCTACTGCTCATGCTGGCCTATTGTGAGAATTAGGCAGTGGATTTGTAAAGGTTCTAATTTTAATTCTCTTTGCTGCTAGCAGTAGCCTTTTTATGGAAATGTTTTGCTTAACACAGTAAACATTTAGTTATGCTACCTGTGCCAGATGGGTTTGGAGTGTGAATGTCTCTAGCACTGGAAAGGCTCTAGCAGCTCAGATGTTGCTGAAATGTTGCTCCTCCCCTTAAACAGCATTAACTGCAAATAAGTCTTTGTTCCCTCCTGTGTGTTTTATTTCAATAGTGTATTATTGTAATGTATTTCTATTTGTGGTTTTTTATTCCCGTCAGGTAAGGTGCTGAATTTTCTGGGAAAATTCTCAGGCATGAATGCTTTTCGTTTCAGGACTGAGCCATTGAAAGAAACCCAGAGATAGGTTGTTTTGGCCACTTTCATGGGAGAAAATACCCTACTAGTTTGGCTTAATTCTCTTAATTTATTTTTCTAGAATTCAGTGCCAGTTGTAGTGGTACTCTTAAAAAAAGGTATAAAAAATGAGGACTGTGGGATCACAGTGTCTGTTTATACTTTTCAGTGAGTCATGCACTTATCTATTCCTTTTTTTCTTCTGTTGGCTGACATCGACCCAATGTTGTCAGAATGAAGTCTTTTTTAAAAATATGTGTCCGGGTGAGAGAGACTTGGTTAGTTTTCCAGTGAGAGAAGGGATCTGTTCAAGATGTATGTTCTTAGAAAATCCATGTAATAGAAGCCTCTATAAATTCTTCGATAGCAGGAAAAGCTTCAATTGAGGGTTGGGAATTGTTACTAAATAACAAGTTGTAGGCCACTTCGTGCTTATGCTCATGGAATTATTTTTCTCTTTGAGGCACTATTAATTAGGCTGGCTAAACTAAGCAGCATTAAAATTGTTGCCAAGATACTCATAGAGACGTTGGGTCTGCAATCAAAACCCACTATTAGAGCGTGCTGGGTGGATGTGCTGCTCTGGCCAACAACCCCATTGCACTTTGGATCGTGTTAGGGCTCATCAAATAGAGGCAGAACTGTGTTAGACACATCAAATTAGGAACTTGTTTCTGGTTGGCATGTATTTACAAAATTGCAGGTATTTGTACACATACATATGCACACACACACATATACATATATATATATATATATTTGTGTGTGTATATATATATATATATGAAAGCTTGTTGAACTCTGTTGAGTAAGCTTTTAATTCTCTTTGTTCCCTGTGGCCTTTTTGAAAGGTAAAACATATATGGCCAAAAGGAGTTGTTTGCCTCTCCAGCAGTGCTTTAGAGCGCTAATGATGTGCTTTAGAAAAAGGAAGAACACTTACTGAAATGGCAGCAGGATGCACTAAACATGCAAGAGTGATTGAGTCCTGTAGTTTGGAAGAAAAAAAACCAGAGATGTTCAAAGAAGTGCCAGTCATGTAACTTCAGTTTCTGATTTTATCTAGGAAATGGTGTCATTCATTAAAAATTGTTATGCAAACTGAAAATAAAGCTTCCAGTTAATTTTTCTTTTAAGTATTAGTCAGTTAAAGAAACAGGAATGACTTTAAATATTGTGTAATATTGCTTGTGGCACACGTGCTCTGCATGTTTAATAAATATACACTGCATTGACGTATGGTGCTGTGAGGGCCCTCAAACCTTCCCAAGGATGTCCAGCTCTTAATAGGCTACTGATGACCATTCTCTCTTTTAACCATGTTTCTTCTGTCTTTGCTCACTTGCCATTGAATATCTGTCAGGGACAACTGTTGCTTAGGAGAAGATTTGTAGTAGAACATCAATATTTATAACTTTCATGTAGTTTAGCAGCTACACACTGGCTTGAGGAACACATTTTGGCAAGTATTTATTTTGGAGTGTTAGGACATATTGGAATCTGTTCTGTGGAGTGTACTCCTGCTATGATTTTACAAAAATGTCTTTAAGTGCTTTTCTAAGCTTCTGATGGATTCTTGGTTTAGTCATATTAATAAATATTTAGAAAAAGGGCTATATTTGTTATGAGAATGGTAATAATATGAAAATGCAGTTATGGAACTTTTGAGGCAAATGAAGGATTAAAAAGCATTTGTGGCTATTTGAATTGGAATATATATGTTTTTAGGGAGCTAGGAATGTGGAATTGCAGGGTTTTTTTACCTTTCTCTTAAAATTTCAACTCTGGTATAAAACACTTTTAATATGGGGGAGAGGGGGAAGGAGTGCCATTCTCACTCAAAAATGCCTTTGAAATATCACATTCATGTCTGGTGCATCTTTTATTGCTGTGTGTTTATGAGATTTTTAGAGCTCTATCCTTTTATCCCCTGAAAGGAGCCCATGTGTTTGAGGGAAAACACATTAGTTTCAGTTGTGTTTTATTTTTCTGTGACACAGTGTATATTGAAAGGTTGATGCTGAAGTGCAAAACTTCGCACTTAAAAACGTGATTTATGATCTTGACCACAAGACACTGAAAACAAGATTGAAAACCTGTATTGTAATCTAGATTCATGGGACTGCTTTTATCTTGTGTCCTGGTAAGATGCCTAACTGCCCCTTTTTTGTCAATCCAAGTTATACCTGAGTGACATTTAGAGCACATACTCCAGCACCTAAATAAAATAAAAACTAAAAAATTTTAGTTTTTATTTTATTTAGGTTTTATTTTAAAAAAACTAAAAAAGAAGTGCTGATTTCCTAGAAGAGATTGCAGGTGTTTAAATGTAAGCAGGTGTCAGGGGGATGCAGGACAGATGCTGTGAGTGGGTGAGATGAACGCATTCTGACTGCTGGATAAAACTCCTCGTGCACTCCAGGGGCTCAAAACTTGCTCAAAATTTGAGGAGTCCATTCAGTTTTGATCAAGATGACTTGTGTGTAAAGTCATTTCATTCTGCACAAATCCTCACCCCTTGCAGTCACTCTCTTTCAAAGGCCTGCCTGGAAAAGAGAAAAGTTGGAATAAGAGCTCCACAACTTTCTTAGGAATGCCTACATCTCAGTAGGTTTTAAATGATCATTTTTCCCTTTCAGTCATCAGCTGCTCCCAGTGCCTGGGGCTGACCTGACTTTCAGTTTGAACTGTTTTTTATTTTGTCTTAGGGGCTGCCAGACCCACTGAGCCCATAGCTGAGGGTCAGGGAAAGTTAGTATCCTGTCTGCATTGTGTGCCTGTGTCCTCACTATGGACAGGGCTGGGCTAGGTTTTTGCTCAAGCAAGGAAGACCTGGAATTGTGTGCATCCTGCCCAACTTTCATTAGTCCTTCTGAAACTGGGCCACGGAACAGAGGGTGTTTGCGGTGGAAAGAAAGCCTTCCTGAGGGAGGCTGGTCCTGTAACCTAGTTGGTTTTGGTGCTCGCTGCTGAAGAAGACCTTGTCAGCCCCTCTTTTTTGGTTTTCTGGATCTTGTTCTTTAGAAGTGTCCCTCTGCATTAGCTTCCTAATGAGCCCCGGTGTGTAATTAGGATGCTTTTAATTACTCTGCTTGGTAGCCTCACTCCATTAATGACTTGAAGCAGGCACTCTGGATTTTGCTAGTGTCTGTCAGCAATGATCTTTAACAGCAAGCTTTACAGATTGGTTTTTTTACATACATTTTCATTTTAGGTAAAACACAGGTTAAAGTTTGTTTGTATGTAAAATTTAAAACAAAATGTTTGTCCTGATACAGGACTGAAAGAGATCTGCATAACTAATACCATGCCATAGCTTTAATTAGCTCACGTTTTGAAAGGGATTCCAGTTATTCCTCATCATTTATCATGCCTGTATGTCAGTTGTGTGGATGTTTTCTGACATGTAATTTTTCCTATCTTCCAGCCTTTCTTCCAGCTTGTGAAGTTGCGGAAACTTGGACTTAGTGATAATGAAATCCAGCGGCTCCCGCCAGAAATAGCAAATTTTATGCAGCTGGTGGAACTTGATTTGTCTCGAAATGGTAAGCTCCAGTGTTAATTTGTTTGATTCTATACTGTCCTATGACATAGTCTAGAAAACTGGGTTAGTAGGGTTTTTCTGTCTCAGAAGTCATCATCTATGTCCTGCAGAATACTTCTTTGTGTAATTATTGGCTTTGCTTGTAGTTATAGATGGGAAGGAGGGAAAGAGCATGGGGGAGCTCATAGTAGAAATACAGTAATGAAATAATACTTGATTGTAGTTCTGCCTTTCTAAGACCCTGCTTTATTTTCCAGTTTAAAAAATGCTTTATGTGGTAGTTTTAAACATGTCTGCCACAATGTTGACTTCTTTTCCCAAGCTCTCTGAAATGCCTGGCATTTAGAGAGGGGAAAAACAGAAAAAGGAAAAAAAAAAGAAGTTGAAAAAAAACATAAAGCTGCTTTCTGCCCTGAAAAAAGGACTGCCTATGGGTTAGAAGTCCAATTCTTTATCTCTGCTCTGCTCTTTACCTGGGATTAGCAAGAGGCAGAGTGCTGGTATTTCTAGTTGTACTTTTGGAATAAGAATCAGTCTGTTTGTCATCTGTAGAGATAGTTTCTCACAACATTCTTTTCTGAAGTTTATCTTTTAAAATGTGTGGTTGAAAACAACATGGGTTTATTGTTTGCTTGCAATGCTTGCTGCTTATATTGTCCTGCACTGTGATGGAGTGAAAACATTCTTTTTTTTCTGTGGCCTGGTGAACTTACCAGTTCTACAAGAAGTTCAGGAGCTGGTGGGTCACCTTTAAGCAGCCTTATGACCCAGTGATCTAGAAACAGTGAATCTGTGCTACCAAATTAGAGCAACTGTCAGCTATTTTTGCCTCCTACATGCAGTGGATGTGCACAAAATGCTCTCTGAGCTGTGATGGCAGGGGTGGGAGCGATCAAGGTTGTGTAACCTTGTAAATAAATGAGGGTTGTAATTGAATATTCAAGAAAATAAATAGTGTAGCGGGGAGCCTTTTTTTTCTTTACAGTTTAACTTCACATAGACTCTTTGTGACTGAAGAATATTCTATTGCCACTTCACCTTTCTATAGCATATTTCCTTTATTTGTTTGGTGCTTTAAATTCTGTCTTTATCTGATAATATAATTGATGAAGCGTAATGAGTCTCCAGGCAATTGCTGAAAAATTTCTGTGAACCATATAATTTTATGCACATTTGGAAAACCTTTTAACAGAAGAAAACTGGAAAAAAAACAGAAACAGAAGAAGCGGATTATTAGTTAAAACATTTGAGAAATACATGAACATTAGTAGATGTGATATTTGGCTGCTGAGTTTGGCTGAGTTGGGTGCTGTCAGTGACAGACCTTAGACAAAAAGAAACCCTCTGTTGGCTTAGTAAGTCTCTGTGCAAATGAATAACTAGTTGGAAAAGAGCTGGTGGATCAGAGCCATGTGAACTCTTGTCAGCCTGACTTGGAAGCTGGCTTGAGAACTCAACTGTAACGAGAGCAGATGGTGTGAATGTTTGTGGCTGGGTAGATGTGTGTGTCATTAGGAGTTACTGCACAGGGAAGTATTTTCTCCAGTGATGGCTTGAACTAATGCAGGTGGCAGGGAGCAGTTGCTTTCCTGTATCCAAGGTTCAGTGTTAATTACCCATTTTATTGCCTCACTTTCTCTTCCCTGTGGTTCATTGCAGAAGGTGACTGATACTGCTTCCCCCTGCCTAATCATGTCACAGTTATTGCATGACTTGACTCTTCAAATGAAAATTGCACCATGTGATGTGGTGCAGGGGGCCTCTGGCAGAAGATAACTTATACTACTTTCTGTTGTTTGACCATTTTATGGTTGTCTCATAGTTCTCCAAATCAAAAGGCAAAACACACACCATCTGGGATGCTTCAGGGGGAATTCTCGCATAAGGTTTTTCAGATTTGCAGTATTTTAATTTATTAGCTTTGTATTTTGAGCCCACCTTCCAGTATATCTTGTTCTGAACCTGCTACAGGTTTTTTCCTGTTCGGTGGTTTGCACTCCAAGAGGTTTTGTTTTTCTAACTGCCCAACTACTTAGGAAAAAAAATCAAGGAACTCTTCATATTCCTTTCAGGCAGAGAAAAACAGCCCTGCTTTTCTAAATGCAGTATGCTGCATGAATAGGAAAGTGTGATGGTGACATCTGAGCTTGGGAAATAAGAGATCATTGTTCTGCGTTTTTTGTTGTTCTAGCTGTCTGGTTTAGTGCACTAATTGCCTTCAGTTCTGGCCATTCTGTTTCCTCAAGAGCTTAAAAACACAAATATAAATTCATTTAATGTTCTCTGCCCAGGAATAGCTTTTTCTATTTTAACCTCTCATCACAGAAGGAGGAAGGTGTTTGAATAAAAGAGTAGTTCCATTCTTCCCTATAAGAAAATGGTAACATGTCTTTCTTTCTCCTATTTTCTAACCCTTTAGTCAGCACATGATCTTTGAAGCCACATGAGATGGTGGGTATGTCTCATGGCTGGGCTTGGGTGCTCTGCCAGGCTGCAGTGGCCAGCTGTGCTTTGAGCAGCAGTGAGGTGTTGAATCTAGAGGAGGGATGAATCCCTCCAGGCACAATCCCTCCTGATCTTTGGAGGTAGCTCTGGATGCCTGTGCCATGCAGTGTTAAGCACCATGTAAGTAGCCCTGCTTTGGAGGCACTTGGGAAAAGTCCATAGGCAAACACTTAAATGTGTCTTTCTTAAATTCTCAGGTGTTTTAAAATGCTCAAGACATGTTAGTATATGTTTAAAATGTGCTACAATAATTAATTCTGTAAGCAGTTTCTTGGTTAATAAGTGAATCTAGAACTACAAAAGTTCTTCTAAGAAATAAAACTAAAAAGTCTTCAGGAGATGTAAATTTGATGCTCCCTGTGTATGTGAGAGAAATCTGGGGGAGGATAAGGATAGCCTCAGAGGTGCAGAAGGAAAAGCATTTTGGGAAGGCTAGCAGCCATGTATTCTTAAACTTTTCCTGGATTATTTGCATGTTGATGATATTTCTTATTCCTCTGGAAGGCCATGTGTTCATGCAGGTTTTCCTAGGAAGCATCCCCACTGTGCTTTTCTGGTCTGGCTGAGGCTGTTATTTGAGCAAAGGTTGAATGGATGAATCAAGGACTGGAATACGAGGGCAAGCAAGCTGTGCTAAGAAAACAGCATAGTGATGGTGAACACTTTGAAGGTTATTTGGCAATCAAGTTTATCTTTGCCTCTTGGTATCAAGTTGTTCAAAAAGCTGATGAACTCATTCTAAGAATAAAGAAAACAGACTCGTAGCATTTCAACAGTGGATGCCTGAGCTTTTGACTTGCTGGTAAAGCATGTCTGAAGCTCAGAGTATTCCCTGAGGAATCTTCTGGTATAGATGCTCACCTGTTGTATGTCTGAAACTACTGCTGGATCCCTCAGACTCCCCAGGCTTGGTTGAATCTTTTTTTGGATTCTCATATCAAGGTGAATTCTGTGAAGACACTGGGTCACTATAGCATTCTTGCTTGATGACCCTAAAGTTTGGGTAGTGCTCTGATGCTTTGCATTGAGCTTCAGTGCAAGTCTTTGCATGACAGCGGGGGAGATTCTGCTCCTAAGCACAGCCAGAAGTGCTTATGTGCTATTTTTTTCCCACAGAACTTGGACATTCTCTGAGGCAGGTCCTGAAAGACCCTGTGATTCATGAAGTGCAACCACCAGAGGTAGAAAGATGTGCTTGAATTTCAGCAGTTCTTTCCTGGTGCCTTGACTGGCACTTCATTAAGTTTCCCTTTCTCCCAAAGGCATGCCCTGTGTTTCAGATCTCTGTGCTAGCATAGGTTGCTACCTATGCTGCTCACCCCCCAGAGATTTCCTTCAGCAACTCCATCACCCCTTTTCTTCTTGCACAACCCCTGGAGGCCAAATTCTTAAAGCTTAGGGCCCTGCCATCCCAGCTTCATTAAAATGTTAATGGCTTTTCTTGTTCTGTAGCTTCTTCTAGACAGGAGGGGCAATGCATAAAGTTTCTGTAGTCAATTTAATGCATGCTGATATTTGGGATTATGTATACTATGTATGTATGCTGTTTTCTTGCAGAGGTAGTGCAATCCTTTTTAGTATCCCTCTTCTCCAAGAGGAGGATTTTTGTTTGCCTTTGACAAATATTAAATCCTTCAGACTCCACTGATGTGTTTTTCTTATGATATTGCATGCTTCTTTAAATGTCCTGAAGGTGTTAATTTAACTGTCGTATTCTTATTTGAAAGAAATTTCTATCCTGTATATACCTTCTCTTAACAGGTGTGTTGTGGAAGCCAGGATTTTCGTTCTTAATGTCACACTTTTCACAGCCTTTGACAGATTGTCAGCAGCTTGTTTCATTCAGCTCTTTTAGCATAAAAGGAAAATCACTGTGAGCTGGGATGCTAGGCATTAGGCACTGGACTGGCCTTCCTACCCTTCCCAGCTTCAGGAGTGCCATTGGAACCATCCTGCTGTCCACCCCTTTCTCTGTTGCTTTTGTAGGAGAGGAGAGTCTTTCACTGCTGTGTCTAACTGTGAGTTGCTGTCTCTGTGATCAAAGCCTGGCAGGCTTTTCTGCTGCTCCTCTTGCTTCCATTAAATGTGTGTACCAATGATACCAAAGACTTGGTCATGCAAACCCATAGCATCAGTAGTTGCTCTGTGCTGGCAGATTTGCATTAACTGTCTATAGTGACTCTGCAGCTGGCAGAAGGCAAGATGACTCAGATTATGTGTTGTGTGGAAGTGGTCTGTAACCTTGCAGTTTGGTGTTATGTCGAAACCCTGGGTCTCGTGTTGCAGTGTGCTAATAGGATTTCTGTATATGGTTTATGTTCCAGAAATTTCTCCCTAGCAGGAGTGTGTACCCTCCCCTGCTGTAAGCTTATTGGTGTACCCTTTTCCCCCCCTTAGCTCCTCCCCTTTGGCTTTCCCTGGTTGGCTCTTTGGAGCTAACTACGCCCCTCTTCCCTCTCCTCTTAAGCTTCTACAGAGCCTCGCTCGGGGTTCGTCATCTTGGATTTCCAGCCGCTTCATCCTCCCTTGCCTCTCCTCCCCTCTTCGCCGTCCCTGGACCCTCACCTGTGGACCTTAATAAATTCCCTGGAAATCTCAGACCGCGATCCTGCACTTCTTATATCGCTACACCTCCACAGCGACTCGCGTCCCCAGCAGCTCCACTGCTTGCCACAGCCACATGTGCCCCCGGCGTGTCTTGGCCCTGGGCGACTCCCTCATTGTGCGGCGTGGGGTGGTCACTGTCTCAAAACAGTGAAAAAGATGCAAGTGTGAGTGCAGTGGGAGAATTAAATGGATTTTTGTAGTTGCTAGCTTCTGGTTCTGTTTGCTGGCTCAGCTCTCAGTGGAGCAGTGATCCATTAGTTTGTGAACTAAGGAGTAATAGGTTTGCTGTGGAATCTGTTGAGGAAATCTGTGCGTGAGCACATCATGTTAAGCCGTATTTGGCTCTGCATGATGCTTGATACCGAAATCTCTACATTGTTCTTCACTATGATATCCAGTAAGAGTAATACTGTTTGTTTAATGTGTACAGTTCATATTTCATACCCACCATAGAGATGAATTCTGGCTACATGTTACATTAGTTGCTACCCTTTTTTGTAGTTTCTGCTTAAACTGAGCTTATGACTGTGCTGATAGTGTAGTTGTTCTGGACACAAGTCTTGTGACATCAGGATAGTCTCATTCCAAAATCCTTTCTCCACACAGCTGCCATGTGCTGTCATTTATCTGAAAATAATTACAGATTTAATCAAAGATAAATATGCTACTTTAAGATGACTGTAACAGTAGAGATGGTTCCTCATAAGCATGTCAACAGTCGTTACACTGTGTAAGGAGAGACTACACTACTGCTAAGCAAGGTCTGAGCAGGGTCCAAGACTTCAAAAGTCAGCCTGTAGGTTAGTGTCCCAAGTGCTCCATGAGCCTTATTTTTATGTTTTCCTTGCTTCCAAAATGGATCACAGTTGCAAATTTAGAAACTTGTATTTTCTTTTGTCTTCAGCTCTCAGGGTACTTTGAGAACTCTACAACAATGGTATTTAACTGTTCTACTTTCAGCTGCAGGTGGTTTGATATTTCTGCTTTTTATTTGAAGAGTTTATTCTTTTTAGCTGCTTTACAACTTAATTGAAAGTCTCTTTAGAGATCTTGATCATCGTCAGGACACCACGGCATTGTGTGAGAGGTAAATTTTATTCAGCAAGTCATTAGGGCTTCCTTAGAGGGCCACGTGAGCAGGCAGCAGCTTTCCATCAGAGCATCCATCAGTCCCTCCTGCTGAAGAGCAGTGTAGAATCTTTGCTTTGCTCTTTGGTACTCACCTCACTTGTTTATGTTAGTGCCTGCACACCAGTGCTTTCCCTTTTTAATTCAGCCATCTGCTCTCAAAGGTATACCTGTCATCTGTACTGTAGGATTACTTCCCTTCTGCCTACAAAGTGAGTAAGTGTTCCCCTTTTCCTCTCCCCCACTGAATGCAGGATAAGCAGTATTTTTTCAAACTAGAAATTCTAGCAGAGGCAAGGCTTGAACATTTGTTTCAGTTCAGCCTGGGCTAGTGACCCAGCTATATTCCAGTGAAGAGATAAGCTAATTAGGGAGAAGCACTTTTGAGTCTTCTGATCTGGTCTTGCAGCATTACATGGGCTGTGGTCTCTTGTCTGGCAGCTGCTCCTGTTGCATTGTGCTCTTGCCTGGGGTCTGACTGCCCACCTCTGCTGCACTTCCACAGCATCTGAGCGGAGACCTCCTCCATGAAATCCTCTTCTTCTCTGCCTGCCCCCAGCTGCCTTGACATGAATATGTTGATACAGGTCTGGTGGCAAATAGCAAAACCTAGACTGCTGAGAAATAAATAGGAATTGATGCTTGCTCAGTGGACAGGGGAAAAACCTTAAGCCAGCAACCTGTGCTGGAAGGAAGGCAGTATAGTTGACAAATGAATTTATTTTGTTAACATATGCAACTGCTGGATGTTGCTTGTTTGCCTTCTGAACTGATTTGTGTCCAGCTGAGTGCTTACAAACAAACAGGAATTGCTCTCCTACTCCTGCATGGGCATGTCTTATTTGATACAAGAAAGCATCCTGTGAATGCAGTCACTGCAACCCTGGTTGTGTTCACCTGAAAGCGATGGAACATCTCACCAGAGACTGTTGTGTTTTTTATGGGGGTAGATTATCTGAAGCTTCAGTCTGAATCTGAACAGTGACTGGTTTTTGCTTTTGTGAGGATTTTGGGGATTTTTTTTGGTGCTAATGAAAGCACAGCAGACTTGGAGATAATTTTTTTTCTTTTAGGTGGTTGCTTGCTAAGAGTTACGTTGCATGTTTGGGTTTTTATGTTTGGGGTTTTTTTTTGCACATCTAATTTCTTGTGACATACCTTTTCTTTGTATTATCTCCCATCTCTCCCTTGAGGTTAGTTTAAAACGTGTGCTTAAAAGCATCACTTTAATGTCTTACACATGAAATTTTGGGATCAATGTACAAAGGAACATATTAGGGAAGAAAGAAACACCTACTGCAAATTACTTTTGGATTCTGGAGCTTTGCAGAGTCCCTCAGACATGTAAAAGTTCTTGCTTGCTTTGAAGAAGTGGTGTAAAAGTGAGTCTGATTTGTGAATGTGTCACTAAAATGAATTTGATTGTCAGTAGGTTGGAGGAAGAGGAGAGCTTTATATGCAGCAGGAGAGGTAAGGTAAGGAGAGAAATTACCAGACCTTGTCTTGGAGCAGAGCTGCTCATCAAGGAGGAGAAGGAAGAAGCAGCAAGTGCTAGCTGTGATTGAGAAAGAGAAGATAAATGAAATCTTATGATAGAATTATCTAATTAGAGAAGTCTAGAAGATGTTATTTTTAAATGGATTGCAGAAAAGTGGATTTTTCCATCATGGCATATTCTACCAGATTTAACTTCTTTCTGATGAGGTTTTGCTAATGTACTTGTGCGTGTATCTAGCAATAGTGCCTTTATACAAATTCAAGGGAAATCTATGGAAAGGAGCAGGCCAAGTGGGAGACAGAAAACTTAGGCCTGCCTGAAGTATAAGCTCGACTGTTAAAACATCAGACAATATATATAGGAGTGACATAAAATAAAGACTTAATTTTCTGGATAATCTAGATTAGGGATCATAAAAGTGTAATCTGCAGACAGGCATTGTTAGTTCTTGTATTCACAGAATTGCTTGGGTTTCAATTTCTGGTTTTTTGAGAAGGTAAGATGACATGGCAATGAAGCTACTGAAGAATGAATCCAATAAATCTGAAACTTTGCTGTTAAAACACTTAATACACTTTCTGTCATCCATAGCTTTGTAGGTAGAATACTAGTTTTCACATTTTTTCCCCCCTCTTGCTTCTCAGACTAAAAATATTTAATTCCTGTTATCCTTGAGGTCCAAGGTAGAAATTCTTACAAAGGTAGGTCCAATAACTCTTCTGTTCAACTCTTGACTGGCATGTATAAGTAAAAAGGTAGAAGACATCAATTCATTGTCAGACTGGGCTCTTCCACTTAATTCACCTGGAAGTATTGTTTCCTTGTGATGTGGTCTTTGAGCTCTCCCCTCTCTCTCTCTCCCTCTTCTTTTCTCCTCCTGTTTCAAATTTACAGCTCCTGCTCTGTAAAAGTTACTGCTGCTTGCTGTGACCGGGAAGGATAGCCTGTTGAATTACCACAGGCTATCTGTTCAAAAAAACAGCTTGTTCTTATGTCCCTGCACAGTTTTCTTTCAAGTGTGTCTAATATATATGTATGCATGAAGTGCTGTTTTGGGAAGACTTCTTTGCCTGCTGCTGTTGTCGTTTGGAAAAGGGATGTACCCAGAAGCAGTGAGGAGGAGAAATGAGACATGTCTCCTCAGTTTCTTGTTAATTTTTCAGTAAGGGATTTACTTGAGAAAATCCAACCTTAACCTATTGGTGAATTTACTTAAAGCTTTGAAAAAGGTCCTAAAATAGCTTTATCTCTTGTATATCCTCAGTCTCAGAGCCTGAAGAGGAAAATGTTGCAACCTGTTCAAGAACCACTTAAATCTCAATAGTCTTTGCAAGAACTGTATGACTCCTGTCACCTTGTGCCCACAAAATTGTAGCACTTCACCTGAAGAGGCTGATTGCTTCTGTCTTCAGGGCTACTAGCAAAGCCTCCTGGTTTTAAAAAAAGGGAAACTTGTCTGATCATTGTGTATGTCATGATCTCCACGTGGAAATGGAGGGAGATGATGAGTAACCTTCCTTTGTCCCTTCCCCCAGAGGGGTCAGACCCTTTGGGAGCTACACTTGCTTGCTTTTGGGAGGGTGGAGGGATGTGGTGGGGACATCTGTGAGACAGGAGCCTGCTCAGCTGGGCTTTCCAGATGGAGAGCCCTTCAAAAAAGACGAACAAATGCTTGCGGTACAAACTCCCACTTGAAAGGTATTTGACAAAGTGGACAGTTTCCTTCCTTGTTTTGGTAGGGGGAGGAGGTGGAGAGCAGGGCTGGAAAACAGAGCTTTTCCAAGGGCAGGCTTCTCAGAGATCCCTCTGAGAAGGTGGGTGGCACAGAGGAACCTCCATGGAAGTGACAAGACAACCTTGAGGCTCCTAAATCACTTGAGTATTGCAGTACCGCAAAATGGACCTTTTGTGTGTGTCTGTGTGTGTATGTGTAAATGCCGTAGTTGATAATGTGTATTATATATGTGAAAAGGATAAAAAATAGTCTGTGTATTGAATTCAATGGATGAGACCTGGGTTGCTGCAGGCTATCTCTCTTGAGGGATAGTGCTGCATGGATTCACAGTCTTTGAGCCTAGAATGAGCCTCTCTGGGTATAAATTATGTAAACTATTCAACTGCTTAATTACATCTATGAATTACTACTACTCACAAAGCATTTAAAGGTGTTTTGCCTTATGTAAAAGTTCTGTATATGGTGGACTTTCCACCATGACCAGGTGAATCAGGTCTATTCAGCTGAATTTTGCTGGGGTGTATGGACTGTGCCAGCTCCAGCACTTCTAAGGCTCTTTGCTGCCTTCATAGCTGAAAAATATGACTGCATCCAGTAGTTGCTTCCTGAAAGACTCTTGAGCCTGGTAAACTCTCTCCCTCAGGAATATGGTGCATCTCTCATGTCTGAGACTTAAGCAAAGTTTTTGCAAAAATACTTTTTACTTTGATCAGATCAAGAGTCACTGAATAGCTCTGGTCTGACAGCCCTGTCACAGCCTAGGACTTTCCTGGCCATTGCTGTTGTGATATTGGTTAGGTATTGGTAATTATGTTCATTACTACAGAATGTATTAAGTATGCTGCCTGTACTGTAGCCTTTGGGTAGATGAAATATTATCAGTTCTTGAAATTCAATATATGAAATTCAATATGAAATTCAATATATACAATTCAAAATGCTGGAAAATGTGCCATACAAAAGATTTTATCAGTTTAAAAATCATCCTCTCAGCCATTAGAGAAAGAGAAGTGCGGGAATGGGGATTGAGTGATGTAACTGTTATAAAAACTGTAAAAAAAAAAAAAAAAAAAAGAAAAGAGATAAAAAGAGAAGAAAGGATTGTCATCAAACAGAAGGATTTTTAGATGTAACTTCCTCATCCAGACAGTACAGAATTCCCTAGTGTCAAAATTCTAAAGTTACTTGTAAAGGACTTGCTAAATTGTTAGCAAATTCTTGTGCAAACTGTAACAATAAACGTCTGAAGGGGTGTTTTGAATGGAGAAGGGGACACATGCCCTCTTGTATACATGACTGCTGAGCTTGATTTTGATCCTCTTCTGCTGCCACAACTTCTTTTTGCTGTCAGTGTATTTGTACTGTCACACGTCACAGGGCTTATGTTTGGTTTATGGCTTTATTATTAGCACTGCTGCACAATCTGTATGCCAGGACATCTGGGGCATCATGTAAATGCAGAGCATTCGTCAGAGTGCAGCATTAGAAAAATCCTAGATATTTAAGTAGGATTTGAGCTGGTTATCCAGCAGTGGCAAGAAAAGTATTCAACCTTACTGTTGCTGATATTGGCAGGTACATACATGTTAATGTCTGTAACAAAATCGAGTAATTAACACTAACGGTTAAAGGTTCTTAATCCTTCAAGAGATAAAAGCACTTCTTTATACATTTTCATATCTTCTGCTGCATTCCAGTTGGCTATGTCAATGCTTTTATGATGTGCCATTATCTTCTCTGCTACAATTATCACTCCATTTTTTTTGTCATGTACTAAAATGGTCCTTTCCTTTTTTTCTTCTGAATTCATTTATTCAGTGTGATGTTACACTGGTTTTTACATGTGGTGATAAAGTCTCTTCTCATAACTTGTGTTTTGCTTGAGGAATCTTTTTAAGATGCCTGATAATGAAAATGAGTTATATTTCAACCTTTTTGAATTCAGTAAATGTATAATGATCCTCACTTCAGAGAGCTGCACTGAGTTTTTGTCCATCCTTTGTCCAGATAGGCAGAGGAGGAAAATGAACAGTGAAAGGGGGGAGGAAAATGCACTTCACAGAATCAAACAATGGGTAAGATTGGAAGGGACCACAGTGGGTCATTGATCCAACCTCTCCACTCAAGCAGAATTGTCCTAGACCACACTGCACAGGATTGTGACCAGCTGGTTCTTGAATATTTCCAGTGAGGAGACTCCACAACCTCTCTGGACAGTCTGTCCTGGTGCTTGGTCACCTACACAGTGAAGATGTTTTTGTTTTTCCTTATAGTCAGGTGGAGCTTCCTGTGCATCTGCCTGTTGCCTCTTGTCCTATTGCTTGGCACCACCAAGAAGAGCCTGGAAACCTCCTCTTGACACTGTCCCTTCGAGTACTGATAGACATTGATGAGTTCTGCTCTCAGTCATCTCTTCTTGAGGTGAACAGGTCCAGGTTCCTCAACCTTTCCTTGTAAGAGAGATGCTCCAGTACCTTAATCATCTCTGTGTCCCTCTGTTGGACCTGCTCCAGGAGCTCCATGTCTCTCTTGTACTGGGGAGCCCAGAATGGGACACAGCACTCCAGCTGTGGCCTCACAGTTCAGCGAGTTCTCAGTCCAGCTCACTGGCCATTGTTGCAGTCTGCACTTCCTGAGTTTGCCTATAAGGTTATTGTGGCAGACAGCATCAAAAGCCTTGCTTGAAGTCCAGGGAAACAATATCCATTGCTCTCCTAGCATTCATCCAGATAATTGTTTCATTGTAGCAGGCAACCAGTTGGTAAAGTGTGAATCCAGGCTGACCTTCTTGTCATCCCTTTGGAGGGACTGAGGTGAAGCTGGCATGCTGGCAGGTCCTTGGGTCCTCCTTCTTGCCTTTTTTATAGACTTGGGGTGATACTTGGTTTTGTCCAGTCCTTAGACATTTCTCTTGATCCCCCTGACCTTTCAAAGATGACTGTGAGTGGCCTAGCTGTAGTGTCCAGCAGCTCCCTCAGTACTCATGAATGTGTACCAACAGAGCCCATGGGCTTGTTAAAGTCTAGTCTGCCTAGGTGTTCCCTAACCCAGCAGTTCTCTTGACCGTGCAAAAGTCTTCCTTCCAACATTCCTTGACCCTGGTCTCCTGGGTCAGAGATTGTGTAAAAATATCCACAAGAATGAAATTTCCCTTGTTTTCCCTGTGTCCGTTTACATTTCTGATTGAAGAGTTTTGTTCATGTAGTCGCTTCATAGTCTGGGAAAGCACATTTTATTTCCAAAACAGATTTAGTAATTTGCAAATGCATCCAAACTATAAGCAGTGCCTATACTGTCTTATTTCAAATAGTATCTTATATTGGAGTAATTTTTACTTAGCTTGGATACTTGTTGGCTTTTACAGATAATATCCAAGATTTCTAAAACAGAAAAAGCTTAGCAAAATAGTTTTGCTGAGACGGCATGTTTTCTGGGTGTTGTAGTACATAGTACAGAAATAGAAAAGAAACTATTTTCACAATGGCAGTGAAACTATACTTTGGTGGAGGTGATTCTGTTCTGAGCTGGGAAGGATTCGAAATAGACGGATTTGCTGAGATTACTTGGCAAGAGAGAAATCTGGGGAGCAGGTGCTTTCCTCCTTTCCACCCTTCTTCCTTCATCACACCTCTTTTGGAGGGAAAAGCTGAACAGAATACATAGGTAGTCAATTCTGAGTTAATCAGCCAGGTAGGAAAAGACCTAAATTCCATTTTTTTCTTTTCCAATGTATTTAGATCATATATGGCTGCTGAGGTCAGTGGAAATAGCAATAAACTTTGAAACAGAGGTCTGACTTTTACTTAAATATTTGCCTTTTTTAAAAAAAAATAAATTTCAAAATCAATCGTAGAAGATTCATTTTGAGATTCAAGGAAACTGAAAGTATTTGTTTCATTTTTGCTGGATCTCAATGACAATAAACAGGTACTTAATCAGAAGTCTCACAGCCTGTTTGTGGAGAGTGTTTGCTGTAAGAGGGCCAGAAGACAGTTTCACTTCTAAGACTTACCTGACTTGAGTAGATAAATGTGTTATATTGAAGTTCCTTGAAAAAAACTCAACCTGTTTTCATATACAAATTTCTCTGTTTACTTCCTGGCAATCTGAAATTGGCTACTTATTTGTGACCTGTCAGTTTGAATAATATTTTCAAATTACTTGGCTGTGGTGTAAGGGAGGATGTTTGTGCTCCATAAGTCTATGTTACAGGTGGAGAAACTTGCACGTTCTCTTCTTCCTTCCATTGTTCTCCTTTCCCATGGACTTTGTTCCACTACAGAATGTGGGCATGTGTTGATCAAATCACAAGAGGTTCAGGTTATAATTGGCTCTTTAGGATGGCCCTAGCACATAGGTTGTCTGATTTTTTTGATGGGAAGAGTCTGATAAAGATCAGTCCAAGGACAGGTGAGTAGTAGGAAGATGAATGTGAAGCAGGAGGGGAAAATGGGATGTGAAAAAGCACCGAATGGCTCTGCTTCTATGGTTCTGTACTTGAACAGGAAGCAGTCTTGCATGTTGAAATGTCTTGAAATATATCAAGATAACTCCTTGCAGAAGCAAGTTAGTTAATGTCATTAAGCAATAATTTCAGTGCAGATGCAATACAGTTGCTGACAATTTTTTCCTTTTTTTTTTCCTTCTGCAGATATTCCTGAAATACCAGAAAGCATCTCATTCTGCAGAGCACTACAGGTAGCAGATTTCAGTGGCAATCCACTGACTAGGTAACTTCATCTTCTTAGTACTCAACATACCAGAATTGCAATCTTGCTGTAACAATTACAGTTTTAAATAAGCCCTTAAAAATTGTGATCTAGGCTCTCTGTGTAATACTGCCAACAGTTTCTGTCTCTGGCAGAGACTACAGCAAAAGTTCAGATTTAAAAAGCGATGTGCATCTTTCCTGGGAGGGGATGAAATTTGTTAACCAACCAGGAAAAATCTGATTTGCCAAATCTGATTGTCTATAAAATGATTTTCATTCCTTTTCTTAAAAGCATAGGAAAGCCATGTTCATACTTGGGAGAGATAAAGCAATGGTTAGAACAAATGCATTGGCACAAACCCAGGTGCCTGACGATTTGGAATAGACTTTAGATCAGCTGCTGCAGATAATGGCTTTTACTAATGATTAAAGCTTGGACTAGCGTTTCATCACTCTCCCATCAATTGGGACACAGTGACATGCAGCAACATGAGGCAGAAATGCGCTGTGGATGTTGGTTGCTGCTGTGTCTGCTGCCAGCCTGCGATGAGCTGAGGTTTGGAGGTTATGCACACTTCTAGTATGGAAGAAGATTTTTGTTTACATTTCTCTGCTCACTTTGCTGAAGAATTTGGAGTTTATCTAGTAAAGTGAGCGTGGAGATGGCAAAGAAGAGGTGATCTGCTAGTTAAAAGCCTTTGAATACTATTTGGAGAACTATTTCTTGAATCAGACATTGCTACAGAGCTCCTCTGTGATGCTGAGCAAGTCACATAAGCCAGAGTGTTCACAGTGGGTGTTCACTGACCGGCTTTGCTTTGTACTGAGATGGCCAGATACTTGCAGGGTTAGCTGGCTGGCTGGGCTGCTGCAGTGCTAACAAGCAGGAGTCTGTAAGAGCTTAAGCCGCTCCAGTGGTTTTGCAAGACTGCTTCTCCCACATGTGCAGATCAGATTCTTCAGAAGTGTGCTTTGAATATTGCCCATAGTGCCTCCTAAGTTCCCTGAAAGTCACATCTCTGAGCATTAAAGGGACACTTGTGATCTTAATCCTCGTGGCTCTGTAGCCTATTTATATAGTGAGGATAATAATACCACAAAAATCCGGCAAAGCAAACTGAGGCTGAGCTGATGTTTAGATATGCAAGTGGTGAGGGTCACTGAGCAGCCTTTTTTCCAGGCATCAGTTGCAGTGTATAAAGCTCAGAGCTGCATCTCATGGTTTTGAAAACAAAATTGTCAGTAGTAGTATTCCAGTTACCCTTCTTCATTCTGTGTGCTCAATAAAGCCTGAGGCCTGAGTAATGTGTTTCCTTAAACAGCGCTTATAATGCACAGCTACAGCTTTGTGGAATTCGCGAAAGAGTTTTTCAGTGGTGTGGAAATAGATCTCCTAATTCTTTGTTGACAATTTAAGGGAATTCTAAAAATTCATGACAAAGTGGCTCCAAAGTGTATGCATGTCCTGGAAAACATCACTCCAAGTAGTTTAATAAGTTAGAAAGCACAGATTCCAGAAACTGTTTACGTATGGTTGCCAGGTATTTCTGTGATGAGATTCAGAATTTCAATTTTACCTATATAATAGAATATATGTTTTGGTACTGATTTGTCTAGGTAAAGTGGGAAAGTCAAATAGTTACTTTTGTCTAATATTCTGGAACATTGTTTAGCCACTGATTCTAGTCCTTATTTCCTGTAAGCTTAAAATCCATTCAGAGATCTTCGCAATCAATGTCGTACCACTAATACAATATGTTGCCTCATTGTCAAACTTAAATTACTGATGAAACTGGAGCATTAAAGGTGGCTGGTAGACCATTTTTCCAGCTGTTTTCACATTATTTCAGGTTTATTTATTATTTATATCAGTAAAAAGCACATGCACTTATTTACAGATATTTATTTGTAGATATTTATGCATATGGATAGATTTATTATTGATATGGAAGTCCACTGCCTGCTATAGATAATAGTTCTAGTTGGAAGGGGCCTACAATAATCGAGTCCAACTACCTGTTAACATCAGGACTGAGCAAAAGGGAATCAAACCATTTAACTCCACTCTTAAACCTGTTAGAGTCTAAATGGTAACGAATCGCTCCAGTGGAGCTCACATTTTGAAGATATTGAGCATCTTCTGTTAATAAGGTCCAGAATATGAAGCAGTGCAGACAGAATTGATCACATGAAAATTCCCTCCTGTCCCACACTGTAATCTGCCTTTTTCCTTCTCCCCATCCCCATGTGCGCAGTTGTATTTGCCCTGTAAGTGTGTCTCCATTTATCAAATTGCCTGCAGGTCACACCATGTGCCTTGAGCTGGGTGATGGGGAGAGCAGGAACCAAACCAAATGCTGCAGCTTGAGCTTAGGTTACATGCCCTGGGGGTCAGCACAAGTTGAGTGGCTGGGCCAGGGGCTTCTGCTCCTTTACCTAATTGACCCCTTTACCTCGTGTCTAATGTGCAACTGCAAACTGAGCTTCTCGGTATTGCCAGCGAGCAGCAAGAGGCACAGGAGCCCCTCAGTGTGAGGGAATGGCGAGCCACACCTTCCAGAAGACCAACTGGGTGATGGGACCTGACAGCTTTGGGAACCTTGGAAGTGTTTTGCATATGACTGCATTTTGTAGTGTGAGAAGGGGGGATTTACATGCTGTTGTGTTCTGAACCAGTAAATGTGAAATGCTGTAACAGCAGAACATTGTCTTCATAGTGAACAGAATGTTTCTGCAAAAAAAGCAGCAATTGAAGAGCAGCTTAGCAGTGAATACAAAATGGCCATGCTATAAGCATGTATGTAACTGGAGCCTGAATAAAAATAATCATTTTATCACTTGGTTATACAGGAAAATAACAGTAAAAAAAGTTTGGATGGTTTTTTCTAGTATGTTTTTCAATTTTGTGAAAATTCTTAAAATGTTCTCAAGCCCTGTAGCTTTTTGAAGTTGCAAATTAGGTGCAGAGAAGAGAGCAGTATATCATCTGTTCTTTGACACAGAATAAACTTTAAAGTCTCTAAATCATGGAGATTTTTTATTATGATCCTTAGAATTTTCTGAGAGTCATGCTGGAATCTGGGTATTCCTCTCTCTGTGTGTATTTGCTAAATAAACTCTAATTCACATATACAAGAATACTTCTGGAAGTCCTTGATTTGAATTAATATCTCCATAGGTTGCCTGAAAGCTTTCCTGAATTGCAGAATCTAACGTGTCTTTCAGTAAATGACATCTCTCTTCAAGCACTACCTGAAAACATTGGGAAGTAAGTTCTTTACACTTTATTGCTTTCTTTATTTTTTCTTTCTTGTTGCACTTATTGTATAAATGACTCGCATAATTGTATTTAATGCACCTATAAAATTGTTTGCAGGACTACCCGTTTTTTTCCTATTCTTTCAAGTGGGAGGGTTCTGTGTGAAAAAAAAGCCCAAAACATGGCATTTTCATTTGACATTAACAGGCTAATGTAGAACCTAAAATGTATATGTGTATGGCTCAACTCTGTTCTTTGGGATTTAGAATAACTTGGAATTTTAGTTGCAAAGTTAATTCAGTGTTCTATCATGCTGATCTGACCTTTTGCTTTCGTAAGTAAACCATTGATCCATTATTGTGAACATGTCAGATGGCTTGCAGCTTAGCTCCAAACCAGGCAATTGCTGGCACAAGAACAGATGGGTAAAAGCTGGCTGGGATCAGGATGGAAATTAGAAGGTTCCTAACTAGCTATGGGAGCAGTCTGGTTTTAAAAGAAACTCCAGTGGGAGCTATGGAGATGAAAACTCACAGAACAGCTCTTAAGATGAAAATTTATAAACTTTTAAGGTGTTTGTTCACTCTGGAAATTGGAGCAGTGTTGCAAGCACAGACTCTCAAAGTGGAAACACATGGAAAGTGAAGTGAACAATGTTTATCTGTCTCCTTTTGACTGAAATAAACATTCACACCTGCAAAAGGGAAATGTCTTTCCTCTTAGTGGAGAGAGGGATATGTCTTCCAATTTGAAAGAGTAGTTATTCCATGTCTCCTCGCTGAAATATATGAGAATGACTGTGCTGATTCAGCTCAAAGGCTGATCTAGCCCAGCTTCCTTCTGCAGTTGCAGTAAGTAGATGCCTAGGGAGGATTCTGAAGAAAAGTGTGTGTTTGATTCTTTTTTCCATACCCTGACTGTTTCTGGTTCAGAGGAATCCCTGAGCTTTGGATTTTGGTTTGTCTAATTGATAGCCCATAATGAATCTCTTTCATATACTTTTCCAGTTTCTCCTTGAGCAGATGTAGGCATCTTTAGTATCCTCCCCTGGCAAATAGCTGCACACATCTATTACCATTGCACTGGTTTGTTGTTAGTTCAGTAAAATCCAGATGTTTCTGAACAGAGGAGTCTTGCAGAAAGGATCTTAATAACAGGAGCTCCTGCAATGTAGTCAAGTTCAGACTGGCATTACTTTAGCCACTTCCCATGGGTATGAAAGCTGTCAGCTGGCACCACACCAGCTGCAACAGAAGTGGAAAATGTCTTTTGAAACCTCCCGCAAGCACTAACAGGTGCAGATAATGTGTGCCCAGTGACTAGGGCGAAGTCTTACCTAAAAAGTGAATGGGCCAGGACTTCTGTGACATTCTTCCTTCACTGTAAAAGTTCACAAAACTTTTTATGCAGCTTTTTCAGCACTGGCAGCTAAGAATAGACCTGTTCAGGCTTCTCATTTACTGAAAACCAAGGCCAAAAGTTGGGGATTCTGCCTGATTCTGAAAATAAATACAAGAAACATGACAAGCATGATTCCCAAAAGCATAGTGTGGACTGCTGTTTTGCAGGCAGTAGCTACAGGGAGGTTGTTGGCTTTTTTGAGAGCTCACTGGCTGTGGTGGCTCTGGCTTCTTGCTTGTCCTGCCTGTCATTTGGTGATAGCCTCTGTTTTGGAGCAAATGACTGGACACAAGTGCGGTTAAAACAGGGATACCAGTATTTGTAGAGATGTCAATATGTTGAGCTGTGCAAGAAAGAAAGGTAAAAATTTGCCTCATACTGATCCTAAGCAGTTCATGGAAATGCAGTGATACTATTTCAGCGTGAGCTCTTGCAGGACAGAGCAATGTAACCTTTCCTCTCTCAAAGTCAGTATCTTATCCTCAATACTGAAGCTAAAAATCCAGGGTCCTCACTTGTGTCAGGAAGAGCCACAAGCTTGTCCCGGTGGTCTTGGTGAGTTCTCCTGGAGGGATAGACTTTTATTGAAGTCTGACATGCCTTCTTTGATCTGGGAAGTGTTCCCATGTTAGCTGTTTAGAATATGAATGTTGTATTTTTACAAAAGCACTTTAATCTCATTATTAGAAATTTTTATTATCAGGTTTATGTTTAAAGAAGCAGAGACAAATGTGTGGGGCTGTTGTTTTTGCTTCATCAGGTATTCAAAATAGGTGGGAATATGTTGGGAAGTCAACAGGGAGGTTGAACTGAAGATGCATACTTTGCAACTCAGAAGACTGATGATGTAGCATGAGAGAAACTCATGAGGTGTCCACTCAAAATGTAACTGTTTGTGAAGTCTGTAGAGGAATGTCCAACAGAGAGATCCTGTCTGATTCCAAATGGAAATTATTGGGAGGTCTTGTTTGTAGTGGACTAGGACTGCAACCTAAAGTCTGTACAGATCACTTCTGAGATTGAATTTTACTGATATTTTAGCATTAGATCTATGAGTAAGAGATCTAATGCTAAAATCAGTCTGTCTGTCTGCCAACAAATGTGACCTTCCTATTTTAGTTTGCAAAATTTTCATCATTTAATTCAAGTGAATTCGATGGTGCTGCCGATCACCTTCTATTTGGTAAAAGCAGTGAAATGCTCTGTGGCTTCTCCAAAGGTAAAAGCCACAAACTTGTACTCATTGTTCCCTCCTTTGTTCTTTTTCATCTGCTGAGACCCCAAAAATGCTGGGAATTGAAAAGTAATGCTAATCTTGTTTTTCTGGCTGAGCAGACTAAGTAAGACTCTAAAAGATGTTTGGTATGTTTGCAATTGTTTTATTGGAGTTTTCAGTATGCTCTGGATAATAATACATGTTGTTATTTGATGGAATAGGCTGGATCTGTATGCTGTATATGAGATCTGTCAAATAGTGAGCAAACAAATATATATTGGTGTTTTATTCTACTATGGTTGGGCATGTTCGGGGAAAAATTTGAAGTCCCTGTGCTTGCTGCAGGTCTTCTGACTACTAGAGTATGTGGCAACTTGGGGAAAAGCATCCTGATTTCTTACAGTGCTGTGTAGGAAACTGCCTAATACAGCCAGTGAAATCTCTAATTCATCTTCATGTAGTACAGTGATCAGTATGTACTTACCATCACTTTTTTTTTTTTCTTAACTACCTACTTATAATCTTGTGGTAATGCAAATTTGCCTTACTGTCTTAAATGGGGAAAGCAGCAAAAGCAATGGCAAATCTTTTACAAACAGCAGTATTTTAAATGTTAGTAAGAAAGTTCTTACTAATGGCAGATAATAGACTTGAATTGCCTTGTGGTGAACCATTAGTGGAAGTGTGTCTTCCTTGTGAATTGAGATATCCAGTTTTTTTTTCCCATGGTCTGATGTATAAGTGTCAGGGTTCAGCTTCACTCTCCCAGGCCAGTGTCTGAACTTTTGCTGTGCCGTTAAGAATTCTTCTGCACAGATCTTTTATATTTTTACTGTCCTTTGTATTTCCAAAAAGAGTATTTTTAAGGGTCCCAACTGGGTGTTAAAGAGCATAGGCAAGGCCTTCCTTGAACATTTTGTCTTTCCTCTTGCTTATGCATTGCCATGCTCAGAGTATGTCAACTTTTTGTAATCTGTGTGACCACTTCAATCTGCTTGTCTGATGCTCTTACCATGTCCTGGCTGTTTCTTCCTTGCTGGATGAAACCTACTTATTTTAAGCTGATGTATTGTTTCAGGGCATTCTAGCAGGATATGTGACACACTGCCTTAGGACTGGATAACAGACTAGATGTCTTAATATTACTAGTGCTGCTTTTTGTGTTTCTCTGTGATTTGTGTTCTCTTAACTTGTGGTTTAGTTGCTATCTGGAGTAAAACAGTGAATGCTAATGTATGGGAGATACTGAAGCTAATAATTAGGTGGGTGCAGCTTGGAGCAGGACTTATCCTGTTGGCTAGTTGAATCATTTTGAGAAACAAGTTACACCATTTAAGCTGTGAGTAGGAGTGTCTTTTACAGCCTTTCTCAGTCTAATGAGAGCAAGCCTAATTTCCTTGCCTATTCTGCAGGGCCATCTGTTTTTAGAGCTGTCCAACAAGCAGGCATAACCTGTTCCTTCCTGCATGGGTAACATTTATGAATTTCCCCTTGCTTCTAGGATTATTTTACTTCAATACTTCCATCTTCACGTAGTACCCAAAACACGGGGCATGACTTTTTCCTGAAATTGAAAAATCAGAGTATTTGTACGTAAGGGTATTTGAGTAAATCAGGATGTTTGTAAGGCTTCCTAGAGCATGCCTTACAGTAACAGCATGAATATTCTAATCCCCAGCACCTTTCTTGTCCATATGTGTTCATTCTGTAGTGTTGGTTTCAGCCCACTGTTAGACTGGCTTTTTACCAGTGAAGATTGGTGATTTTAGAGATATGCATAGTGCTCTTACTGCTTAATGTCTAGAAAGAGAAGAGAGATTGTGTCAGCTTTGTATGTTTATTTATTTATTTGTGGTTCTTAGGCTTGAATGAGATCCAGGTACCTTTTTTGGAAAGCCTTTTATGTGTCTCGTGTGTTTAATCTAGCATTGGACTCCCAGAACGGTGCTTCACAAGGAACTGGCCTTAGCTGAAAAGATAGTCCTTTCAGCATGAAATGTGTATTTGAAAAGGACAGTTATGTGTCACATTCTATAGGGGCAAAACATCAAGCAATTTCTTAAATGGCTAAAGCTTCACTGGTGTGCTTTAAACTGTGATTTAAGACCTGCTGCCCATTGGCACACCAGACATCTAACTCATGTCCAGGTTTTAGCTTTCACCATTTTTTCAGCAGTCTTGTCTGTGCCTGGAAAAGATAAAGATTACCAGATTACCTTTTTTTGGTTGTTAAGATTTAAAGTGAGAGATTATTCATGACTGGCAGGTAGGGTATTTTGAAAGTTCCCACATGGCAGATGAAAAAGCTTTCCTCTGCCATACGCAATCTTTATTCCTCCCCTAAAAATGTACAGATGGTCTCCTATTAGGACATGATCTCAAAATCCTGAGGATTCAGCAAAAGATCATAGAAATGTAATGATTTGTAGTATCCCCATCATTCACAGTCTCCCTCTTGATCCCCCTGCCCCCTTTTTTTTCAAAAGACAACTGCATAGTCTGTGGTGCAAGAAAGTAGGATAGCTTTATTATAGCTTTAGAAACTTTTAATGTGGGGAGGGCTGAATTTCTTTAGATGGGAAGGATATTATGATGCTGATGACTGATGAGTCTGGTTTACCCCCAAGCTGCAAGCAAGGCTGAATGGATCTGTGGAACCTTACCACTGAAAGGGAGTTACCAGGTAAGCAGAGATATTTTCCTCTTAACATTTGCAGCTAGCAGGTAGAAAGCTGAAATAGGCATTTCATTATGAAAGTGAACATAATGAAAAGAATAGAACAAACGTTGCTGTGCTTAGGAGCATTGTTTTGCAGAAAGTTTTGTTATGGGCATGCTTTTCAACAGTCATGGAACCACAAATACCCAGAGATTTCGTGTTTGTTAGTCACTGAGGGTGGTGGTTTTACATATATGGGTTTAATTCTAGAGGTTTTGAAGTTTTCAGCAGTTTCTGAACCAGAATCTCTTAACATTGGTCATAGTAGAAGTAGCTGGAGAGTAAAAGATCTTCAAAGGCAAGGGTGACATGCTCAGTACAGATGGTCCAGAAGCAGATCAGAATGGCATGCTAATCCTGAGAATGGATTCCTGGCCCAGTCCATGACTGCATTTTTCTTAGTGTATGCCTGGATGACTCAAGTGTAGATTATGCATCTGGTAGCATCACACAAACCAGAAAATGTTCTTAAAACTGTGTGGAGCAAGACAGTGTAATTCTCCTTTCAGGTTTAGTGTAATAATGTCTGATTAACATACAGTCTTACATGACACAACAGAAGTGATGGGGAGGCTTATCTCACAAATACATAGAAGGAGGACTATATGTAGGTGGTCTGGCTAGGCTGATATAAATAGTATTAAAAACTCCTACTTTGGCTTAACTGAATTTAGCATGGCGAGAAATATTTACAGAGTTTGAGTAGGTAGAGCATTCAGTGTTAGTCACAGCTGTTTGGTAAATGAAAAAACTGAATGTTAAGAACTCGGAAGTTAATTTCAGGAGCACTTTAACTGTGTAATAGTGAATGCAGTGTCCTCTGGCCTTTAAATAAGAGATGTTGCATCTTGTATGTTACACAAGAAAAAAATACTTGACATATATTTAGCAATAGTTAAAAAAAAAACTAATTCCATTATTATTAAGTTGTTGAAGATTGATGTTGCAAGAATGGAATGGAAGGTACTTTGAAAAGGAAATTTTGGTGTAATTGGCTTACCCTTCCCAATCCATTTTGATTATCTTGATAAGCAGATAAGAGAATGTTTGGTTAAAGCATTCTAAAGTGAACAGGATGAGCTGTAATTACAAATCTCTCTTTTCTTCTTAATGATGCCTTTTGAAATTCATAGGGAGTTCATTGTTCCTGTCCATTATTTTGGTCCATGCTTGTTGCCATGAGTAAGAGAGAGCATAGAACTGATCTCAGCAACTTGAAAGCCAAGCTTATGTAGAAAACTAATCTTAATTAGCAACTTAGACTACCTCTGTAACATGTTTAGGAAATTCTGTGGCCATAAACAACTTTACTCTATTTGTAGAATTTAAATGTGACTTATACTACTGGCCATCTATTGAGGTTTTCCCTCAATTAGTGGCCGATAAGATATTAATGCTTTTTTATCCTGTTTTCACTTGTTGAAGATGTGTAGCTTTTTACAAGCCAAGTAATGGTATTGACAATTCAATTCAAGTAACTGACTTTGCAAATGCACTTTCTCTGACTTTCAGTGTCCTTGCTGCTTAAGTCTAGGATGACAAAATTATCAACTTTACTTTTTTGGTCCCTATTTAAAATCAATCTTACAAGGAAGCAGTATTTCCCCACCCTAATTTGTGTCCAATTCTCCCAGCTCTGTAGAAAATGACAAGTGTTAAGAGCATAATCCTTAATGTCAGATTTTGTTTCGAGAATTACTGTATTTTGTTACAAGAATGCTGTTCTGCTTATCAAACTTCAGAAGCAGACTGCTAAGGAAAGCCTCATGCTTTTCCCCTGAATGTTGTACACTTAAACTTGAAAGAATAATGTTTAATTTAGATACAAGTTACATGAAATTACTCTGCCTGCAAAAAGGAGGAGGAGAAGGAGGAAATATTTCAAAGATATTTCTGGAAGAATGGTCTATAACAATACTGGTGAGACATAATAACAGTTTCATCAGAGCCAAATCTAGTTACTTTGCTTTCTAGTTGCTTTTCCAGCTTCCCTTATGTTCCAAGGCAGAACTATAGGACTTAATGTGGGTGAAGATTAATTTGTTTTGACATAAGGAAGTGCCCTCATCTAGGAAATTAGTATTTGCTGTAATTTCTAGCTCATGTAAGAATTTCTGGCATTCAGTACCTAAGAATTTGAAAAAATCACTCTCCCTTATTGCATGGTGTGGGAAGAAGGTCTGCTTTTCAATTCTGTCAGATCAGTTTTACAAAAATTCATCAGTACTCTTTTTTATCAATCTCATTGTAAAACAAGCAAAGGGTAACCAAGGCAGCACTATTGTACTATTTGTAGGTTACCATAATGGATATGAATTCTAAGGTTCTTTCATTGTAACTTTGTCTAATTATATGCCAGCATTATGCAGTAGTTGGAAACAAAATAAGCATGTAGTACTGAACCTTTTAAAAGGGGAGAAAAATGCATGCCTGGGGCATACAGACCACAAACTCTATGGTTACATGTTAAGAGACCCTCGGTAGATTCTGGAAGCATAATCCTTCCCTGTATGGCAAATACTGCTTTTGTTGCATTGGAAATGTCCAATGCAGAAATACACCAGAAATCCACACGGAGCTAGTTGTTCAGACACAGAGGGAAGATACATTGCTGGCAGGTATGGTAACTGTGGGTGAAATAAGGCAGGCTGAGGGAAGCACAGAAGTGGTGGTTAACTCTGATAAGGGGTATCTGCCACAGGAGCTCTTGAAACCATCCAACTCTAAGCATCTAATTTGATAGAATGGTTTGGGTTGGAAAGGACCTTCAGAGATCATCTAATCCAACCCTTCTGTTGTGGGCAGAAACATCTCTCGTTAGATCTATACTATCTGACTTTGGCTTCCAGGGAGGAGCCATCTGCAGCTTCTCTGGGTGTCCTGTTACAGTGTCTCACTGGCCTCATTGTAAAAAATTTCTTCTCCAGACTGATCAATGCCAACTCTCTGAGCCTGTCCTCACAGGAGAGGTGCTCCAGTCCTCTCATCATTTTTGTGGCCCTCCTCTGGCCATGCCCCAGCAGGACTGTGCCTTTCCTGTGCTGGGGCTGCCCTTCCCAGAGCTGGACACAGTGCTCCAGGAGGGGTCTCACCAGTGCGGAGTAGAATCACTTCCCTTCACCTGCTGGCCACACTTTTATGCAGACCAGGATTATATGGTTGATGTAGGGTTGGGAGTTTGGAGATTTGATCTTTTCAGGGTCTATGTGCAGCTGAGGAAACAGTCAGTGTTGAGAGGAGAAGAAGCATCTTCTGGGAGTGACTTGGAACAGTAGCCTGTCCCAAAGGTACATGCTGTACCTTCAAATACTTACAGTCTGAGTAAGTGGCACTTTGAGAGCTGACTAGTGACTGATGAACCCTGTCATTTTCATGGGGAATAAAAGCTGCTAAACATCAGGTTCTCAATGAATTGTTGATCTGCAGCTAGAAGCCTTGTGGGATGGGAGTAGCTTACGAGGATCCTGTCAGATGAGTGACTAGTCATTAACTGGTGTGTCCTGGGGCAGGGTCATACGTGTTACTGGTAGTTTTATTTGGCTAGTGGGGATCGGCCGTAATATCTTTAAATATGGCTAGTTTAATGCATTTTTATGCCATTGTCAGAGTACCACAGTTACCTTATCTCTTGGAAAACCCTTGAATAGACAGAAAAACCATGTTCTTTTTCCGCACAAAAAAAGACAGTAAATTGCCTAGCTCAGACTCCTTTCCTTCCTAGCTTTGTGTCATGATGACTGTTTCAAGGCATATGTTCTGTATATCCAGGCAGGGTATCTAAGTACCAGTAATCTTCAGATGCTGGCCTAGTGAACTGAAGTCCTTTGGAACTGGTGCACTGGCCAAAATGTGGACTTAATCTCTCATTTCTGTATGCTGCATCCTTGGGCTGTGTTCTGGAGCCATTGCTGCTGTTGCATCATCAAAAGTGTAATACCAGATCAAACTCAGAATCTGTACTGTGTTCTCACTGTACCTATCCTTGTTGTGCAGGACCTTCTCTTGTTCTGTATGATTATAGGGACTATGCCCATTGTCCTGTCTTTCTCTTCTTTTTTACAATTTTACGAATGTAAGGAAAAATTACATGTGGGATTTTATATTCCCCTAACCACCTGAAACTTGCTGGAAAGGGTGCAGATTGGGCCATGGATTTTTGCAGGTGCATTAGATCTTCATCTCTTATAACGTTGCTTCCTTGTTTCCCAAAGCCTGTATTCTTGTCTTGCTGGCTCAGCTGTGTGCTGCTTTTGACATAGGGTCAGAAAGTGTAGCTTTTATTACTCAAGAGAAGGGCGTTGTTCAGTTTTTATTGACTGAGCATCTCTAGCTTTTATATCAGTTCCTTTTGTCATCTGTCTTTGTTTTCTTGTAGCTTTTCCCACATTTCTCTTTCCACTTTCGTAATTTTAACCTTTTTTTTTTTCCCCCACAAGAGGATAGCATATGTCTTATCATGCTTCCCAGTCCTTTTCTCAGAAATGTTTGCTGGTCTCTACTAAGAGCTTGGTTACTCCTAGTCTTATTGTAGGGTCTGGGATAGAAATAGGGTGAATGGTGTTGCCTGTTGGCTCTCTTAGGGTTGACTTTCTGTCCTCGTGGATAGAGGAATATGCTGCAACTCTCCCTCAAGGTTAAAGTGCTAGGATAAACTCATAGGAGTTTTGTATTTTATACCTTTACAAAACAAAATACATCTAATGTATGCTGTACACTGAAAATGTAATTCCACCCCAGGGAACATCTGTCTCTTTTTTTCTTTTTTTTTTTTTTTTAACTTCAGTGATGTTATTTTACCTACTGTAATGAATCACTGTTGTTTAGAGAGTCATCTGTCTGTGAAAAGGTTGTTTTGTTGAACATGGTGCTGCTGATAATCTCATTGTAATTAAACCAAACTGACTTGCTTTGGAAGAAAAAGAACAACAGGCTTTGTTTCTGGTTTTAGTGGATGATTCTAGTCTAACCTTTGTTTGGGAGTAGACTGCTGTAGTTGACAAGGGAGTATTTGTGGTATTCCCTGTCTGTAGATCGTGTTGGATTGCAAGTTTCTCAAATTCTGACAGGAATCCTCAGGAAAGACACTTTCAGCACTTAGGTTTACTTTGTTGCTATTAGTTTTATTCTCAGCTATTGGTTTCACATTCTCTTCTTCCAGCTCACGCGATGAATACCAATATCTACAGTTACTGTAGGTAGAGTGCTGAACAAGTATATCTGGTTTATACTGAAACTGACATTTTTAGCCATGTTGTACCTTTAAATGCGACTTGGTTCCACCCTTACATCAGAAATCATCTGGAATGCTGAGATGGAAAACTTACAATTATTTCAGTTAACTGCAACCTCTGCCTGGTTTGTCTGTTTCCTTGTGCTCAGTAATTTCACACACATGCTCAGTGTTTGAGGTGTGTGTGGCAGCTTTCGTGCTAGGAATTATTACAATATTAATGGTTTCTACTAGCTTTGGTGAAATAGTATGACGGTGGGTTTTTTGTTTGGTTGGTTTTTGTTGGCTTTTTTTTTCTCTTTTTGCTGTTGTTGTTTTGTTTTTCTCCTTTAGAATATGAATTACATTTGCTTGTGCATTTTCTGTTGGATTTTTTTTGGGGGGGGAACAAGGACTGTTGGAAAGCAGCCTGCAATGCTCTGTGGCGTGCTTGCATTTCTAAATGCAGTTGGTGAACAGCTGCTGATGGAACTTTCTTTAGTCTGAGTAAATTAGATTGCTGTTGCCTTTGTGTTTTATGGTAACTTCCCATGACTGATTTTTGTCTACAACATGGATATTAGAATTAGGGAAAGATTCTGAAATTGATAAGGTAGGGCTTGCTTCAGTTCTTTGCAGGTACTTTAGAAATGTTGGACTGACAGTGCACCTGTAAAATTAAGGGCATAGGGAAAAATTTTTTTTCATAGTATACTAATTGAAATAAAGTTATTTGTAGCTGAGGAGAGGAAGCATTATGCTTTCTGGAGAGAGTGTTACTAAATCAGCAAATATATTGGAAGAATAGCAAGTCATGTCTATTTTTTCTTGAAAAAGAGTTAAAACTGTGTTTCTTAACAAAACTTAAAATCGGAAAAATGTTAGTGCTCATACAATTGTCAAGAACCTGTTGGTAAATGTAGGGATGAGCTATACCTCTGCTTTTTAATGTATTAGAGATTAGTGCTTCAGTACATCAGTGTGTCTTTTATATGATACCATTTTATAAGACAGCTGTCACATTTTAGGTTGCAGCACATAGGTTTGCTGGGAGCCATTTCTGTAACTAGACAAAATTTAAGAAAAATTAGTCACGCATTTCCTTTCATTTTCTGACCTTCTATCAAATAGATCCATCTTAAACGTAGTGTTTCCCTCTAGTGACACAGCTTTGCTGGTTTAAGGTTCAAAGACTTAGGTCTTTGTATTGGTGGGAAGCTTAATTTTGCTTATTGGGGTCAGCTTACATTGGATTTGGACTCAAAACCTTGGAAGAAGCAGAAAGGATAAAGAAGTGTGGGGCATTATCTTTTCTTTTGTCCCAGGGTAGAGTTTGGGTTGTGAGCTGTGGGTGAGAATAGCTGTAGAATAAATGAAGCATTTCTCCCTCAGAAAGCTGTGTCATTAGAGATGAAAACATAATCTGGCAGGAAGCTGACTCCCACAAGGAGAGAGCCTGGCCTGGGACAGGCACAGTGCGGTGGGATGCAGAGCCAGCTGTGCTGGGCACTCCCAAGGGCACAGCTGCCCAGTGAGTGCTCACAGTGCTGCAGCACAGCTGCCTTCCTTGCACCTTCTTGGCAGCTGTACAGCCCAGGTGTCAAAGGGGATTTATTCTGTGTTGGACTGGGGATCTGTGTTACTCTCCCTGCTGGGTTATTTTTAAGCAGGATCAGTTTCCTGAGCTCACTGACTGGCATGCCCCAATTTAATGATATCACGAGGCTTGTTAAGATGATGGTTCCCAAGTTCTTGCTGTTGAACATGCTTTTCTGACAAAGATTTCTGTTCAGCCACAGCTGAAGTGGTGTCTGAGGTAGGAAAAGAAATTAAGAGATTGCACCATTTTACTCATCAACAATTCTGCATGATGAAGAAGGAGATAAATAGATGCGAGGTGATGTGTAAACACAAGATGACAAGGCAGCTTGGAGGTGTGCACATCCTTTTTGTGTTCTCTTGATAAAAATGATTGGGCCTCACTTAATGTAAGCCTGAAGAGAAAGTGGAAAATTCAAAGGAAGATTGAAGTAGGTTTCTGAAAAACCTGTAAACACAAATGAAATGGCAGTCTGTGAGTGGCAATGTGGGCAAGATCAGACCCATACTCCTCCTGGAGAGAAACGGTTCTCCGTCACCCCTTTCCCCTCCTCCTCCAATTGCTTGGTTTCTGTGAGGATGTTGGAGACCATGTCCTGTCTTGGCTTGTGTTTTGTAGTGTTAAATTTTTGTGTGTTTTCTTGTGTTGTTGGAATGATGTCTTGCTTATTTCTGTCAATGATTTTGAGTGGCAGTAGCAAAGTTATTCTCACTTATCTTTTAATTGAATTTTTAATAGACTTCTACTAAAGTATCTTTGCCTCTATGGTATATTTAAACTATACTTCTGGAGGAATTCAGAACCCGTTGGGTAAAATGTGCTTATTTTAAAAGCTGGAAAGGGCTGCTGGGACTGTAGTCAAAGCTCCTGTGAGATTTCATTCACTGTTTTTTGAATGCAGTATGACATAGGTGCATGAGATAAGGATTTATTTTTCAGACACCATCAAAAGTCAATCCATGAAAAATCTTCTTTCCCTTTTTATTAGTCATTACATCAGTTCTGTTGATTTTTCCCTGCTTAGATAGCTATATTGAATGCCATGTGAAGGTTTTTCTTTAGTGTTATTGAGGTTTGTTATTGCATTTTTACTAGAGCTAACTAATTGTTCTGTAATTCAGTTATTGTTTGAGATGAGAAAATATTTCAGTTTTATGTAGTCTGAATGCATAGACTTTTTTTTTTCCTAAGGTGTACAAATTTAGAATTAACATGTGTTTCAGATTTAGTGGAATTCTTGTTTTTTATCTAGATTTTATTCAAGGCCTAGCACAATGTCCCCCTTCCCTGCACACCAGGACAGAACACAATTCTGTTGTAGAAAACTCCTTATTTGCAGTCACTATATCTGATTTTCATTTTTCTCTGGGATGGTGGGGGATTAGAGCAGATTATAGTGTTGGGATAATGTCTGACTCCTTGTGTTCCATTTAGTCATAAATAACCCCCTGAGAAATCTGAATGTTGCTATGGTGATGTTGGTAAAAGCCTGGGATGTGGAGTAAGTGAGCCGCTTAGAAGCATAATGTCACTTAGAGTAATGAGCGCGTCGTTAGAGCAGTGATGGCTTTACCTGGGGCTCTGTAACTTTGGTAGCCCATGCCAGATTCTGAAGGCCAGTAAGTAAAAAGAAATTCAGATATAGTATACTCTGTTTAGTAACTTGCAGCTACAAACCTTTTAACAAATGGAAATTTGTGTTTTGTCTGTTTACTTTCTAGCTTCAATCTATTGAAGTATCACAAAGAAACAAGAAAAACTTAGTCTTTCTATTCTGCCTTTCACATGATGGTCTGGTTGAATTAAAACAACAGAAGATCGGTTTATAGTAACTTGTTTTAAACTGTGTAAACACACACTTTCCTTCTGAAAATGTGGAATATAAAAAGTAAGATGGTATTAAAATGTGATTTTGGTGGTGTTTTTTTTTTTTTTAGTCTTTATAACCTGGCTTCACTGGAACTGAGAGAAAATTTGCTGACATATTTACCTGAGTAAGTCCCACACATGTATTTGATTATATTAACATAAAATGTTCTTATTCTTAAAATCTGTTACTATATGAAACTGAATGACAGCTAGAAAAAATATTCAAAGCCAATTGACAACATGTATGAGATGCAGCCTTCTTTTAACAACACTTACTTACATCCATTACTTCTAGTTGTACTTGATTAGTTGCAGGAGTGTGCAGTCTGCATGGATTGGCTTTGTTCTATAAAAAAGTGTTCTGTATGAAATACAACAGCACCAAACATGTCCTGGACACACTGAACAAGCCCATCTGCAGTGGGAGTGGTGGCTTGGGTTGTTCTCATGATGAAAGTTAACTGTGAAAGTAGGGCAATAAAATCTCAGAGATTTTCACTCTAGACCTTCATAGCATTTAAATAAGTGTTGGTGTTCAGGGCTGAGTTGCCAACAGTTTCTAAAACCTGGAGATGAAAGACTTGGTAGCAAATTAGGCTTAATGATGTATGAAGTCTGACTCCATCCACTGTGATTTTTGGGGAAAAAGTTATCTAGATGTCTCTGTACTGCCTGTATTGTGGCAGATGAATTGGTGGTCTTTTGTTAGACTAATTTGGTGTACTACATTTTGGGGATCCTTTTTGTCTGCCTAGAAGAAGCCTCTTCTTTCTCTTGTGAAGGAGTTTCTTCACTATCTAGTTGCTTCTTTCGAGAATTTTGTGACTCCTGTTTTGCTTGTTTAGATAATCTAATAGATACTGTAAAAGATTTAACCTGTTTTATTCAGAATCTCTTCCCCAGTGGCTTTGGGGTCCTTTTTTCATGTCAATCTACCCAGTGCCTTGGTTGTGGCTATTCATAGCAGTGAGCCACAAGACAATTTAAATATCAGTGGTCAGAAGATAGGAATTGCTAGCTAAGTTTGGCCATGCAGTGTCAGAATGAGCCTATCACAAATGTTGACAGTTTTATTGCTTCTGGAAAATTCTGACTGTCAGTAATATAGTTGACAAGTCTCTCTGACTTTTTTGCCACTGCAACTTTGGGGAAAGTAAGCAAGAGCTCTACTACAGCCTACTTTTGAAGTAGAAGGGTGGTCCTCCCTCTCTCTCAGTTGGTTTGAACTTCTTTTAGGCTTCTCTGTTTGCTGTTCCAAAAACAAATACTTCAGAAATTGACCAGTCATGTTGAGAAGATAAATGATGGATATTGAGTCTTGAGTCACACAGTTATGTGATCACTATGGGGAATTTTTATCCAGTTGCACAACTGTAAATTTTCCCTAAAAATAAATATAACTAACTGTACTAAAGTATGTGGCATTTGCTACCCCAGGGGACTTGCTGTTAAAAAAAAAAAATTCATTGCCTATACTAAGTTTCAAGGACATACAGTTACACTGACAAACCAAATTATTTTTTCAGTAAGCTATTACTGCAAACAGTCTGTGCCTGGTAAAATAACTGTCTGCCTACAGTACGTTGTAGTTTGAAATTCAAGTTTCAGTAAAATGAGCTTATTCAAATACATGGGGTTTCTGTTGCTTTAGTCTAATGTGGTTTTGTTTTGACTTATCTCATCTCACAGATCACTTGCCCAGCTGCAGCGACTAGAAGAACTTGATTTAGGAAACAATGAACTTTATCATTTGGTAAGAGAACATGCCACTGAAACTGCACATTGGTTTAGTTTTACGCATCATTTAGATTAAATAGGTTGTAGGATGTCCAAAATTGAAGAAAGAAAAATGTATGGAGGGAGAGTCTTTTTATAAGTACAGATGAATTTTGACAGTGAGCTAGTGCTTTCATATCTGCTTAGTCTTGTTCAGTACAATATCACTTTACTCAAAAATCTGCATCTGCTCTCTAGAAGATGAGAGCGTGGCACAGCTTTTTTTATGGAAATAAAAAAGAGTGGAGAGACACAAACTCCTGTCTGTGCTTACAGTTACAATGACCACATGGACTTGTGTCAAGAGCTGGATGGGCTGAGCACAGATGAAAGCTCAATTTTCAGGGTGAGAGTAGGAATCTTTGGGAAAGGGCTGAGGCAAACTGTTGAGGGTTGAAAGGTCCTACATTGTTGCAGATCCATTTACCAAAAATGTTTGTCATCTCCCTTAAGGCTACTCAGTTGAATGTTGGGTGGATTTTCAGTAGATCAAGAGTGTGCAGGCAATTTATTAGTGTATGCCAGGTAAAGAATGGTACCTTACTAAGTGATAGCAATTAATTTGTATGATGGAGTTCCCAAATACTCACAGTCATCCTTGCTACTTCTAACCAAGGTACCTCTAAATAGTGCTTGCAGTAAGAATTAGTTTACTTAGACTGGAATTGTGGGGTAGCCGTTTGTTGTCAACTTGAAGCTCCTCTGCTACTTAACTTTACTGCTTTTTATGTTATAGCCAGAAACAATTGGTGCACTTTTCAATCTTAAAGACCTTTGGTTGGATGGAAACCAATTAGCTGAAATACCTCAGGTAAGAATGAGTTCTACTGATACTGTTTTGAAGATGCTTTTAACATAAAATGTTTACATTCATTCCTAAAGGGAAGTGCTTTAAAATGGAATATTTTTCTCAGTCTGCTTTGCCTGGGTTTGGTTTTGAGTGTGTAAGGGTTTTCTCTTAATAAATTCCTCTGGAAGGGATTGGCCATGATATACTGTATGTTGTCAGAGATTTTCATTTAAGCATTTTGACAAAGAAGTTGTTTCCTAATAGGCACATTGTTCAGTTTGTAGGATGACACATCCTCTGTTTATAGTTCTTGCCCTAAGATCAGGGAGCCATTAGTTGTCTGAGCTAACCCTCACCTTGTCTATCTGAATTGCAGTTTTAAAAGTTTTGAGTATGAATCCTTCTTTTTTTTTTTCTTTTTTTTCCTTTTTCTTTTTTTGTAGTCATCTTCATCTATTTAAGCATGGTATTTGGAAGAAGTACAATAATGGAACTGTTGCCATAAATAGAAATTCTGATTTATTCAGGCAAATCCCCCATCTGACATCAGTCACGGGATGACGGAACTTAGCATTTAAAGCTTACAGCACTCTAAATTCCCTTTCTTAAGAACTTTGATAACATGTGGGATGGTTCCTTTTCCCTCTTTTTCATTTACAGCCAAGTCAAAACCTGTTTTCTTTTGTTCTTCCTGCAGTTTGCTGTTACTTGCTGTATTGATCTCATTGTCAACTGTGTATCTTGGAATTCAATTACGGCTTAGTGGGTTTAGCTAACTTTGTTTTTGTTGGCTTGGCCTAATAATTTTTTAAGTAGAGGTGATCATTCATAAAAGGTCGAGTGTGACTTCAGCAACCATTTTTATTGAAAGTGGCCATTATTGTGTATTTTGTCCAATGTACAAAACATGAACTTGTAGGATAAAGGGTATGTATTTAATTGAAAGATCCTCTTGAGAGGCAGACATTTCAAAAGTAAAAGAACTGATCTTGTAAGTTAGGAACAAGGCTGTTGCTGTATGAAAATTTCATATATGTAAAAGTAAAAGGCACCTCTTCCTCAGCTGTTCTGTTCTTTGAAAGGTGATTTGGATGACTAAAATGAGATCTATTCTCAAGCATGTATAGGGGTGTCTGTGTGCATGGGGAATGGGGGGGGTGCTGTGATAGCTAATAGAGGCAAAGGTATTTCTGTCTAGTGGTTGGATTGCCATGGAAAAAAAGTTAACTAATCATTTATAATTGTAGATTATGGCAGTATAACTTGGCAGCTCAAATATGCTTGCTAGAGCACCACCCCCAATTCCTATTTCTGCATTTCTGTAGTTGGGAGATGTGAAGATACGAAATCCCTAGATGTCATGGCATGTTGCTGTAGCAGCCAGGAGAGACTAATCCCAGTTTGCCTAGGGTTAATTGGGAGGGGTAGACTTTAATTATGTAGTGGTTGATAATCTGCCATTCTGAAGAAAACAGCTCTGCAGTCTTTACGTGAGGAAAACTCCAGGTTTGGCTGGTGCTTGCTTGGGTGTGCTCAGCATAGCTAGCCTGACTACTGAAGCCAGGTTAATAGTTAAAATAAGAAGCTGTGACTGAATCACTTGGTTAGTTTATCATATGTAAAGTGTAATTTATTTACTTTTTTCTGCTTTTAGAGGTTGTATAAAGAATGACCAATTAAGAGGTCATACAGATAATTGTTTTTCTTTGTGGAATTTCATTGCGGTGGTACATTTTTTAAAATGCTTTCTAACGTGTTTGGGCATGACTTAAATTTTTTTGTCTCGTATCACAGGAAGTAGGAAACCTGAAAAACCTGCTCTGTCTGGATGTTTCTGAAAATAAATTGGAATGCCTTCCTGAAGAAATTAGTGGTCTGACTTCTTTAACAGACTTGCTTGTTTCTCAGAATTTGCTTCAGGTTTTACCTGATGGCATTGGTAAGTACAGAGTGAATGCTATCACACAGGACCATTTAATCCACCATAATCTGGAAGTAACTTGGTTTTTTTAAGTCTTTTTGTGGAAGACATGAGCTTGTCTCAGGTTGTTTTTTCCTTTTGCTTAGTATGAAATGCATAGCTCTATTAATGCTGCATTTTAATTATCTGCATAATGACTCCCTCATAATCAAGTCTTCACTTGATACCTCCCAAACAACATAAAAGTTAATGTATCCCTTCAGTTCCCATTGTATCCATTTCACCATCACAGCTCTTTAACACTGTAAAATTGTAGCTTGTAACGTGCCGTGGGGCACTTTGTAAGACTGGCTGACAATATCACTACAAAAATACAGAATTTTTAGTGGAGCTGTATATTTATCTTGAATTGGACAACATGATTAATCCTACGTTGAACCTAGTAAAAGACTGCCTTGCAGCCCATTAGTCCTTGCCCTTGAGGACTCAAACTATAACCTTTCTGTGTCTGACCCCTTTGATAAGGCTCAGTAACTGAAGAATGTTTCCTGAAGCATTACTGGTGCCTTTTTTAAGTTGTATGTTTTTACCCATGCAGTAGTTGAGACTAGTAGTAGAACAAGTTATGGTTGTGGGGTTTGGTTTTTTTTTGTTTTTCTTTTCTTTCTCCTTCCCCAAAAATAAAGGTGTAGGGGAAGGAGGACTCATGAATGTGGTTTAACCATATTTAACATTTGGAAAAGAATGGTCAGACCTTCCCCCTTCCTATATATTCTATATAAGGCTAAGAAAAGTTTCTCTAGAAGTTAGACTTGGGGAAGTAGGGTGACTACTGTGTGTCCTACAGCTGGCTAATGTGCACTTGATAGGGAGTTGTAGCAGCCCTTTCTGATGACCTGTGCTGGCCAGTACAGCTGTTATACATCATCAGAAATGGAGCTGTACCTTCTGAAAGTCAGCAGCCCATGCACCTGGCTAGACAGAGCTTGTAGGCAGAAGTGAACCTGGCTGGTCTCTGTGGAAGCTCCTGGGAGTTGCTCAGCTGATCACTGAATTCTTGGTTGGATTGGTGGATCTGTAGAGCTCTCGAAGCAGGGGTCTCACCAACACCAGTGGGTCAGGTCAGCTTGGCCATGTCTCACCCACTCTCTAGAGCCCTAATGGATCTCCAGCACAGGCAGGCAGCCTGTGGCAATGCTGCACCACCTCCCACTGAGGAAGCTCCTTCTGATCCCAGCTGGGATCTCCCACACTGGGATTTGCAGCCATTGCTGTCTCATCTGCCACTGCAGAGAAGAGTTTGGCTCTGTCATGTCTGTAACTGCTCTGCAGGTGGTTTTGGGCAGCTCCTAGATGTCTCCTTGGCTATCTCTTGGTGGCAGTCAACAGCTCCTTCAGTCTCAGCTCACATATGCTCTAGTCATCTTGATGGCTTCCTACTGGACCCCCATCACTTGGACAGGGGAGTTGAGGGGGAAGACAGGACATCACATGAAACTGAGAATGATTTTACAGGTGTGGTTTCACTGATTGCAAGTAGATAGGATGTAGGAGCTTCCATTGATCTGCTGGCTATAATTCTCCCAATGCAGTTTACCTGGTGTTTGTTTCTGATGAGAGCTCACTGCTATTTAGTATTCCAACTGGTTCCCACCATGGTATCCATGTCCTTTCTAGAGGGGCTGTTGTGCAGCTGTCACCTCCCAGTCTGTGCTGGTGCACAGGTTTATTCTGTCTGGGTGCAGAGCTCTGCACTTCTTGCTAAACCTCGTGTTTCTCTTTAGGTTGCTCTCTTAGGTTTGTCTGTTGTCAGACATCTCTTCATGATTTAGCATCATCAGTGAATTTGATACTCCAGACTATTCCAGCTGTTTTGGACCATATAGGGATGGCAGGGAGATGTCAGCAGCTAGTGTTGTCTCCTGAATTCTCTATCTTGGGCTCTGCCTGAGTCAGCTTTTGCTCCAAAGACCATTCTGGTGCAAAGGAGTAGAACAAAGTGAGTTTTCTGCACTGAAATAGTATTTTATTTTTCATGAGAAGATCACCTTCAAAGAAGTTTGATTTCTCATTTAAAGAATAAACTCAGATTTCATGTCTGACTAACTGGGTTCTCTGTTAGGACAAAGAGACCTTGATCCTGTTTGGATTTAGGCTGTCACTTCAGTGCAAGATGTTCTCACTGTGGCTGATAAGGTGTAGGTGATCTTCTGAACACTTCTTTATTAATAAACATTGTGTAATCAAGGAACAAACAGATAATTTTTACTCGCTTATAGGTGTTTGGATAGACGCATCCTTGATATTTACATGGGCTATCATTCAGATTTTACTTAATTACAATTTATTGTGCTTAAATGTTGGATATGAATATTTATATTGAATATTAATTCAGTGATATTAAAACTTGCAAAAATAGTGCAATCACTATGTGAGTTTTTTTTTTTAACCTGAAAAAAATTTTCATTGCCTTAGAGGATTTCTGGAAGTTTTGCAGCAGTAAAAATTTTTGTAACTGAAGGTAGTGGAGGATACTAGACTAAAAAACCATGTTGTTCTTTCTGCCCAGGAAAACTGCGGAGGCTCTCGATTTTGAAGGTTGATCAGAACAAACTGATTCAACTAACTGATTCAATTGGAGACTGTGAAAGCCTTACTGAGCTAGTTCTCACAGAAAACCAGCTGCAGGTAAGCCTGGTCATGGCTGCTCAAATGGCAGGTGGTAATAAGACCTGCTGTTAAGTGCTGAATCACTTAGCTCATTAGGTTACTCAACCTCGCTACTGCTAAGAAGTGCATTTTCTTTAAATGCATCTTATTTCTTACCTGTTAAATGAATGCTGGAGATCAAGTTGTGTGTAGTAACAATCTGCCCTTCAAATGCTTAAGCAATTACCTATTCACTCTTGAATCTTTCATGAGCAGTGAGAGAACTGGAGCATTTGGGGTGCAGGTATCACTTACTTTGTTGTGTTTCTTTTGCGGGCGTTTGTGCTGTATTGCACTATTGCCAATTCTTGCAATGCATTATCTGGATCAGTCTTACTGGAACTGAATAGAAGCCCTGAGCACTGCAGAGCTTGTACTGCTCCTTGCTCTGCTGATCTGCTTTAGACAGGTATTAAACATGATATATGGTCAATTAAAATAAAATCTCAAAATTTTTTCTATTTGGTGTTTCCTTCCATTATTTTGAAACTTCATGTGACACTGACACTTGGAGAGTAGCTGTCTTCAAATAAACTAGGTTTGAGCATCTCTTAAGCTCCGTTGGTTCTTGGTTAAGTTAGGAGCTTAAGAACTGTTGAAAAGATGCCTGTCCAACAGTCAGTTCATAGCACCTAAGTTAGGAGATAGCTAACCAAAAAACAATTTTGGGAGTGTAAAATCAGATAATATGGACATTCTACCTACATGTATTTTGTACACAGCTGTTGTGTGTCTATGATCATGGTGGAGAGATAATTAATGAGTGAATTTGTGTTAGAAATTGACATTCCTAGACATTTGTTCTGTAATGTAAACCTTTGGATCTTCTTTGGAAGGTCTGGCAGTAATAACTACACTTCAATTTTGAAAGTGGAGCAGACAATTAATTTTTAAAGTGATATAAGCGGTTTTTTCCTGACTCTGTGTATTTATGAATTTTATTTGTATATTATTTTATTTTTGTTGGCACAGTCATTGCCGAAGAGCATTGGAAAACTAAAGAAGCTGAACAATTTGAATGCTGATAGAAACAAATTAACATCTTTGCCCAAAGAGGTAAGTTTGGTGCAGATGCGATTGTAGAAACAAAAATCTCTTGATTTCAAATGCCTACAAGCAGGCAACTTGGGTCCAGTGGGTATTCTTTCCAAACTCAACACGAGAAGCTTGTCCACTAGATCTGAGCTGTGGTGATTTGGTGGCTTTGAAGTGCAAAATGTCTTTGTAGTTGCACAAAAAGGCTTGGATCTAATTAGCTTTTAACTGGTGATTCCCAGTGTGGATGGCAGCTCCCACACTATGTGAAGACTCAGAGTTCTGGTAGGGTGAATGCAACACTGATATGTCTCTTCTGCAGGTAGTAAAAAATTACTGCCACACTTCCTCACCTCACTCCTGTGAGCAATATCAAAGGGAAAGTTTCACACTCTGAAATGTGGCTCACTGACTGTCTTGACAGTCTTTTTGGTTTTGGAGATCTCTGGACTACTTTTGTCCTTAAATATGAGGACCTGATGTGACCAAGATACAATAAACAAGAAGTCCTAGTGATCATAGCTGTAAAATTTGAAGTAACAGTATGTGTAATGAAATGAGGCTAGAGTTTGTCTTGTGAAACTAAATATAAATATAAGGCTTTACAAGTTAAATTCAGCAGTAAATTGTGGAAAGAAGTCAGAAAAGCAGCATCCTGTGATTGGAGCATGGGACTGTGAGTTGGTTCTGTTTGTACTACTTTTTCTCTGTAATTTTTGTGCAAGTAATTCTCCCTCTTAATTTTCCTATTTAACATGTGGCTCTGAGGTTGTAGCTTTTGTTCTCTGCTTTCAGTCACCTAAGGAGCAGGAGGGTTGTGTACTCAGGTGACAGCCTGTGAATGGAAACTGAGAGGAGTACCAGCTCTCGCGCACTTTCTTATGGAGCTTGGACAGCTCAAGGAGGAGGTATGAGGAGGAAGCAAAGTGACAAGGAGATGGTGGAGAGCTGATTGTCAGAAGAAGAGGGATCAAGCAGGGACAGAGGATGCTGCTGTGGCACTGGCAGCAACAATTCCAGTGTCCTGGCTCTGAGCTGCCACAGGGCTGCCACCTAATAGGGGAAAAGTGAGGGAGAAAGTACTGCAAGTACTGCAGCTTTTCTAGCAGAACAGTGTCTTCTTTGCAGTGGTGCTTCTGGTTCTGAACAGAAAATTGTTACAGGGCTTACCCAGACAGGTTCCATGATTGCTAGCAAGAGGCAAAACCCTGGGAAAACTATCTGGGTTGGTGTGTAATTGCAGTTCTCATCTTATGTACTGAGTTTGGAGGAGCCCATCAGGATCATGGAGTCCCCCCTGGCCCCACACACAACACCCCAAGAGTCACCCCATGTACCTGAGAACATTGTCCGAGCACTTCTTGAATTCTGTCAGGTTTGGTGCTGTGACCATTTCCCTCTGGAGCCTGTTCAGTGCTCAACCACCCTCTGGATGAAGAACTTTTTTCTAATACCCAACCTAAACCTCCCCAGGCACAATTTGAGGCCATTCCCTCAGGTTCTGCCACTGTTCACCACAGAGAAGAGATCAGTGTCTGCCCCTCCTCTTCCCATCACAAGGAAGTTGTAACTGCAGTGATGTCTCCCCTCAGTCTCCTCCTCTCCAGGCTGAACAGACCAAGTGACCTCAGCTGCTCCTCACACAGTATCCCCTCAAGGCTCTTCACCATCTTCGTTTCCCTCCTTTGGATGTTCTCTAATCGCTTAATCTGATCTTGTGCTCATTCAGCAGAAAGCTTTCCATGTCTTTACAAAGGACTTTAAATTAATACACTATGCAGGTGTGCTAAAACACTTGCACTTGAGACTTGTGCAGTTTTATGTCTACTCCACCTTTGAGCAGAATTGGCTCTGAATTTAGCATGGAAGGTTTTACTGGTACACTTTATTTCCAGATTGGCCATTAATAGCTTGTGTAGTGATTAAGCACTTTTCTCAGTTAATGGGATACATGGCATTGGAGATGGTGGGTAAGGGCAAATAGTGTGGTTGGAAGAAGGAGGGACAGGAGCAGGTGAGAGGAGAAGGCTCAGCTGCAGAAGCAGGTAAAGCAGGGTGAATATGAAGTGTCTGTTTGGGGGTGTAATGGGATCAAGAGCTCAGTACAGAACAGTAGTGGGATTAATACTGAGCAAGATACTGAAGACTTGGAACCAGCACTGTTTTTGAGAGGTGGAATGTGTTGCTCAGTTGGTGAAGGAGTTGGGGGATATCCAAGGGTGAAATGGAGAATGAGAATGTGTGTAGAGAACTTAATGCACATGAGAGAGAGAGTGGGACATCTGCACAGAAGTAGGATGAAGACAGGAATGAGCCTGTGTTTGGAGAAGGGGAATAATGAGGAAAAGGAAGGTACTATCTGGAATAAGGTGATCTGGGGAGTTGTGGAAGTCTAGGAAATAAAAATGGGAGAGGGTGGTTCCCAAGGGTGCTTGGCAAGAAAATAGGAAGCAGAGCTCTTTGGCTCCATATGGACAACTTTGAAATAGAATTTTTATTTTTCCTTTAAAAGTACCCACACCAATGTGTCTGTCTCATTAGAGCAAATATTTTGAAATTACGTTTAATGTAAGATTTTATGTTTTGGTCTGTGGATATTTATTTTTTTATTATTGAATTTTAGAGGAAGTCAGTCCTTTTCTAACTGCAGGGTCATCTCACCTTTGGTCAGTGCATTTGAATTTCAAGCTGGTAATGTTACAAATAGAAAGCATAAACAACTGATGGCAATGGTGTGCTTCAAAAATACTTTTGTGTGTATTGCAGAGCCTGCTGTCTAGCTAACAAGATTTATCAGTTTCAGTTTGAATTCCTTGGGCTTAGGCTGTGCAGTAGAATGTTTTTCCCTGAATGTCTTTAGAGTTTCTTTTACAGTGCTGAAATGGTAGTTTCAAAAACAAAGGAATCTGCTGTTCTCTGCTCATGTTCCATCTGTTCCTGGAGCTGCATTTTCTCTGTATAGTACTTTTCTTAACCAGCAGCATTTTGCTTATCAAACACGAAGATACCGTGATACAAGTTTTATGGTTAAAATTCAGAGGAATTAAGTGAATAATCACATTTCATATCTCTGAAAGAAGAATGTTCTACATAAACTGAGTGCACAGGTATGAGAAGTACCATGTTTGCTGTTACACAAAACATCCACAGGAGCAGCTTTAGGGGGCTGATAATGGCAAAGATTCCAATTCTGAGCTTCCCTTTGGATGGCAGGGAGGAACAATTTGGTGTCTTGGGTGAAATGTTCAATTTCATTTTTGTTCTCATCATTACTGACTTGGAAAAAAAATACAAAATGCATTGGTAGCACACTTAGAGAAGACAGAAAAATGCATCACCCTTTTTCTGTCTTTTGGAAGGCTCTGCTTGACAGTGAGAAAGCATTCTATGTTTTCTGTTTATTTTCATCTTCAATTGACTAAGATTTAAAGCCAGGCACAAGCTTCTGACAGAAGTAATTTTCAACACCCCTGCCTGCTGTGTGTTGCTTAAGGTGTCTCCTGAGACAGTATGGTGAAGACTGGGGTCTCAGACCATTGCACATCAAAGCTAGCACTTGTACACTGGTTCCCCCTTCACAGCAGAGTTGGATGCAGAAGCAGAGTATGCACTGCAGATATTTTTCCTCAGCAACTTTGCCTCTTTACCTCTTTTTCTTATCTCTTCCATTCTTTCTCTGCCTTACAGAATATGTGTATACGTGGTCTTCATCCCAATAAAGAATGGCTGTGGGACAGGCTGTTACTGGTTTCTGTTGGAGAGGGGCAAAGACACAGTCTTATAATGTGTGCAGAAAAAAAGTGGAATTCAGCTAGGGAGAAGATAACATGTACCCAATACTGTATCTGCTTGGTGGTGTTGCTGTCCTTTCATCCAGAATTACTCCTGTAGCAGACAGCTTTTATAGATAAGATGGTGGAAATTATGTGCCTGCTCTAATGTAGCCTGGTGAGATAATATCTGAGTTTTAGCTTTTCTGGGGTGGTGTGTGTTTTTATGGTGTTTTTTGGGGAAGAGGGTAGAAGGATGTTGGCTTGGTTTTGTTTGTGTTAACAGTTTAAAGGAATTGGATTTTGAGTCAATATGTTAAACCATTACATTGCAAGGTTGTTTCAAGGCACACTTGTAAAACCATTCTTTATCTTTTGGCATAAGATTTCTTGACTTGGGATTATTGAGGAGGAGTTCGCATGCAAATACACCTTCAGAGCTTCCTGGTTCAAAGGTTCTTCTGTATTGTGTGCTGATAAAGGTAAAACGTGGAAGAACTGAATGTATTACCAAGGCTTAAGTCACTGATAGGTTTCGTCTTCAGTATCTCTCTCATCTTGCAGCTTAGTCCCTCTCTGACTGAAGTGGTGAAACAGACTTCAGCAAGAACTGAGAATGTCTAAACCTGTTCATAGTTACAAATGTTTCTACCCTTAAACTTGAAAGACCTGCCTGGTGACTCTTTGGTATTGAAATACCACTCTGGCACAGGAATGCTGATGAAACTGGTGTGTTGATTTTGGCACTTGCATAAATAACCTCCTTGGAATGTTTTCCAGTTTATATGCTTTTGTTAATGAGTCTTTACAACCTGCAGAGATCTGCTAATATGTCCTTCCTGGCTCTGAGGTATATTGTGAGAATTATTACTCCAGTAGGTAAAACTGCAGAAGGTTTTTTTTTTTGGGAGTAACTGCTTTTAAAATTTATAATTTTTAAAACAAGTTGGGACCATTTTGTTTTTTCTTATTTTTAACTTTTGGTGTCCTGTCTCTTCCTCATTTGTGTAGAAGTATGCATATCTCAGAGGAAAAAAAAGGCACTAAGGAAAAGTGCAGGAAAACTTGTCTTGAGTTAGAGGTCTAAGAAGGTGTCTTGCTGTGCTCCTCTTCTGCTGTTCACCAGTGATACAGGAGGTGTTGAAGTGAGTTTGCTGAAGATTTTCCTAGCTAATTTAAAGTTAATAATACCGACAGAATAATAGTTAATAGTAGTTAATAATTGTGAATTGGGCAATTTTTTTCCACCCCTAAATGTATTCTGTGCTTGCAGTTAAAGAACTAGTATACTTTATATGGAGCCAAGGAAAATTCTGACTTTATTTACTTTTTACCCAAACAAAATTTTGTATATGACATTCTGGAAAAGATTTTACTACTCAAGAGGACCTGTGTTTAAATTGCCACTGTATTTATCAGACTTGTATAAGTCTGTGGAAGTTTTTGATGCTGACAGCTGTTTTGAGAGTTAAAGAAAAGATGCGTCACTGGACTTTTAACTAGTCACACAACAACTGAAGACTAATCGTTACAGTATTTGTCATAAAGTAATTTTTTTGCATTGCTTATACCTGTGTGAAAAATGCTAACTGGAAAAGGACAGCAGGATTGATTCGTAGCTTTTGAGTAGTAAACAGATGCTGGTGTCTACTTGAGAGTCGTCAGAAACACCAGCAAGAAGCAATGTGTTAAGACTTGCAGTTCTGGAGGACTGTTTAAGGAGGACTAGTAGTGGGTATTTGAATGATAAAAAAGCAGGAGAGTTGTTGCGGTTTAGAGGATGTTACAGCAGACTTTACCCTAGAGCTTCTTTACCTAGCCCGGTTCAGCGCCTCAGTGCTCCAAACCCTCTGTCCCAGGGCAGACACTGCGCTCTCACCGGCCGGGGAGCCATAAGGCTAGCTCTGGTTCGTCTGCTTCCACAACCGGCGATGATAAAGGAGGCGAGGAGGGTCTATGCGTTGTGTCCATGGAAGATGTTTATTCGCATGGTGCAGCAGAGGCCAACGACCTCCCCGAGGCAGAGATGCCTCGAGGGCGAAGGCCTCACATGCACAGCCACATGTGGAGCATAGACACACGTGGAGCACAGACAGCAAGATGGCGGAGGGTAAGGGGTTTTATAGGGAAACAGAGAGGGGCAGGGACAGCACACAGGCCCAGTGACCTCTGGGTACAGGGGAGGTACAGGGGCGGAGTTAGGAGTACAGGAACCAATAGGGGAAACCCGAGGGAGTGGCCAGGGCCACGTGGGGTTAGGGTACAGGAACCAATAGGGAAAACTGGGGGCGTGGCTAGGACTATGTGGAGTAGGGAAGGCAGGACAATAGGTGACAAGTACAGTCGTTAAGAAAGGGGTGTGGGGAACTTGCAGCTATTATCACAATAGAGGGTGAAGTGGTAAATGCTGGTCATGATGAGAGCACAGGAGGGAGTTTTAGCAACCAAGCTGACATCCTGTCTATGTGTATCCAAGCCTTACTGCTTCTCCAGAACAAGGGAGTTGTTAGAAAGATGAGCCTCAGACTGAGACAGAAGAGTGAAAAAAATCATCCATTAAAGTTAAACAGTTTAAAGGGTTAAAATTTTGTGTGGAACCCAAAGGCATCCTAATAACATTCATCCTCTCAATCAAGTCCACTTGAATGCAAATGTGCAGTTTTGTTCCAACTTCATAGTATCAATGATCTTAAAATTAATGTCATAGTAATGATAATTTACTGCCTGACTGATGTGTGGGTTTTGTTTTTGTGGTTTTCCTTTTGGTTTTTATCCAGGCTTACTGTTCTTTGGAGTTGGTGTGATGTGACAAGTCAATAACCCTTAAAGGTGCTGAAATGAATTAAGTTTCAGGAGTGTGACTTAGTCATGCACAACTCATGTGAGATCTTTTCCTGATGTCTTGCTCACTACAGAAGAACATGAGGACTTCTTTAAGCCTCCAGTCCTTTGCACAGTTACTCATGTGCCTGGAACCAAGCACATGCTTGTCCCCATTAAGTGAAGTCTGTGCTGGAAATGAAGTGTGTGCTGAACTGGTGGATGGGCTTGTGGCCTCAGCTGTGTCCTTGGTGCATCTGTGGTGGTTTGGCACAGTTGTTTGGGAACATGAGGCCCTTGGAAGGCGTGGCTCTTGCTCAGGGAACGACTCTGAGCCAAACCAGCGACCCTCTGATAGTGTTGCTTCATGGTGGCCACGCCAGCCCAGCGTGTTCCTTTGCGCATGCCATGCAGTGTGTTGTGCCCTTTGTCTCTGTGGTACCGCTTCATGTTTAGGTTTTCCAGCATTGGACCTGATGTCTTTGTGTACTGCTGGATGCGTGCCATCTTTGTTTGAAATGACAAAGATCTTAGTTGATTTTTAACTGTCAGCTTGTCTTTTCTTTCTTTGTGATATCTCACTTGATGCTGCTTGTTAAATGCTGTGTGCATTTTCTAAAATCAGTTTCATTTTAAAAATTCAATGTTTCTTTTTTATCTACCCTACTACCCTATCAAAATAAAAGCTCTTCACTACCTTTGAATGAAGCAAAACCTTTGAACAACAACAGCCTGTTGACTGATAGAGAGCAAAGTTAAATCAACTGAAGTTTAAATAATTTAGAAGGTAGAACCCTCTTTAGCAGTAGACGAATGTATGTTCTGTCTCCATTTGTTGGCATGCTCTTGTCCAGTATGGATAAAGAAAGATAAATTGAACATCTCTTGTATTTTCTTAATTGTTAGCCGCTTGGAAAATTATGGGTCAGGTAAATTGATAACCCTGTAAGTATTATTCAGTCCACGGTTCTACTATTACCTTTCATTAAACTGCTTTAAATGCATGATGACTCAGGCTGTCCTGATTCCACTGCTGCATTTTTCCATTGTCAAAAGTATAGAAGTTTTGGTCTCATCAGGGCTGCATGGCTTTACTTTGTTTGTTTGGCTAACCTGTTTGGATCTCCATGCTCAAAGACTGAGTGGCGCAAACTTCATTCATGAAAAGGGAACACTTTTTGTACACTGAGGGCATCACTTGCCAGCTCATCAACATTCACTAATTGTATTTCTTGCTTTTCACAGCTCCTCATGTTAGAAACACCAATTAGACACTCTGTGTGTATATATATTTTTTTTTATATGACACTGTGTTCTGTACACACTTTAAAGTGAATAGCAGAATTCTTGTACTAAGAAGTGTTTGCTAACTGTTTGAGTGCTGGTTTCTAAGGGCTTTGATTCACAAGCTAAAATGGCTTGCAGAGTTCATGCTTCTGTTGTACTCACAGGGTCAGGAAAGCTGATAATCTTGTGAAATTGCTGCATCTTAAGAGTGCAGTGATTTAAGGGAAACATCACAGATTTTGTTTTATCAAGAATGGAGCACTGTAACTTTGTGCTGTAAACAGCTTGTGAATCAGAAGCCTTGAGCAGCTGATTGCTGTTTTCTTCCATTAAAAAGCATTTATGATACAAAGGAAGGTGAGTGGGATATAAATGCTCCATTTGCTTGTTTTATTTTGAAAGTCATGGTTGCATCCTTTTAAAAGTGGCTTTTTCCTTTGTAAATAGTGTAGGTTAAATCAACGCTATTTTTACTTTGACTAGTTAAAATATTTTGTGCTATTTGTAATCTCAAACTTGGGTTTGGACTGAATTGTGGGTTTTGCAAAGACACAACTGACCGTTAATAAGAACACAATAATTTCAGCTTAGTTTTGGGGACTCCTGGCCAAGGTGTAGTTACATGTTGGCTATATTGTGAGAGGAGAATCTTCTTAGATATATGTGACTATAGAAGTCCTCTAATTTTTGAACTGGGATTTTCCACTGTGTTTAGTTAGGAATCTAACTCTATAGTTAGATTCTAGGTCCGCTTAACTTGAAAGCTTCAAATGGCATTGGGATAATTTGCATCTAATACTTGGAGTAAGAGAAGAAGAATCTTTTTTCCCCTTCTTATGGTGAGTTTTGGAATTGACAAACAAACAACAGTGCTTTTTGAAGCTCTGTGTGATAAGCAAACAAAGGTAGGTTTCCTGTGTTAATAGGAACAAAGAATTACTTGAAGCAGCTTTTGTGTTGCTACAATTAATAGTCTTCCTGGTTGTAGCAGTTCCCTCTGTAACGGAAAGCTGGAATGAGGTTTTTTAAATCAAGTGTGTGTTTTTAATTTTCTGAAAACAGCTATTTTTAGTGCAAAATGTAGATTTTTAAAGGTAAAACTGAAAAATCCCATCTTTTGCACCCAAAAAACTAATTAGCTTGAGAATGCAAGTGCTCATATTTGGGTAAATTGATAGAGACCAAGCATATTAGATTAAAATAGAGTAAAGAAGGCCAGTTCATATGGGAATCATCTTGAAATTAGGTGCTTCTAATGAATCAGGGCATCAAAGATTTTACTCAGTCTTCTGCTTATAGTGAACTCTCCGTTACACTTTGTGGACTCAATAAATGTTGGGAGTTTATTGGTGTATTTAGCATTTTGTCTTGCTCCAAGCCCCATTGCACTTGCTTGTGTATAAAGTTGCCAACAGGAAAGAAAAAATTAGTATGTAAAACACAGAGCTAGAAAAAGTTAAGTGTAGTGGTTTTATGTGAACGTTGGGCACAGAGTAGCCTCTATGTGGTTACTGGTTTCTTCTGGATGTGGAAGGCTCTGAAAGGTAGCTAGAATGTGACCTATATGTAAAGATATCCATTATTTGCAGATAGACATGTTCAAGAGACTGTTCCAACAGACTTGCTTCGGGTCAGGCTTCTTCTAAGCTAACACTTGTTTGCAATCTGTACCTCTGGGGGAAGTGTCTGGCAGGCATTGTAACTTGAATGTGCTGTGACACACTCTGTGACCCGTGCTGCATGCCTTTGTTACACTGTGGTACTGCAACAAAACTAGACTTGCTTTTTTTTCCCCCTCTTCTCAAATATAGGTTGGGGGTTGCTGCAGTCTTAACGTCTTTTCTGTACGTGACAACAGATTATCTCGAATTCCCTCTGAAATTTCACAGGCCACTGAACTTCATGTCCTGGATGTTGCTGGAAACAGGCAAGAGCTTTTTGTATTTTCATGTTCTTTTGCTGTATTTACTTAATTCTTTCTGATAGAAAAAGATATGTCGAAGAATGGAGTAACAAAAAACCAGTTATGACATTCATATTAGTGTTACTGTTGAAATTGTTAAAGTAGTCTTTCCCCTGGGCCAAAAGTAGCATAAATTGTGTGTTGTCATGAGTGTGATTTTTGGATTACTTTGACCCTGAGGAAGAGATTGGATTTAAAAAAAAACCTCTGGATTTGTATATTTCTGAATTAAAACTAAGAATCTAGGCAATTGATAGAGCTTCAGGTGAAGCTACCAAGTTGTAATGTCAGTGGCATTAATATTGGGTGTCTTCCCCTTGTGATACAGTGTAAGTGACAAGGAAAGCCACTTTGACCTTGCAGCTTCTCGTGAAGCTCAGTGCTTCAAACATCAACATGAAAAAATGAGTGGATTAAAACATAAACCAGTGTATTAGTTCAGTTGCTTAGTAGGAAGTTAAATAAAAAAATAAAAAAAAAAAGGAAGAAAAGCAAATGGCATCTAATCTATGCAATATAATTGTCTCACAGGCACTTAGATATTTCTGTTCTGGCCATTATTTACATGTAAGGCTTCTGAGGAAAAGCAGCTGTCTGCCTTGCACGGCACTTTACTGCAGTAGAGAAAACTCAGCATAGTTTTACCTGTTATTCACAGATTCAGAGGATTGTGGTATTAAGTTAAGCTGCAGATTTTTTTTTTTTAAAGAATGGAGTAGTTGGAATTGATGACTACTGCAGTGCCCTCTATTAGAGGCATTGATTTCAATCCTGTTTATTCCAACTCAGTGATAGATACTTGAGTTGACTTCATGACCATCTATTAAGTCTCCTAGAGATTGCCCTGACTTTTTTACTTTGCTTTTTTTGAACTAGGCTGACGTATCTTCCCCTCTCACTGACTACCTTAAAGCTGAAGGCTTTGTGGTTGTCTGATAACCAGTCCCAACCTCTGCTGACATTTCAGACTGACACAGACCCTGAAACAGGAGAAAAGATTTTAACATGTGTATTACTTCCTCAAATGCCTTCTGAGCCTGGTTGCCAAGGTAAGTGCCTAGAGTCAGCTTTTCATTATGTATAGAAGTATCACATCTTTGTTTACTGTGTTGTTCTATCCCATAAAGGTTTGTAAAATATGCATAAGCTCTAGTAAGCAAAGTAGCAAAGTTCTGGTTGAATTTTCTATATTAAACTTTTTTTTCTTCTGTTATCCTACTAGTCTTCAGGAGACTTGAAAACTTGGCACTGAGTCTTACTGAAAATACAGTGATAGCAGCTACAATAAACAAAATACAGATCTGGAAGAAAAAGAGTTATTCATACCACTGTTCCGAGGTTTGCCAGTGGGCCAAGTAGTGGTGTCCATATTTGTGTACTTTGATTATACATCTTAAATATGTATATATTTATATATGTATAAATGTTGGGAAAAATTGTGGCTTTCCAAGTGCAATCTCTTTACCAGCAAGATAAATTGCATAGCTAGTAGTAAATAGTAAACTTTTTACTTTTTAGCAAGCTGATTTTCTTTCAAGCAAAGGTGCCATACAGTAACGTTATTATATTCATTAACAACTGTACAATTGCAGGATAAGTTCCTTTTCCTTTTTGTGCTGAAACTTGCCTCTAGGTCAGATGGAACCATAAACTGTTTTTCACTGTTGGCTGTGTTGGTGCTCCAGTAACTTATGAGTGCTTTTTGTCCTCAAGCTTTTAAAACTGTGTGTGAACATTCAAGGGGATTTATCTGAGCTAATATTTAAATTTCTGCTGTAATGACTGGAGAGTAATTTATCCCATCCAAGAACGGACTTTTAAAAGAAAATCATGTGGATTCTTCTCCACTCAGTACAAAGGGGCCTGAGGAGAAAAGTTCAGCTGTGGATATCTGTATTGTAGGTACCCAGACTTAATTCCAGTGTTTCAATCGTCTATGGCTGGAGCAAATAGAAACCATTTAAGCCATAGGAGTGTAGAAATTTCTCTGTTTTATATCAGCTTCTGGATTTCAAGAATAATTAAGAATTAAAATAAATAAATGAATTAACCCCTTTAGAATTAGAAAATATTAGGCTAGTTCAAGAGTAATGGAGGTTGACTTGACTTTCTCTAAAGGCCTTACTACTAGAAAGTAGATATCCTCCTCTCCAGATGAGTCTCATGGCTTCAAGGGTAGAAGGCTTGGAATTAAGATGTTTATGCCTAGCAATACTAAAAGGATGAGGTCAGTAAAAGCAATGATCCTATGTTATGGAATGCCATTTAGGGAACTGGCTAATGTCAGGTGGTAGCCATGTTCCAGAAGAAAAGCATGTATAGTGGCAAGTATATTAAATTATATAATCAGTACTCTAAAACTCTGAAACAGTCCAAATACAGAAGTAGTTAATTTATACAGAAACTATTTAGTGTATTCACTTGATAACAGAAAACTAATGCAAGTTCTGTTTTCTTCCAAAACCAGTAGAAACAGCCACTTGTAAATCTTGGAAGAGTGATTGTTCAGATATTGCAATTATGAACAACATAGCATGTTGACTGTGTGACTTCACGTGTATGTTGCTGTGAATATTGAGTTACATTTTCCTGTTCTGACAGATAACCTACCACGATGTGGTGCGTTGGAGAGTTTGGTAAATGAAATGTCAGATGAAACATGGAATGAGCGGGCAGTGAATAGAGTCAGTGCAATTCGCTTCTTAGAAGATGAGAAAGATGAAGAGGAAAATGAAATGGTATGTTTCCCAAGCCTTTGGATACCTCCAGATGCTGTGACATTAATGCAAAAGTACAAGAAGTCTCTGAGCATTCTTGCTGGAAAGATTTCAGCTTCGGCTGCATGCTTTGTGTGTACATTTGTAGAAGAAACTGTTCATGTTGGCTGCTGAAGCTTTTTATGTTGACTTTGAATGCCTTTGTTTTTTCTGCTTTGAGTAGAACTTTTATATTCTGATGCAGGACAGTCTTCTGTTTTGCTTTGTTTTCCTCTGTCTGCTCAGGATGTTTTCTTTCCAGAAAGAAGATAGGATCTTTCTCTGCATCTGTGAAGCTTTATTGTCTGAAAGTATATAGGGTCTAATTTAGGATTCCAGCACTCTGGCATGTGTCTCCATTACGTTTGCTGTTGTTTGTCTCTCTAATTTCTATTTCCAATCTCTTTCTTGCTCTTTGTTTTTGTTTTCTTTTTAACTCCACCATTTGCATTGAAACAACCATAGTGTCCATAAACAGCAGAAATGTTGCTCATTAGTTTCCCACTTAAACAAAGGATGTGGGAGCATCTGTCACTGTACTTATAAGACCTCTCCATTAAGTTGGGCTCTGCATGTCCTGAATATGGTCTGTAATTTTACTACATTTATTACCAATTAAAACTCTTTGTAAAGATTAAGACTGCTTCAATGTGCTTCTCTGATGCTCTGAAAAGTTGCTGGTGGTCCTCATTAGATCTCAGCTAGAGATACTTCAGGGCACTGTCTGGATTGTTTTAGTTTAAACAGTGACTATAAGAACTCTTAGTTTAGTATGGAAATGAACAAGTAAGGTAGTTGCTTACTCCAAAGCAGCAGAAACAAAATGTCTCTTAGAAGGCATGGTTCACTGAGTGACAGGGAGTTCAGAATGATGCTGCTTAACAGCCGTGCCAACCTGGGCATGTCCATACAGTAGTGAGTGCTCAGGTGTTGAAGATGAGTGCTTTCAGTGATGGTATTACAGCCTGATTTGAGGCAAGAACCTTTTTAGGGGAAAAAAGTTTATGATCTTACTGAGGAGAAGGAAGGACAGGTTTCCAAAGCAGTCTTGACCAAAGCACCCACTCACTGGTCATCAGTTCTGCTGTACTCTGCGCAGTTTACATGCATGCCACTAAAAAGTAATTGCATGTATACATGGATTACACATATATTGTATTTGTGGTGTTCTTTTGGTCTCCAGCGTGGATGCTAACTGAAGTTTTTGTAGATTTTGTTTTCCTTGTGAAGGTTTCAGCTCAATGATAGACATTCGTGTGTCTAAGGTGGGAGAGAAATACTCCCTCTCAAGATGCTTATTCTTAATTGACAAGAGAACCAGACTGTGTGGTGGGGTTGAAAGGCAAATGGAGCTCCACACAAACACAATTTAACACTGTAAAGAGATCTTGTGGGATTCTTTCAAAATCAGATTAATGTTTTATGTTTGAAATGTGATCTTAAATCACTTGTATGGTTTTGGGGGGAAAAATCCCCAAGTATATTTATGAAAGAATCTTAACTTCATAACTTGTAATCGTACTTCACTTGAGTGGCTTTCAGATTAGTAATCCAAAAGAGGAAAAAATTTGCTCTAAGACACTTCTTAAAACCTCTTTCCCTGTCTTCATAAACAAGCAGCTTTTAAAGTAATGTTCAGCACAGAGCATCATAGTTTGAAAAGCAAAAAGAGGGGGGAGAAAAGGAAAAAAATGATACTTAATATTTGGGATGTGAATGCTGAAGCCTTGAAAGTGTATGTTGTTTTTGCAGAGAGACAAAGGCAAAACCACTTATTGCACTGTTTATTTTTAGAGAACACTTCTAAGGCGAGCCACTCCACACCCTGGAGAATTAAAGAACATGAAAAAGACAGTGGAGAATTTACGGAATGATATGAATGCTGCTAAAGGACTGGATTCAAACAAAAACGAGGTCAATAATGCCATTGACAGAGTGACCACTTCTGTGTAGAGTTTCATCTCCAGGTTTTACCTCCTGTGTCTTCCCCTGCTGTTGAAATGTTCCTGTCATCTTCTGGGACCTCACTGAGCCCCTTTTTGTTTTTAACCAGAACCTGAATCATCGTCTCCATACACATGAAAAGTGTGGCCCGCTGGAAGAAAGTGCCTTATTTCATCCAGGCAGCGAACCAATAATTTCCAAATCAATATTGTAATTTTAATAGTCCTAGGCTTTTTTAAGTTTAATACACTACTGTATGCAGAATACAATATTTTTGTCTTAAACACAGGGGAAATAATGCTTTTCTTTTCCAGAGTGCTGGGATATCTTCTTCTCAGTGGCTGGATGTGCTGGTGAGAAATATAGTTTTGTGGGAAATCGATACACTTTTTTATTTTTTTGGCAGCTCAGATGGTGTAAATTTTAAATTTTTGTATAGGACTTTCATAACAAGATGATGTATTTCATTTTTAAGAGAAAATTTATCTTGAGCGGTACATATTTTAGTATTTGTGGAAGAGAACAAGTTTCATGGACAACTGTACTCATTTGTTTGTACCACCCATTGTGCCTTATTGTGTCTGGTATGTCATATTAGTCTTAAATATAGCAATTCTTGAGGAAAGTGAGTAGATTTGGTCTCCTGCTTTAGATATGTTTTTCTTTTTGGGCAGTAATTCATTGGGAATTTCACAGTGGAGAACTTACGTTTATGTTATGGGATCTTAGGTTGTGAAGCACAAATGTTAGTTTTGTTGTAAACAGAATTAAGATTGAATGACCAAACTGCTATTGTTTATTACATAATGCACTCACACTTTAACTTAGTTGTAATGAAACATCTTGGTTTTGATGCCTTGTTGCATTGCAGTCACTAGAAATTCATGCTTCCATTGTTTTTTTAAATGTGCCATCTGTAAAATAACTTGAAAAACAGCACGATAGACTTTCAGAAGCACAGTATGAAATTAGTTTTATGTATTACACAAGAAAGCATGATCATTTAAAGTGCTTGGGTGGTTTTATAAAAATTTATAAAACCATAATAAAAACATCTTTAAAAGCTTCAGTAGATGTGATGTATCATTAAACCAGCAATTAAAGTATCTATGAATTAATGCTATCATTGTTATTGTGTTGCACTTTGATTGTCCAATACTGATTTCCAGGTCTTTTTAAATCTGTGGTTCTGGTTTGTTCATAAAGGTAAGTATTAACCGAGTTGAATTCAGTGAGTAAGAGTTTTGCAAAAGCCTGATGTTGATGTCTCTGGGTTCTGCACGTGCCATGAGCTAACAAAGATCAGTGACTGGTTCAGTGCAGGGACTTGAGGTGCAGAGAGAAAATGTCTCATATTTAGTGTTAGACAATGCAACAACCCCAAATTTCAACAAAATGAAAGAGCTGAAGCTTTATGTCGTTAACCATGTCCCTTCTTCTGTTGAACATTTCTTCCAGTAAGCATTGGTTGTATAATGATGCCTGGGACAAGATAGGAAAGGAGGAGATCTGGGAAGTCATAACTTGTGTTCAAATTAATACCTGCAATATGTGATAATTTTTTAGTTTAACTCTTTTTAAATTTTCATTTGAAGCTTTTACAAAAGGCACTGCTGTCTTTTTGATATTGAACAAGTAGGTGTTTCAAACCATCTGCAAGTATTCAAATCTAACGTGGAAAAATACATTAGTTTTCATTTCTCATCCCAAAGATTCCTCATTTAAACTTCAAGACATGGTTTCATTGTAGAATGGTGCTGGAGATTTGTAGGAGTTTGGTCAATTCAGTGGTAGTGCAGTTTTATTCTTCCCAAGGGAGGGTTCTCCTGGTTATTCTTGGTAAGCTGCAGTTAAAATAAAACCAAAAAAAAAATCAGGTTTTGGTACAGCTGTCTCTAACCTTGGGTAGAATTTTCTTTTTAAAGCACTTACTGGAAGTTTAAAAATATAGGAAATTCTGTACCCAGAGTCCAAATAAACCTCAACAAACCCATTTGAGATGAAAAAACAGTTTCTAAAAAAGACAGTTCCTAAAAAAGCCAAAGGCAGCAAGACTCTGTGATGCCAGTTTTTCATTTGGAGGCTGTGGTTTGTTTTGTTTTTAGTGTCTGCTCCATCAGCAAGATGAATGTATAAAGCCTGGATTTGGGCCTTGCTTGACATGTCACCAGATGGAAATAATTAACTGCCCTTGTGCACCTACTCCCTCCTGCTGCAGTCAGAACAAGACATAAATCTTGTTCCAGCTCTGTGATATGTGCTGTGTTGCTCGGCAGTTGTTTTTTGCACATTCCAGCAGGCTTGTGGAGACTGTGCTGCAACCCACAAACTCACCAGAAGACAGGCACTACTTGCTGCGTCCACTATGACACAAAGTAACTGGTCTGCAGTCAATTATTTTTTTCCATAATAGTGGAAGGAATATTTGTTGTGGTTTCTTTGGCTACAGATAAATAAATGGGTGATCCTGGCTGGTTGCCTTCATTAGGGACAGTTTCACATTCCTGCCCCCAAGGGTGGCTGGTATCGTTTCCTTGTGGCCGTCACAGCCAAAGATGTTTGCCTCCACTTATTTGTAAAAGAAAAAATGAGCTCAGAGTAGAATCCTACAGTTGCTTAATGAGAGGTTGGAGGAGCTGAGCTCCATCAGACCAAGCAGCTACTATCCCCAAGGGAGTGTTGGCATTCCTTGCTTTTCCTGGCATCTATCTTGATTTTGTTATCCTGTGTAGTTGAAGTTTGGATTTTTGTTACGTTTTTTCAGTCAGTATTTGGGGAGAGCTGAAGGAGGAGGTGTATTTTTCAGTCTTCTACACTAATACTGAGTAGCACAGTACCTCCTTAATGTCTTTTGTTTACACGTTTTAGTGAGGCAATTTGAAATTCTGCTCTGCTGCAGTAGTTCAGCAGTGTATACAAGGTGGTGTGGTGTTTGAGTGTGGCAGTGAGTGTAATTGCCAGGCTACACCTTGAGGTATGGCAACAGCTTCTGCTGGTGTGGAATAATAGCAGCTGAAGTGGTGTTTTTCAGGGCTGACAAGATGCTTGGATGCTCGCTGTGCAGAGACAAGTGGCTACTCTCTCTCTCCTCCTACTGCTGGTTCAGAGGAACTTGCATGTCATTCCACTTGATCAAACCTTCATCAGCATAGGCCTCACAAGTCCCTCTGATCTCTTCAGTGATCCCTGTGTGTGCTATTTTATGGAGTGGTTGAGGCACACTTCTCCCAACAGCACTGATAGAATTCCAGGCAGTTTTAACTGTTTTATAGCCAGAAAAAGCTGATGACACATGTTCTGATAAAGCAATGTCTGTCCTTGAAAGCGTGAGCCTTCTCTTCCCGCTCTATTTGGCTTTTTTCTCTTGTTGATGCTGTGAGGAGCCTGAGTAGTGAGCATGATCATGACTTTTTCTCTATAAACTTTTCCTGCTTTACTTTGTAAGCCTTTTGAGAGGTGGGTTTAATGCAAAGAGCCTATAAAATTTGCATGCTGTTTTATTAGCTATAACCAGGTAACCGGGGAAAATTGACTGACCATAGTTATGGAGTGGATTTAATATTAACCTGCCAGTTACTGCATAGAAGTTCTCATTAGTCAAAGTCACAATTCCATAGTCTTAAAAGAATAGGAAGAGAAAAAGGCACTTTTGTGCTACTGTAGTTAGAGTAGCAATGGATTTTACCACCTCCTGTGTCTTGCTCCAGGCTTTTCCCGCAACTTCTATGCGATTTATATGTTGAGGTTATTTTCTGGCTTATGTTCCTTGTTTTTGATAATCAGTGTATTGTACAAAAATGTGCACTGGAAACTTGCATAATGCTGTTCTTTCCATCAAGTGACTTGTTTGTGTCCTGCTCGGCCTAATTCTTGTCTAACATTGATGCTTTACTAGTGCTGGGTGAGTAGATTTTTTTGCTGATTAGCTACTTAACAGGTTTCACTACTTACAGCTCATAATTTTGGCTTTTAAGAGAAAGTAGGGACACCAGGAATTTCATTTTATTAAAAGTGCATTTTTTAGGATATTGGTTAATACTATCCAGGTTTGCTGTAAGTATCTGCCTCCCACTGAGACAGAAGCACACTATTTATCAGAAATGTCTAGACCTTTTGTTAATGGAGCATTCACCACCATTCTTTGCCTTGACTCCAGAAAATAAAATTACTTTAGTTTTTCAATTGACTTGGTAAGAGTGTTTCCCATCATCAGTTTCTGACAAACACACCAATCTGTTTCTGTGCTTGGGTTGCTGTCAGGGAATATGACAAAAGGTGGGTGGTCTTGACTATCAATAATTGGTTTTAATCAGTAATCCCTTTCTCCTGAAGCAATTGTGAAATTTTCAGAGGAACAGTGCTTCCCTCTTTTATTCTAAAGTTAGGACTATAATCATTATTCCACCAGCTGAATGAAAAATGTGATTTTTTTTTTTCAAAGTGGGTAGCACATGCCTGATTTGAGGACAGCTCTGTGAGCTGCTTTGTGGAAGCTCTCCTATCTCCTCTTCTAGTGGGTGTTGGAGACACTCTTTGTTTTATTCCTGATTTTACAGTTCTTGTGGCAGCAGGCTGGTCAGCCATGGGTTCTGCCAGAGCAGGAGGCTTTTGAGGGAGGAGCTCAATGAGTGTAGCTGGACTGTGTGCTAACTTCAGGAGCAAGGGTTTGTGGCAGTCTGGTTTTGAATGTGTAACCTGTTTAGGACATTGTGCCTCTAAACACTGATGTTATTAGTCCATTAACACCGAGATCTTGAGAAGTAGCTTATCTTTTTCCAGGAGAAGACCTCTCCTGAAAATACAGCATCACTATTGTCTATGGAGAGATCTCTGTGGCTCCTCAGTGGTGTTTCAGAGAAGGGTTTTAGCAAACCTCCCCTGGCATTAATACCAGGAAGTGGACACCTGATGTTCAGTAACCTCTGACACTGTTTCTCTGATGTGCTCATCTGTTGCTGGGGAATGCTGTCTTGGCTGAAATCTCTGATGTGCAGCTGGACGTGAAGTAACAGCCAAATGCAGAATGTTAGCAACGCTCACTGCGGAAAACAAGTGCTGACTGCAGTGACTTTCCTCAAGATCCACAGACACACACAGCTTGCAAATACCACCAAAGCATCAGCAGCTTGGATTTCAGCTTGTAAGCATCCCCAGTATAATGCAGAGAAAAGACTTTGAAGAGTTTAGTTAGTGTCCCATTAAAACTATTTTCTTTTGCTCCTGAAACAAACTTGGGCAAGTTATGGAAATGTGCTCCTGATAGAAACAGTCTGATTCTATGATAACTCTCAGTAACTTGCCAGTTTTACTCAACCCCAAAAGGAATGGGCTGCTTTAAACCATTCCGAAGTAGCTCATAGGAAATATTATTTCCCCATATTTCTGAAAGATTAAACAGGGCACTACATGATGACATGATTATAAACATGAGTGAGTTTCTTTATAGTTTGTTAATGGCATAATGGATTTCCACTAAGCAACTTAAAACCAAAACAAAATCTAAACTAACTGACAAAAAGGTTTGTTTGAATATTACTGATTACTTCATTCAAAAGGGGAGAAAACTTCAAGTCTGAAGAGCATTTGCACCGTGGATGTTCTTAAGATAACCTACAGCAATTTTTTTAAAATTATGTTTTCAGGAAATTGAAAAAATCTTATCTGAATAGCTAATAGTTGAATATCTAAGTTTGAAATTAAGTCATGTATTTACTGCAAGCAAAGTGTATAAGGCTTGCTTCCGTAATCAGTTCAGGCAGCTTTTATGTTGCCTCTCCTCCAGTGAAAGCATATTCAAGGATGCCTTTGTTTCAGCAGCATTTTGTTCAGCTTTTGTTTCATGGAATTACACAAAGCTTTCTTAGAAACAGTCTTTTACTTTAAAAAAAGAATGAAGCTGAAAGAGTTTTCGATTAAGAAAATGTGTTATGTATAGTCATATTTGAAAGGAGAAAAGTGTTTATGTTCTAGGAAATGCATCTTTAAAGATATTTTCTTTTCCATAATTGTGCTATTTAAGCAAATCGTGTTTTAAATAGAAAAATAGGTAAGAATGTGTGCTTGGGGTTTTGAGTTGAATTGTAGTAGCAGGTGTATGACGCTTGAAATGTTCTAGGTATCTGGATTCTACTTGACAGTAGAAACCAGGCTGTGGCTGTAAGGAGGGTGTTTCATTGTCCCTGTGTGATTTCAGCATGGTACATCAGAGACATGGGTGGCTTTCATATCTTGGCTTTTGTTGTTGGGCTGCTTTGGATTCTTTTTCATTTACCAGAATGATTTAGGGTGATACATAGCATTTGCACACCTTTGTTGCCTGGAGGAAATTCATTCTCTAGGGGATTTGTTAGTGAGATCTTATCAGAATAGACACCTTGTACTTTATGGGAACAATTTGTCCTCTTAATGTACAGGGCTATGATACAGAGCAGTATTTATGTTATGAAGAGGCTGCCTTTGAAAAGATGAAAAATGTGTTGAAAGGAGGCAAAAACGTCACTTGACTTGCTGGTGAAATACTGAAGTAAAGTAATTTGTTACCAATCAGGATCATCAACAGTGAGGGAGAAGAAAAATGCGTTTCCATGGAACATAATAACTGCTAGGCTGATAAATATTTTCTCCATCTGAACACTTCTGCGTTTACAAAACATCAGTGTTACACCACCCACATACCCTTGAAGCTTAAAGTCCTAAATACAGAATTTGCTTGAATTATTTCATTCCAGTTGTTTTTTAATATGTAAAATTTAAATATATGTGCATCTCACTTTGTGTTTGCTACTAATGACTGAAACAAATCACATTTTTAATCTTTTTGGGTCTTAGCTTCCCCACATATGGAACACAAGAAAGGACTTCCAAACTCTCCCTGTGTAGTAAGAAGACCAATCTGTAAAATTCTGTAAAGAGAACTCATTTTTCTTTCTTCATATTAAGATATTTGCCAGTACCCTCCTGTCTCAAAGCATGTCCTATGTTTTATCCTATGTCTTTAATATAACAAGAATGAGCTAATAAATTTCTGGAAATTTAAGAGAGCTTCATTTTTGGAGTACAAATCTACTGTTCCCTGAACTACCTTGGGGGGTGATGGAAGCTTCTTATCCATCTAAAGCAATTTTCATGAGTACATCAGAGTAAGGAATCGGTTTTATTTTTGGAAGGCAAAACAAAATCCAGTAAAAAAAAACCAAACCAGAAAGAGTGGTTGAGTTCACTATTTTCCTATTTCCAGCCCTCTCCATTTCATCAAAAAGGGTCAAGTTGTAGAAAACATTTGAGGATTAAGATTTGTTTGCTAAGTAGTATTAGCCTGTCCTCACTGCAGTAGCATTCATTGGCTTGGTTTCTCCATTTTACTTCATGGAAGTATAATTCATGTGGTGTTTTGCTTATAGCAGGTACATGTAAACATAATCTAAAAGGCATTTCTGGTTGTTCCATTCCATCTTTTGCTGTTGATATGACCAAATTATGAAACTGCTTTCATAAAGATAATGCAGTCCGCAGTACTGTGTGGACCTGCTGAAAATTCTTCACCAGAATTGTCCTATTGTTTCTGTTTTACTTTGTAGTACTGTAGATCAAGAATACTAAAGACTAAAATATCTTGGGTTACAGGTGTTAAACAGGTACTGAATTTTCCTTACAGCTGTATGTCAGCATGAGAAAATGCATCCTGCCATAGGAGAAGGCAGACGGAGCAGAAGTGCCCTGTAGCTCTGCGTTCCCAGCTGAACTGCAAGGGGCACAGGGATGTAAAATCTACTGCTGTTCATCACCTTGCTCCTTGTGCATGTGGGAGGCTGCCACTGCAGCTGAGTGTGTGCCTAAAATGATGCACTGATTGTCAGCATAACCTTAATTTGAAATTTCTGTCTGTTACTTTGGGAGAATAGCATTTTACTGGTCTTACAGAATTTGGCAGAGTGAGTTTGAGAAGCTGTTGTTTAGGATTAGGGATCAAGGTCAAACATGGATGAGACATTTCCTTGGAAGAAGTTAAATGCTTAACTGTACCCATGTTTATTTTTAGGGTGAAATTCCTTTATGACTTTCTAATGAGCTTAAAAGTTGACAAGGATTTAAGCTGTCTCTTGAAATACCCTGACGAATATTGAGAGGTGTTACATTAGCTATTCTGAAATACAACAGACCAAGACAATAGCAAAAAATTCCACCCTGTCTGATTCAAATTTCTGTCCTTCTAGTTCATATTGACAGAAAGCAAAGTTTCTGTTTAAGGGTACCCTATGTTTCCTTATTCAAGACAAGTGTGAAGAAATACTGAGATATCCTGTCTTGTGTTTTGAATTTTAAGAGGAAGGGGAGCCACTGCCGTGTTGTGATTGTTTGTGCTGCTTTCACATTGATCAACTAAATTGACAATCAGCTCCAGTGTCCTGAGCAATGTGGTTTAGAATAACCAGAAATGTGGGCTGTTTATAAGCAAATAGTGGTATCACTGAGTGCCAGTGCAGTTCAAAATGTGGTTTAACAGCAAATTTCCTGCAAAGGCCAATCATGCCTTCCATGTGCAATACAAATAATCCTGTGTTGGCATTATCATCTTTTCAAGACTCACAGAAAGGTCTACAGTGTTTTCTAATGAGACACTGAGATACTGTCCTTTTCTGTTTCTTCGTCTTTTCAGCTACTCTAAAACCAAAAGCAAATGAAGAATCCCAGGGACACCTTTTTGGAGATGAATTTGTGTGTCCAGCATGAATGGCATTGTCCTATTTCCTTGTCTTTCTCAACCTTAGATCTAATAGAGATGGTGACATCTGGGTTGCTGGTAGCAGCAAGAAATATGTGTGTGTGTGAACATAACCATTCTGCATTTAAAAAGGAAAATGGAAACTTACAGAACTGTTACATCTGAAGCAAATATCTGTTTAAACTGTGAAAGTCGCCATGTGCTTCTGATTGCCCCACCACAAGCTTGTTAAAAATTGTTTTTGTTAGTTTGTTTTTTCCATCGATGTATCTTATTTGTTTGGCATCATGCTGCATTCTACCATTGGATTTGTATCACTGTAAGAAAATGCAGAGGTGAGATTAAATGAAAGCTTGAAAGAAAGGTTACTTTGAAAAATGGCTTCTAAAGTTCAGTGAAGTTTGGATATGTAGGCAACCTTTGACACAACTTGTCATATATAAACTTCTGTGTATCAGTGAGAGAGGTGAAGTATTTTGGATGTAAATAAGTAATGGACATTCTGGGATAACTGGACTGTAATCACTTTGAAAATCAGCAATCCTTAAAAGATCAATTTGATGTTGTACTTTCTATTGATACCATTCAAAAAATTAAATGTTTTATTTAATGAATAATGATAACGGGAGTGACTTAACAGTTTTTTTAACCTCAGGTCATGAGATGAGATGTCACTAAAGGTCTAAGTACTCTTGTTTGTTTTCTTAATAGTACACTTTATTGAAGACTACTGATCACTAATTCCTCTTTACGATACTGAAGGTAGGCTCAGTCCCAAGCTCTTTCAAGTCCCTAATGGCTTCCACTATTTTCAGCAGCCTTTGCTTGCTCTTTGTACCACCAGTAATGCCCATTAACTGGCAATGTATCTCACTGGGACTGAAGGTACCTTTCTAGGTAAAAAAGGGAAACACAGTATTTGCAAGAATCTAAACTTGTAGAACTTACCAGGCAGTTTCTGCACTTCCATACTTCTACCGCTTTCTTAAAATCTATTAATTGCCTTTTCTTTTTTTTTTTTTTTTTTTTTTTTTAAATCCTCTTCCCCCCAGGACTCTGTTAAGTGGCTTCCCAAGTCTCCTAAACTGTACAGTGGCCATAACTGGAGCTCCCAGGGCTCTCGCTGGGCCTCCTTGAAAGGAAAGGAAGGTTTTCATGGTGGTAGCCTGTACAAATTCAGCTCTGCTAATGGAAAATGGAGAGAAGGAAGGGTCAGTCCCGAGCAAGAAGCAGAGGAACTCGAGGATCCTGATGATGTAAGTAATCTTGAAATCAGGAGAGACAATGTGTACCTATGAAAAGGCTACAGCTGCTCGCAGTGCTATGCAGTGGAGCACTTTGGGTTTGTGGAACTTGCATTGCTTATACTCATGTCCTTGCTTGTGCACAGGGTACAGAGTTATGTTCAGTGTTTTATTCCTTTACTTTGCTTGCAATTAATCCATCCAACCCTCCAGAGTACAGTTCAGCTTGCAAGTTAAGATGAGTAACCTGAGCAATGATGAGATACATTTCTTACTCCTACTTATATCCCCAGTTACCAACTTCCCCCCATGTGTTTCAGGTGAGTAGGTTGTTGGCAGCACTTGGGGCTTAGCATTTCCCTAGGCCTGGATGGCAGAAAAGTGAGGTTGCAGTGCTGCTCCATGGCATGTCTGTTTTGGGTGGCTCCTCCAGGATGCTGATGTCTGTGAGCCCTGCCTGCTGTTGTTTCTCTAGCCTGTGCCTGCCAGGTGTCTGTCACCTGTGCAGCAGCCTGGCTGTCCTCGTGGTCCTAGCCTGCCAAAAGGATGTTGTGATTGCACTCTTGCAGCCTTTCCCTTTCAGGGCAGTGCTTGCCATTCTTCCTGACATTTGCTGGGAGATGCAGGGGCTCTTGCTCCTCTTCCAGGACCTCTGCTTCCTTCCTAATCCCTGTGAGTGCTGCTGGTGTGCCTCCTCCTCCAGCCCCCAGTGCTGGCTCTTGCTCACAGCCTCCCCCCCGGCACCCATGGCACCACAGCACTGCAGATGTGTCCAGGTTAGTCAGCCTGGCACTCTGAAGAGGAATCTCTCTCAAGAGAAGAAAGGTAATGGATGTTTTATGTGAGTTAAAGCTAAGCAAATTCCCTTTTAACTGAAAATAGGAGGCAATCGTGCCTTGTATGCTTTCCCTGGGGTTGGCAATGCTTCTTTCCATCCCAGCCAAAAAGAGATTTTGGGAAAATGCCAACATAGATTGAAAAATAGTGTCCATGGGGTTCTGCACAGCTGTTCAAGGTAATGCCACTGCTTTTTATTTCTGGTTTTAAACTTCTTGGTATTAAAGCTTAGAAAAACACTTATGGAGCTTATTTTCAGAGGTGTTGATGTGTGTTTGCTGCATCATTTTACTGCCAACAGAAGACAGAAGGATTTGGGCAATGTGAAGATCTGATTTGACCTAAACCCATAAACTTAGGGAGAAAAACTCAGCTAAATATAAATATAAATGTAAAATTCATAAAATGTGAACAGAATTTGGGCATTGCGTCTGAATTTCTTTTAACCCTTTGCCAGGAATAACTGATAGCTGGAAAGCATCACTATGTTTTACAGTCAAACTTGTCTGAAGCTTTAATTGTTTGGTGGATGTATTTTAATTGTGTATTTCTCTTTTCAAGCCCTTGTAGTTTAGCTAAGCTTAGGGTAACATTGTGAGCTCCTCACTGCATCTCAGAGCAGGTTCACCCTAGGGCCAGGCTTCAAAGTAGGCTTTATTATGCATTACTTTTGAGGTTCCATTTCCAGAGGACTCCTAAATCACTTAAGTTTGTAGGTCTCCTCTCATTGCCATTTGCAACTAAAGACAATTCAGTGACTGAACCAATGTCTTAGATACACAGATAGAAGGTAGGGGCTTGCCTTCCCTCTCACACCTATGCTTCTGAAAATGGAATGTGAGCTTTGAGGAGCTATGAGAAATGTTTTATTTTCTGTATGGAAATATCTTTCCTTTGCCTTGTGTGTGTGGTTCTTTCCTCTGGAACAGTGGATTCAGTGCTACAGAGCTACAGGAGGCGGCCCAAAATAGTCTTGTTCTCATGCTCTGTCATTTTCACAGAGCATTGCAGGATTTATGCACATATGGGTGTGTGTGTTACATGTGCTTGCGTGTGCCAGGGAATCTAGTGAAAGGCAATACAATCCCAGTCCTCTCCCTGTTCTCACAGTTTTACCCCCAGTGTCAGGGGCATAACATGCCCAGAGAAATAATGGTAAAAGAAATCCTTGTATGTTTGCTTCAGTGAAATAAATTTTATCATACATCAATGTGATAGTGAGGAACAAATTCAGGTTACCATGGGTAAGGTCTGTGTTTCAGATTCTCCTTGCTTTTGCTGTGTTCACCTTTTTTATCTTTAACCCTCAGGAACCTATTTCCAAGTTTTCCGGCAGCCTTTTTGATAGCAATGATAACATGAGAGATCAAAGAAATACCAGAGCAACGCTTCAAGAAAAGCACAAGTTGGCAATGAAAGGGAAGACTCTTCCAGGATCAAACACTAAGGTGCAGCCCCCTGTCTCTGCAGCAGGCAGCTTCCCCAGCGAGAGCGGCCGGATCCCGGAGGAACTGCGGGTGCTGGATGTGCCGCAGCCCCCGCTGAAGGTTTGCAGCTGCTCATGGCCTGGGATTGCTGTGGGGCAGTCCCTGTGTCTGTGGGGAAGTCCTCCTGTGTGAGGCCATTTATAAAAGATGCAAAGAAGGAAGGACGTTGCATGGCACATGTCATGAGGCTTACCTTAAAGAGAGTAAGCTGAGGGTTTTCCTTGCTCCCCATGGCTCATATGGAAAAAGAATTTCCCATTAAAAAACCCAAACAAAGCCCACTTTCCTTGTGGCCATGCATCTCACTTCATATATCCAGCTTTGGTACTGTGAGGTCAAGTCAAGGGTATGTGCAGGTGGGCACTCAGCTGAGTCCTTGTCCAGTCCATGGTTTCAAAGCAGTGGTGACAAGTCTTGCATGTGCCAGTGTTGAAGCACAGCACCATTCTTCTCTCGGCTGGGCTCTCCAGGGGCATGTCTGCTGGTGTTCAGAGTAGGAAGTGGATTTTCAATGCTCATGTAATTAATAGGCAATGTTTTTGATTAATCAGGCCACTTACCCATTATAATTCTTTTCCAGGTAACCATTACTGTGTGCAGTCAAATGGGGAGTCTTGGTATTAGCATTGCTGGTGGAAAGGGCTCATCTTCATGTAAAGAAAGTGATGAGGTGCATTTCATTATTCAAAATTTTTCTAGTGATCATTAGAAATAGACTAATGAGTAGTTCTGAGCTATTGTGTTTTGTTGTTTTCTTTCTTAGATTGTCCTTCATGTAACATTACCATCTTTGTGATAAAGCTAACAAGGGTAAACATAGGTAGCTTATTTCCCAGACTAGGAGCTGGCATTAGATTTTGATGGGGAGGCTCCCAAAAGGATGACTTGGGAGAGAAACCCAAATATAAATGAATGATTTTGCAAAGGGAACCTGATGGCTGAAACACTGTTGTCTAATTTTAATTTTCTGCCTCAGTTTGGGGTCACTCCCTTGGCAAGCCACATGCCTCTCTCATCCCATTTTCTCATTCCCAGGAACTAACTTGATTTGAGAGAAGTATTTCACACATCTTCTCACTGATTTATCATTTAAATAAATCTTTGTTTCCCAGTCTGTTCCCCATGGCACAGTGTAAACAATTACTGACTTTTGTTCATTGTTTTGTGTGTCAGCCATGGAGGCTTTTTTTTTCTTTGTCTTGCTAAAGAGCCAAGGCATTTAATTTTTAATTTTATAGAGGCAACAGAACAATAAGTCCTGAAAATTAATTACTTCCCATTTGCTTTTTACATCTAAGGACAATGGGAGAAACCATCACGTCTGAAACCTATGTTTTGTGTTTCCAGGGGATCCTGATTGCACGGCTGCCAAAAGATGGTCCATCAGACTTGGCTGGGGTACAAGCAGGAGACAGAGTGACTGAGGTAGATGGGTTGTTTGTCACTGTGGAGTGTGTTCTCTTGTTGTTGTCTTTAACTCAAAGCACTTAGAGCTGGGGAGTTTGAGATCCAAATCTATGCTTGCCTTAGCTTTTCAGATACTTGCCATTATGAAGAAATTATAATAGCATTAAATTGTTGTATTCCTTTTTATTATGTTCTGGTTGTCAGATCTTTATGTTCAAAGTACTTAAAAAAATATTATTCACTTAAATGAATGATTTGCAAAAGAAAATAATGGTCTTGGTAAGCAGTTATGTAAGCATAAATGCAGTTGTACTTGATCCAAGGAGCTTTCTTGTGACATGGTATTAGATTTACTAGATGAGTAAACTGCAGTTGTAATAAAGAAATATAAACTAGATGAGCTTGTTTCCCCAAGGTAATTTTTGGTGGGAAGAGAGCAGCTCAAAGTAACTCCCCTGATGGAGGCTCGCAGTGCCAAGTGCCAAGGGATAAATGCCTCTTGGGCTGCTCCACCTCAAGCCTCATCTTTCCTAGCAGAAACCACTCTCTTGAGCTTCAGAATTTCCCAAGAACAATGGGGAAAAACCAGTCACATACAGTTTTATGACATATACTTTTGATGTACTGTTCAGTTTCTGCCTGCTGAGAATGGTGGCGTAGGAAGAGAGCCTCTACAAAATCACTTGAGGTGAAACCATATTTTTTTCAGCTCTCATTATCTTAAACTGTCATTTCTACTTGGTTAGATGAATAGTTTTTACTCCAGCATGCTCCATGCTGAATTAAGGTGGAATAGGGCAAGCAATATTTTATTTCTGTTAAATTGTCAGGAATAATGATACAATCTGTATCAGCCAAAGACTATTAAATGATAAATTAATCTACTAATTGTGTAAAACTATGCTATGGAATTATTATATAGAGGGTGGTGTTCCATAATATAGACATATTGTGTTATTTTAACAGTTCTTAAAAGGTTAATTATAGAAAAAAATCTGTATTGTTTTACATTTTTTCTTTTATGAAAGGTATTTTAACAAATATGAGAGAATATAAATCTCTACATGTTTCATATTATCATATCACTAAGGAAAAACGTCAGGATTTTAATTGCTGTACCTTTACCTTCTGAGCATAGTTTCTGGACAAGTTAATATCTTAAAAATCAACCCCATTGCTCAGGTTCCTCCATGAGGCTATAATTAATTTCTTATTTTGAAGGCTACTTGGAATATACTAGCTGTTAATGTGTGTTCATTTAATCAATAGTGAAACAAGTGAAAAATAGAAGAAGTTTCTGTTCCATGATGTTCTGCCATGCTGTTGTTGTAGAAATAGTTAGGATTTCTCTATCTCCCACAAGATGGCAGAATCATTCATCTGTTTAAAGAATATAGAAATCATATCTCTGCTTTTTGTGTGTGTGTGTGTGATGAGAAGGAATTAATGTAATGAGAAGGAATTAATGCTATAGAAATCCTAATGTTTTGACCACAGGACTGATCTGTGTACAAATAACAAGCATTTTTCTCTTGACACTGTCTTGCAACTTCTTATTCTTGAACTGATAATTTCAACAGTTGAGATATAAAATTCACAAAAAATGAGAAGCAGCAAGAATTACAATTTTATTTGTTTTTGTTGTACAAACACATGCAACAATAGGGCCAGGTGTTTGTGTACTAACTTGAGAGGAAGGGAGGGAATTTCTCTTCTTAAACAGTGTTCAGAATAAAAATATGTTTCTGGTGGGTTTTTTTTTGTTTTTTTTTTTTTTTTTTTTTAAGGCAACCTTTGTTTCAGAACCTGCTGCTCTTGGTGCTGGTCCTACTGAAGCTTCTTCCAAGGGCAGCCCCTTCCCTACAGTCAACCATGTCATTACAGTAAGTAGGATGGCCCCAGTGAATAACAAGTCACTCTTACCTGTGAAATTTATGTTGTCATCATTATTTCTAGTGAAGACTGGCACAGAACCCAACAGATATCAAAGACCAAGCATTTACTTGGCTGTCACTGCAGCTGGAACATGGCTTCTAGAGGAGCTCAGCTCCTGGGTGAGCACCAGGGTAGCAGAGCAGAGCTTTTAAAGTACTCTCCTTTGGGGGCTTTAGGGTGGTGTTCATTCCCTCCAGTTTAAGTCATTATTCTGTTGTCTGGACTCTGTCTCTAGCTAATGGAAGGAGCAGCATTTCTAGGGTTCCTCTTTTAGAAGGGAGAGGTTGAACTGCTACCTGGAGGTGACCATTTTCATCTTTTGACTGGAGGCGTGAGCTTGTGCCACAGGCTGACATGCCTGCATTTCAGGTGACTGATGAGAGTAAGCCTACTGCACAGGTCACAGAAGGAAACAGCTGAGCCTGCAGGGTGGCTTTTAGAAATCCACTTTTTTGAACTTCTCTAGCAAGTTCAACTATCTGAAGACCTACCCTAATCTTGGTCATCTCTGTGCACAACTGAAACTATGGCTTTACTAGGAAGATACAATAGGATCAAGGTATCTGAATAATTAAGATCAAAAAGCATCTTACTTATATGCAGCTTGAAGTACCAAGAAGCAACAACTGTTTCTTCTTCAGCAAATGCCAGAGGAATGCTTTGTTTGATTCCTCTTCTTTCAGCCTTTAAAAAAAAATCTTTCTCCTTGACTACCATTCACAACCCAGCTAATGGCAAAAAGAATGAAAGTTTGTATATTATATAAAAGACTATAATCAAAGACAATATCAGTTTTTATTAACCATTTAGATAACTAATTTGATTTGTTAGTTGACTGAAAAAGTGAGCAAATAGATCATGAAGCTATTTTTATCTGGTTTCCTCTGCTAATCACTGTTTGCAGAGTACTGAGCTACAGCTTTTATCTGTGAGATAGACTAAGGAAGGTTTTCTATTCAGTTGCTTAAAGAAACTTATTTTGAGGCTTCTTGTCTCCAGCATCATCTTGTGAAACATTAAACCAGTTTTATTTTCCACCTGAAAACACTTTCATCAGTTTGGGTTTTTTTGTCCAGCTTTACCTGGTAGCTGTTTCTTACAGTCTTTGTCAGCATTGCAGGAAGCATGAGGCTCCCTGTTAGAGGAACCACTGTTGAAAGGGTTTATTCATACATTGGTGGTGGCCTGGATCTGTTGCAGTAGTATTTGAATTTAAGTATTTTCATCCAAAAAGAGCTAATGACTGTATTTTTATGTTGTATGCCTCCCTTTAAAGTCCTTCAGCTGTAGGGGGAGGAGGAGGCAGGTTTAGACGGAGCTACTTAACTTAAAGCACAGTGCACAGAGGGAGTCAACTGGCTGAATATGTTCTGAGTGTCAAAACTAACCAATATGCAAGTTCTTTTGTGGAGAAACATTTGGATTTCTGGTTTTGTTTCTTTTTTGAAATAAAAATCTTTGTGCTGTAGCAAATTATATGTGTTGTTGCTTGTAACCTGGAACAGCATTCATCAGTTTTAGTGATTATGGGATTATGGGGAATATCCTGCTGACTTGAAACTTCTCAGTATCTCATCTGTTCTCACTTTGAAGTCCCTCTTACTGCTCAGTAACTGAAGGAAATCTTATTACCTGAAAAATGCTTAGAGCCTGGCTTCTCATGGAGGACTTGCTTTGCATGTTCAGATAAGCAGGTGGCAGTAGGACCTAAATGCACAATCTTCTTCTGTGCTAGGAATATAGGAAGGTTCATTTCCTTTGTGTTTCTGATCAGGTTTCAATAGAAGATGGTTGTGTCTACATCAAGGGAGGGAAGGATTGAAGCATAATGGCAGAAAACCCAGAGACTCCTATTACTATTCAGCAAAAACTGAATATCTGCCAGATGGTGCCGTCCTTCTTCTCCCTCTCTTCCAAGTCATCATCCTGCCTTCCAGCAGATACTGTCTTCATCGTTTATTTTTACTGAATTTTAATAAACATCCTCTTTGCATATGCTCTCTGTAATAATATTTGTCTCATTCTTGCTAGCCACCCCGTCTCTGAGCCTGCTGCTCTGGCATTACAACAGGCGATGCTGCTGCCAGATTCAGGTTTCCTCTCTGTTTTCCACAGGCTTGGTTGGTGTAACTGCTTCTCAAAGGCTCGTTTAATTGTTAACTCATCCAGTCAAACTCAATTTCAAACCCTTTGTGCCAGCTTTAAGATTTCATGAGAGTGTGAATGACCAGTAATTAATTGGACGAATGAAATGTTCTTTCATAGTGAGTCATTGTTTTGCAAAGGAAAAATGAGAATCTTCCTTGGTTTTAACTATTATTGAGTATTTTGCTGACATGTGGATAGAGGCCTCAGAACTTTAATTACAATAAGATACTTTTTTACATACATTATTTTATAGACTTGCCTCAGTTATGCTAATCATGCCTTAAAAATATCAAAACTGTTTGTTTTACTTGGTTTAATATACATATCTAAACAAAAATATTTTAATTGGACTTAAACAAAAAAAAAAAAAAAATCAGGGATATAAACCAATGCCCATGCTGACCTTAACAGAAGGAACTTTAACTTGGAATCTGTAGTCTTCATTTCCAATTCTCCTATTGTTTCCTATCCGTCCTCTCAAACACAGAGCCAGCTCTGTGTTGACAGGTTTCAGCATCTTCTATCATTTCAAAACATGCATCATCATGTCATCTTCTTTGACTCATTTTTGGGGCTATCAACATAGTTAGGATATTAGATACTTTGTAATTAATATCAAGTCTTTAAGATATTTTAATCTAGTATTTCACTTTAAATGTTAATATATTATTTGATTTAATTTTATGCCTTTGTCCTGGGAATTGCCTCAATTATATTTTTTCATATAGCTCACCAGGGGTACAAGTGTGACTTATATTGGGATTTTCAAGGAGGGTTAAAGTAAGAGTTACCAATTAAGAGTGATTGTGTAACTAAATAAATGTGAAGCTTACAGTATTGGAAAAATCTGAAGAACTTTTTCAGGCTAAAAGAGCCAAAGTTTTTGGCTGCTCTGTTGAAAATGCAGAGAAACCGAGAAAACAGACAAGTGTACTAGAACCTGTAACATGTAGCAAAACGAAATGCTCCTGTGCCTGCAGAAAGTGAACAAGCACATACACCATCTTCCACAGTATATAGGTGCAGGTTTTCTGCCTTTGTCTCATATTGTTTGTATGGAAGTTGTGAGAAATTGTACATAGATGAGAATCCCAGCCGATCTACCTTCTTCATTTCCAGCTGGTATAGACTTTTTTTAACAAAAAAACCCTTGATGCACTAACATTAGTTAAAAATCTTCAAAAATCCTATTATCAAACCCTTTCTTTATTCATCTGACCATATTAGTTCTAAACATATCAGCACATTGAAATCATACCACATAAAATAAATTTTTTCTTGTTTCTTTAGTAATTTTCTTTGTTCAGTTTTAAAAGCAAAGCCAGTGGAGTACTCAGGTCAGAGAAGCAGTGTAAAAGGAGACAACTAGAGTGGGATTCAGACTGTCCCTATCATGAACAAAGCCAGGTTTCTTCTGAAGCTTGTTTCAAACAGTGAAGACCTTGCTCACATCCCATACAGTGTTTGACTGACCCATAGCACTGTAAGATCTACTACTTCAAGTTTCTTCTGAGGAACTGCTTTATCCCTTTTCGAAAACATTTTCATGACTCTTTTAATCTTGCCAGGTAAGGGTGTTGGTATTTCTATGGGGTTTTTTTCTATTCTGACAAGCTAAGTTAGTTGTAGAAGTCAGGAATGTAACTTTCCACTGCCTTGCATCTTGTTCAGGTTTACATACATTTGCAAAGAAGCCTATGAGCCTTGTTGGTTTAGCTAACCCTTAGTCATCATGTGAGCTTCAGTGGAGTGTAAGCACCCATGTGCCGTGGGATCGATCGCCTTCTCCATTTCATCTCTTAGTTTGCATCTGCTTTTATCTAAGCAACTGAGTATTTCTGAGTCAGGATGAAAGATGAAAGATAAAAGGTGTGTGTTGTAGACACTATGTTTGCCTCCATAGTGCAGTGGTTAGGGAACTTATTTTGTAAATTTGAAATTAAGTTCCTGCTCCCAACAAATGCTTCTGTTTGCACAGTGTATCTTTTTCCTCTCTTCCTTTTAAGTAGTTTTCTCACAGGACTTAGTCAAAACTGACTCATTTTGAACTTTAAATTCTTGGATTTTTCAATGCTTGTAATTAACAATGCTAAATAGGAAAAACCTTTTAAAAAGACATTAATTGTCTTAGTTCCATGTCCTCCAAAGGACATTAATTGATGCTTTCAAGTTACCATATTAAAATACTTCTAAGTCAGAGAAAAAAGAATCTACAGAGTGAGCCCATCATATGGTAGACAATATAAGCACTGCAGGTAATATAAGCAGTAACATACAAAAGACAAATAGACTCAAGCAAAGCACCTGGAACTGTGCTGTAGGACACAGCATATTATTTGAGAATAAAAGATGATAAGTATTTAAACAACTACACAAAGGTTGAGCAACATCTACTCTTGTAAAAGGCATTGTCATGGACTCTGTGGGAGAACTGCAGGGGAATAGACTGTACTGAGTTCCTGCAGGCTTTCAAATACAGCCACTGCATTTCACAGGGGTGATGAGTTTTCTTCGAAAAATCAAAGACTTGGTAACTTGGGGCATGGGTAGCCCTGCTTATGGGGGAAATACCTTTTAAGTCTCCTGATGTGATCAAAGCAATACATTTGCTGCAGTGTTTTCATAGCATCAAGCCATAAAGCATTTATATGAAAATCTGTAAACCAGTTGCAGTGTCAGGGGAGTCACTATCCAGTGGTACATTAGAAGATGAAAGAAACAGAGCAAGAAAAATTTTTCATATGCAATTCGAATCTTGTAAAAGCCTTTTATGCCTGACAGCATTGCAGATATGACATGATGAGCATTGATCTTACATTTTTGTGGTGAGTTTGACAGAGCTCCACCTTTCTTGCCTTGTGCATTGCCCTTGGGAGGCACTTGGCAGAGAGCAAGAACAGAAAGGAGCTTTGCTCTAAATGTGACATGACCAAATGTTATATATACTACATGCTGGAAGACAGATAAAACATGCAAGATGTTCTCTTGCTATTCCAAGAAGTAGAGAAAATACCCAGTTTTAAAACTGAGCTGTAAAATAAATTGGTATCTAGAAAATTCCCACAGAGGAAATTTTCACAGAATCATAGAGTGGTTTGGGTTGGAAGGGACTTTTAAAGGTCATGTTGTACCCTGCTTGCAGTGAGCAGGGACATCTTCCACTAGAACAAGTTGCTCAGAGCCCTGTTCAACCTTGAGTATTTCCAGGAATGGGGCATCCATACCTCTCTGAGCAACCTGTTCCAGTGTTCTACTGCTTGCCTGGTTCATTGACTTCCAGGAAGTCACACTGAGCTGAATTAGATTTGGGAGTAAATCACTATGCACAGTGTGGGAGTAGCAACAGGGAAGAGGGATGGGCTAGGGGGTAGCCCCTGCTCAGGGCTCTCACCAGGCTGCTGAACACAAACTGAGGCAGCACTTCCAAAAGCACAGTGCCAAAGCTCTTCTGTCAGTGTTTGAGAGTAGTGTGGCTGTTCCAGGTGTAAGGATGAAGTGAATTATGTGCTGCCCTCTCCCAACCCCAAGCAACAGTAGGTGTTGTCATGAGCCCTGAGTGCAGCAGCATAGGTCACAGCTTTCCTTGCACAAAGGTCTTCTGGAGCCAAGGGTAATGAGGCGCTTCATCCATGCCTCACCAAAGATTTATCTTCCCCAGAGTGCAGGAGAGGTTTATACCTCTCTCTCCATCAGACTTCACAATTTCTGGAGTTTGGCCACAGGTATTTTACAGCAGTAAAATAGCATTGTAAAGTGCCAGGCAAAGGGATGCAGCCAGGGATTTCCATGACCAGGAGAGTTGAGGGTGCATCATAAAACACATGCTGCTTAAAACATTCCTGATATGCTGTAAAAGGAGAGCAGTACTGAATCCCCAGACGGGGTCTCCAGATTCCCATGTTTTCATACACACAGCCGTGCATCAGCTGGTTTCTGCCGCACGCCCCTGCCCCAGCTGTGCCCCGGCTGCTGTGCCTGCTCCCGCCTGGCAGTGGGACTGCTTGTGAGCAATGAACTCACAAGGAATTAATTCGATCTCTTGATCTCTCTTTGACTTGTATTTCCTTGTTTTCTTTCGGGGAGAAGGTTTCTTTTTTCTATCTTCTGACATCACTTCAGCTAAGAATGCCATTGGATGCCTTTTTGCTGTGAATCGAGCAGCAGATCTGCCCCTTCTCTGCTGATCTGTTGGATGCATCTTTTACATCCTCTTTTTAAAACTTTTATTTGAAAATCCAGCTGTGTAATATTTTTTAGGCATGAGTAAGTGCCCTTCTTTACTAAATTTGATTTAGACAATTTATTCCATTAATACAGTCATTATCAGATGTGACCTTTTGCATCTAGTAAAGGCATATTTTCATTGTTTAGTGAGAAGTCTGAATGTCCTGTTCAGGTCAAAAAATTACTTCCACCCCCAGTGATGATAAAACAGGTAAGACTAAGTTTGAAATCATAACATTATTCATAAGGTTTACGTAAATGCTCTCAAATGCTGCAAATGCTCTCAACTATGTTGATAATTTTGTTTTCCCCTGTTTTCAGCGGTTAAAGGGTACCACCCTTAGCACTGGTGTCCATGAAGATCAGCTATTAAGTCAAATTTCAACAATATGCACTATTTAGATACATGGAGCTGAGCTAGGCAGGCATCCCCATAACAAATATTTTCTAGCTGGGGAATATTTTCTTTACAAAGTTATCTGTTTGCACTAGATTTAAAAGCATGTCTGGTTTTCTTCCTAAAAAAGGTCAATCCAAATCCTTTTTTCCTGCCCTTCTTCCAGCAAACTTTGGCCTTACATGTGTCGCTTCCCCTTCTGATTTGTAGCCTCTGTCCCCTGCAGCTGGCCTTGCTTTACCCTGTCACTGCTGGTTATGCTTTTGATGTGAAGCTTGGGTTGTAGCTACGACTGTTGTCTTGAGAGCTTTCCTCTCCTGCTAATATTGGAGTATGGACCTGTGGGATGGGGAAGGCCAAAAGAAAGGAAAGGCTTATAGAAGACAAAAAAGATAATGGGGTTTGTTCTGTTCAGGGTTTTGGTTTTTTTTAATTATAAAAAAGACATAATGAAGTGTCCTTTATGGACTGTTCTGCAATGGTTTGGACAGACATTTTGATTAGAAGTAGACAAGGAAAGCATATGTACACATCTAGAAGTTAAAAATTATTGAATGTTTACCTGTTGGCAGGACATCTCATTTATCACATTTTAAGAAGCTGCTTTCAACTGAGGCATCATAGCTAGTTATGGGTTTCTTCATATCCTGTTTCAGTATGAAAGAATTTTTGTGGCCAACACTGCAGCTGAATTGCCCCAAGTTGTTTAGATGGCTTTATTTTACTGCTTCCTATGGAGAACCAGGAGTGCAGAGGCAGCCCCTGTCTGTGCTCCAGTTGGAGGACTCCAAATTCCAATGGAGGCCGTCAATCCCATTAAATGAGAGTGTCTGAAATAATTTGATTTTTAGTTATGCCTGATTCAAACAAAATTAATTTTTTTAATGTAAAAAGTCTTAGTGTTTATGTTGAAACTAGTGACACAAACAAGGTAATGCAAGAAGTTTCCACAATGAACCCACTGATTTTACTGCAGGATATGTCCATTTTGAAGTTTACTTATTAGGCACTGAAAATGTAATTTCAGGCAAAAATGGAAAAATATTAACTTGTTTCAAGTGATTAATGATACATTTTTCTGAAAAGGGATATGACATATTTTGATGGTTTGAGATTGAATAGTAGTTCCAATATTATTTAAATAGTGATATTTAAAGCATGATGATGGAAAGTGAGTAGGAGGACTTTACAATTTCAACATAAGTATTTTAAACAAGTTCAAACACTGCTGAGTAACAACCAGTGGAGAAAACAATGGAATAATAGGAGATTGAGATAATTTGTCCTCCTACACCAGCATTAATTTTTTTTACAGAATTATCCATAAAAGGTGGAAGTTTCACACCTTCCCACATGCCTTAGACAAGCAGCTCAAGTGCCTGTACTGGAAGGGTTTTCCATATTGCCATCCTAAATCTCTCTCTCTTGCCCTGTCTGTAATGGGTAGTGGAAATAGTTTGCTTCCTCTTTGCTGTGCCATTTTTTCACATAGAAAGTCTCTTCTCCTATCTTCCCTTGATCATGCTGCACTAGGAAATGTACATTCAAATATGAACAGTAAAAAGCTCCACGAGTGAAGCTTGCCATTTAACAGGGTAATGCTGAGGTCACTGAAGATAAGCAGGGAAATATGAAAGCAAAGGTAAAATCCCCCCAGGGTTCTGGTGGAAGTGCTCACCGAACCTCTTTTCATCATCTATTGGCAGTCCTGGCTAACTGGGAAGGTCCCAGTTTACTGGAAGCTGGCAAATGTGATTCCTGTCTAGAAGAAGGGCTGGAAGGAGGAGCCAGGGAATTACATCTTGACTGACCTAATCTTCTGTGACAAAGTGACCCACTTAGATGTTGTCTTCCTAGACTTTAGTAAAGGCTTTGACTCAATTTCCCAGAGCATTCTCCTGGAGAAACTGGCTGCTCATGGTTTGGACAGGGACACTCTTGCTGGGTGAAAAACTGTCTGAATGGCCAGGCCCAGAGGGTGGTGGTGAATGGTGCTACATTCAGCTGGTGGGTGGTCACTAGTGGTGCTCTCCAGGACTCAGTACTGGGGCCAGCCCTGTTAAATATCTTTATCAATGCCCTGGATGAGGGCACTGAGTGCACCCTCAGTCAGTTTGCTGATGAGACCAGTGGGAATGTTGATCTGCTGGAGGGTAGAAGAGCTCTGCAGAGGGATCTGGACAGGCTGGATCGATGGGCCAAGGCCAATTGTGTGAGGTTCAACATGGTGAAGTGCTGGATCCTGCAGTTGAGCTACAACAACCCCTGGCAGAGATACAGAGGGCAGGGTGGCTGGAAAGCTGCCTGGAGAGAAAAGAACCTGGGGATGCTGGTCCTCAGCCAGCTGATTATGAGCAATGCTCAGGTGGCCAAGAAAGCCAATGGCATCCTGGCCTGAATCAGCAGCAGTGTGGCCAGCAGGACCAGGGCAGATTGTCCCCTTATACTCAGCACTGGTGAGGCCACACCTCGAGTGCTGTGTCCAGCTCTGTGCTTCTCACTACAAGAAAGACACAGAGTGGCTGGAGCGAGTCTGGAGAAGGGCAGTAGAGCTGGTGGAAGGGTCTGGAGCACAAGTCCTGTGAGGAGCAGCTGAGGGAGCTGGGGGTGTTTGGCCTGGAGACGAGGAGGCTCAGAGGAGACCTCATTGCTGACTACAAGTGCCTGAAAGGAGATTGTAAGAAGATTGTTGGTCTCTTCTGCCATGTAACAAGTCACAGAGCAAGAGGAAATGGCCTCAAATTGTGCCAGGGTAGGTTTATATTGGATATTAGGAAAAAAGAAAGGGTGTTCAAGCGTTGGAACAGACTGCCCAGGGAAATGGCTGAGTCACCATTCCTGGAGGTATTTAAAAGACATATGGTTGTGGAACTTAGAGACATGGTTTAGTGGTGGACTTGGCATTGCTGGGTTAGTAGCTGGACTTGATGACATTAAAGGTCTTTTCCAACCTAAACAATTCTATGATTCTCTATGGTGTTACACTTCTCACATATTTTTTCTCATCACCTGTTTCCCCTGTCCCTTTAAAATATTTCCTTTAAACACTTCCCTGCTCTTGATCTGATTATTTTTTCTGAAATCTTTCACATCTTGCTGAAGATACCTCGGATAATCCTCACGCGCCCTTCCACATCTGATGAAGATGCTGACCAATTGCCCCCCGACCCCGATGACTTTGAGCCCGAGGAGCCTGACAGCGCAGAAGGCCATGCCTATTCAGACTGTCTGAGCAGTGCTTTTTATCCTCCCTAATAAAGTACTTTTCTGGCAAGAGTTCATGGGTGGTTTTCTTTCCTATTGTTTGATTATGTTTAAGGTAGTACTTAAACCACTATGCCTTATTTATGGTGAAAACCATTACATGGAGGATGAATTTGAGCTGTGGGAGCAGAACCCTGTTTGTGTTTCTTTGCCTTGAACTTTCCTTTGGCGAAAACTTGTGAGCCTGAAATGAAATGCACTGGGTCAAGTTATGTGAATGTCACCACATGTTTCAGTAGCCACTCGTAAAGGTATCCTGCAGCACCTAAATGTAATGGTAATGGAAAAAAGCAGCGGTTTTTATTCAGAAGGTACTTTACCCATTTGGAAACACACTGAAAACAATTGTATAGTGTGGTGGGACTTTTTAAATCTTGTGTCTATGTTTTGTCTATACAGCTTGTCCTTCTATCTTCTCCCAGGTTCCTTTGATTTGCTCCTTTTCATGTTGTTTTCTATGAGAATTAAAGAAAAAGTTTCTGTCTTTAAATAGTGCTGGGTTTTTTTACCCACTGAGAAATGTTTTTTCTGTTGGAATTCTGTATCTCATTCTAATGTAATAAAGAATAGTTTCTCCAGGTGTATCAGTAATGTGAATGTATATCAGATTTGAATAGGATCTGTAAGTTGTATTTTATTAGATCCAGATGCAGGAGTCACCTTATGCAACTATGTACCTGAAAGTGAACTGAGAAGCAATTTCTTATGCTTGAGGAACTGTCTGAAACTATTTTTTTCCTGACTTGCATATAAGCAGAACACTTTGAATTTGCCTTACTGCAGTATGCCACTGTTTCATGTATATGTGTGTGTGTATATATGTGAGGGAAGCATTTAAGAGCAAATTGTCCTGTACAACAGTTTTCAATCCTATAATTCTTTTCACTGCTATTCAGGTTTCTAATGCATTTTTTGCTGTTTAAGAAGAACCTTTTGGGACTGTTCTTTATTTGGGGTTCCATGGTGCTGCCTTAAGTCAGAAGTGGGGTCTGGCCCTGCTAGACTTGATGCCATGGCTTTCTTTTCATGTTCATGAAGTGTGCATTGATGTTTATACAGTTTATTTTCCTGTAAATGTAATATAGCACAACCCATTGACCTGCTAAGTCCTCATCTTTTATTCCCATTCTGAAAGTTTTCTCAGGTAAACATTCATATATAACTTCAATGAATGCTGGTAGCTGGCTTTTACAGAATTAGAAAGTTCCCAGGAGGGTATGGCTGTCACAGAGAGAACAATATCTCCTACTGACAAAAGAGATATTTTATTTTGAAAAGATGAGTTTGCACTAACACTATGATATCAAGTCAATTGCATCTTAATTGAAGATAGCAATAGGAGTGTTAAGCTAACTTCATTCATTTGCAAAATTAACATCTTAGTATCTGCTATGACTTTAATATGACTGTATAATGTGCATAAGCATAGACTTAAATTATATCGATAAATGAAATAATATTTGAAATTTTTGCTTCCCATCCCTTTTCTTCTTCCAGAATAAACAGAGTTCTTCCACCATGACTTAATGTTTGATCAATGCATGTTACAAAAGTGTCAATCTCAGAACCCACAAATGCACTCCAGCTAGTAATGTATGGTTTACTACTGCTTTATTGTGTCTTACTAGACTGCAAAAAAAGCCCCAACTCATTCAGCTATTATAAACCAGCCCTAGGCTGCAGAATAAATTGTGGTTGAAAGCTAGTTAAATAAAAGTAAGAGTTCGTTTGAGAACTCGGTATTTTCTTTCTTTTTCCTTCCTGTGCACAAGTGTTTGTTTTAGATTCTCCATTAGATCTTGGAAATCAAAACATTTGCTATCAAAATTACAAGCTTTTAACCAAATGCTGTCACCATTCAGATAACTTTTAAACACTTACGTCTTTATCTGTCCTTTTCGACTGAATTTGTTTTCAAGGCAAATTTCACATTGCAGTGTTGAGAGTTTTGCTGTGAGTATAAGCTTATGGTGGTAACACTTTCTATGGACATGCAGCTCTACAAAATATATCAATCAAAGCCTATGCTTATTCAAGCTTCGATAAAGAAAAAAAAATAGTGGCAGTTATTATGTTTTGCTTTTGTTCTGCAAAAGAGGAGCAGAGGTAAAGGCCAGATGCTGGTGTCCTTATCAGTACTGAGTAATGTCTCTTTTGAGGTTTGGCTATTTGATAAGAATGGGCAGAGAGAGAAGGTGGAGAGGCTCAGTGGGAGTTGGTCTGTTAATGACACCTCATATCCTGTGCTCTCGTTTCCTGCTGACCTGGGAGGTGACTAGAAAAAGCCTCTGCCTGGTTAGGAAGCAGTCACTTGTTTTATGTAGGGAATGGACTTCTCCTCATTCTCAGCTGCCACATTATTTAAAGGATAGCTATGAAGGTATATAACGCTTTCCTAATATATTTCATTAGACACATCTCACCATTGTTACATCCATCATTGTGGAGGAAGGCATGGCAAACCGTACCAATTAATATGGGTGGGAAGATTTCTTTTTGTGTAACTAATCTGTTGAAGTATATTTTACAGCCCAGGATAATTTAGTCTGCTGGGACATAGCAGGAATATTCAGGGACATTGTATATATAGCTAAAACTATGGATATCTGCAAGAAAAGAGGTCTGTTGTTCCACTCCTATCTGTACTCCTGGGGGACAGTAGATGTAGGACCTTGCCAGCACAAGGATAGTCCACTTTAAAACACTTGACTTAAAAGACCTGCGAAGAGAAGAACACACATACAGCTTCCATGGACTGCCATGGTAGAAAAGGCTCTGAGCTCTTGGAATCAATTTATTGTAATGTTGAAATAACCTTCATTGTTGTCATCCTCAAACATATACTAACTTCTCCCTTCGAAGAATATTTGTCAAGGAGACTCCTGCTCCCCGTACATGACATGTAGGACTCTGCTTCCTCACATGCAAAGCAGAGGCTTGTGGTGCCTGTGCTGTTTTCCTTTTTCCACGCCTGCAATCTCCTGCTGAGTGTTTGCAGAGCCAGCAGGGTGGACCAGGGAGTGACAGCAGCAGCTGTCGGGTGCTGCGGCAGGAATGTGGACCCACCTCTCCTAAGGATCAGCTTCCCACCCTTGGCTCCTGGCTGCCTGGAAGGTAAGCCTACTTCAAATACTGCCTCGGTAGCTCTGTCATGCTCTTCATTTCTGCAGGGATCCTGCCATGAAATCCCAGCTAGGAATGCTGCTGGCATGCTGTCGTTTCCAGGAGTGTGCATGTGACTTTGGGTGCATGTGACCTGGGGTGACAGGGGATGCTTGCTGGCAGGGCACGATGGGGCTGAGATGGTGAGCGCCAGAAATAACCTGGAAAGCTCAACTTGTGCCATCTGCTGGACTGGCACTTACAAGTAGTGGGGCAGCCTACTGAGTTTTGTGCTTGTTCCTTTCAACTTTTTTATTTAGGTGTGGGGCTCCACATTAGAGCTTTAAAAACCAGGGTGAGAGCAATTTCTGTATTAGTCTTAGGTTTTTTTACTGGTATATGTGACTTAGGTAGATGGTTTTCAATGGAGTATAGTATAATTGGCCATATCAGGGGCAGAATTTATACTTCCAGCTCTTGAATTCTCATCCCGTGTCTGATCAAATGTACTCCTGGAGGACAGTAGATGTGTCTGATGCTGAGCAAATAAAAGCTACAGGCTTGGGAGAGCAGTGCAGATGTGTGATGTATGGTGCAGCCACTGGCTGGCAGCCCTGGACTACTGCTGAGCCAGGCTAAAAATGAAAGTGTGCAAACTTAAAGAATTGCAGGAGCCACAAGAGTGAAAACACAGCTGAGAGTGACACACAAACTTCATGATACTCACTTGATTCCTTCTCCAAGAACAGCAGATCAAATGAGCACAGAAAATATATCTGCTTATTTACACAATACTGTTATTTGGGATATTCAGCACTTGCATTTTACAAGAAAGCCCACAGCCCTCCCCTTCATCAGCTTCTTCTCTTGGCCCCTTGTTCCATCCTGCTCTGAGAAGAGAAACAGGTGTCAAGACACGAATGACTGTAATAAAAAGAAGCAATTGGAAACAGCACAGTAATTTAGGCAATGTCTAAAACATGCTTTTTACTTAGCACCTGTTTGCTATGTTTTCCCTTGCAAAGTAAAACAGGAAATATAGAGTTGCTAACAGTGTCTCAGAAAGTCCTTGGAGTAGAATAACCATTATGTCTCTGTAGGAATAAGAAATGTACTCTCATGATTATATAAAACCCAATTCTCAGATGGTTAAGATCATGGTCTTTCCTCAGGTTTAGTGATGAAATGTCATGCTAAGCAAGGTGTGGTAGGTAATAAGGTGATGTCAGCTTTTGTATGCTGTCTCCAGGGTCCTTTTATAATAGCACTGGGGCTACAGAAGAGTCCTGCATCCGGTATTTCCTGGGTTCCCTGATTTTAGCATGACGGCATGAAGTTTGGTGTCATACTCTCTTGCATTCATAGCCTTTTTTTCATGTTCCCATCTCCAATGCAGTTTGCTCCAACTCCCTTGCGGTTGCACAGTCAGTAGCATGATGCATCCAGAATATAAATTCCCATTTATGAGAAGTGAAGTTTCTCAAATGAATGCTCTTAGATGCTTTTACAAGAGTTTTAATGGAAAGCCCACTTGTGAAACTGCATACTCTCATCACTATCTTATGTTAAAATTATTGAGTACAGTTCACTCCATAGTTAGTGCCATGTGTTTTTCTGTAGGGATTGTCTGTGACATCAAATGGTGACCTGACACATGAAAACAGTGTAAGACTCTGCAAGTAAAGACTATAAACATGATTGAAGATTAAGTTTTAGGGTAGTTAGGATGAGTGTTAAGTTACACACAGCATAAACACCAGATAAAAATCTGCCATTGTTCGCTTACATATGTCTTGAGTTCTGCATTGCTGGTTTATTGCACCACTGAGAGCCTGCTCTTTTACAGACATGCATATCTGTTCCCCAGCCCAAGGAGGAAGTGACTCCCCTGGGAGCTTCTCTTTGGAAGCCTGCTGACATCCAGGGTCTCCCAGCTACCAGTGGAACAGGGCTGGGAGGGCACTGAGCAGGCACAGCTGAAAGTGCCCACCTGAGGTGCTCCTGTCCTTGTGTGTCCTTTAAAACCATTGCAGATGGACAGATTAATGGGTGTGGAGGGGATTCAGGTTCTACACCTGCGCCGCAGGAATGGTCAGTGATGTGAGCAGCAGAGTAGTGTAAGCTGCTATTGGGATCCCACTGAAGACCTCATTGAGGTCGTTAAGTGGTGCAAAGACATTATGAAGTCCCTTGCCACAGGGATAAGTTACAGCCTCACAGAAAAGGTTATGGAGATATGAACTTCTTATTACTGTTTGCCTTCACACTGAGGAGTGGAGAACTGCATCTTTCCTGTGGGCACCATGTCGCTTACTCTTGCTCCTTTTATCCCAGCATTTCCAGGAGACACAGTGGGGTGTATTTTTACTTCATGACATCAAGCTCATATTTATTCCCTCTGCTACAGCAGCCCTTGCAGATTTGACTGGTTCTTTGCATTTGCCTTGCCATATTTACTCCTCTGATGGCTGTCTTACACTTCTAAAAAACAGAGGTAAAAGAAAGAATAGAGAAAAACAATAGTCACTGAAGTAACTTTTCCTTTGTAGTGAAGAATATTTCAGAACAGGAACAATCTAAGGTTTGGGCTTTTTTATCAACTTTTCATATATAAGGTATATAAAGTGTTGGGGAATGACTGGCTACCTTTTCTTCCTACCCAAGGCTCTAAAGGTCATGTGAGTACAGCATCTATCAAGAAACACACAGAAAGGAGTGTGCCTAGTTAGAGCTGTTGAAAAATGATAGATGAAAAAGGATTTTACATTTATTTATTCATTCATCACATCTATTTATTTATTTATTTTATCAGAGTCTTCTTTTACCAATGTGTTGACAGGAAGAGGTGAAAAGGATGTGTGTTTACCAGGGATTTACTGAGATACTTAAACAGCCAGCTTTGCTGCATGTCTAATGAAAAACATATTACCAGAAAGCACAGTAGCAAACATTTTTTAACAGTAGCAAACATTTTCTGTGTTATTCTGTGTCTTGATGCTTCCCTTTTCCTTGCTGGTACACGCAGAGCCAGCCCTGTGTGTGAATCACACCTCAGACATGAGCCTAGTTGATGTGGCAACAGAAGGGTGTGTTGTAACCCTTGGCATCCTCGGCAGAGCTGCTGAGAGGTTCCTCCAGCACTGCAGTTTCTAATATTGGCCTCCTGACTTTATCGTTGTGAACCAGAGCCAGGTTATTCTTCTACAGCCAACTAACAGACTCCACAACCACCCTCATATGGCTGTCAGCTCCATTTTAGTTGTTCAGTGGTCATTTCTTCACAGTGCCTGCTGAAAGTTTAGCAATTCCTTCTGCACTTTGAAAGTGCAAGATGTCATATTCTGATATTAGGAAAGGAGAGTACACTCTGCATGAGGGAATATGAGGATAGCTCAGTCCCAAACACTCAACAGGGAAAGACCAATAACTATGGTAAAGCACCGTTTTAAACTGTTTTTCTGTACACTTTCATCTCTACATAGCAACATGTGGTGCCAGTGGATTATATTTGCCATTTTACTTGTTTAACAATCTCTGTGAGCTCAAGTTAGTGCTACTGACACATAGCTATTAATTTTCATGGACTTATTCAGTGTGAGCTTTTGGGATAGAGGGGGCAAGAAGAAAGTGAATGGGGCTGATGACCAAAATACATCCTGAAGAATTTGCTGTGATACCAAACCAATGTTTATTGTTATCAGAGGCAGCTGTCTGCCCTCTCTCCACGCTTCTATTTGTGGATTTTCGATGGCTATAAATGGAAACACATGCTGACCAGAAATCACCACAGCGCTCCTGATACTTTTCTCTCCTGCCTCCAAAAGTACAGAGATATCTAACATGTAGTCAGGTTGAATCACTTCTGCTCAGGATATTAGGTGATTTTTATTCCCCTGGGAAATGGAGTTAGGAAAACATGAAAGCAAAGCCTCAGGAAGAGAAGCTTTAGAGGAAAAGCAAACGGTAAGATAACGTTGAGAAATGCTAATAGTTATAACTTTTAAAAATATAATTATAAGCAGGAAAAGAAAACAATCCATGGTACTTTTTGGGAGTATTTTCTGGCTTCCTTTAACCACTGAACTTGAAGAATAAAACTTCATTCATGTGGGTTAAATTAATTATTTCAGTACATTTGTGTGAAAATTATGGTAATTTGTGAATGCATTTTGTGTGCATGTTAAATGCAAAAACTGAAATCTAGCTAAACATTGATTTGTTATCATAACTCAAACTGATAGCTAATGTCTGTGGTTTTTGAGCATTTTCTTTCATGGGACTAGACCAAAACAAGTTATTATGAGAAAGTGAAAACAGTGAAAACACATCTTAATTCCTAATTAGCTGAGGCTTGCAATGCAATTTATAATTTGCCTTGCATTAACGAGGTTATTTTCTTGTTATCACAAAAATGACAGTTTAATCTTGACTTTGCAAAAGTGTGAAGAAAAGTGGCCATCCCTCTTGCTAAGACACAAATCAGCGCTGAATTTTTTAGCACTTATCTTAAATAGTGGTGGTGTTGTGTTGATTTGGCCTTGTAGTGGGCCAAATTTTACTCCTGTTTAAACACTCCTGTAAAAACTCCTGTTTGCCTCTACTAGCCTCAGTTAAGTGAGTTTTGGCAAGCTTGTGTGTTAGTTAAGAGCTTTAAATACAACTTCACCAAGGCGAGGTGTGTTGGGTAGGAAATAGGGAATGCGCTGGAACTGAAAGTAATGACCTGGTCTTACACTACTTTTTCTTTTCTTAAAAAAGCAGTATTTATCTAAAGAGTAATATCTGAAAGAGCACTGATAAAGCTTCAGCATTAAGTTCTAATGGAAATATTATATATTGTTTTAATTGTTCATTTTCTCATTAATTAATTAATTCTTTAGACAGTGACCTCATTTTCAGTTTGTGGTTGATATATAAAATATGAGGAAGACGCTTAAAAATTAAAAAAAAAGGGTAAAATCCACTTAATCTTCAGGAATGGTTTAAAAGGAAACCTTTCACATGTTGTTCTAGCTCATGCATAAAGAAAATATATAGCAATGTAATCTAATTGCAGACTATATCCTCATGCACAAAGAACTGAGCAGCCAACCTTAAGTAAGGCTTTTCCAAAATGCAACGTGCTTCATTTGGAACCCTAATGATCTGCCGATGACATTCTCTGTGTGCATCATTTACTAATTTTAAGAATAGCAAACTGTAGCAAACAGGGACCCCACTGAAGGGAGCCACTCTAAGGCTCATGTCAGATCACACACTGTTCAGTAGTTTCAAAACTAAATCCTCCCAACACGTTGAGCTGAGAGTGTCCCTTAGCAGTGGCAGATCACATTCCTGTGGGTGCTCAGTGAGGGGAATGGAGATGCCTTGGCTTAGTGGGTTTCACAGAACTCTTGACAGTGGAGGCATGCCTCGGCTCTGTGCCAGTCCTCCCAGCCCTTTCCCTGTCCCCTTCCCACTGAGCTCCAGTCTCTTCTATGTCCTACCTCAAACTGTCTTTGCCTATTTAGTCTTAATGCCTTTCCTTCTGTTTGCTAGATTGATTTCCCTTTGCCTCCACCTTTTTCCCCTAGTTTTGTATCTTCTGGACTTGTATTAATTCTGCCCTTTTCTCTTTGTTCCATGCAGGTCAGGTCAACTGACTGCATGGGAGCAGTGTCAGTCTGTGGTACCAATACTATTTGTACATGTTATTGTTGATGTCTGTTCACATATTTAACTTCAGTAGAGCAAATACATAAACTATTTAATATTCTGCTTCCACTTCCTGGTGCTGCCTTTTTTCACTTCAGTTCAATTACAAACTCTGTGTTTAGCACCACTGGTGTCCAGATAAGTCTGCTTGTATTCCTGAATCATGGACAGTCTTGCATGTGTAAGAGGTTGTTTTCCAAGGACAGGATGGCTTTCCCAAGCCCCCTGTGTTTCCAAGCTGCTTTCTACAGTATCCTACTTACCAGCTCCTGGATAGGCTAAAGTCAGTTTTCCTAAAGCCCAGGGTGTGTGTTTTGGTACTTGTCTTCCTCAGTTTCCCACAAGGTCTTAGGCCTCACTATTTCACAGTCACTACAGCCAAGCCTGCCACTGACTATAACATTCCTTGTTTATGAATAACAGATCCAGTTTTGTATGACACTGGTTCGCCTGTCCTGTGCCTGAATCAAGAAGCAATCAGGGACACCCTGCAGAAATTTTCTGCATTGCTTGTGCCTTGTTCTCTGCAAATGTCACAGAAGCTAAAGTCTTATGTGAAAAAAAAACCCAAAACAACACCACTAACAGGATGTGCAATCCAGATACTTCCTGGAGTTGTTCAAAGAAGTTGTTGTAAGGAGCACTGCCCACTTGCTCAACCCTTCCACGCTGTCTGTAGCCCAGTCCCACTGTGATGTCACCCTCACTGATCTCTCCTCAAATCCTGACCCACAAACTCTCACCCAGTCCTGTTGTTCATCCTGTACAAAAGTTTTCCACACTTTAGTTGCTGCTTCACACTAAGATTCTGACTTCTTTTCCTGCCTTTCTGAAGAGGTTGTGTCTCTCACAGCACTATAGCCCTGTGAGCTATCCCACCACATCTCAGTTATTTCTGCAAAGTTGTAGTTCCATGACCTATATGTATTTGTATGGGTAGGACAGATCTTGAATTTGTATGCCTTGTTGTAAATATTTTCTAGCTATTTTCAAAAGAACAAAGTCTATGTCATCCTGAAAATATTCTGATTGTAGCATGTCAGTCAAGTAGAGACCAGTTCATGCTTAGAGCCTAACACAGAAGACAACCTCAGTTTTATGAAGTGGTATTGTACCTTTACATTCACTGCTCACCGTAGATGAGATAAATAATATAAAATTCTCTACCACTTCAGCCTATTTCACATAATATTTGTGAAATTTATTGTTAAAGAATTCTTGTCCTTGCTTCCTAAAGGAAGAGTCCTCAGCAGCCAGAATCCTGAAGAGAGTCTTTGTGTGGAGCTGACGGTGGCAATAAAAGATAATGGAGAGCCCATTTTGTGAAGGGAAAATAGAATGACTCACTATAAAATAGATTGGACTAAGTAGGTGGACTCAATGTTCCTTTTCATAGCTTTGATAGGTCAGAAGGACCGAGTACTCTAGTTTCCTATTGAAATGACGACTCACCTCAAAATAGTCAGTTTTCCTTGTGAAGTCCTCATCCCTTAATGCAGATTGCCTTATTTGAATTTATTTTAATTATATTTCACACTTCTGTTTCCTATTTGATCTATTCACTCCCTATGAAAAACAGCACATAAAGCATTGAATTTAAAATAATGTTTACATTGGTGTGTTTAACAGGGAACATTTAATCTTCATACTTTAGTTTGCATTAAAAGGTTTTTTTTTTTTTTTACTTTCTTCTTACATGGAGTAGCAATAAAGAACAGTTCCATAGAGAAAATAAATAAACCAAGTGGATATATCAGAAAGAACGCCATACCTTCAAATGGAATAAAGGTTAGGTTTTGCATGAGAGAGTTGCAGGACTTCATTCGGAGAATTAACATTTGCTTTTCACAAACAATATGTGGATACAGCTCATACAGAGCAAGGCAGTTCAAATCTGGTGGTGGCAGCAAGAGTCCTGTCAATATCAGGTCTTCTCTGTGGGAAGTACAGACTCCTTGAAGAAGGCAGCCTGTTTCCTGAAGTTTGCCACCTAAGGGAGCCCAGACAGAGTGGAGGACAGTGACTAATGGGGTGATGGCTGGTCCTGCTTGCAGGTTTTGTTGATTTAACAACATGCAAACCAGGTGAGAAGTGAGTATGAGAGGGGAAGGGTTGTTTGAAGAGCAGAAGATAAGAGAGCTGGCTGGAGGCTGGTGGAAGTGGGCAGGACAGGAGGCACTGGGTGCAGCCATGCTTCCACGGAGACTTCTTCTGCCAGGTCACCCTTGCTCTTGTGCTGTGAGGGTTGCTGTCAGAGAGGTAGAGACAGCAGCAGCCCCTCTGGGCTTAGGCTGTCGCCTCTTTGCCGGGAGCAGGATCCCATGGCCAGCACTCCAACATGCTCCCTCTGGGCATGCACCAGGCAGGTCCTGCTGGCTGTGGCTGCAGACAGAGAGGTGGGGTAAAGCCTCAGTGGAATGCCACAGGGAAGGAAGAGGAGCCCAGGGAAGAGTGAGTGTTTCTTTGCATAGATACAGGGAATCAAATGCCTGGGCCAGGATCATTGACAACAGCAGAAATCTCTATGGCTGAGTAACAACAGCATAGCTGCATCTGCCCGTGGCCTTGGGGATGAACCAGGCTTATGCCTGTGTGACACACCAGCCCCTGAACCGCTCCTGCTGGTGAAGGGAATCTGAAGAGGTTGAGGTGGGAGAGATACAGCTGCTGTCCAGGGAAGCAACTTGAATTGGAGCCTGTGAGAGGGGCAGGTCCATGGGTTCCCTGTGCTCAGGGATCTGGTGTCCGTGCAGAGCTCGGAGTCTCCACAGTTGTATGCATCCAGCCAGGACGGTGGTGTAGGGTCATAGAACAGCTCTGCTGAGGGCACATCTTCATCCTGGGAGAGAGGAGGTGATGAACATTGTGTGTGAGGATGGCAGGGATTCAGAGGGGGAGAAACACAGTGATACAGTGCAGAGTGCAGGTGCTGCAGCAGGTTATGGGCTATGCAGAAGCCAGTGGAACATACATGGGGGAGCTGCCTGACTCAACTCCCCCTCCTCTCTGCCTGTTCTCTCCCCTAACAAAGGACAGGCTGGTGGTTGCTAGGCTGCCAATTTACATTCAGGTTAGAGGTGAAGTGTGTTTTCATTTAAAAGTCCTCTTTCATCACTGGTTTACTTTGCACCCTGACTTTTCTACTTCTGTCTCCTGTAAGAACACATCTACTCACAAAAGAAACTCCTAAAAATACGTCGCCTGCCTGAATCCTTTCCTCAGTTTGATTATTCAGTGTTGAGTTTGATTATCATGCTCATCTCATGGCATATGAAATTAAATAAACACAAAACTATAGAGTCAGAGAAGGTTTTATGTGTGTTTTTATTTCAATGATTTCTGTTTATCTAAGAGGAAAGTTTTAGTCGTTGCTGTGGAGGATGTGTGTGACCTATGGGAGCGTTTGTCATGTAGCTGAGTTCAGGTGGGTGAGTTGGCACACTTAGGGTATTTTGTGCTACTTTGTCCCAAATTACAGCAGCTTTGGAAAAAGGGTTGCTTCACAAGAGACACTTTTGAATAACCCTGAGCTCTGTAGGTCAGGACTGAGGCTTTGTAGTTGCTGCAGCAAGAAACTGATAAGATCTGGACAGAGGCAATTGCATCTTGCTGTCCAGGTATAGGAAAGTGACCAATGCAGAGCTTCAACCAGAAGATCAGAAATTCCTCCTGCATACCTAAAGTTCCATTCCTGCCTAACTGTGTGGAAGCATGGATTGCTTCAGCAAGCAATCACCGAGGAGGAGGAGGGAATAAACTTGGAGCCTGCACGTAGCAGCATATTTTTAGCACTGTTGATGTGACATTAAACAGGACAAAAGAAAGTGGGAAGCACTGAATCCTGGTCTGCCTTTCTTTTTAATCCTGTAACTTAATATTACTGCAATGAGGCAAGAGCTGCCTTTTCTTTAAGGTAACACCAGTCTTACAGAGGTACTGCTGGAACATTTGAGGTAGGCTTTGGCTGCATCAGTGGGAAAAGAGCTCTTTTGGAGAAGTGTTATCAGTGCATTTTTGGTTGGAGGTTGTGGGAAACATTACAATACAATCTCACACAAGGGTTTAGAAGATGAGTGCTGCAGATTCCTGTAGGGTTTTGAATGTTGTGGTAAAAGAGGCTTTTCATGAAAAGTAGCAATTGCGTATTTTAATGTTTTGGGGTGAGGAAAGAGAAGAGCTCCTGTAACAGTTGGATCAATTGCTGCCACAAAGACATGGAGGGCAATTCAAGTGATTGAATTCTGGGTGAGGCATCAAGAAAGAGTGTTGGTATGGAGAGACAGCCCCTGTTGATGAATGAAAGCAGTTCTTGGGAAATAGTTCTAGGCATGGAACTCTCTAGAATTCAGTTGAAGATTGTTCTGTGGCATGTTATTGGTTTGATACTTGCCTGAATGATACCCAGGCATAACTTGAGAGATACGAGTGAGAGACTGTTTCCGGAAATAAGTTTGGCTATGGAGACTATTATTTATAAAAACCTTGTTGTTTCAAAAGATATTCCTCAGGAATAAATGAGTTATGGGTGATATTTGTGAAGATGTTCACTGTCCACTGCTGCTGCTAACACTGAAATTCAGAATGAACATTAGGAAGAGCTCTTTCATTAGAAGTACAGGGCAGCACTAAAACAACCAGGGAGTTTGTGGACTATCCCCTCTTGGAAATTTTCAGGACTTAACCATATGAAACCATGGCCTTGCTTAGGCAGTAGTTTTAACTTGAACCCATATGCTGGAGTGGATGATTTTTGGAGGTCCCTTCCAAACCTTTCTTTCATTTAATTTTGAAGCTACACTACAACATTTGTCATGAAATATGCTAAGAGCTTTTTCCATCTGCAAATCTCCTTTAACACATTTAATATAGGTACACAGTGAGACTTGGCTTATCATTAAGACATCCTTATTCCACCATTTTAAGCCTAATGTCTTCAATTCACTATTCTTTGAATTCCGAAAGTGCTCAATAATAGAGTGGCAGCATTAAATCCTTTGCTTTTATACCAATTCCTGAAAATAGATCTTGTGGCTTAACCCCAGACAGGAACTAAGTACCTCACAGTTGCATCTTCCTTCCCCTTCCCCACTCCCCATTGTGAAGGAGTATTGAAAAAAAAAGTAAAACTTGTGGGTTGAGATGAGAACAGTTTAATAATTGAAACAAAACAATAATAGTAATTATAATGATAATAATGAAAAGGAGAAAGAGAGAGTAATAAAAGCTAATAGAAACACATGATGCACAATACAACTGCTCATCAGCTGCTGACCAACGCCCAGACTGTACCTGAACAGCAATCGTCTCCTCCCGACCAACTCCTCCCCGTTTATATACTGAGCATGGCATTCTGTGATATGGCTCATAACTTTGGCCAGTTCAGCTCTTCTGACCATGCTCACTCCCAGCTTCTTGTATACCTGCTCACTGGCAAAGCAAGGGAAACTTAAAGGTCCTTGATTTAGAGTAAAGACTAGTTAGGAAAAACTAAAACATGAGCGTGTTACTAAGAAGAACTGTATCCCAGGTGAAACCAGGACAAACTACTTGGCAGTGAATAGAATAAAAAGAGAGAAGTGTTTTATGAAAGGGATAAAGAAGGTGGATGTTAACAAAGCTGGACTTGGAGGACAGTAGGCGTGAGATGTCCCACCCTTGAGGGGAAAGGAGCGCCCAAGATTCATAGATGCCTGTGGTTGAAAAGGAATGACAAAAGTCAGAGGGTCCACAAAAACTTGCAAAGTTTTATTGGTAAGTTATGCACATGTACATGGAAATTGGAATGTTAGTCCCTTATAGCATAAACACATTGCAGTGGATTTTGAGTAAGGAGTAGGGTGGAAGAGGACAGGGAGATTAAAGAGAGGGAGGGAGAGAGAAAGGAAAGGAAAGGAAAAAGAAAGGAAAGGAAAGGAAAGGAAAGGAAAGGAAAGGAAAGGAAAGGAAAGGAAAGGAAAGGAAAGGAAAGAAGGAAAGGAAAGGAAAGGAAAAGAAAGGAAAGATGTATCTATCACCAGTAGTCCTGGTTCCAGCATTAATCCTGCTGATAGGATGTCCAGGGTCCTGGATCATGTGTTTTGTGGGGGTACATTTTTATTGATAATTTTTGCCTGTTCTGGAGATAAGTTTCTCACTTTCTATGCACATTAGTTGCCATATGAAGGTCATTCTTCTAGACCCATCTGGAAATGGGTTGGAGAGCACTGGGGGTCTTTGGTGGCCTTGATCCCCCTCTGCTGGGTCAGCCTGTTGTTGGCAGCCCATGCCTGCTTCTTGACCTCATTCTTGCACTTGTGCTGCATTGTGCTTATTTCCAGAAATCGGAACACGTATGTTTATCCCAGAAAAGTGCTGCCCTGCCTTGGTATGGGCTGCTTCTCCAGTCGCATCAAGTGAGGCATCAAGCCTCCCTCGAGTGATGGTTGCTTATTTTCATCTCTCCTTGAGAAGAAGATTCCACTGGATGAGGAGAAGCAGGAGTAGGATAGCTTATATTTCACTTTTTAAGTATATAGTTTGCTGCACTGATGTTAGCAAAGGCAGGCTGAAGAAACACAAATTATGTGTGGAATGAGTTTGTGCTGCTGATAAATGATGAGGGACTGGGGAGTACCTGCCACTTCCTAACAGGATGGAAAATGGAGCAATGCCTGGTGGTCCTTCATTGTTAGGACCATCTGAAACCTTTGCTTCCTATTACTTTTCCTTTGGAGGGAAGCACTACCCTTATCCCTAAGTTCTGTGTATCAAGGGAGCAGAGCTTCAACTCTTGATTGAACATGAAGGTTGTGCAGGAAAACCTTCTGCATTCAATACTCCATCGTTGAGAGTTAAGTGTTACCTATTTTGAAAGGACTGATGGTGACTTGTAGTATGTACTGCAAAAAAAACTTTCTGATGGCAGTTTTACTGTATTAATACCTTCCTGGTAACAAAGATCCATTCTTGAGGAAAAGAAACAAAAGCAGATTTACTGAACATAGGTGAAAAATTAATTTTGCTCAACCACCTTTAATTTGCTCAGGATTCTGAAAAGTAGGAAGTAATGGGTTGAAGCTTTTCATATAGTGAATTGTACACAAATGAATGTATTCATACTGCAGAACTGGTATTATTACAGAAATCCCCAAAGCAATTTCACATTTTGCTCTATGAGACAGAAATGGAATCATTGCCATTCTCTCTTTTCTGTATCATGTTTCTTGATATTGAAGAACATCTGGAAATCAATCACAGGAAAATTATAATGCTTCTTAAATGTTATGTTTATAAATGATGTGAAATGAATCATTAGGATTGGCTTTAACCATTCAAAACTGAAGATTCAGGGAAGAGCCATCAAAAAATTTTCCCCTGTTGAATAGATTTCAAATTGTTTTCATAGAAATTCCATGCATCTCATAAAAAGTAACTGACAGTACATTTATCACCATTTTACTGCTTCTTAAAAATACAGCTTTTGGTGATGATTTTATATAACAAGAATGATAGAAAAAATCATTAGATTTTTACCCTCAAGCAAGAACTAAGTGGTTTAATATTCTTCTTTAGTAAATGAACTTTGAAATATATCCAGATCAAAAACCAAACATCAACTGAGTTAAGTGATAATCAGACAAAGAGTAATTCTTTGCAAAGCTCCTGAGCCAAAACTCAGCTCTTTCAGTCCGAGACAACAAAAGCAAAATGCGAAGTCTTTGTATTTGACACTCCAGCACAGACAGGACTTGATTCATCTTTCTCTCTGCTTTTCTTTAGCAGATAATATTTTCACTAATGTGATAGAGCTGTTCTCTGTTGAAAATACAGCATCTTTCCTTACAGCTATGTTATTTACAATCTATTAGGTGAACTGACACTGATATTTACATATTAAAAAAAATCCCAATAAACTGTCAGTGATTTATTTGTCAGGAGAGAAGTAACTAAATCCAACAAGGAAGATTTTTTTTTAGTTTTCTTTTATTTTAAATAGCAATTCATTCTAGTTTATAGTGTCTTCTTCTGAGAAAGAAAGTGTATGTCCTGAAGGATTATAGTGATAAATGATTCCTGTAATGACTTTCAGTTCCTCCCCAGTTTCTAAGGCTTAGAAGTCAGGGCTGTGAGCCTCCAACCTTGCCAATGACTTGTGGTGACGCAGTGCTGCATCGTGTGATGGATTGCCTGGGGTTTTCAGCATACTTTAAAGATTGGGAAACAGGATTATCAGAGCAAATTTAATTTCCACTTTATTTGCTTTGTTTTATTCATGAGTGTTATGATAAAAGTGTCAATAACAGGATTACAGGCTAATTTTTGTTCTCCAGTGGTGATTTTGCTGTCCAGAAAAAGGGAAAGTTGACATTTTCACCCTTCCACACAATAGCAGCCAAAGGGACGAGTCCAGAAAATGGTTCTGCGTACTGCAAAGTGCTCCCAGAATTACCCCCAGGAGCAAGATGTGTGGATAACACTCTCAAAATTACTAGGGAAAAATCAAACCAGTTTCTTAAAAACAGCTACATTTGTAGATATTAGTAATTTTTAAGAAGTAGAAAATAACAGACCACTTGACTTCTAGGAGCACTGCCTCTGTGAAGTGCTCAAGTACTTCAGATGTGAGTGTCATGTAAAAATATGGAAATAATTTTCATGATGGTCTGGGCAGTTTAAGGCTTGGCAGGGGTGTGAGATTGAGCATTGCAGAATTAGGATGTACTTCGACACTCTGATGTAGGTTTTCAGAATACGCTCTGGTGTACCAATATTATATATTCCTCAAAATTTAGAACTTATTTGAAATGTTGACCCCAGTATTCTGAAGGTCAGAATTCTGTTTCTATATTGGACTTTCTTGATAGGCTATTAAGAACAGCATTACTTGTATGATCTTATGTTTATTGTGTATTTTAGATATCTGGTAAAACATTATTTGTCTATGAAATTATATATTAGTTATTAGCTCTATATAAATTAGCTCTAATTAATGTCCCTGAGTTCTATTTTTATTTCTATTTCTCATACAAAATCTTACCGGTTTAGATGTTACTTCACTGATGATATAGGAGAAAGTTGCCTTCTTTCCAACTCCTTAAAAATAATTATTTGTTCCAATAATGGAATTATATTTGAAATAATCACTTTTGGATAAAACATGAATAGTTACAATAGTTATCTCATTGACCTATGTCAGGGTATCAGTGATTTGGTTTGATGTTGTTTGTCTTCATTTGTAAGTAGAGAGATTGTCTTCTATTGTAGCTATCTTGTTTTTGATGTCTGTGAGAGGGTACCATTCCAAATGGATATCCAGCAGCTGACACGTGTAGTCCAAGAACTGATCAAATATTCATAGCAGGTAAATGACTTAGAGGGCTAGTCACTGACATAACCTATATTTATGTCCCTTCAAAAGCAGATAGCCGCTTTCAATCAATGCCTGAGTGAGCAGATGATGATTTTCCAGTAAATCTGTTTTTACTTACATGTGTATGTCTTCTTGCAAACGGACTATATTATATGTAAAGTGATGATCTGTGTGGCATGTCAGAAACACTGCCCTACCGCAGAGCAGATGCCAAACAACAAAGAACAGTATTTTTGTATTTGCAGGTGTGGGACATGAAGGTAAGGGACAGAATTTGCAGCATAAAGCATGAAGGGAGTTGATAAGCTGTTATGAAAAATCAGCTTTCACTTTTGAAGCAGAATGCAAAGGTATTTTAAAGCACTATTGGAAGTTTCTGAGTTCAGTGCACCATGAAAAAGGTTAGTTGTTACTTTTCACATATTTCAGGATAAGGGATTTCAGTAAGGACACCAAAACCTTGTTGCTTTTGCATTTTTCTTCCTGGCTTCTTCAGCACAGCCTTCCACATGGGTTGATTCTGATACTAGGGCAAACTTTTCCTTCTGTACAAACGAGTTTTGCCTTTGATTTCCGTACCTGAGCCTAGCTGAACCATAAACAAGATTTCCCTCCTTTCCCTCCGGCATTTTATATAAAGCACTTGACTGTACTTGTAAGTCAGTCTTAACCAATTGTTTTTGTGTTGATCTATAGGAATAGATGTAGATGGGTATACAGAAGACTTTTATATTCCAGGTCTGCTGTATAACTAGAAGATATTTCTACTCAGAAAGCTGGGAGTGATACTTTGCATCATATCTTCAAGTGAGAATGCTTCAGCTCTTTGCTTGATTTATTTTGCTGATACTATTTCTATGGTTAATATCTCTCCAGCATTGCAGACAATCCTTTGCAGCTCCTTTTTCAGTGACATGGTTGCCTTCTCACTCGACGGCACTAGGCAATGTGTCACATTTTTGGTTGACGTCTTATTCTCCTGTGTTTTCTGAAGTGTTTACAGGATTTGTGGCACTCCTGCTCGCTGCACTCCAGGCACGTGAGGCAGTTGCTGTTCTCCAGCCTGGCAGGAGCTTTGGGCATTATAACAAGAATTGTCCTTTCACAGCTTTGCAGTGCTCTACAGTCCCATGGCTAGTTCTTTATTTGAGTGTAGAGATAACCTTGGATTTTTTCGGCATTAAAAAGCCTGAAGTAATATCAGATAACATAAATTAGGTGGTGCAGTTTCCCTGGTTTGTTAGTGGAATCTTACAAGCTTGTATTTTGGTTCCTTTATTTTCATTTTGGTTGTCTTCTTTCACTTACAGGAACAACAGACTGGCTGCTATTAGTCTTTAATTTCTGACATATTATTTGTTTTTTTGGCATCTGGTTGTCAACCTGTTCCTCTCTGTTAAATATTTAGGGCTACGACTTTGTGTGGATCTGTGCAGACACTTCATTAGCAGCACTCCTCTGCTGATTCTGTTTGGATTGCTCCTGTAATCTAATATCCATAGGGACCAGAGCTGCAGTTAAAAAATTTGACAACTCCATGAAAATGATTGTTGTAAGTGCTGTGTGACTGGCTGCTAACACAGAGATGAATATAAGCACAGGCTGTATTTCCCTTTAGGAAAAACACACAGTTAGTTGCTGGTGCTCAGCTTCATATGGCTCCTTTTCTACCAATGCAGCCAGTTTTGATTCTGAGCCATTCTGTTTTGATTGAAAAGAACAGCAACAAGGCCCAGAACACTACAAATTCAAATGTTTTTTTAAAGCTTACCATCACAGAACACAGGTTTATCCAAGCCAGCTGGCTTGCATACTGAAATAGTCCCTATTCCTGTGTTATTATAGGCTGTCAATACAGGCTTGGCTGCAATAAACACAGGTAAAATCTGGGCAACCCCCCTCAAATACACATGCAGAACTTTTTTTTTAAATTTTTTTTTTTTTTTAGGATTTTCTTGAAAACTCTTGTAACTATTGCCTGGTTTTAGGAGCATTTTAATATTCCTGTTAGGGAATGTGTGTGTGTGTCTATTTCTATTTCTACCCAGTTTTGAAGTAACTAATTTACACTGATTGTACTTGAAGAGAACAGTAATTCATTGCTCTCTGGAGAAAAATGGGGTGAATGGTAGTTATTTAGTGCAAAAAATATGTATTATTCTTGTGTTTATTTGGATTTGTCACTTTTTTTTTTCTGTAGGGTTGATTTAAAAGTGCCTGGAAGAGATTGATTTAAGCATAATATGACAGTTTTTCTTCCCTAACGTACTTCTTTCAGTCATCTAGGAGATGTATTTAATATAAAGGACATGTGTCACTTCAGCTTGGCATAAGAATTCATATTTGGTAATGCCTAGCAGCACTGTCTGCTGAAATACAGTAGTTAGCCTGATGGCTAATTTAAAAGGAAAATGTGATGTTTGGACAGGAAGAAAAAGAATGTCATATGTGAAGTACTTCTTATCACAGACAGGTCAGAGCTTATTTTGTATTGCAATGATGGCTCACCACTGAGCTTCAGATTATTATTAGGAAAACCCTATGTGTCTTATTCTTCAGAAAATAGTTACAGGTGTTGAAGAAGAGGGTTTTGAGCAGTGATTTGGTGTTTCACTGCCATGAAACAAAGGGACAGGGACAATGTAGTAGAAAGAAATATTATAAAAAACAACCTTATGTCTTACTATTTGTGTTCTCCCCTAAAAGGATGGAGGTAAAAATTCAATTAGCAGCATTAGTCACAGTCTAAGATTTGAGCTCCCCAGAAAAACACTCTGCTGTCACATTCTGTTGCTATTTTTAGCAATTTTTCAACTTTGCCCAATATGATGGAAGATGAGACCACTGTTGATGAATCACATTGATGACAAACAAAATGGATAATATCAAGTAGGTGTTTGTATTGGGATTGGATTGGACCAAGCACAAATGTTTTGAAGTAGTTTTGTAAAAGCTGGTTAGGTGATGGCTTGCATTCTTTGTCTGTGCTTTGGGTGCTTCCTGGTGTAAAACTGAAGCCTAACCTGCATTTGTAAATCCTCACAAAAAAAAAAAAAAAAGAATAAGGAATGTGTGATGAAGGATTATAATATTCCTTGCTTGGCTCACTGCTGTGAGAACAGTGTTGGCAATATGAAGCCAGAAAACAAGAATGGATGACTGAATTGGAGGCTCACTCTGTCTAGCTCAGTGTCCTGTCCTTGACTGCTACCTGTAGCTCATGATTATGGAAAAAAAAGGCATAGTGAAAAGGACAGGTATTCCTGTGCTTTCCTGTTCCTCCTAGACTTAGTGTAAATAAATGGATCAGTTCACTGTGTATCTATTTTCTTGGCTTTTGATCTGGTTTTCTTTCTGGTGTCTGGAACTTCCTGATGCAGCAAGTTTCATAATAATTATGTGTTATATGAAACACTGCCACTTTTGTTTCTATGATAACTTCATGTGGTACCTCATGGTAAATTTGTTCTTATATCAAGAATCCATAACATTGTAGTAGAAACTAAGCTTTATACGTATCTCTTTTTCTATACAATATTATAATAGGCATAGTCTTGCTTTAGGTACCCACTGGCTCATATTTACTGTGAATCTTGTGCATGAATGGTCCAAGTAATATTGCTTAGACAGGAATCCTATCCCCTCTTTGATATGTCTATAATATGCAACTGACTGAGAAGCTAATCTGATTTTTTTAAAAAAATCAATTAAAAAACCAAGACTATGATTAATCTGATCCATATTAAACATTTAACTTTGAGTAGGGTGGACTGCATATCAGAAGTGCTGATTTCTGTCTATTGCATGTAAAGAGAAAATGAATAAAATATATGTTTCTATTCTGGACACCTTTGCATTTGGTCAGACAAATATTGCTTTTGGGGAGTCATTCACTATGGAAGAAGGAATATACATAATCCTGGGAAACAGCTGCGCTTTATGAAATCATTCACCACATAATAGGCTGGTAAAATGTGTTTTACTTGCTGTCCTTCCTCTCACACCCTTCGGGCAGGTGGTAGCTAGACCTTTTGGGCACTAGCTAAGGTGCTTTTGCAGCACAGAAAGAAATTGCAAGGAAATTTTATCCAATGAATACTCCTAAAGCAGGATTTTTTCTTAAGGCCTGACATCGTGGTGTGCACATGGTTTTTTTTGGTGAAATTGTCTATAACCTCAAGAGAGCCCATTCCTTGGATGATGTGTTTCATTTGGACTGTAAAGAGGGCTCCCAGCACAGTGTCTCTTCAAAGGTCACCCAGACCATTTTGATTAATGCTATCTTGTTTCTGGTTGGCAGCTAGCAAAAGGGAGGAAAAGAGAACACACAAAAAAAGTGAGGCAAGGTGAAAAAACCACTTTGCTCCTTTAATGAAAGCAAGGTGGCAGGTAAATGTTATCCTCACAAGCACATGGTGTGCAGTGGGTAGAAGAATAAGAGATGATCCCAGGGCCAAGGGAAGAGGAGAGCTGGTTTCTGCACCTGGGAGATAGTGAGGCTCAGCTTGCGAGTGCCTTGGTGGTGTGCTTTTAGTTGAGAAATTGCCATCTTTAATCCTTTCCAAAAATTTGATCTCTGTGCTGGCTGAGGAATCTGTTGCTGCCATACCGAACATTGGCACAAACATGCTGCCTTGCAATTGATGTTGCCCTTTTGATGTCAGGTCTTTCCTGATCCTGATGCCAAATCCATAGTGTGATTCCACTAGGTAATTGGAAATTATATTTTGATTTTAACCATTTTCCCATAGGAAAATTTGAGAGAAAAATTTATTCAAAGATGTAAACAATCCTAGACTGAGCCAATAAGTAAGCTTCAAGAACCTGTAGCATTTGACTTACCCTGGTTTTGCAGTTTCTGTAACGAGCAGCAAATGGCATTTAGTTCCTAGTTGTTCTTTTTGGCATTCTGGCACCATGCTTTCTTCAAAAAAAGAACAAAAAAAATCCTTCAGACCTATTTCTTGATTGTTCTGGCATTCTGGCATTCATTCCCACAAAAATTTCAGGTGCCAGCATGACATTTCAATACAGAAATGGTAAAGAAAATATCAGAGTACTGCAGGCTCTCTGTTTGAGACCTACAGAAGATTTCAATATTTTACTCGCTAGTCTTCAGGAATAATTGAAGAGGTGAGAGTGGGTAGACCCCAGGTTACAGTAATTTTTTTCCTACTAATGTAGAGCCTGATCTTGCTTCAATTACCTGATTTTCATCCCCTAAAATCAGAAATTTAGAAATTCTTATTTTAGTTAACAGGGCTAATCAGCAGGCTGTGTTTCATCTCTCCTGAATTTAGACAGCTGCATTTACATCTGAAGAGGTTGTCTAGGCTCCTGTTGTAGTCAGCAGGAGGAAGCAGGGATTTCTTGGCCATCATTCTCTGATGTAGTTTAAATGCCTATTTTATGGTGAAATATATTGTTGTCTAAGAAGGGCCTATTCTCTCTCCTTTGACCATAATGGAGCCTTGAACAAGCTCACATGTAGATTTGCTAAATACTTATGTTTTCTTAATTGTCTGTACAGGAAACGTCCATTTAACTTTGCAGAAACTTTGGCTTTTCATATTATTGCAATGCTATTTTATTGCTCTTCAATTTATTTAATTAATTGCTTGGAGTTGTATTTGATGTGGAACAGAGGTATCAGCAGGCACACCAAAATTTTAGATGTGAAGTTCAAGATATACACAAGTGAAAATGCAGAGAAAATGTAGACTGAAATCTGGGCACAGTCCCAAGAAACAGCCATTGACATTCCTTCTCTTGTGGAAAGTGTTAGGCTATTTTAAGAACCACTGTTTTTGATTGATAGCAGAGGGGATTCCAGTCTGATAGAGTACTTTCAGCATGTTAAGTATGTCAGGCATTTATTATCTTACACACTTTTGTCTTTTTTTATGTTTTCTGAAGCTATTTTTTCCTACAGATTGTTTTAATATTGTACTACATCCTATATATTCTTTCTGGTACATTGGCCAAGCTAACAAGGCTCTGCTTGCATTTCTCACTTGAACAATAAAGGATGAAATGGTTAGGAGAGTATGCAATTTAATTGCTAATTATGTGAATTATGTGAATTTATGTACAGCAGTTTCCAGGTTGTAATAACCATAACTCCTTCCTTTTAGGTAGTGTTGCCACTTAGACATCACCACTGTGGCTAGCACAGGCTTTTCCCATGAGAATTCTTCTTGTGTTTTATAAATAAAGATAAAGTTTGGATGTTATTGGAACAGTGTCCCAGAACTTGGACGGTGCAGGCCTGGCCAATCAGGCCTGGGGGAAGGCTTCTGACTGACCAATCTGGGTGACTTTTGAAAACTCTATATATATGATGAAATCAAAACAATAAAGGTCATTCCTTCTTGCCACTGAGAACTGGTGCTTTCTTTACTCTGCTAGCTGCTCAACAGCGACACACCACTGCAGTGGGATTGACCCACACAGCTTGTAGATTCCTTTATTGAATTGTCAAAGAGAATAGTCCTGGAAGTTTATTCTCCTTGATGTATTTGGGAATTCAGGATGGTCTCTGTGATTTAGTATTTACTAGACTGGAAAGAAAAAACTATGAAGGGACATCACATGCCCTGAGAAAGGGAAATCACACCTGTAGAAAAACATTGGCCGTGTGATAAATGTAATTATCTATATTTTCCTTGGCATCTCTGTTGTGTTTTGGGAAAATAGAATTAAGAAATTTAGGGAAAAAAAAACTCTACTCATAGGATGATTTACATATACTTATTTGTCGCTGTTGAGCAGCTAGCAGAGTAATGAAGGTACTAGTTCTCAGTGGTAAGAAGGAATGACCTTTATTGTTTTGATTTCATCATATATATAGAGTTTTCAAAAGTTACCCAGATTGGTCAGTCAGAAGCCTTCCCCCAGGCCTGATTGGCCAGGCCTGCACTGTCCAAGTTCTGGGACACTGTTCCAATAACATCCAAACTTTATCTTTATTTATAAAACACAAGAAAAATTCTCATGGGAAAAGCCTGTGCTAGCCACACTTATTCACTGCTTTTCACGTAATATTAATGTAACAAAAGGGGGTGGAAATTATTTAACTAGTATGCATTCACTGATCAAATCAGTCAGTGTATCTGCCTTCATATAATCAATGAAAGCTTCACTTGGAATGCAGAGAACTTTTCTACATCTTTGTCATGAAAATGCAGGACAGAAATATTTGGAAATATTCCACTTCCATTACTTGAATTTTTCTTAATTTCAGCGTGTATATACTCTGTTGAGTATGTATTAAAGCAGTAAAATTATGGAGGAACTCTACAAAATTTCTTGCAAGAATTTCCTGGAATTATAGCAACAGATGAGCCACTTGATTGTTCTCATGTAGTTTTCCATTTCTGTTAGAAAATCATAGTGCAGAAAAATTCATTTATAGGAAAAGAAAGTGCCTTACAATATAAAATCTTTACAGAAAAAACCACTTCTTCTCATTTAAACAAGAGTAAATTTACAAAGGACACTGTCTACAAATAAAGAAGGACATTTGTAGGAAGAGAAAGGGTTATATCTCACCTGATAAACCTTATTAAAATAGATAGCCAAACTGTGCTGCATCACCAAGAGAGACATACTCAATAAGAACAACCAAAAAAATCAAACATGTTATATACAAGGGTAAGCTGAAGTGTGATACATATGCACCTACAGACTCATAGTGACACAGACAGGAATGAAATCATGATTTTGTCAAAGATATTGACCATGGTACCCATGGCAGGTGAACTTAGTACCTCTATAACTGAACCAGATACTCTGCCTCATTGCACCTGGTGTTGGATTAATCTAATTTCCTTTGTGCTTGCACTTACTGGGATGAAATAAGAAGTCATTGGCAGGGGTTTTTTTTGGGAGGGTTTTTTTTTTTTGGTGGTTTTTTTCGTTGGGCTTTTTGTACAGAGAAAATTCTTCAGGGAAAATTCTACGTTGCCTAAGGTAAAGCAAAAATCTGAACATTTGCTCTGAGGAGACAACATCACTTGCAGACAAGGAGTATGGCTGGAGGAGAGCTGGAAAGGGAGCTGCTCTTTTGCTCAGTCACATTGCTCACTGGATTACAGTCTTTGCAAATCTAGCTGGCTCAGCTGAACATTGCCTGAAGTTAAGTAGGATGAAGTGGAAATAAGTATGTATAAAACTGTTAGCCTCAGTCTGCTTTGGTCAGAATTCACAAAAAAAAATAATCAGTCAGTTTTACTGAAGCTGATGTGGGGTTATTCCTGACTCTCTAGAAGATTCGGTACCTCTGCTTGACCCCAAACATGCATGAGACCATGGAGCTGTCTGCCTTCTTTTTGCTGTGGGCCCTCACCCTGCTTTTGTAAAAAGATATCCACATTTGCTTAATTAACAGACCCAAAGAGACGTCTTTGGAAGGACACCTTAAATTTTGTCTGCCTTCCCATCACCAAGCCTGCTGTTCTATAGATACCATAAATCTTAAGAGTGAAGGTAACATCATCACTGAGACAGAGCAGTCCAAAATTATGGCATGTAGGTTAGACCAAGACACAGTGCAGTATTACAGTGTGTAGATTATTTTCAGTCCATTTAGTCTAAGACAAATCTTGTCTCTTCCTATTTATTTTCCAGATTTATACTGCAGTTCGTGAACTAGAGGTGACAGAAGACAAAAAATTAAATAGCTCTTACCGACCACAGTTGCCAGCTAGCTTACTACAGAGTAGGGCAAGGAAGTCTCCTTTTCTGGGACCTGAGATGAAAAGCTTTTCCCATCCAGAGTAAGATTCAGACTTAATTCAAGCATCTCAGTCAAAATTCTGAAAAAGCGATTTTTAGTTCCCTTCAAGTCATGGGCTTTCAAGGCTTTTTAATATGAAAATTTCCCAAGCACATCCATTTCAGCGTCAATTATTTCATTTTACAGTATACTCTGAGTATTTTGGTGCCTGTCTGAAACGATAGCCCATCATAAATGCAGAAAGCAGAAATAGTTTTGATAAGTCCTTTGATCCTATGAATTTGATTTGAGCTCCCCTCACAGAACAGAGAGCCACAGGGTGGTCATTTCTGTTCAATACAAAGGGAAAGGAAAAATCATTGCTGCCTTTTAAAAAACATCCTGCTGGAGTGGGTGGTGGTGGTGCTGGTAATGTGGATGCCTCCAGCATCCTGGAGAACCCAGTCTGGGAATAATTTGTTTAAACCAACTTTAAGATGCATCCCAAACCCCAAATATCACCCTCTATTAATAGTGTCCCTTAACTATTTGTGGACAATAAGCAATCATAAATGCTGAATATTTTCTGAATATAAAGCAGTGTAATAGAAGAGGAAATGAGCATTACCTCTTGCAGGAAAGGTCTCCTGCCTGGTGGTGGTGTGGGAATACATGGTTTAAGCTTCTTCAGGCAGACTTTATCCAGAAAGCCTGCTTGAAAAGGAAAAACAACTGCCTATATTACATACCTGCACCTGTTTAGCTCTGTAACTATCTCTATACTGCCAGTATCTCCCTAGTGTAATAGAAAGAATGTTTGATAATTTCAAATATTTACTAAATCAAACAACCTATAAATAGCTTATGGAGCATACTAATTGGATGCTAAACAATATTTAGGAAGGTATCTAGAAATGGATTATATGCTAATGGAAAACATTGTAACAAATGAATAATAGTCCTTATTATAGGTACATGAATATTTTACATAGGAAATACTTTTTTGAGGCTTACCTACTTTTCTGTGCTACTAAAAACCTGATCCCTGAAGTTTTGCACAGAATTTGCATTACTGTCCTGATGGGTTATGTCAGAGTGCTAGATGGCACTGGAAAATGTTTCCTGATCCCCAGCTGAAATATTTTTCCTGCTCTGTATTTCTTCCCCACTGGTTCTGTGGTGTGAACCAGCAAAGCCACAGGGAGATACAAGGTGTGGTGACAGTTCTTGTCAGCTGACGAAGAAACCCACAGACCCTTAATACATGTTCAGATGAGTTTTACTTCTTTTAATGAATTCCTCCTCAGATAGTTCAGATTTTTATGCTTTCCTGAAGCCACAGGATCCATTCTTTAGTACTGCACATTTGTAGCACCTTGTAAGCTTTGTCCATCATTATTATAATGCTTTCTCATATGCAAAGTGGTGTCAGATTCTTTTGTTTTGCTTACTATTACCAACATATCTAGACAGCTTTAAAGAAAAAAGAAGAGATCTGCAACGGTTTATATGATGCTGAAGTGCTGCTTTGCAGCAGAGTGTTCTACAGGAATGGTGCAATATGGTATGCAGTGTTTTATATTTAATTATGCATCAACAGACTGTCTAGATGATAAAAAGTCTGAAGTTCTGAAGTTGACCAGTAGGTCATCTCTGGTTTAACCCAGACCTGTGTTAATGAACACAGCTTTGTTTTCCTTAAGAGATTCCCCACCCCAAAGGAGCAAATATTATGGTGATTTTGTGGTTAGAAAGGTATTTGCAACTTTGTTTGCCATGTTTGATGTATAGTTTAGGATTTCTCTATGAGTTGTGGGGACTGTATTAAAGGATATGATATCATTAGCTTTCCCTTTTCTTAGTGTCATGTCTTTGTCAATTTTAAGGCTATTTGGTTTAATTTAAAATTGAGTTTCATTGAGGTACTTACTGCATGGATCAAGTATGTTTTTGGGAATGCTTTTAGAGAATTAAGGTTCAAAAAGATGCAGTAATATTTATGCATATTTATGTACATTTAAGCATGAAATTGATTCTTTTTGGAGATAACGAGTAGACAGCGCCCTGAGGCTATTGCCTTTATACCATTGTTTTTCTCTGTCACTAGAAATGAACTTGGCTGGCTGTCATAAAAAAACTTCACTTTCATAACAGGCAGAGAAATGTAATTGCTTTGGTAGAATTGCACACAGTAAGCTCAAGGGCTCTCAGTGTATTTTATTGCAGTTGCAGTTGAATGATGGAGATTAACCTTATGCTAATCACTGTAAACATAAAACCTTCTGTCTTAGATGGTGCTTACTACAAAGATTACTGATGTAATTTATTGATACAAACAATAGGAATTTTTTAGTTGCTTAGAAGCCATTTTAAAATCTGAAAAATGAATACATTACTTCTGACCATCTATAATATTTATGGTGCACTTCCAGTCATACAAAGTATACTGCTCCTGAATTTGGTCAGCAAAGAGGAAACATCTTGCAAGTTGACAGCATTTAAACTCTTTAAAGCAGAAACTTTGTGAAGTAATATTATTATTAACATTTTTATAAGTAATTCTTCAAATATTTCAGTCCTTGTCATGTGCCTTGCTTAATGAGATGGATATTCAAGCAAAGAAGAATAGTAACGAAAAGATTGTTATTCTGGAGACTCATACAAAGAGTAAGCTATAATGTATATTTTACATTTAGTTCTGAATTTTGCACAGTACTGCTATCCAGCCTTGTTAATAGAGTAGTCTTCTGTCTCATGTTTTGGGAGGATCTAGCACAGGATCTACACGTGGAAACTTGACTAGGTTTCCATGACAGAATATAAACCAAGTCCACCCTGTGCTTTCTTTTCTAATTAGAGAAAGTAAGAACAACACATTTGACCTCACATAAACATTTTCATTGAAGCAGTCAAGACAAAATTTGAGGGCATTTCTTCACTGAAATCAATAGTGAAAACTTCAGATGCCCCTCTGGTCCCAGAATTTCCATTCCACCTCTCCCCACCTCAGAACTTATGCATTGTTTTTGGCAGATTGGCCCTTTTTGGTCTCAGTGACCCATGGACATCCTGGTCAGTGACTGTGACCTGAGCACCTGCTGCCACCACAGTAGGCAGTGCTCACCTGAGCCTCTGCAAGGAATGATGTACAAAGGACCACTTCCAAGTTGCTAGAGATTTAGGGGTTAGTCTTTCCTGAAGGTGATGCTTGGGCACAGAAAAGCTGCTGTCATGCATATGAGTGTTTCTAAGTGGTATTTTTGTTTTGTGAAGACTGTCACAGCTGGAAAACAGTAGTTAGGCTGAAATGATGGTGCAAAAGGTTTTTTGTCTCCTTTAGTGACAGTGGAAAATGCAACACATCTCTTGCATACATGTCTGCTGGGGTCTTTAATAAAATCTTCACTGGGACTAAACCTGTAAAATTATTTCAAGGTCTTCTGTAGGTAACAAATGTTTCTGTTACACTGCCATTATTGTACAACTAGATGGCATAGGGGGTACTAAAAAACATTAGGTATTTTCATAATATAAAAGCTGTTAGAATGTCCAACTGCAATCACTGTCAGTCTTTTATGATATCTGTAGTGGCAGAACCTTAGTTTGCTTGTAATGCTTGAAGGTTTATTATTTATTCATCAGCATCTTAAGCTAGACAGCCTCAGTATCTCAACTCTCTGTAGCAGGGAGCGTTGATTAGTGTTTCTAGAGAGATTTGGCACAAGGTAGGTTGATGCTGGCAGAGAGAGGTGGGTAGCATATGTAGTCATTATCACTATACGTTCTCAGTGTTGACAGTGACAGAAGCAAGCTGACATAACACATCTTGATAAGTAATACTGCTATTACCAGTGTCATTTTATCATCAGCTACGCAAAACATTGACCTAGGACTCTGATTTGATATTAAAATAACTTTGGCATGTATTGACATACATATCATCGATTTTGTCATGACATTCCTTGGCAGGAGTAAGATTATTGTATATTGCTTCAGTTTACTTGTTAGCATTGCCCTTAATATCTCCTTCAGAAGGCGCTATTTATTTTTGTGCCTTCTGTTTCCCCTAGTGACAGAGATAGCATTCATTGGTTTGCGTATGAAATGCTTATAGGTAACATTTTCTTGTGAGAGGCTGTCATACAATTAATTTCATTGCTAGCAATTCAAGAAGTGAACAGATTCAATGTCATTCAAGGATTTTTTTCTTTTTTTTCAGTTTACAAATCCATTTTGGTTGATTCCATCAAAATTAGATGTCTGGAACAGCATATTTTTTCTGTTAAAAATGGAATTGTACTAGTACTTATGCAATGACTGATGTATCTTCAAAATGTGCCAATCATTTGATTGCAATTTAAAGCTGATTAGAGGTTGCTAACTTCTGAATTTGAATTACTGGTATCAAAATACTAGGCTGATCTATCAGAGGTAGTCTGGAAAACAACATGCTGCAAATTGCATAACCTTCCAAAGCACAGGAATTTCAGGGTAGTGTAACTGGCATGGACTCTGAATGGCTGGTGAGAACCTGAGCTCTGAGGCATTCACTTGCACAAGTTTGTGATTACTTAGCACTCTAGGTCTCGCTGGAGTTGATTTGGCCACAGACTTTTATTTTCACCATGTAGGTACTATGGAAGGATACAGTGAGCGTGGGGTTTTCTCTAGAGCACAAACAGCTCAGCAGTGCAGGACATTTGAACAGAAAAGGTCTTTTGTGAGACCTGAGAGGTGCTTGCTGGGCCGTGTGAGTCATTTGAGGTGGGACCACAGTGGCTCTCACTCCAGCATTGCCTTTGCAGCACTAATCTGCAGGTGCTGTCCCTTGTTCATGCACACCCCCTCTAAATCTGGGAAGGCCACGTCTAAAGGAAAGGAGGCAACGCCATGCTGTGACCATCTGGATGGGAGCCACTGCGGTGTGGAGGATGAGTCACTTGGCTAGCACAGAGCTGCGCTCTGCTTATTAAATTAGGTGACGTGTTACACAATTAGCCTGCATTTGCACGGCTGGTGACCCAGACTGGCTCCCGAGCTCTGGAGCTTAGGAAGGGATAATTTGGATCTATCTGTAGTAATCACCCAAGAAAGTTACGACCCCAGAGTGGTGAAGCAGCCTCGGGGAGCCGCGAGGAAAAGCCGACTGTAGAAAAGAGCCCAAGCGGTGAGCGCGGTAAGGATCTGACACGGAGCCACAGCGGAGCAGCTCGCCTCGCTTGGCATTCTCAGCTGCGACCCTTTCCAGATTTAGGCCTGTAAACTAGATATCAGTTTCTTACGAGAATGAGGCTATAAAAACTGCCACACTAGATCAGCCAGAGTCATGGCTTGTCCAGTGTCCCATCTCAGGCTGTGTCTGAGCTGACACCTAAGGAGCAGTGTGAGAAAGGGGCCAGCATTATGAACTGAGCTCACATCTCTCCGTTTGCAGGGCAATTACAATACTTCATCATTAGGCACGGAATATGTCAGTGAGTTTCGAAAGTCTTTCATGTTGTTAAACTAATTGAATATTCACTGGGCCAGAGTGGGGGACCTAAATTGTCCTTTTCATTCCCATGTCCTGATCAACAGCTAATCCTCAGCTGCTTCTGCATTGCCCTAAATTTTAGTTATTTATATGGATGTTTTTGTGGATTTTCTATGTATTTGTTAAATGAATCCCTCTTTGTTACTTTACACTCACGGAGTATTTTAACTTTTTTTCCCACTCAAATATTCTTATTATGGGCTCTTTTGTTCTCCCTAGTATTCAATTTTCCTCAGGAAATTTCAAAAAGCTTTTAATGGTTCTTTGCTTTCTGAACATAATTTAATTGAGTGTTTGAAAATCTTTTACATTTGAAGTCAAAATCTAACAGCCAATCTTGGTGGCTTTTTTGTGCAACTTCCTTTGCTGCTACATGCATAAATTACATTATTTGCATATTCTTCAAAGATATTGTGCCTCTATTTTATTTTTAGATTTCATTTTTCAATAATTATATTTTAATTTTATAGCATTAATAATAATAAAAAAGCTTTTTCATTGAACTATCTCTCATTAGGCTCTCGGAAGTTGTGTTTGATAATTTAGTTAGTAAATTTTTATGATTCCTGGAAAAGTGTGCACTTGATCTGAAGAGAGAAGAAGCATGAAGCCCTACCAGAGGGTCTATCTTACTGATCTGTTGCAATGATGGATATGGGGTATAAAAATTCTTTCCCAGAATATACTTTCTAAGTGTGTATTTGTATATTAGCTGTTTTCAAATGGTGACAAACAGCAAAGAAAAAAAAGTAAAAAAAAGTAAAAAAAGATCAAAAAAAAAGATGTAGATTTCAATCTCGCTGACTAAGAAATCCTGCAGAAGAATTTTTCATTATGTTTCAGGCTTGTTTTACCAGGTATGAAAGGCCACATGTTTGCAAATGCTCAGCTAACACATTCAAATGAGTTATCCTCTGTTAGCAGAGATACATTCTAATGCTACCCAGGGTCGAAGCAATGGTAGGCTATTTAAATAAATCCATTTTCACCACAGTAATTTTTTTTATTTTGAAGTAGTGGCTGCCGAGCAACCCATAGATGGTTGGTTCACTATCTGTGCCTCTCCTTTTAAAAGATAATAACCTTTTAAAGATAATAACCTTTTAAAATAGTATTGCAATAGGGTGCATATGAGAGATATGCAAGGAGAGATAAACTAGGAATGTTTAGTTGAGGAAAAGTTGAGGAAACAACTTGTGAAGTGTGCCACATGGGTAATTAGAGCTGAAACAAGCTGATAATTTAGAATTTGGTCTTCTGATGTGATGCAGCATAATTCTTATGGAACTGTGCCGTTCATTAGTGTTCATGGAATTAAGAGCATTTTTAAGTAGTAGGGGCAAATGTATGACAGCCTATTGCATTTTTATTCTAATGTGATCTCAAAAACATCATAAAATCTTCCTCAAATCTAAATTTTCCCATTAAAAAAGTTTTCCATAGAAAACTGCAGATTTTCATGTGAGCAAGGCCTAGTGCATCGTAACAGGACAAGTATATAGTCTGCTGACCTAGCTATTCACAAAAGCAAATCCCAAATTCTTGACACTTCACCTCCACCCACATAGCATTCTCCTGTCTTTCATTTTACAAACACACGCACACACAAAGACATGCAGCTTCTACAGAAAGCATGCCAAAGCCTCTTAATCCTGAATGCTCTATTGAATGTTTGAGGTTCTAGTAAATCGGAGTGAAAATGTAATGACTAAGAGATGGTTTGTGTCCTTTGTAGCCGACGAGGAGCTCTTAAGCAGACCTGATTTTGTTTTTGTAGCACAAATCCTCTTTACAAGCCTTTTTTGCTGTTGAATTTTGCCAAGTACAGCCTTAAATCTTGTGTTTATGTAGCATTAGTGAGAAGCCAAACAGAAATGCCTGCCAATTGCTTCAAATCTGCGACCATGTGTATTCCTCAAATGCATTGTTTTGGAAGAAGAGTAAAGGCTGATGACAACCCTTCTGTGCAGACCCTTCACCTGCAGCCTTCTGGCTTGTTTGTGACCAGCAGGTGCTGCAGTGGCTCTTGGCTGCTCACTGGAAACAGGCAGATTCCAGTGAGTGCTGCAGAACAAAATCTGTCATCTGAGAGTTACCTAAAGCTCCTTGCTTCCTCCTCAAACCCTTCTTCCCAGGCCTTAGCATCAGGAATCTTGTGTCAAATGCTTTCTTGACTCTGGAAGGTTGTATCACCATTATAACATTCAATAATTTGGTATGACACTTCTGACTAGGAAAAGACTTTATCTGAAGGAGGGTGTCAACCTTTGGCAATCTGTTTTCTAGTGCTAATGGAGGAAGACCTCTCTCAAAGTTTATGCTGAAAAACACATCTGAGAAAGAGAAAATAGTCTGATTTCTGTGTTATTCATCATCACTATAAGAAACTTGGAGTGAGCTTCCATCTTGTCAAAGAGAGACTTATTCAAAAGCAGTTCTGTCTCTTCATTCTGGAGCTTTCACCAATCATTCCATCCTGGATTCAAGGCACCTTCCAGATAAAAAGTGAATAAAAACAAATATGTTGTGTTAAAAGGTTTTGTTCAAGTAAAGTGACTTTTTTAATGTGGAAGAAAATACTTTAATGAAAAATTCCTGGTCCACTTCAGAACTTCAAAGGAGATGAGATTTCCTATGTACAATGGCAATATAGAGTCTGTTGAGGCAACATGCAATAAAACACATCTGACTTCTTCTACTGAAATTAAAGGCAACCTTTAAAATTAATTGAATTTTATCAACTACTAGTATACTTTGCAATTTTCTTCTAGAATTTTTTTTGAGAAGCAGAAAAAAAGTTATTTATTGGTAGAAGAGGGCTTTGGAGTTACTTCCAGAAAGAGCATCATTAATTTCAGACTCTTTTCTCCATGCCAATTTCTGGCTAGTTAACAAACAAGACCTAACAGGCAGGGCAGATGCAAAGTGAGAGACTGGAGCTCTGAGACAAATAGTGCATGAGGGAACTACTTTCTGGGAGAATAAATGCCACTGATTACACTTGCTTTAAGAGTCAGAGAATGGATGTTTCAGGGATCAGGACTGGTCCTGTGGGCACTTCTGCCTTTTGCTTTTCTTGAGTGCCTGAGCTCTCCCGTTGACCTGTAGTCTCTGCTGTAATCAAAACCTCAGCTGGATAGCCATGGCAAGACTGAGTTCCTCATCACATTTTTCCCAAAGAAACAGCTATAGTTAATGGGAACGTGAAGTCTAACACTATGAAAAAGATTTTGACATAAATAGTACAGCAGTGCCTTTTTTGTAAAAAAGGCGTTAAGAATATTTTGAAATGACCGAAAGTTTTAGTGAAAAGTGTGCATAATTAAAATTTTATTGAATTGCCAATAGATTGCTGTTAGGATGTTCATGATTCAAGACCTGGAGTTCTGGGGTTTTTAATTTTAATTTTTTTTTTAATTTGAGACTAGATATTCTTCTGTGTTATGTAAACCAATTAAGCCACTCAGAAAACGTTGATTATGAACCTTTCACAGGTTGCATGATGCCTTGTGCAGGCAGATAGAGGAGCTTTATTAAAAATGCTTGTCATTTCTTAATATTGTTCACAGGACATATAATCTCTGGGATAAAGAATACTTGCAAGAGTAACTTGCTGATGCAGAACAAGGGCTTTTATTAAGTCAAAATCTGTTTTTATCTGTGAGTCTTCTAACTTGTCAAAACATTGGGTGAAAAAGTAATGCATATGTTATAGGGTCTTTCCTGTTGAATTTAAATGAAGGATATATATTTGATGTCTAGTTTAATGATCCCTGCTCTTGAGAATTAAAATGATTGATATCTCAAACTAACAAATGGATAACTGAAATGCTTTCAGTTTTTAAACTTTATATTAACCTCCTAATTCACATAATTTAGATTGCAATCTTTATTTCTACCTGAAACTTGTTTTTCAGGACATGAATGGAAAATAAAAAGCATTTTCTGCTGTTGTCAACTTACACATTTACAATATTATTTTACAGAGTTTTGAAGTTGACTCTAACTCAGAATTGAATCTCATTTTGAAACGATGTACATTGTTACAACTGGGAGTGTGGTGGTAAATGGTACTGCTCTATTACTAGTTATGACAGAAATAAAGTTTAATTGACATCCAAGATATGTTTCTTCCCTTTTCAAGGGAAGATTAGAAACTCAGAATCATGTTCATTTTCACTCAGTTCTTGGGTAATTGACTTATTTCAAGGAATTTCAAGAATATAATGGTCCAAAGTGATAAAAATATAATTTCTTCCAAATTTCTTCTCCTTAATCCAGGCATTTTAGAGTGCTGCAGTAAGCAAGCAATGTTTTCCCTGAATCTGTCAGCTCTGCTCTTAGGAGACTGCAGAGTCATCTACCACTAAGGCAAAAGGAGAAAAGGTCTCTTTGAATGGCTTCAGAATTTTGGACTCTAAAACCTATAGTTTGAAGAAGAAGGCATGTGTCTTTAGCTAACAGAAAAAGCAGCCCGAGAGAACCTTATGAGCACTCATAACAACATCAAAATGCTAAACCTCCTAAAGAGGAGGAGAGAAAGAATCCATCCATGTAATGGATGTCAGTAATGTCACTAATGCACAACTTGAGGGTAATTGAGCTCTCACAGTAACGAGGGTGGTTTAAGAATCTATATTGAATCTACTGGAATTACTGCCAGGATCAACCTTGATTGTACTGAGTTTATTTTGGGTATTATAGGAAACACAGGCTTTGAACTCTTTCAGGTGATAAAAATATTTATAGAATATCTGATATTGTAGTTCTGTCAGTAAATTAAGTCAATTGCTTCTTTAATCTAAAGCTATGATTATTACATCTATGCCTTCCTCCAATTTCTTAGAATGAAGATGCAACATCAAAGTACAAATACATAGGAATCAACTTCTAAATCTACATTCTTTCTTACTACATACAAAAGTGTTTTCCATTGCAATGTCACTTGTATTCTTATGTTAGGAGCTTCTGAAGAAAATCTCAGTAGGAAGTAAAGGAAAGCATGTAGACTTTTTCTAATTTCAATTAAATCCCCTCCCCTTTTTAATAATCCTTTGATTCCCTGATCTTTCTGGTTAATTCATAGTACCTATAGAGAGAGTGTTATTTACACATTTTCAGATGAAAATTTAAAGTATTCCTTATAATATTGAGGAGGTTTTGATTAAATTTGGAAGACTCTTCATTAGAAGCTTGACATTAGTAGCATACTTGGCCATGAAGTATTTTCTCACTACCCAGATTTGTTGGCTAAAGAAATTATGCTGGTTCTTGGTGCAAAATGTACAGTCTGCTGTTCTCCTACAGTTCTTCTATTCTTTCTCCTACACTCTAAAATATCTGAAGAATGGTACATGACTGTATTTAGTGGATTATTGTGCTAAAGTGGAAAACTAAGGTTTTTGTTTTTTTTTAATGAGACAAAGTCAAGTTATATATATATATATGATGTAAAATTATTTAATAAATGAAAATAAAATTACTTAATTGGAACAAGTGTAGCTATTCTTTCCAACAGATAAAGTCATATGAAAATGATCCTGGCACTGTTAAACATGCAGTATTCTTGATATCTGGGAAAGCTCAAGCTAAATATTTAAAGACAGCTACTTTTTAATGATTAGCACAGAGAGGAAAACAAGATTCTAAGTTTATTAATGTGGCCTCCTGTGAATGTGCAGAAGAAGCCAACAGCCTTTCAGCTTTACCTTATTGTTTGTTAGTATCTGAGTGCCAGAATAATTACTCTTTGTAGCCAGCATTCTTCTGGGCCCACGCAGACCTACTCAGAAAATAGCTCATTAAAAGGACCTCTGAAAATCCTTGCTGAGGAGGGGAAAATATGACCTCTTCTTCAGTTTTATCACAGACATTTTGTTGCTGCTTTTTTAATGTTCATTTTTTATTTATCTTCCAACTGTACTCTCCATACTACAGGCAGCATTCTGCAGAAGGACTCATCTGAATTATCAGTCCACTGAGTTTTATTGGTAGGGGACAGGTAAGAATGCTTCTAGATGGGCTAGTATTGATTATTCATTTAATGCCTGGCATAGATGACTGTAAAGGGTACAGGTTCTGATGGGAAGCCTATTGCTGATAATACAGGATGAAAGAATCAATTTCTTAGAGATTAAAATTCTAACTTCCTTCCCCTATGTGGGTTTTTTTTAAAAGCTGAAAATTTTAGCAGCTGATATTTCCAAAATCTGTGTATCCCTGATGTACTATCAATGAGAACTCTGGTCTTTTCTTTATGAAAAGGAGCTGAGGAATATGGGCTAGCTGGCATTACAAGACATTCACTGCTGTGTGCTGGAATGACAGCAGGAAAAAAAATGATAACAGATTATCTAGAAGTCTGTTCATATATGAGTAGATAAAGACTAAGGTTTTACTTTGCCTGTGTTGAAATCTATGACAGCATTGCATTTCTTTTTTTCAAAATACTCTTTCCTGATTGATAAAAGAACTTGTTAAATCCAGAGACCAGATGGCTTTTTGAATCTTGAAAATCATATTTGAGATGTCATGATCATTTAGTGAGATAACTCCAAAACATGAAAGATGTACTATTATCTGTCATTGGTATGTGGGTGGCAGCTGTATGGCCTTTTGAAAATTTAACACAACTCTTTCTTTATATTCTTTGGATCCCTGCTCCAAAAATATAGTTCCTCAGCAATAGTAGTGCCCAGACACAACTGTAGCAGTTTGGGAAAGGAGATAGCTGTTGAAAATGTCATTCTTATTTTAAAATAAAAGTAATAGAAGAGTCCAAACAAAGGAGAGAACTTTATTAGAATCTATGCTGAAAAGCAAATAACATCAGCCTTTACTGTCCTCCTGCAAGATCAATTATTTTTAAATGAAAAGTTACTTTCCAACTAAGCAAAACTTGTCCAAAACATTTTAACTCTCAAACCCCCTTGCTTTATATAGTTTTCAAAAAAAATTTAATAAACTAAAATGAAAGAGCCATAAAAAATTCAATGTACTTTCAACATTGTTTAGCTGAGAACAGACAGAAGAAATAAAAAAGAAAAATTAGAGGAAACGGAAACTTTTAGGAAATCAGGAAATCAAAATGAGGAGAGAGCTGTCAGTGGAGACATGCATGTAATAGCTGCAGGATGTGTGAGCATCTCACTGCATTTTGGTGTTCAATGAGGGCAGGTGGAGCTGGTTGGCTGTATCAGGGGCAGGAGATAATGGCAGGAGCTGTTAGCCTGGGGCATGGGAATTAGCACATTTGAGTCTCACAGAGGTATGTGCAGTCTCTGTGTTGGGAGTGTTGGAAAGTGTCTTGTATCCTCTCCTGGAAAGAGTTTTATTTGTTGAATGTGCTGGGAGCAAGAATGAATTTGAGCCTGAAGAAGCAGTCTGAGGGCTATTTGAGTTAGAGTACTATTTTTCTTAGAGTAAATGCTACAGTTAGCAGGTTGCCATGGTACAAAGGGCCATGGTTGTTCATTTCTTCCTGTCAGACTTGCATGACTGGGATGTTCACACTCTGTGTTGAAGTGTTTTGAATAGATGTATACCTGGGGAAACACAGAGGAAATGCTGTTGTGAAACAAATGCTGTTGTGTTTGCCAAAATATTGCTAACGCGCTCTTGCTAACTGCAGGTTTGCTCTGAAGCACTGAGAGCCCTGATATCCAGCATATCCTCATGGGAGTCCATGAGGGATTTCACACACAACTGTTAAACTGGAGAAGTTTGAAATGTAACTTAACTGCTAAAGTGAGGCTGTACCAGTCCTCCTTCAGTTGCATCTAAACCAAGCAGCAAGGTAGTTCTTCACAACTGAGCAGAAACCTTGCACAGATGGGAAATGCTCAATCTCATTTGCTGCATCCAAATCCCTGCCAAACCCCAAGGGTGTGGTGAAAGACCAGACACCTCGTGCAACTTATGCAAGCTAGAGAAACACATATAGAGATGCAAAATTTTGTAATTACTCTAATTGAAAAATTAGCAATCAAATCACAGAGTTACAATATTGTTAATTCACTTTTCCCTGACGGGAAAAGTCAAAGGAAACAGTTGTCACAAACAAAATTTATCTGAATCTTTTTAGTATTCAAGATACTATCATTAGGAGATTGAGGCTGTTCTTATTAAAGCAGATAATTTTTCACAGGGTGCGTCTGGTTACTCAAGCAGGTTTCTCATACTCTCATGCACTGATACCCAGCTGGAGCCACAGTTGTCAGGACAGCCCTTTGTGCCTCTGGTTTCTACTTGCATGGGTAACCCTGCAGTCTTTGTCTGTGCACAGCAGGTACAGCCTTCTTGCAAGGGGTTCACCTTGTTCATTACTGATTCCAGTGTGTCCTAGTGGTCTTGGGCTGATGGTGGGTATTCAGAATTTATCATTCCTTGTGCATTCAGCTGGACCACTAATCTCCTGAGTGCATGCACTTGGGAAAGACTTTAATGCACTACCTCTCACACTTACCCTCTGTTCAATCTGTTTTCTCTTGGCACCTCCTCATTGTACTCTTCACCCAAGTGCACACAAACTCTCACGTACAAGGGGCTTCTATTATGATGTAGTTCCAGTACAGACACACTCACACTTAGAGTCCAAATGGTCCTATTACTGCAGCTCATTCCCAATGATCGCACAATTGAAAGCAACATAGAAAAACTTTCTCATTTCTGCCACTTTTATTTTCTATGCATTGTTATGGAGGCTGCCAGTATCTCCAGTTGTTTGCAGGGAGGTAGGTGCATGATGTTAATGGTGGGGCTTACTTACCCTGAAATCTGGGCCCCCTTGAAGCTACTTTTCTATCTTTGCTAACAGTGTACTTGTTCCTGCTTCATCGGCCAACAAATTTTATATTTAAATTTGGTGTTGTTTGACGTTTTATGTATGCCAGATATTGGTTCTTTGCTTCCTCTGTTATCCTTAATACCAGCAAGCAAGGTTGCATTCCTGTAGTGAGTAACAACTTATTATTAATGATTTGTGCTTGTAGCCCTAGGGCTCCTATTCCATACTTGCGTTTTCAAGGTTTCTGCTATTATCATGTGCTTGTACTTTTGGAAGTATCTTTTAAAATCCCTTGTTTTTCTTTGAAAACCTCCTAGCTATGATAACATGACATATAGTATTAGCACATATCCTTTATCTGGAGTGACTCTGTAGTTAGTTCATTTTACAAAATTAATGGTCTGTTAGGAGACACTGAAATTACCTCAATTGGTTAAAGCATAGTGCTAATAATTCCAAAGTTGTGGGTTCAATCCTTGGATGGGCTACTCACTTAAGGGTTGGACTTGTTGATCCTTGTGTCTGTCTTCCAGCTCAGAATATTCTGTCATTCTGTGACACACGCAGGGATATGTGTAGGCACAGCTGTGATGCTGGGCACCACCTGCTTCCACAATGTATTGCTTGCATCAATGTCACTGGTGTGTTACCAAACTTGCTCTGCAATGTGTTTTTGGAAGGAGAGCTGTGGAGACGCTCACCTGTGGTGGCAACACCACGTGGGCTTCATTCTCCTGTGGCGTTGCAGGCAGGACTGGCAGTGCTTGGTGTGTGCTGGCTGAACCTCACCGCATGAGAGCCTCAGCTCTGCAGGGAGAGAGCTGCTCTGGGTGAAATCCCTCTGGCCCTCAACCCCTCAGACATCTCAGGACACCAAAGAGCAAATGGCTGATGTGGGATACTATAAAATGGAAGTTCCTTGCTAACATCATCCCGCAAGACTGATGTCTCAGCTCTGACAGATGCAAGTAGGGATTTATTTATCCTCCCAGTGCTTGATTTGGAAACTACACCTGCTTATTGATAGGTGCAGCTTTTGGGAAAAGACAGTGAAGGGAATTATGTCATATAGATAATGAGAATGTGCTTCAAGGTTGCTGTGAGGGTGACAGCAGCATTTTGGGACTCTCTTGCAGGGCTGAAATTGCAGGAAACTCTTACAGGAAAGGAATATATTCTAACCTTCAGTTCAAGATGGAGTTGTTAAAAAATGGACTGGAAAATTGGGATCTGTTGTGCCTCACTGCTACACTCACGTGACTAAGGAGTTTGCAGTCTTTTTGTTAAGCAGAAGTATCATGACATTGTAGAAACATTTATCATGTATATCAGTTTATAAATGTATGTGGTATTGTGCTAGTATGGATTTTCTACATATGAAGGCAGAAGTCCTATGACCTTGTAAGGACTCCAGTTTTGATGCAGATATTTTTCTGTATCTACAGGCACTGGATTTGATCTCTCATTCCTCCCGTTTCCCAAGGATTTGATCTCCCATTTGGTCTCCCATTTCCCAAGAAATCTTCTGACCATCAATAATGTAATAATGTTTGATAAGCAATCCATGTGCATGTTAGAAAGCACCACCTTTTTTTTTGTTGTTTGTTTTGTTTATTTTCTTTTGCAATCGGCCTTCAAACTTTTTCAGTCTACTTGTGTCAGTCCTTGACTGCCTTCTGTGGAAGACCAGATGGCAAGCCTGACCACACTAGTGCAAAATCAGCAACAATATTTCAGCTTAATTTCTGGTTGATCCACACAGAAAAATGAACAGAGGACAGCCAGAAGGAAGTGGTGATTACCTGCTGAGGGAGAAGCTGGAGGCAGTCTGGGTATGGGACTGCTTACCTGCCATTTTGTGCATGGATGATGGACTAGAGCAGCTTGGGGTGTTACAACAGAGGTGTTTTAACTTGGAAGATGTTTCTTCTTAGGAGGTTTAGGACACTGGAAGCAAATAAGGGGTTTAAGGGTGTCAGTGATACTAAAATATGGTTTAAAGACCTGGGTCATCTTAGGGCCTATATTTTATGACCATTTAGTCACACTGCATTTAATTAAGTTAGGTAACAAAACAGGCAAGGTGTTTTACCTGCCCTTAGCAAAAGGAGGAAATGAAAGTTTTTCTTTGCTTACTTTTAATTAAACTGAACTGCATATGCATAAAGAGAATGAAAGAGCAATTTCAGTTGTATAAAGTCTGCTGGGCTGAAGAGCTAATTAAAAAAATGTTTGAAAAAATCCACTTCATCTGAATGAGCTCTGGCATTTTGAATAATAGATTACAATTTTTTACTATTATTCATTTGCTCTTTCTAGTGCTTTACTCTCATCGCACATTCATTTTCAAAAGATACTTGTCTGCGTTTGAGTGTGTGTTGATGTATTGAAAGAAGTGATTTGCTGAAGGTAATAAAATGGGCACATCATAGGGCTTGGGGAAGCTTCTGGACCACAGCTGTCCTTGGGAATTTTGGCATCTTCATTTTGGCTGTAATTTTCATCCTGGACTTTTGGAATGGATTTAGCTTTTTCCTCTGAAGTTTCACAGATAGAAAGTTGGTGTTCAGATGATCATCTGCTGCTGTTTGTAAAAGGTTTTAGGAAAGCCGGAGCTCATATTACACAATAAACAGCTAATCCACATTAGGTTTCTGTGATCTCTATAATAAGTCAGGATATGAATGTAGGCTGATGATTCTTACATCTCATTAACTGATAATTCCATCTGACTAGATTTTTCTGTATCTTGAGGAGGACGCAATGTCTCTTTGTGGTTTGACTTCAGTCTGAACATAGAAAAGGAGTTTGAGGAGAGATTACAGAACTTGGGCTGTGTTTTTGGATGGCCTCTCTCCCTGGCTGGGTGAATGGTGTAAGCTGTGCTCTCTCTGAGTGTCAGAACTATATTTACCACTCAGGAATTGTGGGCATGTGAATTTGTGCTCTGACCAAAACAGTGCTTCAGTCAACATGTTTCTATGTCATGATGTACACACTTGTTGTTTTACTGTTATTTACCCATGATTTCCTTTTCTGTCCTTTAAACAAATATCTTCAAAGGAAGAACTTGATGTTTCAAGAATGAGGTTCTCTCAGGGTGTTGTTTTATTAATGAAATGACTTACATTAGCAAATCAGTGGAATAAGTGGCAACGTGAACCAGCATATTGAATTTCACTTTAGCAATCTGTATTCCGGAAGGAAATCCTGAGAAGCAATCATTGACAATGGGACCTCAATTTAAATTACAAAATGGGCAGTGTGCTGAATGCATATAGAGCGTATGGGAGATTAAATGGAAGTGTTTGTTTGTGTTCATAAGGTAACCATGACATTAAAAATGTGCTTTACAAGTAAGAACTGCAGAAGCTATGGTAATGAAAACAATAGTTAATATAAGTTACCATCCCCAGGGCAGCTGTAAATTGATGGTATTAATTATGCAACAAACTTGTTTGTAAATTGATGACATAGGAGCTCATGGAAGTAATCTAGAATAATTTTTTGAAGCTTTTTGGCAATATATTATGCAGTCACCAGTAGCCACCAATGGATATTCAAAGGTTAGTTATATTAAACTCTATGATTTGTATTCTTCAAAGAACTAACTAATGTGAAGGCTGCAATTAAACTTAATCAGTTATTTCATGTGCATAAGGTTGATTATATAATATAAACCAGAATTCCTTAGTATTGAATTTAATAGATGTCACATTTGGTATTTTTCTGCCACTGTAACTGTGTCAATTCAAGTGAATTCCAGCAGCAGGGAATGTGCAGCATTGAATTACTTCTGCTGTTGCTACTGATTATGGAGAAAAGACGATAAGAAGGTTCATATATGCCTTTTTCTATATTTGTATTTTAAGCTTGTTTCTTTATTGTTTACATATCAGAGTGCCTATTAATAGATGTAATGAAATGCTGGAAGTCCAGCCTTTTCATTTCTTTCAGTTCTTCAAGGTTAGAAACCTCAGTCAGAGAGAGAGATGGTAAATGAGATGAGTATATGAAAAAAGGTGCAAAAATATTTCTCCACCTTAGAAAAGGAAGTAGTATGTAACAGTTCCTTCTGCTTCACATTGTTTAATTAAAATTCAAATTTTAAAATGTTAAAGTATTTTTACTTATTTTTTTAACCTATAAATGGAAAATAACCACTTAAAAATATTTCTAAGCAAGAAATATTTCTCTTTTGTTTACCCCAATGGGAGTGTTTGTGTGTTCTGTCTAGTCATGTGATATTTGCTTGTTGTCTAGGTTTCTGTGATGCAGCTTAGATTGCATGACCAGTTTTACCAGCTGGAAGCTCCTGTTTCTCAATTGCTCTGAGTGAAACTAAGAGGAGCACAGTGCTGTTACTGCTTCACGCAGTGTCTGAACTGCAGTAATTGTATTTGCTTGTATATGCTTTCTAAACTCAGAGAATATACACTAAACTCTAAAAATATACACTAGGGGAATATAAATAATGCCATGATTTAATGGCATCTCCCACCTGAAGAAAATATTCTTGTTTGCCCATTTTTATGTATTTTCCAATCTTAGCTTTAGGTTGCAATCAGTTTTGGTGATTATTTCTACAATGTCTTCAGGTCAAATACAGCAAGGTTTTCTTCGTATGTTCTGTAATTTTTCCACCAAAGCAATAAAATTGCAAGTGCAGGTTAAGACACAATACAAAATTAGGTGAGAGCAAGATCTCTCCATTACTATGCAACAGCCTGGAGGCTCTAGGTTGATTTCTTGGTTTTTATTTCCTCGTTACAAATATGCAGATAAAATAGTGAGACTTTAGCAGTGCTACCACATGTTATTGGAATTTGCCATAAATCTGTTTGTATTTGGGCTTGCTATTTGCACACTTATTCCCTCTCTTCCTTTTTCTTTTATAAGGAATATTTTGTGCTCTGACTCAAGAATGGCCAGTGATACAGAACAGCTGCTGTCAGGTGTCAAAACAAGAGCATGAGTAGAGGTTAAGGTAGAGGGGGAAAATACTATTAAAGACAACCAAGGTAGCCAAAGTCATCAGCTGCACTTCCTAATAAGAGACAGAAAATGAAAGCAAAACTACAGATCTGCAGGAAAGCAAAGGCCATCTCTAGCTGATGTTAGTGTAGACACAGGCATTGTGTAAGACTGCAGTGAATTGTGTCAGCTGTACAGCAATCACTAACGCCAATGGGATGGGTGCTCCTCCCTGTGTGCAGGTAATGCTGCACCTTGAAGGCACCTTTGGGTGCAGCAGGTGCTCAGGTGGAGGCTGCATCCCTGGCAGCTGCTCACTAGTGAGTATGTCCTTGGGTACTGATGGTACTCTGCTGACTTTTATCAGGAGCAAGGACTAAGAGTTTAATGTGATGGCTAATAATATTTAAAAATTGTGTTGCTGTTTTATGAAAAGCAATGATCAAACTCAGATGCCTTAGCCACTGAGAGAAGGACAAAGCTGTTGTTTCTCCTTCACATAAAATAACAACCCAAGCTCCTGGCATGGTGGAACATTTAGCTGTCACTCTTTTGCTGTTGATTCAGGCCATGCATTATATATTCCAGTGCTTGGTCACTTGTGTGAAGTGGAGGGGGAAGTAAAAGTAGGAGAGCACCTTGTACCTACACACCAGGATGTGTCTGAGAGAGCAGAGTTCTTCCAAATTGTAGAGGAAAGAGCAATTGACAGCATTTGTACAAATAACATGCCTCAGTTTTGCCCAAGCACTCCAGGAGGCAGCTGTTAGTGGAAGTAACTGATATTTGCTTGGAGTTTTTTAAAGCTGGCAATCTGTGTCTCTAATTTTTAATGTTCCAGCCACAAGATGATCAAGTAATGTAAACCATAATTCCACTCTGTTGTGTAATTGCTATTTACTTATGGATGCAAATTACAAAGAAGCATAATGAGACTCATAGCTCTTCAATTCATTTCAGTTTAAACAAACAGGAAAAAAAAAAAGGACCCAAAGCAATAATCCTGTTTTCCTGTATGATTCAATACAATTCAAGCCTCTGCATATTAGAGTTCATCGAAAAGACAATTAACAGCCATAAGGCTTACATTAGATGATATGACAAAGGAAAATCAATATACTCCATGGTTTTGAATCAGAAAAAATAATTTTTTACACCAAAATATAGTGGGAAAGTCAGAATGTCAGGTTCAGTGGTTTGGGGTGTGGTTCCCTCTATTTACTTTGTGAAGGCATTTGCAGTTCCTCTTCCTGATATCCAGCAAAGCAACTGAGAATTTTACCATGGTGTGGACTTCTTCTCCCTGTTCCATCTCCTGTGAAGAAGACACAAGTGATTGGAGAACACTGTGATAAAATTGAACATTTGGGTGAAATTGCCTTCTTTTAGTCTCTCTTCTCTTTGGTGCATTCAAGCCCTGTGTACACAGTCCTACTGAGAGGGCAACAGGAGCAGGGAGAAATAAGAAATCAGACAAGTAATTAGTTGGTGTATGTGGCTGAATAGCCCAAAGAAAATACAGAAGATCCTTATATCACAATTAATTTCAGTTATTGTTCAGAATTAGCTGCATTTGCATTAGAAAATGGGAACATGGGGTGGGGTTTTTTGTTTGTTTTTTTTTTTTTCTTTTTCTTTTTCTTTTTTTTCCAGAGCAAAGGTTTTTCCGATTTGGTTTAAGTTGTTAAGCAAATACTCTAGGGGTTATAATATGCTCAGATATGCTGGTATAATTGAATTGTCCTACTAAAGTGGAGTTTAAGAAATATAAAAACACCCTTGAAATGGATTGAATATGGTTTTCTGATTTTGTTATGGAAAACTGAAAGAATAGCAAGGTGTCAAAAAAAAGTTCTCCTGTCTGTGGTGCCACACCACTAGAATATGTACAATGTTGATGGTGATAATCAAGGCAGTATTTTGTCTGTTAAATAAGACTTTAATACACAATTACCTCATTAAAAAAACTCCACTGAAACAATGACCAGTATACTTAGTAACAAACATGTAAATTAAGTAAATTATTTAATGTTATTCATGTTATTTAAAATCTAATAAAAACCATCTTCATGTGGATAAAGAAGTTAAACTAATTTTCTCTTTTGTAGGTCACTTCTCAAGAATCTGGAACCAAACCATTGACCTTCACATTCGTACCATCCATTGGAAAACTTCCAACTCGTTTTGAGATTGTGGATATCTCCAACTTCCTTGTGACAATTCCAGAGGAACCAAAGGATCTGAGCAACCAAAAAATTGTAAATAAGGTAGATTTTTGTTTGCATTAGTTTTTCCACTCTTTCAAAAGATAAAGAAAATTTTATTCTGAGCATCACTGAACTGAAGTTCTTTCCCTTGAATGGTTTCTCGGCTTGTGCTTGGTTTAATTACCAAGATGTAGAATCACTGTGCAAGAGAAGGCTGGTGTCTGCTCAATAGCTTGTTTTTCCTTTGGCAGAGCTTATACTGGAAGGAAACCCTTCCATCTCAATTCTGTCCTGTGTCAGTCATGCAAAGGTATATCCTTGGCAGATGAAGGGGATTTCTTCTTTATCTTCATGGCAACAAGGGTGGTGTGCAAGGAGTGTTATCACATGGAAATTGACCAGGATTTGCTCACTGGATCCTGGTTTCAGCAAATGCCAGTGCTGTAGCTTCCAGAAAAGGTGCCAATCCCTTTCAAAGCTGCATAGTAATGCATCAAAGTGGAAGCGAGCTTTTGATTTTTGAAAACTTGTCCCTGTGACTTCCTGCAATGGTGAAGCCAGCAGCACAACATTCCTGGTTCTCCTTCCTATAGTCAACCCACAGTGTTATAATAATAATTCCTTTCCTGCCTCAGAACACTTAATGCCCTCTTATTTTATTCCATGATGCTTGAAAGGCTACTGCAATCTCTTTTTAATATTAATGCATATGGCAATTCTGCTTTTGTATAAGAGCTCCTTCCCTGGGTCATTGCTGGGGCTGCAGTCCTGGGTATTCTTCCATGTAATAAACTTTTCACAGGAGTTCACAGCCCTCTGACCTGAACATATTCCTACATTTCAGTGTCCTATCTGTCTAAAAAGAGGTTAGATCTGGGCAAAGGATGGACGTATTTGAAGAGACAGTCACTGGAATATTATCCTCAGGCTGTTTAACTCATTAGTTACATTTACAGTTGCTCAGTATTGGTTTTGTTATAAGTAAAGCCTGGGGTAAAGTGGAATCAGGCCTTCCTATCATCCATCCCCGTGTGTTTTTCTGTAGACAGAAGAAACTTTTCTGACAGTTGATGCAGTTGTGAAGCCTCCATAGCACAGATTAGTCCCTCTTCTAAAATGTCTAGAACCTGAACAGTATTTTAAGAAACTAACCAACATCACATAACCCAAATAACACTGTCAAACTCATAATGGTGATCTCCTCCTTTGTGGTCCAATTTTTTTTCAAAGAACTGAGCTCCAGGAACTCCTGGAGCTGCAAGTGAAGTGGAAATTTGCAATTACCACATTCCTCATGCAGCATTCAAATATGAGCCCCATCTGGAAGCTTCCTCTCAGAGTACACAATATGTCTATTTGTTTACCTGATTCTTACTCTGAGAAGAAATATGATTTAAAATAGCAGTTTTGATAATAAATGATTTAGTGATTTTATCATATGTACAGTTTACACTATTCCTGCTTTCATCCAAAGCATGCTTGTGAAGTGACATACTGGATGTTGAAATTGCAGAAAATACGAAGAACAATTGTGGTCTGTGCTGAGAAGCTTGAACATACAGTAAAGCTCTCTGACCTCTGAGTCTGTTTGCTCTCTTTGGAGAATTCTTTGTCTTAAGGGCCTTTGTTTCTTCATTAATATGTATAGGTTTTGTCCCAGATTTGTCTGTCAGACTCCTCTGAGGAGCATTGTCTGCTCCGTGGATCCCGCAGTCGGGATGCCTTCCCATCGTGTCTGGTGTAGTCTGGTCTGACAGCTCATTCGGCTTGACTGCACTCTCCTTTTTTGGTTCCTGCACTGGCCCTGTCCTGGGTCATCACTGTGCTCAGAGTCCCCTGTTGCTTGGGGAGTTTCTGGGCCAGCAGCCCCCATGGCATTGGCTGGGAAGCTGGGATTCTCTGGGGAAGTGGCTTCTGCTGTGTGCTCATGCCTAAATTGCTCATGTGCCTACTGCACTTCTGGTAGTGCAGAGACAGCCACTTCTGAAAGCCAAAATTACTTCACATTTTGGGGAGCACCAATAAAATGTGGTTAATTGGGGTCTTTTTCCTTGTATTTTTTGCAGTCTGACGAAGTCTGTGATGAGCTGCTCTTAAAGAGTGGGGCCAGACAAGCCTCTGTGTCCACTGTCTGTACAGACAGCCCCCGAACGGCTTTCCAGTCCCTGGGGTGTAATTCAAGCAAAGGAGAAATGCAGGAGAATGACCTTTTCAAGGCTGAGTTTATCCTGATTACGGACTCTGGTGATGAAGATGAAGTAGCAGCAGCCTCAAACAATGTTCATCAGCCTTCCAATGGCTACAGTCCCATCAGTGCTCAGCTGCTCACCACGTCCCATGTTTCCCCTGGCAGCGGGGCAGGGAAACCTCCTGGCGATGGGCACCTGCCAGGTGCTGTGCTTTCCCACAGCACTACGGATCGACAAAAACATCAGGTAACGTGCTCTTTAGACTGTAGAGATAACCTTTTCTTTCTAAAGCTTGCAGGATGTGGATATGGAGCCAGTTTGTACAGCGGCTTGGTCAATTTGTTCTCTAATTACTATTTGCATTAGCCATTTCTGTAACATTTCTAACTTAAGGAGCTGGCCCAACCCATCTAACTTGCTGCCTCTCCATATGATTCTGGTGTGTGTGTAGAACAGGTAATGCAGATCTATTCTTTCCTTTGAGAGCAGCTCATCATGACAGCAAATTAATCAGGAGATATTAGATTCTTAGCTAGTATAAATTGGCTAAGATCATTGAAATCAATGGAGCCTCGAGATCATTTGAACTATTAGCATCAGACTTCCCAGAGCTAGATTCCTTTTTTTCTCAGCACCTCCTGCCGCCCTTTATGCTAGAGAAAGAGGCTGTAAAAAATCCTATTATTCTGATTGTTGGTTAGCACTGACTTTGCACAGGTGTAAAAAACTAATGAAGGTGAAAGTTCCATTTTATGTGGCTCTTTATAGATGCATTTATTGATTTATTAAATTTTAAATTCTCCCTGGGGCATTTCAAGAAAGGGTCTTTGAAATGTTTCATTTACAAAATGCATCAGTCCAAACTGCTGCATGAAAATTTAATGTCTCCCATCTTGGAAAGAGCAATGATATATTTTGAAGGATGTATATGCAATGGAAAATTCCACCTTTAGCAAAATAGCAACATCCTTCTCACATGAAATAAATTTAGGCATTTCTTTTGACCTTGACAAGGTTACCATCAGTTGAAAATGCAGGTCTCCACTGATAATTTGAAAACAAAAGTTAAGCATGGCTACTTTATTTCTGAAAATTAATAGGATTTTCTATCTTCTGTTGAAATACTTTTGCCACTCAATTTTTCATCAAATTCAGTGTCAATTTTTGATTGAGGAAACTGTGAATAAGAAATCCACTCTGGTTTGGGATTCACAGCATTATGAAATGTTCATTTCTTCTGAGAAACTCCCAATGAGGTCAGTGAGAGTTTTCCATGAGGAAGGTGTAAAAGTGTTAAGCATACATAGAGGAAGCAGCCTGTAAGAGAATACTTGTCCCAAGGAAATACAGATTTACTTTAGCAATGTTCAGTATGCAGATCATGTCAGGCCTACTTGGGTGTTTTTTTTTGAAAGCTTTTACAGAAACTGGGTGAATTTTGGAATACCATGCATAAAATTCCTATGCTGAATCTTTCTTATGCTTCTAGTGACTTGGCAAGTAAACAGGGTTTTGTCTGGTGGGGTAACAGAAGACAGAGATTGCACAGAACAAGAAGTTAAGCCTAACTTTGCTAACTATTCATGTTAATGTGAAGAGAGGTAGTATATGTATGGGTAATTGCATACCTTGTCATTATTCTTAAGTCACAAGTTTTCAAGACTGTACTTTCTCAGTCTTCATTATCTTGCTATCTTTAGCCATCTCTATCACTCCATAAAAATTTGTTTTCACTAAGCTGTTGTTTTCACTGTTGTTCTGATTCTAAGGTGTTTTCTTTGGCATCACTCTTTCTGGCTTGCTATCTAATGAAGGAATGTCTGTTCTGAAATGAAGGAAAACTATGAAAAGATTAAATAGATGCATTGTTTATCTGTTGGTACATTTCCTTTTATAAAAAGAACTCCATTTATGGGCTGTCTTTTCAGTTCTTGGATTATAAGAGCAGCATCATGTCCCTCTTAAGAGTTATTTCATATAATGTTACGTTAATTTAAAAGCGTAATTAGACAATGAGTTTCCTCTCAGATGTGAAAAAAGCAAGGACAAGTATTGGGGACCATTGTGCTGCAGCAGGGATCACTCTAACTGATCTGGAGGCTCATTCAGCTTTATTAATTTCTGACTTTGTTTAAACAAAAGAAAAAAAGGAAAGCATAAAAAAAAATGGAAGTTTCTGTTGTTCTATGAGACATAAGGTCCTGACTGATGTTGGAAAATGCCACGCTATATTCAAAGTCTGAAAAAAATCTGTTACTCTGTTCCATTTGGAAGATTTTGGTGATAGTTTAATGTGTGTGTATTGTGTTTGGGGTTTTTTTTTTTTTTTTTGCTTTTTTTATTTTTATGTTAAAGAGTCTAGCCATGCAAGAGAGGTCAGACTGACTCCTGCCCTTGGGAGTTTACTCTTTGTGTTGAGCAGTATGTCTGCTCCCCTGAATGCCTGTGCATGAGCTCAACTTGGAGAAATTCCTTGACTCACTGTAAGCTATCAGTAACTAGAAGGATTTGTAGTTACTCAGTCACTTGACATTCCTCTGTTGCATGAGTGCCATCTGGTTTAGCTTTTCCAGACAAATAAGTCAGGAGTCCCTATAAACTCCTGCCATTGCTTGGACAATGCACCTTCCTTGTTGGGAGAAACTGGACTGCTCTAAATGGCATTTATATTAGTTGAGTCTCAGCTCACAGTGTGATTTGCTCTGTTGTCTCCAGGGATTTGGTCAAGTTTTCCACAATCTCTAGTGCTTTCTTCTGACTTTCTGGTTTCCAGGTTGCAGTCTTTGTAGGTAATTTTTTAAAATTGTTTCCTATCTGTAATCAGATTCTACTGAGATCAAAGCATGGTTAGCTGGCCCCAGGATCAGGTCTACATTGAAGACATCTTCTTTCAGACATGATTTTTGCATTTTGGGCTCTCAGTTTGCACATTCTTTACCTTTTCCTGTTTGACCAGAACATCTTTCAGGGTTTTGCTGGTAAAAGTAAACACATCTTTTGTGCCCTTCCAAAACATTGTGACCACACCAGAAAGACCATTGTGTCCAGCTCAGTTCTGCCATTTCAAATGTGCTGAAGGTCTCCTGGGAAAGGCTCAATACTAATATTATGTCCACTTTGATAATTCTGGAATGATTATCCTCCAGGCATCAAGATCTTTTTCAAGTGCCTTTATCCCTTTGTACTAATGTAACCTTGCCACCTATTTCAAATTTCTTCATACATTTTTGGGAAATGTATATCTGAGGTGATTCTGGGAAGAGAAAAGGCTTGCTGTTGAATCACAGACCAAAGCAACACCAATCTACTTTGGTCATTCACTTTTTCTGCACTAATCCAATTCACCTACAGGAGGCTTTTAAACTAGTAGAGAAACTGAACAGAAAAAGTCCACTGATTGAAGGGAGGTTATTATATCTCGCCTACTGGCAACTATAAAACCATGCTCAGTTTGGAGGCCAGCAAGCCTCACATTCAAGAGAGATGTAAGGAAGGGAATGGGGTCCAGCACAAAGGTGTTAATATGTCTGGGGCACATGTGAGCTGAGACTGAAGGAGCTAGTTTTGTTGACTGCCAAGGAGGCATCTAGGAGCTGCCCAAAACCACTTGCAGGGCAGTTACAGACATGACAGAGCCAAACTCTTCTCTGCAGTGGCAGATGAGACAGCAATGGCTGCAAATCCCAGTGTGGGAGATCCCAGCTGGGATCAGAAGGAGCTTCCTCAGTGGGAGGTGGTGCAGCATTGCCACAGGCTGCCTGAGTGTGCTGGAGTTCCATTAGGGCTCTAGAGAGTGGGTGAGACATGGCCAAGCTGACCTGACCCACTGGTGTTGGTGAGAGCCCTGCTCTGGACTGAGAGCCCAGGAGGCTGGACTACGTGACCACTTCAGCCCACTTTGACTATGATTTCCTGATCCTGCAAATAAGAGGTTGATCATCTATAGATGTGGTTAATGCTGTGTTACAATAGCAAAATCATTTCTGAAGACTTGATTAATGGCTCAATTAACTCAGCATGTAAATGTTCAGTGGCATTTAAACTGGAAGAGTACTGTAAAATGTCGTTATCATAGTTGCAGGAGCATATTTGTTGTCTGCTACCATGACCATTTTCCTAGCTGCTTATAAATATTTCTTATTAAATTTTAACTAATTAGAAGTCACTTCATATCCTGTGCTTTTATTATGAAGTTTCATATTTGCTCCTCATTTTCTTTTAATCTGTTATCTTTGTAAGGCAAATGTATTGATTCTATTTTGAAATACCAGGGTTTCAGACCCCAGCTCTGTTTTGGTAGTTGATCAACTTCCAGAATTAATTATTAAATTCAGGAGGCTGCTCCAAATTATCAGATTTATTACCATTCTGGTTTTTAACCTCTTAAATAATTTTATCTTTCATGACATATTTAATAACAATTTTTCATAATTAATACATACTGGTAAATTATTCTCAGTTTCCAGTATTTTTGCTTCTTCTTAATTAGCAGCTTTTCCAGCAAGTCATAATTTCTCAATCCAATAAAATATATATACAATGATATTAAAAGTAATAATTTTTATTTTCCAGGATTTGCCCTGTATGGATCCATTGACTTTCCACTTTGAAATGTGACACCTTAACACATCTATAAAATGAGGGGGAGTTGGTGTGGTTATGAAGGCATTCAGATGTTTTGTGTTTACTCTTATAAATCAAAGCATTGACCTGGCTTTCCTGAAGTTACCTTATACAGAAACAGTCTTTGGTCTAAAAGGCTTGCTATTTGCATGGTACCATTAACAGGAAGAACTCACTGATTTAAAGTTATAAGGGCTACTAGGGTTTTGAAGTTTTTGTTTAGCCCATATTTAAGCACAGTTTACACCTTGAAAGCCTCTAAGTCTTGCTCTTCTCCTACAGCTTCTTCCAGCATGTGGTCTCACATGAAATTACTCAATTTGTTCTTATTTTTGTTTTGTGATGTATCAATACTCTAATACATAATAATAAATCATCATAATTCCTCTCTATTATGGGTAAGACATTTGTTATAAAAATATAATTCATAGACTGAGCCACAGCCACACACAAGTCATGTGTGGAAAATTAAGGATGTAATTGTCTTTTATAGAGCTACATAATCTTTTCAGGGTATCCAACAGTAGTTAAATAGGTATTCCTATATTTCTATCAAGTTTAATGAAATTAGAGTCAATTTCCCTGCTTTTAAATTGCTCAGTCAAATGTTAGGTGACAACTTGTATCATTTTGGTTTTACAGTTGACTTAACTTACTATTTCTTATTGATATGTTTTATTCATATTGTGTATACCTCAATTTTTAATTTCAGCATTATAATAACTTGGAAGATTTTGAGAGAATTTCTTTCTTTAGAAGCATGAAACTGTATAAAAGGTTGATAATGTACTTGTATGCTCTAATTAGTTTTGACAAATCCTAATTAGAAGAGACCCAAGAAAAAAGACAGTCATGAAAGAGCTCATTACTGTTTTATTAGTGTATCGAAAGACTGTGGAGAAGGAGATAAGGACTCTTACATGCCGGCAAACTGTCAAATGCACTGCTCTGTAAATGACAGGAAAAGTGAAAAGCAAACTGGATGTCTGATTTAAGTAGTTCCAAGCAAATTTCTCATTCTGATATCACAGTGCTGCAGAAGGGGCTGTTTACTGAATGAGAGAAAGAGCACTTGACTTGAATCTTATTTGCAGAAAGGCTGCTTTCCACTGAACTGGTAAAGTGAGATGGGACACTATTGCAATTTTCTTACCTTCCATTGTGTTTGGGTAATGTGGATGATGGCATCACATGATTCCAGACACGCAAGGCACAACTGTCTTGGGTTTTACGTAAAATGAAAAATACTGTAGCCTTGAACCTTGTTTATATCAACAAAACTGAGGTGTCATAAATCCAAAGTAACACATAGCTTATCTGTCTCAGTCACCTCCCCACGAGAACCTTATCCATCAGGCTGTACGTCCAAGTTTAAAACAGCCCTATGCTTTTAATCCACACAGCAGCACTAATGGAAACTCTATATGCATGACCACAGGACTGAAATGTGGGGTGTTTAACAGTTCCACAGGTTCCACCTATATTAACCATTCTGTTGTTTTGTTTTTTTTTTCCCTCCAGTTAATTTCTACTCTTTCCACCTCTGATCATCTTTCCTCTAAACCACCTGCTCTCCACTTAATTTCTCCAATTAATCAGAAAATAGCTTGTGATGCCATGGTTAACATGAATCAAGCCTCTTCGCTGGAAGATTCCTGTAACAACTGGCAGTCAGCAACCAGGTTTTCTAAGCAAGACTCATCTCTCTACTTTCAGTCTGCTTCCCATAGTTCACCTCCCTCAATGTCTAAACTATCTGCTTCTGCATCAAAGAGTTGGTACTCCACTCCTCAATTGTCTGATAACCTACAAACACCAAGTCTCTATACTCCTGGCTGTGTTTGCAAAATGGGAGTCTTCACCACATCCTCTGTTCCAGCAAGGAGTCCAAGTCTTTCCCCCAATCCTCCATGTTCAACTGAAATTCAAGGATCTTTAGCTCAGTCTGTATTGCCCAGTTCTTCCAAAAGATTGAATGCTCTGTCTCCTCTCCCTGTAAATATAACAACACATTCATTATCTCCTAGCCCTAAACCTTTGTCTCCACCCTCTCTTTACGGGTCCTCTTTGACCCTATGTAGTATAAATGAGCCTTGCACACAAACATTATTTAGAGTAAACTCAGCTAAGTCAGGAGTCAAATCCCCTCTGCCAACCAGGCTGACTCTCTTAACTGCTGTTTTGAGATCAGGCTCCTCTCGGCAGAGACCACTTTCTCCTGCTTCTTGTCCCACATTTTCCCCTAGCTCCCTTAGTTCCTCAACACTCGCAATAGATCAGAAGTTCAAAACAACTCCCCCAACCCCAAAGAAATCTGTTTCAAGCCCTCCTATAAGGCCAGATTCTCCCAGCAAAGAGGATTATTGGCTTTCAGGATGGGCTCAGCATCTGCCTTTAACTTCCAAGCCTCATCCCACCCCTCAAGCGAGGTCCCTTTCTCCTAGAGAGCACCTTCCAGTTCGAACACTTTCTCCTGACTCCCGAAGTTCTTTGTCATCCCCTGTGTCCTCCCACAGAAGATCAGTTGCCTCTCCAGATTTGCAGTCTGCAGTGCCTCCTCCTTGTACCCAAGCTCCCTCTTCCTTAGCATACCCCAGCTCTCCTTCTCCAGAAGGGCTGGGCCATGCTGCCTCCAGGTCCCAAGCACCTCAGAAATCTCAGAGAGTACACACTTACTCACCCATCTTTACTTGCCGTTCATATCCTTTGCTTTCTTCTACCAGTCTTAGTGGTGCATTTTCTCCTGCCCTAGAAAAACACCCATCTCCTTCCCCAAGTCTTTTGCACTCACCTTCTAGATCTAAAACAAATTCATCCCAAACATCTCTTCAGGAGATCAGTGCCTCCTCTCCTACCCCTTCTAGTGTCTCAAAGCAGTGGTCTCTCCCGCAGCCTCACTCTGCCCCACTGGTTCCACAGACTGGTAATATTAATTCCCATCCACCGCAATTTAATTCTCCATTGGTGCAAGCAAATTATAGGTCTAATTCCTCCTCTCCAAGACCTGAGCAATCTGCCACCTCATCGGTGTTAAAGTGCAGATCTTCCATCTCAGACAAGTCACCAGGCACACTGCCATCAAGACCCAGAGAGCTGGCTTCACCACAGTCTTTTTCCCTGCCTCCTGACCATGAAAACATCAAACCCAAGGTACTCTTGGTGCATGCTTATTTTATAGTAGTTCTTTGTCCCTGTAGGAAAAAAAATAACACCCATATTGGAGAATACTAGTAAAATAAATGGGATGTGGAAAAAATGTGGAAAAGGAACAGGTTTTGTATTGATAGTGAAGTGATACTGATTTCCTACCCTTCAAATTGCTAACAATGTGTTCTGTGTTATGGAGAAGATGCTGTATGAATCCTTTAGCATAAAAAAGAAGATACTTTATTCATGAGTGGGAAGATTTATTACTAAAAATGGATTCGTGTAAAGTGGCTCTCATATACATTTGGTACATTTATTTCGGAAGCTCACCTAAAACCCTGGTGTGTCAAAAATCAACCATGAAGCATGTTGTATTCATCCCATTCTAAAGCAAATCCACATGTTCCCAGGGAAAGTAATAGAAGTATGGTGATCTTAGGTGTGGGGCTGAGCCAGAAGCAGTTTAATTTGATTGATGTGAAGTGGCTGTTCCAGTGATGTGATTCCCAAGTACCTCATCCTGCCCATCCTCCTCACTTCCCAGGAGGCTTTCCTCACCCCAGCTACCCTGGGACCAGCCCAGGGGCACAGCTTAGCTCAGCGTGAGCAGAGACTCTGTGGCCAAGGGCCAGCAAGGGAAGACAAGGACAGTCTCCTGCTTCTTCCCTTTCTTTTGTACTCCTCTGATCTTTGGTACTTCCCTGATCTTGTTGTGCTAGACAGAAGATGAGAGGGAAAAAAAAGCCAGGCTTCCTACAACATGATCTACTGCAAATACAAAAGTCTCACACTTGGCAGATTAGCCATGCTCCTGCTGTTTGTCATCTCCCCAAAGGCAGGAGAGGCATTGCAGAGTGAGAATGAGCAATGATGGCAATTGCTGCAGGAGGGCTTGGGAACCAGTCACACTTTAGATTTAAAGTTGTTTCTCAAGAATGGGCAAATAAGGGAAGGATATCCAAAAACATGCAGCACATAGGTGAAAACAAGAGGAACTGCTATGCAAAAAGGAAGAGTAAGTTGCAGAAGGCATCAGACCTGCAGGAGGCTTTCAAACCTCTTTCACCTTATTTTTTGCACTCTGTGCTTCCCTTGTGCTGAGCGCTGTCCATATCTGAGCTCTGCCCATCACAGACAGTCTATCATAGTTTATTGATTTGCTCACAGCACAAAATTACAGTCTTGCCAGCTAGATCAAGTTGTGTCAGATGCGTTCCTAACAGCTTGGCCATGGCAGGGGTGACTTGAAAATGTTGATTGAAAATGAGAGTTTAAAATCAGCACAAAGTAGCAATTGTCATGAATGGTTCTTTTAAAAACCAAACAAGCCAAGGGGAACCATTGTGTCTAGCAGAGCTGTGCAGTGTTGTTACACCTTGTCAGTACTCTTTAGTGAAACAAAAAGAGATATGAAATTGTAGAGATTCCAAGAAAAAGCGCCTGAGACAAAACTGGAAGGCATGACTGAGCATGCAGATTGCAAAACAGTTGCAGCTCCTGCTAGTTTGTATATTGAGCATTGCGAGGTCTCTGGCAGTAAGGAAATTGTCTGCTTGTGACACAGAGCTATTGCCTGCATTTATATTTGCAGAGGTTATTATGCTCTTTCTGTCTTTCCTACTGTCCCTTTTCCTACTAATTAGGCTTTATCATGCAATATGGTGGCATGTGTGAAATTGCCCCACCATCTCATGGAGACCAGGAGAGTGTCCATCAGTGTGATGGACTTGGACCACTCATCTGGTGTAATTTTTGATCAAGTAGACAAAGCTGACTCAGCTGGATATTTGGAAGACCTAAAATATCTAATTACCTAAAATAAAACATAACACAGCTGGGTGTTCAGTGCAGGAAAGATCTGTCATGGCTTTAAAATGTGAGTCTGAGACTTCATCTTCAGTTAATTATACCATGCATTCAACACCTCCTGCTCTCACTTATTTCCATCCCTAGATTATGGCATAGCTCAGTGAACATTGCTGATGTGTTAATGGTAGCAGGCTGTCCAATAACACTCCAGCCTCAAATCTCAGTATATTTCCAGAGAAAAGAAAAGTTTTGAGGAGAGACAACTTTAACATCCTAAGCAGCATTTAAGTTTCTTTAGTACTAATCAGCTCAACTTTAGAACTCGACAAAAAGCAGATTGCTTCATCTGACAACTGTTGATGCATGACAAAATCTTTTCATGTATGAATACGCTGAGTGAACATCAAAGGAAAGCCACAGGATCTAGAAGTGCTTGTCTTTAGCCTGTGTAATATGGCATGTGTAATTTTTCAACCTTAATATTGCTTCAACAGTTGTTGCAGCAACATTAGGACACGTATTAAACCAATATCTATTAAACCAGAATTCGGACATGCACCAATTAATGCAAATCAAAGTACAACCTGTCAGTTTGATTAACTGTTTGTGTATGTATATATAAGCATGTGCTTTGCCATAGTTTATATTTGTTAATGATTTAAAAATAGGAATTTTTTGCAAAGTGAATATAAACATAAATCCACAGATCAGTGTGAAGTGTGAGCTGTGGGTGACCACAGGAAGTAAAAGCCTTCTCCCTGGCCTTTGTAGATACTTTGATAGTGTCCTCATGGACCTAATAGAGGAAAATGGACAGTAAAATGGAGTAGGGACTGATAAATTTCTGGTTCTGGAGGGAACAGTTGTTAGAATAACAACTTCTCACTTTCTGGATTGAAAAAACTTTGTAGTGGTTTCATGCACTATCATTTTTAGATTTTTTTTTTGATTTTCCCTGTTTGAATGTAGCTCAGGAATGCATATAGGTCTACCCAAAACAGTTGGGGAACAAACTGACTTTAGCAACATGGAACCCAGCTCAGCTGCAAACCCTACCATAAAGCAGGAGAGATATTTATGAGGAGTTCTGTGTTACCATGGTTGGTCACTGATTTCAAGCCTTCAAAGCATGTGTCTAGCACATTTTACAATGCACTGTGGGTGTCTTAGGTGATCATTTGAACAAGAAAATTAGGACATTTTCCCCCAAACTCCCCAGACTAACATTTGCCCAAGCTCTGATGTTGGAGTTGGTTTGCTTTTGTCTGTAGAATTGTCTGCAGACCTAACTGTCCATGGCTGTTTAAAATTACTGCTAGATTCTTAGGAAGCAGATTATTAAATGAAAAAATAATTTTAAGTGATGTAAAATAATGCATAAAGAAACATTTATTTAGATGAGAAACTGAATTAAAGACTTTCCACTCATCTCAGACCTGCAAAATAGCCTGTTGCTCAGAGGTCCTACAGGATCTGGCAGTCATGAATGACATGAAAGCAGTATAGAAACTTTTACATTTTAACAGTCTTTGTTTAGTTAATATGTTTTGTTTTTTTTTAGTTTAAAGTGATCATAGTATTCTTTTCATATATAATGCTCATTTCATTGTGTGTAAAAGCTTATGGGCTAGTGAAGATGTACTTCATGTATTTCACATGTTCAATACCACAATTTTTTTAGTTGAATATTAGCTATAATCAAACAAGGATGCATTTTGTGAATATGGCTATTTTAATATTTGGAATTTGGTCTTCCATCTCAGTGAGCAGTACTTTTATGTCTTATGCATATAGATTTTGTATATACATAACTATATCTGTGAAGCTATGCAGTGTCGCTGTCTAAATGTTCAAAGGGCAGGATTCAACTCACATGACTTCTGACATTTGAAAGTTACATATCCAAGCACAACTTAGGGGATTCTATTACAGCTAATGGAGAGAATATGGGGTGTTTGGAAGAGATTTTATTTTACCTTTCTAGTTGCCTGCTTTGGGATGAGATTAGTTCTGTAGAAATGCCTATGGTTATAAAAAATATAAGTTTTGACTGAAGAACCTGAATGGTAGACATCCAAATTGGAATCACTAAATCTGATATGAATTACTATCCATGCTCCATTGTCCTTCCCACCAAAAACATTCAACATGATTGCTGTGCTTAGTGACTTCTTCAATGACTCATTCTCCAGCTTCTGACTGAGTGCAGTCAAAAATAAACAATATTATGTATAGAAGAATTAAAAGGTTGTGTCCTAGGTTATTTCAAGATAGGTGTGCAGATAAGTTTCTTATCTGAGTTAAATTTTTTCCCACTCTGCTGTCATCAAGACTTTTAGTAGATGTAAAGAAAATAAAGAGATAACAAAAAAAGACCCTAAGTACAACATGCTGTTTCAGACTGTTATCTCATAATCACCAGTATTTACTGTTGTAGGTAATGGTACATTAAAAAACCTGACCTGATTAACAGTTTTTTTCTGGCTGACTATCACAGAAATAATTAATCACTAACTTAAAAATCTATTCTTGTATGAATTTTTGGGGTTTTTTTGTTAGATTGTTGCCTAAAAGTGAACAATGTGGCAAGTATCTATTTAATAATAATAATAAAAATAATAATAATCAGCAGACATGTGATTGAGAATCCTAGCTCTTGAACTCATGTAACTATAGAAGCATCTTGTCAATCTTTTAAAAATTACTGAATTCAGCCTCTGTATTTGCAAAGAAAATGTGAACAATATGGTTTGCAAAGAGTTAAAAATAACTGGGCAAATTAATATAGTCTAAAATATAAATTATTTGAAAATAATAATTTTTAAGGTTGATCTTAGAATTTTTGTACTCAAACCCATGCATTTTGTATGGTTTAGATTGCCAGTTCTGTAAGCTTTGTTAGAATGTAAAAGTTTCTATACTTATTTTGTTTGGGTAGTAGAGTTTTTTATTCAGAAGATGAAAAGCTGCATCAAGATTTAAATGATCTATCCAATCACACAAGCAATTTAGCATTTAAGAATCATAATCAGTCTCATGAGAGCCAATCACAGAAATCCATCAGATTCGTGGTTCAGGATCACACCACTCAGCAACAGTTGTTGAGGTGGATGTACTGATAGAAGTAGCTGAGCATTTTTCACATCAAATCACAAGAAAACTTGGGAAAAACATAAAGTCTCTCCTGATATTCATTTAAGGGTGGTAGTCAGCAGAAAGTGGTTAAACTTTCTTTGGAAGCTGCAAGGTAAACTTACTACTATAAGGTAGAGGGAATTTGCTTTGTCCTACTTAATTCCTAAGAAAAAAACCCATGTACATTACAGGACTTTAAAATCTTGACAGAAACACTAGATTTTCTTTAAGAAATAGCTTTTCTAGGAAATACATAGGCATTGTTTTGTTGCAACGTGTCTGCAAGATGATTGGAATTGTCTTTCATTCTGTCATACCTTTCCCCTCTCCTCCCTCTCTCTCTCCCCCTCTTCTACCTTGTTTTACTTCTCTTCCTGCTTTCTGGTTTACCCTTTTAGCAGTACAAGATCAAGACAAGCTACAAGGCATTTGCAGCAATCCCTACAAACACATTGCTTATGGAACAGAAGGTTAGTGTTTGCTCAGAGACATGGGCATTGCATTGTATATTTTGGACCATTCCACGTTACCTACAAATTCTGACATTTCTGTTGGGGGATACTGCAGAATGTAAATTCTGGGAACTAAGTACTCAGGGCTATAATTCCAGCCATTTTTCAGGGTCAACCACTTTCCACTGATGATCAAAGAACTTTGCTAATCTGAATTTCTGAAAATCAATTTACTATAAAAAGGAAAAAAAATCCCAATATCCTAAAGGAAGTGTGTTTTATGGCAACATCGCAAAATCTGGTTTGTTATTGGACAGTGTCTGGGGCACTGCTGTTCTGGGACCTGATAATCAGTAGATCTTGGTCAGTTAATGATTATTGGACACCTGTGCTTTATACCCGTAAATGTAACATCCCAAAATATGCAAATTTGACTAGCTGTATTGTTAAACTGTGAGAACCATCCAGGCCATTGTTGTGACCTCTGTTAACTTCCATTCTTCCTGAGCACTTTAATAGCTAGCCAGTGGGCCATTCCCAGTATGTAGTTTGAGGTAAGATTTTCTGCAGGACAGGCAGATAGATCCAAACTCCAGACTTCAGTGCACTGATTTACTACCAAAGTCACAGCCAACAAAATCTGGGCTTTATAGTCATTATTGGGATAAGGCAACTTTGAAAGTCATTTGAAAATTTAAGTTTTGCGTGATGGGTTCAAAATACCCATGGATGTTTATTTTTAAATTATTTTTCCCAAATTAGTTTTGCTCAAAAAATAGCTAGGTTTAACAAAAATTTTATCTGATGATCAATGACCTAAGTGTCTTACATGTTTAAATAAATGCTTAATCATGCTAACATCCAGTTTGTAGATTTATCAGAAGAAGCTTTCTGTTCAGGACCTAGTTGAGGAACTTAGCCTCTGATTAATTTCCTTAAGATAAAGCATTCCTGACTACACATCTAAATATTTATTCACATATACAGCTCAGTTGATTTCAGTAGTGGTTGGCAAGCCTAAAATTACTGGAGAGATTGAACTTAGCTGTGTATAAAATGTAAAGTTGATAATTTTTTCCTTGAAATAATAATGATTGTGGTCTAGTAATTATCAGTTAACTGCTATAAATCAGGATTTTTTTTGGAAAAAGAAGAGACATTCCTTTCTTTTCCAATGTTCTTTTAATCTGGAATGATTTTTTAAATAATTTGCATAAAACCTGATCCTTCCCTTACTTTAATCTTGAATGAACTAATAAAGGTTATGTTTGCTTTAGCTTGCAATGTGGTGCAATAGAAATGGCTCTGTAAAGGAAAATAGCAGATGCAGGAGATTCTACACCCCTACAGAATGTGTTTTGGGAGGGTTTTGTTTGAGAGAGCCTGTTAGCGGGTGGAAGAATGTGGTGGACTCCTGAAGTGCCACTTCATGGTTGACTTCAGCTGAAAGGCACTGTTTGTGCACTCAGACTGCACCACTCTGCAAAGCAAGCCAGGTAGGTGACTGAGCAGGGGATTCACTCTAAGATCACACTCCTTATGTGAACTAGTGGGCTAATGTCAGCTGTCTGATCACACTTTTTCAGAAGAAAATGAGTTTATTTTGATGGTCTTGCTGGTGCTCTCTGGGGCACTGACTCACAACCTGCATGTTACTTATCCCCAGTACATAAAACTGAATCGTGCAATCTAATGCCAACATCTGGAAAAAGTAATGACTCAAAAGATATCTGTGTTTAGATAGACTTTTGGTTATCCTCTGATTTATTGAAAATCTTAGCGTTGGTGTATCTATCCTTCAGTAGTGAAAGCAGTCATGTAGTACTAATAAGAAATCAATTCTCTGCTATAGGATTTGCCTTCAGGAGAGACTCTTGACTAATTAACTTTGTAAAGTGTATGTTTCAGCATTGCTTGAGTACATGCTTTCTCCCATCTTGGGAATTATGGCTAACAATCTCCTATTGATCTGCAGCAGCAGCTAATTGTAGTGCTCCTAAGCTAGTCCTGTTGTGTTAGCTGATAAGAGTTTAGAGAACCGTTCTTGTGAGAATGCATGAAGTAGTCACATGGCACACTTGGGCCCCGTTGTACTAAGCCTTAATATCCAAGTATTCCCCTAAAAAATGTTGGGTGGGGAACCCATGATACATTCTAGCTCAATGACAATAATTACTTTCTTCCCATTTTATGCAAAGCATGTTATGAACAGCATTAAAAAGAAAATTTAAGACAATAAGATTTTAACTGCATAAATGATGTTTTATTAACATTAAAATAATGGTTATGTGGTTAGGAATACAATATTTTTTTAGGATACATTTTTTAGCCGAAAGTAATAAAAAACTGTTTTGCTATGTGAATTAATTAGAAATGCACATTGTCAGAAGTCAACTTTTTCCAACTGTGTGAATTATATTACTTAATTTAAGTGGTCATGAAAAAATAAAATCATTCAGAATTATGTTGTGGGTTATCTTAGTAACAATTCATGTGCAGTATTAATTAGAACCCATGACAGAAAACTGCCACTGATGTGCTATGTAGGGTGCAATGATTTGTCTGCCTCTCAATTGTCTCCTCGTGTCTAATATTCTTTCTCAATTCTTTTTCATGTTCTTTTGTGTTTATGTAGATGCTTTAATTTAAACCAGCATTTTTCAGCTTCTGCTTATGAAACAATCAGGCTGTCATCATCCTTATGTTTTTTCTAGAACATGTTCTTCTTATCCTCCAGTACTCTTACTCAAAGAGAGTTGTTCAAATATGTGCCCACTGGTAGATAAGAAAAGGTTTATTGACAATGTATGTGTATACTTTGAGTGACCCAGAAGCATCTTAATCTCATCAAATCTCCTCACTGGCGTACTCCTCAGCAGTTTGAGTTTGTATGAACCTGATGTTTCTACATCACCTGCTCTCTGCTCAGAAAAAGCCTTATCCAGGATATCTTTTTGAAGACTGGACTGTAACTTCCTTCACAGCCAGAAGACCAAACTTGTTCTTAAGGGACTTATCCTCAGTATGGTCAGGCTCTGTCAGGGAGAAGTGAGAGTGGGTTGCCCCACAGGGAAGGTGAGTCAGGAGCTGAGATGGCAGCAAAGATGGCAGGGCAATGTTCTCATCAGTAAGAGCACAGCTCCACAGTGCCTGAGCAAGGATGGCAGAAATGCTAACAATGAGTTGGTGGTAACCAGGGTCAGTCAGCAGTGCCATCACAGCCACACCAATTCAGAGCTATGAGGTAGATTCACAGACTGTGATACTGAACTTGCCAGCCCAGCTGATGATAGGATCCTCTGGCCAGAAGAGGAAGCTGAACAAATTTAATGCAGGCATAAGGAAAAAATTTGACAGAAAGAATTAATTAACCATTAGAAAAAATTGCTGGAGGCTGAAATATGGTCTTTGTCACAGAAACTGAAAAATCAAGACAGGACACTTTTCTGGCCCCTCATATAGTAATTCCAGGTAGTCTTGTGGTTTAAAGGAGTCAGACTAGGTGAGCACTGTCATTCCTTCTGGCCTTATTAATGTTGAGATGGTGAATCACCCCTCTGCAGACACTCACTCTTGTGTAGGTTCTACAATTAAATGGATGTGATCACAGTCTACTTCAAAATTCCATTGCTACTTGGGTATTATTTAAAAAGAAATGTGTCTACTATTTAGAGGTTGTATTTATCAAATATCTACTAGAATGTCTTTCAGTCAAAATAGATAGATGAAGAGCTTATTTCCAGGAGCTACAGAAAAATTCATAATTTTAAATACCTCATGTTAAGAAAGAAAGGCAATAACTTGTGCAGTTGTAGAGTAATAAAAGAGCTTGTTTGTCTGGAATAAAAACCAAATGTGCCAATGTAGGAGCACCCTACAAGCTCCCTCTTTCACGGGCCTTGAAAGTAGACAGTCTTATAAAACAGCTCCAACTTCACCTTCAGGATTATGTAAAATTTGAGATGTAACCCAAAAACTGTTGTAGGCCTTGGATTTACAGACCAAAAAAATCTTCCCTTAACAATTCAGTGGTCTTTGGTCTACAGCAAGGTCTATGCAGGGGAGTCTGTGTTTGCTGTATTTGTCCAGCAACACATCCCCTCTACATGCGGGTTGGGGTGAATTTCCCTCATCTGGGTATTGCTTATGGGAAGGAAACAGGCATACAGACTTGGTGCTGCAATTGTTCTGCTCAGACTACCCTCAACCTGAACTGGGGATGAAGTATGGCACACATTTTACAACCCAGGATGGGAAATATGTCATTAAAAACACCTGCTACACAGATGAGACATCCCACACTTACCAAGTCTTCTGAAAAACACTAGCTGTAACTGGCTATGGATAGCAGAGGTGCAAATGTTGACTTGTCTGGATTGTGGTTATCAACTGGTTACAAGTAGACAACAATCATTTCAATTCTAAATAAGTGTAGAAAAAGTAAAATAAGTCTTTCCATATTTTGCTACACTTCTTGGAAAACTCCAAAGACCAGGTAATAGCATCCCATTACCTATAAAAACAGAAGTTAGGCAGAGCAGCATCTTCTCCTTTTGGAAGGAAAAAAAAGAAGATATTTTCCTCTGCATACAGAAGGAAAAAGAGGGTATATTGGGTTTTGGGTTTGGTTGGCTTGTTTTTATATATATATATATTTTTTTTAATGAAAATAGAGAAATGCAACTGAGGAAATATGGCAGTGTTCAGCTACATTGAAGACCC